>NC_085141.1:211230173-211971840 GCF_024139115.2 Armigeres subalbatus | reverse complement strand
GAGATCCTTTCTTATGAATTGATGGCACAAAACACACATTGCACTTAACGCAATTTTATTCGCGTACAAACTAATTTATTTACGACGGACAATTAATATTAATTTAAGAATTACATCGGGTTGTACTTAATACTATACAAATTAAAAATGTTGCCACACACGGAACACGACCTTTTCTGGCTCACGACCTTCTAGCACTCCTGATATTTGTATAGGTAGATATTAAACAACCTCACGGCGATCATATCCACTCCCCAATATAATCCGTATGGCTCAACTCCGACAGACATTCTCCCAGCTCTCCTTATCGAAGACTGATAACCGACGAGGCGTCGGCGACGAAGATCCACCAGTGCAGATCACTCTGCCTGATTTCATTTCATGGGCTAGGTAGAGGTGTACGTTGTTTTGATGACCAGTAAACGAAAGCGACAGTGATTCCATGGATGTAGTCTGATGGGCCATCAACTGACATCCTCACCCACCCAGAAATAGCTGCATTTCTGAAATAGAAAGAACGGTCCTCTTCGACAGGAATGGGAAGGAAAGTTTGACGGGGTAACTATTGCAGTGTTGATGACTATTGTTGTTCCTGATCATCGATTGGAAGTAAACATATTTTCTCTACTGGTCGTTTGACATATTTGGATGCAGTCTTGAGTGTTACTACGCGTACCACTCCATCGATGCCCGGATGTACTTCGCTGATCCTTGCCAATTTCCATTTTGAAGGTGGAAGATTATCATCTACAATCACAACCAACTTACCAACCTCTACATTAACAGGTAAACGCCAACGTTTCGCGCGCCCTTCCTTGCAGCTGTAGCAGATACTCCCGTCTCCACCGTTTCCAAAAAAGTTGTTGTTTCTGTTGGAGCTGCTGGTAATGATTCAATCGTTTCAGGGGAACATCCGTGAAGTCCTGCTCTGGTAAAGCATTAAGTGACGTCCTACCAGGAAGTGTGCTGGTGTAAGGGCTTCAAGATCGTTTTGGTCATCTTCATCTGACATTGGAGTTATGGGTCGCGAATTCAAGCATCCTTCCACTTGAACTAGCAGCGTACTCATATCCTCTATCGAAATAGGTTCATCCCCTATCACGCGCAAGATGTGATGTTTGGCGGAACGGACTGCTGCCTCCCATAGTCCGCCAAAATGTGGTCCACTTGGCGGGCTGAACTTCCATCGTATTTCATGGTTGGCACATTCTTTGATCACCTTCTCCTGGTGTCGATTATCCCGTAGCATCGTGAATAGCTCTTGCAGCTTGTTTCGAGCACCAACAAAATTGGTCCCATTGTCGGACCAGATATCGCAGACTGGCCCACTTTTTTTTTTTTTTACAAGGGAGAATGCATTTACACACTAACCCAGTACATGCGTGGTATGAATCGGCTCAGTGCCTGGATAAATCGTCCCGTAGATAGGTCAGACACGAGTTCCAAGTGAACTGCCTTGGTGCCCATACATACAAACAAGCAAACGTATGCCTTCACAGCTGTACGTCGTGGTCCTGGTCTTACACAAACAGAGCAAAAATAACCAATCCCGGTTCTCGAGAAGGGGCGCGCGACTGTTACTCGTGCTGATGGTAATTCACCCATAAATTGTCGTATCGGCTTTGGTTTCATCCTGAAGCACCTCTGACACTGATGAACTATGTGCCACGCTACATTTCTTCCTCCCAAAGGCCAGAAACGAAGTCTAACTACACTCAAGAGCAGTTGCGGGCCAGGGTGCAGCAATCGTAGGTGGTAGTTTCGTAGAACCAACCGTGTGAAGTAATGGCGAGCCGGTAATACTGCGGGGTGTTTTGTATCTTCTGACTCATTCGAGTGCCTCAGCCGTCCACCTACACGAAGTATATGATCTTTTTCTAAAAGTGGGTTGAACCAACGCAATGGTGATTTCACAGCTACGTTTTTTCTTGCAGATAGCGCCTTCAATTCATCCGGAAAAGCTTCTCTTTGTACCCGACGAATTAAAACATTTTCTGCTTCTTTAAGCTCTGCAGCCGTAAGGAACCCAGAAGTGCGATCTTTGCGGGGAATGCGAAGCAGTTTGATAAGCCGCAACCAGATAGCCGTTCGATGAACCATGTCTGAATATGACGAGAATTTTGCAAAATGAAAATCGTTGAATTCTTGTACAACTGAAGAGACGTTCACTATCACCGACTGACGACGTTCCTTATCTAAAATCTCGTTCTCTGATATGTTTCCTGCATTCGGCCAATGCTCTGAATCCTCTTTTAGCCAGTCTGGTCCATTCCACCAGAAGTAATTGCTCACTATCTCCTGTGGTGTAATACCTCTAGAAATTAGATCGGCCGGGTTTTGAGTTCCAGGGACATGTTGCCATCGGAAATTATCCGTAATGGTTTGAATTTTCGAAACTCTATTCGCGACAAACACATTCCATGTCATCGGAATTGATCCAACCCAGCTGAGTACGCACGTGGAATCGGTCCAAAAGTATGCGTTTAATGGAATGTTCAGCGCTTCTCGGGCAATTTTAAACAATTGCGCAACTAAGAGTGCTCCGCAGAGTTCCAGTCTCGGTATCGTTTGAATTCTAATCGGTGCCACTCGTGACTTCAAGCTCAGCAGACGAACCATCGCCTCTCCCTTTGAATCCCAGCTTCGTAGATAGCCACAACCACCGTAAGCCTTGGTAGATGCGTCCGAAAAACAGTGCATTTTCACTGACGTAGCGTTGGGAATGACCACACATCTCGCCAGTTTTATTGAGCTAAGAACTGGTAATTGCTCCTCGAATTTCCTCCAACTCTCACCCACCGTGAACGGTAATGGTTGGTCCCAATCCAGACGCTTTTCGTTAGTATCTAACAATGTCCACAACTGTTGCATGAACACCTTTGCCGTAGTAATGGTTGCACCAAACCAACCATGAGGATCAAAAATTGATGCAATCTTCGAAATTACATTCCGCTTAGTGATTGTTTGCTCTGAATCTGTCTCAGGAATATTGAACTTTAACATGAATTCATCTGTTGTTAGCAGCCAAGTTATTCCGAGAATTTTCACTGAAGAGCTGCGATCTAGGTTGATTCCATCAACGTTTGGAATGGCCAAACTTTTCTCCTCCACGGTGCAAGACCTCTGCACGGTTGCAAGCCCATTTCCTAAGTAGGAATCCACAACTAGACATTATGCTATCGAGATCGGTTCGCATTTTAATCGCTGAGTCTATGTTGTCAGTACCCGTTATCACATCGTCCATGTAGACGCCTTCGCATACAACTTTTGCTGCGAGTGGAAATCGTACCCTCTCATCTATTGCCAGCTCCGTGTGGCTAGAAATGGAGCTGGTTTAGTTCCATATGTTACAGTGTTCAGCTCGAACGTTGAAATTTCTGCAGTTGGGTTTGAACGCCAAACGATGCATTGTAGAGCCCGGTCCTCCGGATATCTATCTGACGGAACATCTTTTCAACGTCAGCCACCAACATTATCTGCTTCACGCGGCACCGAAAGATCAGTGAACGCAAATCTTGTTGTAATACTGGTCCACACAGCAAAACGTCATTCGTATCCCTGAAGAAGTTTTGCAGCTCGCGTCGAACACCATGCGTACCTTGGTGGTTATGCTTTCTTCATAGATCACTGGGTGATGTGGAAGGTAGCACCGTTTGACGGAACCTAGATCATTGATCTTACGCATGTGTTACGCATGAAGGAAAAAGTTGTTGAAATTCACACGAAAGTAATGCACATAAAAGGAATGCCAAAAAGAGCGTGAATTTAAACGATTTTATCACCTGAATGTATGCAATTTGTATTGCATTATGTCACTTTTTATACGAATAAGTGTCATAATGCAATGTAAATTGCATACATTTAGGATGAACTTGTTGGAAAAGATCCATGTACGCCAAGAATAGTGTAAGCACAGACAAACAGACATAACACTTGTCAAATTTCCATCGTTCACTGATTTACTGGTCAATTCAAATAATCATTAGTTGGCCAATCGATCACTCGCGGCGCTCTCATAGGATTTGCTCTAGTTTGACGTTTGCTCACTACCGCCATCTGGTTCGTGATTTGCCCAACTAACTGAAATCAACAGATGTCGTTAGTGTTTGAACGACGATGAATTTGATGAGTGAATGTTCAATGTGTTATGTCTGTTTGTCTGTGGTGTAATTTTCCACGTCTTTATTATTTACGCACTGATTACTTTTCTTTATTTTTTCTGTGCAGGACCAAAATCTATGGAGATTCATTCAAATATGTGCATCCACCGCAAACCACCCAGCCGAAAACAGACTCGTTCAAGGCTGGTAGATGGTCACCCAACGAAAGCCTTTGACCACTTTCAAAAAAATCGAAGAAATGTTCAATTCCAAGCACTAAGTCCACATCCTTAGACATGGCGAACGTCCGATCTGCTAATATAACACCATCTGGAATGGTATAACCTGAGACGAGACCTGCAAAGACGCTGCTTCTTTTCTCTTGTTTTGACACTTGTTCTTCTTTTCATCACAGTTGACCATCGAGTTTCAACTGTTTACTTGACTGTTTCACCTAAGCCCCAGGTGGACCCTTCTGAGCTGCTGGCTGCACCTGACAGTTCGTGACAGCAGTTGACTGGCAGCAGCTGAAGTTACATTTTTTCCTCTTTGCAAGTCCCGTCCCAGGGTATAACCAGTGGTGTTTATCGCCGACGTCGGTAGGTTGGCCGTAACCTTTGGAAGTACCAAAAACAGGGCTGGTAGCGATGAATGCCGTTCAAAATAGTGACTTTAGTGACCAACGATGACAAAAAAGTGACCAAATAGTGACTTTCAATTGCAGAAAAGGTGACCAAATAGTGACTTTGAGTGAGTTGTGTGAGTTTTGAACCGGTATAGAGCTACAAGTTGCTTAAGCATTGTTACGGCATAATTCGTAGATTGCAAACTAGGGTCTTATTTTTGAAATCCTTATGTAGAATGCTATCACAAATCAAGAAAAGGCGAATTAACTAAAGCATGAGGATTACTGCTACTGGCCACGCCCATCTTCACCGTAAGTAGGGAGAGGATGGAAGCAAGAGGCCAGTGACTGCGACACTCTCATGAGTACCACGGAGTTGGATATTGAGGGTAGTATTGCTTGGATCAGCCAGAAGCTAGCAATGTGACCATTAGGGTGCCAATGAAAATCTACTTTTCGAATTTAAAAAACGGGTAGTGCTCAAAAGTTTCATCTTCTCGAAAAAAGTCCCTATGAAAATTTCAGCTCGATCGGACTGAAATTTTTCGAAATTTGTTTTTTTATGCCAAATGTTTTAGACATGCATGAAACGTCGAGATCTGGTGATTTTTATATAACGACGTTTCATGCATTTCTAAGACATTTGGCAACAAAAAAAATTTCTGTTTCAGATTTTTCCTGTACCCCCCCCCCCTCGTGTTTCAAAATAGTCAAACTTTGACCGCTTTGGTCAAACACTGAAAGAAGTCCGATTGAGCTGAAATTTTGCATAGGGACATTTTTCGAGACGATGAAACTTTTGAGTACAACCCTTTTTTGAAATTCGATGGTAAAATTTTTCCCATACATTCCATTGGCACCCTAGTGACCTCATATTAAGTAACACACCATGAGAAGGAAACTACCCGGCGTCAGGGGAACGGTTAGTGAGTTACAAGTTGCGACTCAAAATTATGTTGATAATTACAACAACAATTACCATTTGTTGTTTAATATGAGCTTAAAGTTATTTGTATAACAGCCAAAGAATGATATAAAATGATCTAATTGATTCCTAGACGGTGAACTGTATGGACTTTTTTTAAAATAGGCTATAAAGTAATTAAAATATAAAATACGATTTTACCTGTTATTAAACTATATAACAAGTATAATAATATAACAAATTTAAATAAAGTTTTTGAGATTTTGAACTCAACGTGACATACTGAGGAAAATTTTCAAAATCCAATAAAACGGTGGTATCTTATTTGAAATCTAGAAATTCTAATAAACTTCAATTTCTAAATGTCTGACTTTAGTAATCAAGTTATTTGAAAATGGATGGCCAAATAAACTCGAGTTAAAAAAAATCTTTTAAATCTAATTATTTTTTGTTTGATTTCAGATTTCAAAAAGCCGACCAATTCATTCACATCCACACTAGTTTCTTGGGTATCTATTCATATTTGTTTATAAACAGATTTTTTTCATAAAATGTGATATTTCGCAAAAAATTTCAATCAAATAAGGACTGTATCGAAAATAAGTTATCCACTTTCAAAGTGTTACTACTCAGAAGCTTATAAAGGTATTGGTTTGTTTTACCCTGCGTTCGATGTATACATATGTTAAGTTTCAAATCAATATTTGTGTGTTTGTTGAAAATGGGTTGTTTCCGATGTATCGCAAATTGAAAGTGATATTGAGATTCGAGTTTTGGACACATGGCTTCGTAAGAAGGGCATCTAGATGGATAATTTGACCAAGCGTTTCGCTATCAACCCCCAAAGGAGAAAATTCATGGTCAACAAGCTTGGCGAGTACTACACGTTCGCTAACCTGTCGGAAAAAGAAGAAAATCAAAATCATGTGACCGGAATTTGGACCAGAAAGTAATCATGTTATAAAACGAGGCAATTTTATGCCGATTTGTGACCAGGAAGGAAAATGCTTGAACAAATGTTGGAAGAGTGCAATATTTATCCAGTATTATATTTTTTTCATAAAACTTAACAAACAGAATTAATATATATTGCTAGACAAATTTTAATAAATTTTTAAAATTCATCCGATTTTACTCAAATAACATAATGTGGATAACTTATTTTCGATACAGTCCTTAGTTTTGAAACTATTGACTTGTGACAGAATTATTTCTGACATAACTTTCTTCTTCTTCTTCTTATTGGCATTACATCCCCACACTGGGACAGAGCCGCCTCGCAGCTTAGTGTTCATTAAGCACTTCCACAGTTATTAACTGCGAGGTTTCTAAGCCAAGTTACCATTTCTGCATTCGTATATCATGAGGCTAACACGATGATACTTTTATGCCCAGGGAAGTCGAGACAATTTCCAATCCGAAAATTGTCTAGACCGGCACCGGGAATCGAACCCAGCCACCCTCAGCATGGTCTTGCTTTGTAACCGCGCGTCTTATCGCACGGCTAAGGAGGGCCTGACATAACTTGCTCTACATTTTTTTCGAGACTTTTCGTAAGGCGGATTTAACAATCATAAACGGATTTAACAACCATTTAACAATCATAATGTACTTTTTGACATCGTCGCCCTTATCGCTCATTATTCTATACATTGAGAAACATCAAACATCATTGTCAAGTGACTGAGACTGTTCACTATATTTTCACCGGAGGGTATTAACGCTCACCAACATACGTGATTCTGGTTCCAATACTCTTCAATTCTGTACTCTTTGCTTAGGTTAGCCAAATTTCATTCGTGAAGAAAAAGATCATAGTTGACATGAATCGGAAATAACCTCACGATTTTCACAACACACTTGGAACTTCTTTGGGGCATATTCCCCTAATTTAATATATTGCTCCCAGATTTATATTTGAGTTCCTTGATAATAATAGGTACAAATGATTTTTATTTCGAACTTTTTTACAACAGGCAATATAAAAATAGTGACTTTAGTGACCATTTTCGGAAAAATAGTGACTTTAGTGACTTTTGGATGCAAATAGTGACTTTTTAGTGACTAGACTCAAAATAGTGACCAAGTCACTAAAAAGTGACTCGCTACCAGGCCTGCAAAAACCGCATTCTCCTTGAAAAGCTTAAGACTCTCGAACAAACCGCAATCTGCTGCTTCACTTTTGATGCTGCTTGAGCGATCCCAGACATCGATATATCAACCTTATTTCTCGTTACCCGTAGCCGCTGACCCAATCGTGAAATGAAATTCAAACTCTCCGAGCCTGAATCTAAGAGAGCCCGTGCCGGAAGCCGATTCCCGTTGTTGTCCTCTACAATGATGATAGCAGTTGCCAACAGTACTTGGGTTGAGAATTGCTGGGCCGCACTAGCGACTACTGTTTCAGTTGCATCCTTGACCTGTGAGAATTTTGAACCTTGACTTTCTTCCCTGGAAATATTGTCCAGTTTAGATCCCGCAACCTTTGCGATGTCCTTCCCTGCCTTGAAGCATAATAGTGTATGATGCCGTTTTCTGCAGTGCTTACAAGAAAACTTCGATTGACACTCTTTTGCCACGTGTTCAGGCTTCAGACAATTTCGACATAACAAGTTTGCGCGTAGCAAAGACTCTCCATCCGACACTGTCATCCTTTGAAATACTGAACACAAATGTAGCTGGTGAATTCCAGAGCAGGCTGCGCAACGTCCATCTGTTGCTTGCACTGTGCTGTAACTGGTCTTCAGCAATGAAGGCCTTGGTTTCTGCTGTTGCTGACTGGTACTCTTAGTATCAACCGAACGCGTTGGTAGTGATTCAAGTACATGAGTGCGTCTCTGAAGAAACTCTAGCATGTCTTTCAGAGCATCCCGCTCCTTGCTGTCCGAAAACTCTTCCCAGCCTCGCCGGGTTACTGGATCGAGTCAAACGCACAAAATGTTTACCAAAAGCAAATCCTTGTAGTCAGCCGGTTGCACTATTTGGTCCAAGGTCTGCACGATTCTCTCGAAACCCTCAACGAGGGCATGAAGCTCGACTGCGGATTCCTTTGTCAAAGTTGGAAGCTCAAACAGCTATTGAACATATCGTTGTTTGGGCCTATATCCTTTCGGGTGTAAAGAGAAATATAAAATATGTAGTTTGAGTTTTCCGCCTGAAAATTAGTTCGGGTCCAGCTCGGGTTTAAGACTGCAAAAAATTTCGGGTACGGGTCGAGTTCGGGTTTGATAAGATTTTTCATTCCGGGTTCGGGTCGGGTCCGGGTTTGAAAGGAATTTCTAAATCGGGTTCGGGTCGGGTTCGGGTTTACAAAATGTGAAACCCGACCATCTCTAGTTCTTACACATTTTTGCCTTTCCCGTACAACAAAGTTGTACCGAAAGGCTATCATTTCTCTCAAAAATCGATCTTTTTATAGAAGTGTCGGAGACCCATGATGTTGCATACTAATCGACTCAGCTCGTCGAACTGAACAAATGTCTGTCTGTCCGTGTTTATGTGTGTTTAGCCTCTTTTCATATAGTAATTCTTAACCGATTTTCTCGCAACAAGTTGTATTCGACAGGGGACAAAGCCTTGTTGATCACTATTGAATTTGATAACGATCGGACATTGCGTTTAAAAGTTATTAAGAAAATGAATTCGAACTATATAAGCGCCATATAAGGTTGGTGTCTTGGCTAAATCCGAGAAAGGCAGTATCACCACTCGGTGAATTAAGTTGGGTTTTTATTATCTTCATTAAGGAGACTTTCAGCCCTAAGCTTCACTTCTTCTTCTTCTTCAATGGCTCTACATTCTAACTGGAACTTGGCCTGCATTTCAACTATTTTAGCATTTCTATTAGCATCTCTTCAGTTATTAATTGAAAGCTTTTCTATGCCCGCCATTGCATGAGTATGTATCTTGTGTGGTAAATACAATGGATACACTATGCCCAGGGTTTCGAGAATGTTTCCAACCTGAAAACATCCTAGACCAGACCGAGAATCGAACTCACCATCTCCGGATTGGCAATCCTACGCCTTTGCTCGCAAGGCTACTGTAGACCCCTAGGCTTCACATGTAGTTTACTTTAGAACAAAATATTTATACTCTTTACGTAAAAATCAGTCAAATTTTTAAAAATGAAGTTCTCTTTCATCAAAATACAGCTGAGCGATTCTTATCAGACCATTCTCTCCTACCGCAGTGGGGCAGGTTGGTGGTCCGCTGAAAAACAGTTTCTGCTTTGTGTTGTTTGTTTATTCGACGCGAGTGATATTCGTAAGAGGTTTCCGTTGTAACCAAACCCGGACCGACCATTGCTGTCACGCCAAAGTTCGAATTGGATGGGCAAAGTTGCGGTACTGACTGCAGCCAGCGTCTCATCTCCCGCGAGTGTCTGTCTTACGTTCGACGGGGAGTCAAACTTCAGGTTGGTTAAATCAGTGCTGCGCTGTGAAATTTATTATTGCCGGGATACTAATGCCGTCATAAATTCTGGCTGTGACATTTTCAGCTCAAACCGTGAGTCACAAATGGCCGCTTTAAGCCATGAAACAAACAACAAAGAATATTTGATTTGCAGTGACACATAAATTATTCTCGTCTGCATGAGTAATTAATTTTAATTTTGCTATTCAATCTACGATCTACGAAGACTGACATGGCATAGATCAAGAATTGAATGATTGAAACTATTTAATCTGTTGGCATGCAGCTCTCTCATATGACACAAAAATGAATCAACAGTAATTGGAGAGATAAATAACAAACTTTAATCTGAACTCAGGAAGGTAGTAAATTGACCCGGTCCAATTAGGATAAATTTTTGAATGATCATTTTCTCGACTTATGTGAGCATAAGTCTATCATCGTGTTTGCCTTAAGTATGATAGGCGATTGCAAAAACGGTAACATAGCTTACATTACAACTATGGAAGTGCTACAGAACGCTAGGATACGAAATGTCAATGTTCTAGTAAAGGATGCAAAGAATCAACAAACACGAAGATCTAATGTTATTTCATTGGTTTTCCATTTGAGATAATATTCTTAAGAGTTTTCAAAACAAGTTGTTGATACTGTGATGTATGCTCTCTCTATTTTAGCTCTGTATATTGTTATACCCGAGTACGTATCTCAATTAAGGGTATGCGATAACACACTTTTTCCTAACGAAACGAAACGAAACGAAATTTAAAATGTCTATGTTGATTCGGATCGAAACGAAACGACATATAGATTTCTTTCGAGACTTCGAAACGATACGAAATCAAAGTTCATTTAATTCGAAATTTTTCGAAACGAAACGAAATTTTGATTTTTTTTCCGCGGAATTTTTATTGAATTGGTTTTACATTATGTACGCAATTCTGATTTCACTTTTTCGAAGTCCAATAACTGTTTTGCGACCAAAAAATTTATTCCTTCTTATTCTTCGTCTACATAAGCATACATTTGCTCACTAGAAGAATCCTGTGCACCTTTCTAAAATGCACAAAGATATGTATTTCAGATTGAATTTCAGGCAGGGCGGCCATATACAGATGTGCTCGACTTGCGGTTAGTGGTAGCATAGTCTTATATACAATCAGCTCGACAAACTGAGCTATTGTGTGTGTCCTTGGCATATAAGAACAGCTGTTATGGTCAGTATGTGCTGAAAGCAATCATAAGTAAAAAATTCTCAGCAATTTTAATGATCTTTCAACCCGCTCTGGATTTGTTTTTTTTTTGCAAATTTCATGCGAAGATCTAGAAATGCCCGCAAATCTGCAATGTGCCTCACATATTGTGCAAATAGTCAAAGAAAAGCTTATTATTATTGTACACATCATAGTTGCTAATCATGATTGGCCGAGAAACAGCAAATATGCACAGCTCACCAATTAAATAATATTCTTGGGATACAAAAAAAGTTATTGTACTTGCTTCGGAGTTTCCAATTCTTGACCAATAACGATGCTGGTCACGTGCTTATATTCAATTTAAGATAAGGAGAGGAAAATTAGTTTAACACTCATTGTTTTAAGAGACCGAGGAGTGATCTGCATCTCTGTGAGCGCTACGGAAAAGAAATCGTTGGTTAGTTGAGAAGGTAATTCATATGAAACCCCTTGGTAAGCGACAAAATATTTGTTGTGAACGAAGTTATGTTCAAACATGAAGACGAAAACTGTGTTTCACATGAATCCAACGCAAGATCAATGTGCTTCGTTTAATAATCTTCTACAACACGATCGATTCCGCACTAAATAATTTTGTACTCTTCGATGCAGCCATTAGTTTTATTACTTCGCATTATCCCACACTAGCTGGCATTCAACATCAACATCAACACGATCGATTGCACACTGGTTAAACAAATTTCTGCTACGCGAGGTAGATTTTTTTCACTTCGCGTTCTCCATGACTAGCTGCCGTCCCATGACCAGCAGCAACACGATCGATTCCGCATTCATATTGTGCAAATACCTAGTAAACAAAAATATCACAAAATTTGAATCATGGAAACACTGAAGACGTTTTATAGAAGAAAACTACTTACGTATTTGTCGACTAAGAACCCCATGGGGTTATGTAAAAGCGTTGCACTATGGGGGATCCCCATACAAGCGAGCGGTCAAAAATAAAATTGGACTTTTAAAGTGATTTTCCACTTAGTTTTAGCTGTGTATGGTCGAAATAGCATGAATATACAATTTCCAACCCCCCTTTGGGGATCGTCTATGAATTACGTAATTATTTTTTCATAGGTTCGATTAACGTGACAAAGCAAACCTATTTGGGAAGTTGAAATTTCGTGCGTTTTCTTAAGGAGAAGGAAGGGGCTGTACAAAAACTAAGTTCAGCAATTTATGGACATTATGGCGGCGATCATGTTAAATGACATTAATTTCATGACATTCCGTGATATTTTTTGTTCTCACTCTCATGCCTCACAATTTGTATTTAGAACAATTTGTTTGACAAAGTACTAGGATCTGAAGGATCATAAAGCATTAAATGTTAATCAAATAATCAGAATTGAAAATAACTTTTGAAAAAGGGTATTAGCAAATTAGAAATCGCAATCCCATGACATTTTTACGTGTACAAGTTATTCAAAAATGAGATTAATATATTCTCAAAAATGTGGACATTCATTGTGGAATGTAAGAATGCTCCATTCTTCCGAAAAGCAAAATTCTTTTAATTTAAATAACAACACTATTTGAATTACTTTTGATTTGTTTTCATGATTTCTACAAGTTATATACAGCATCATTCTTTTTCTGTGTCAAGGTTTAAGTCTTCAATGATATTTTCTTCAATTCCATCAACGATGGAAGATGAGATAAATTCATCTAAAGTATTAGAAGATAAAGAACTTTTGAAAATCTTCAAATATTACAAAATTACGCATGGCATAAGAATAACTAAGTGAAAAATTTTTTCCAACGTCTCCTCGTTATCCAAATCGAGCTTAAAATGGATCTGATTCATGTAAGGCACGAAGGAAAATGTCAACATTTGCCTCTCTTGATCATTTTCTTGCATTATGAGTTCTAAATTTCTTCAACTGTTTATATTGACTTTCCGCTGGTTGTTCAGCCAGTGAACCTCAAAGTGTAGATGAGTGAATAAATATTTCCCTACCATTAGCCAGACATTCATGAACACTAGCAGGAATTTCATACGCTCCGTTCTAACTAAGATATTGTTCGTCTTTACTTTTGCAATAAACATGTCGGGAATTATTGATTCCAGGAGATTTATAAATATTTACATATTATGAAATCTCATATTTAGTTCTCCATCAGTAGCTAATGAATAGCTCAGAAAATTAGGTTTAGAGAATGACTCAAACCACTCAAGCCCCAAACGCATTTCAGCGGAATGGCGACGGAAACGGTAAAATTTGACAGGAAATATATGAGCGAACTGTTAAATCCTTCCGTTACCGTTGTGCTGCATTGCATTGGGGGTTTTATTCATTTACTCCTTTGAAAAGTTAATTAAATGAGCTCAAATGGTTATAAATAAAGTCGAAGTTATTACCAATAAATGTATTTTGACCATACCCTTTGAGCGCATAGTTCAGTCTGACCCATTTTCAATAGGAAACGATGGGACTAGATTTCCGTCGAATGAAACTTGTTGCGAGAAAATCGGACACAAATAAGTGTCTAAATGGCGATTGCGTTCTTTTGCGCACATACATACAGACGCGCATGCACACACATACAGACATCACCTCAATTCTTCGCGCTGAGTTAGTTGATATATACCACTAGGGGTCTCCGGGCCGTCGATCAAACATTCGTTTTGGAATGAGCATTAACCTTGGAGTACGAGAGAGGCAAAACACGGTAAAAAACAAATGAAAAAAAATCAGAGTGACTTAACTCTGTTAATTGCAAATACTGGCAAGAAATTCTTTCGGGACATTTTAGTCGAAGCTTTGTCCTTGATGTGTATCATAAAAGAACCCGGGGATTCCTGAGGAAAAAAAGTTCTTCACTATCAAAGTTGAAAATAGCGTCGTTTTGGAAAAAATATTGCTTCCGCATTTTTTTCAATTTTTTCACAGTGTAACCATTAGTTTTTGCACACCATTTAAAAGCTTATACAATAACCTTTGTAATGATGTATTAACATTGAAGAAAAAACATTTAAAAAATATTTCAATAAATAGTTGAAAATAAAATATTTTTCAGAAAATTTGCTAACTTTTTACCCATTTCTGACTTTGCCACCTTATATCTTTGGAACTAGTGCACCTAGAGACTTCAAATTCAGAATTTCTCTTAATTAGAGTATTGACAATGGAGAAAATATTTTAAAATAATTCGGAAGACATGACATTTTCGATTAATGACCGCCCGAAATCCTATAGTGCGTTGATAGATAAAATTGTTTAACCTAAAGTTTTGAAATCAACTTAACGATTTTGTTCAGCGGCGCAGCCAAAATTTTTTATAATGTAAAGTATGGGTTAGTTTAAATTCGTTTCGAAATTCCGCGGAATTCCGTTAAATTTCGTTAGAAGCTAGTTTTTTCTAGCGAAATTTTTGTAATTTTACGAAACGAAACGAAATTAAGAAATCAGATTTCGCCATGCTCAAATCCCGCTAAATTCCGCGGAATTTCGTTTCGAACCACCTGAAACGAAATTTTTCGAAATACCGCATATGCTTAATCTCAATTGTAACGGCTTGTCATCATGGTTTTTAAGATATGACTCGTGAATAACTAAAACATGAAAAGAGATATACATCCAGCTTTTTACGCGGAATTAATTCATTAATTTCACGGTTAACATGAACTTTCACTGCTTTTTAAATATCACCTGAATTTTCTTTGATTTTGTTGTGGGCTTTTGATATTTTTCATGGGGTTAACTCATTGTTATAGGTCTTAATCGACTAAAACCAAACCGTGTAAAAAACCTGGGTGTACATAAGGGCATATAGATTTTTATGCATTTTTATTTTGAATGTAGGTATTCTATTTTGAAGCTGCATTTTTCAATCTTGAGAGTTAAGTTGAACCTCCATAGCCGGAAGATGAAGGCGAAAATGAAGGCAAAACCATACAAACGAATGCTCTCGAGCCAGATAAAAAGAAAAACATTTCCCTCCGTTGTCTCTCGTTGTTTAGTCCCTCGCGGGCTTGGTCTGGGTTTGGTCTTCGTTCACGCAGAAAATGTACAAAAAAAAAACACTAGATCCAAAGAAGTTTTTCAATCGTCCACCTCTTCCTCCTTCAGGATACCGAGCCTTCGGGCCACGCTTTTCACGTTGGAGATGACTTCCTCCTGCACCAGATTGAAGCTCATGGCCAGCAAAGCGATACCGAATAGCAAATACAGCGAGCACAGCGCGATGGAAATTTCGGAATCGTTTTTCACTCCTTGCGCTGGGACGAAATCACCGAATCCTGTGGGGCGACAGAGAATGAGATAAAAAAAATCACGTAGTAAACGAATCGAGGGAAATTGCATGCAACAAAAAGGATGGAATAAACTGTTTTGAATATAGTGGATAAAAGTTCTTGTTAAGTGCGAAGGTGAATAATAATTCAGTTGGTATGATGAAAGTCAGTTGATTTACATACTCCGCTGATAGCAGTAAAAGCAATAACTTGTACCATGAGGCAAAAGTTGATTGATCTTAGCTTTACTTGGGATATAATAAACGGAAGCACCACTACTTGAGCTTACTCTAATTATGAAACAGCAAAAGCAACAATAATTCTGAGTGATGTGGCAATTTGCTTTTAAGCTTTGGATGCATTTTTGTTTTCGATTTATTTTGGAAATTTCTCCATGACAAGGCCATGTCAAGGTAAAACACGTGTTATTGTAGCTTGTGACATTCAGCAATGGTGTAAGTACAAATTAACTAGAATGTAAAAAAAGTGAGCAGTAGAGTCTTGAAGGGTAGGTGGAAATTATGCAGCACGTTCTCATGCACAATGTAGAGAGTCGGAGGCATTTGCAGTCAACGTCAGCATAGCTACAAAGGCGACAAGGTTGAAGTTGTTTCTTGGGAGCTGTAGTAAAATAAGCAACGGATTGTGGATCAAGCGTGGTCTTAGAATCGACGAGTGGGTGAGTGGGTGAGTAAGAGTTAGCGAGTAAGAATAATTAAGTAAGAGTTTATGAGTTAGTGAGAGTGAGTAAAAGTGAGAGAATGAGTAATAGAAAATGAATAAGTGAGTAAAAGTGAGTGAATAAGAGTGAGTTGGTGAGCAAGAGTGAGCGAGTGAGTAAAAGTGAACGAGTAAGTGAGTAAAAGGGAGCGAGTGAGTTAATGAGTAAGAGTGAATGCATGAGTAAGAGTGAGTGCATGACTAAAATTGAGTGTCTAAGAGTGAGTGAATAAGTAAGATAGAATGAGCAAGTAAAAGTGAGTGAGCGAGGAAAAGTTAGTGAATCGGTAGCTGATTCAAAAATCGATAGGTCTGGTCACCCTGACTGCAGCCCTTATTAGGCAGAATAGTTAAAAATGCACTCCTTAACTTTTTTGATGTTTTTACCAATAAACACAAGAATATCGAACCATTTCAACGGGCAGATGCAAAATTTACAAATCCAGCTACATTTCACAATGATCTCCTATTCAAAACAATACATTTTTTTTGTGACTTTCTAACGCATTTAAAATATGTTTTTTGTGGTAACGTTTTACGAAACAATCAGGTGTTATTAATGGATCATTTTTTTTCTATTTATGAATCATTCTTTATTATTTATATGCAAAAGTATTTTTTGACACGTAAAATTGTCATGAACGACAAAACATTTACGCTCGGATAGGCAGAGTAGAAAGGAATAATCCGTTTATCACATCGGATAGTCTGCCCACCGTGTCTAATGATAACTTTTTCGATACATGCATTTTGCAGCCTCCCGTGGATATGTATTCCAAAGCAGTTTTTTTGCCACAAGAATATCCACAAGGCTCCATGGAGATCTTCAATTCAAGAAACAGAAAACAAAATCGATAACGTTCGAATGTTCTAATTGAAATTCTTTTTCGACATCACGATTACCGCTGAGAGAATATAGATTCCGACTACTACCTGGTTTATACGTTGATGTAAGTAAATGGAACCAGTAAATATTACGCGCATTTTAAACAGACCGTATGTAGAGTTAATATTCATCATTCTTGATAATGAGAATCATTTTCTTATAGAGCTTCATTCGTGAAATCATATATAGTATGATGGATATAGTCAATACATAGAATAATTTTCGGCAGATATGGCAAATCGTGTAAAAATGCAGACAAGCCAAGGCATCCATGCATCCGATGGTGTACTTTGCTCGAGGATAACAGCAAAGCTCTCGAGTCTCTTTGCATCACGCAGAGGGTCACGGTAACATGTTGCTTCTTTGCGTTTGTTATTCAACATCGCTTTGTGAATTTCAAAACGCATTTCATAATCCACCAGCGGATGGTACCAGACAGCTGGCTTGAGTTGATTAAATTCCCCTTCCGTCAAACTACCGGTCGAGTTCGGCGAGACTTCAGTCGAAGGTTCCGGCCATCAAACTGGCATCCTTCAACCGGAAAGATTTCTAACCGGTACGTGAGGAAACAAACAAGAGCTTTTGACTAAATTCAATCATTGCTAAAGAATTATGCAGAGCAGTTGATACGGTTTTAAACGCGTAAATAAATAATAATTGAAAGATTACCTTACGCGGCCAACAAAAAAAAACACGTGGACGGCCGACAGGGTACCCGTATGCCCATAAATTGATATATTCCTAACTTTATCAGGTTTGGGCGGTGCTAAACTCGTTTAAAGTTTATGTGCAAAAATGTATGCAGAAACATTAAAAAACAGCGATTTGCAGTTAGACGGCACAATTTACGATGAAGAACTATAATACTCATTCAGATCTTGAATAATTTAATACAGAATGTTGTGCTGAAAACCGCGAAAAGATTAGTGTTTGTCCGGCGAAGTTATCAGCATTTTTCTGAAGTGGGGTTTGAGCAAATTTATTTTCTTTTACCTTTGAAATTCACTCATACAACACTCCAATAAAATGCTAATATTTTTGCCTAATAAAATGTATTTTTCTCGCGATTTTCAGCATTACATTCTGTATTTAATTCTACAAGAATTGTTTAAGTATCATAGTTCTGCATCGTAAATTGTGCCGTCCAACTAAAAATCACTGTTTTCGATGTTTCTGCATACATTTTTTCCTCATAAACTTCCAACGAATTTAGCACCGCCCACACGTTGACCAATTTGGCTGAAATTTTGTCCAGAGAATCTGGGCATCAAAAAGAACCAAAAAAAGGGGACAGCCCATCAAAAAATTGAAAAAGTGTATTTTAAGCCATCTTAATGGTTATATAAGAAATTCTTGAAGTAAGGCCTAAGAGTTTATACGCGTATCCAAAGGACTATCAACCAGTTTCAAATATGCTACATGCTCTTTGTGGTCCTTATAATAGAAAGAGTTCACAGTATTTGCTCCGGGACTTTCAAAAAAGCCCTGGAGTAAGGTCATAGTCATCCAAGAAATCCCTGAAGTAAAGCCTTAATGTCTACTCGCGTAACCAAAGGCCTATCGTCGAAATTCAAATACGGTACATTCCTTTATGGCACGTAGCATAGAAAGCGTTCACAGTATATGTTCCGGGTCATCCAAGAAATCTCTGGAGTAAGGCTTTATGGTCTAAGCGCGTAACCATGTGTCTATTAACATGTTTCAAAATACCTTAGAATAGCTACACGTCGCCAACCACGCAGTCTACGGAGGGACCGCAAGTCATTTTTCACCTGCTCTATCCACCTTGCCCGCTGCGCACCTCACCTTCTTGTGCCCGTCGGATCGTTGTCGAGAACCATTTTCATCGGGTTACTGTCCGACATTCTGGCTACCGGCCCACCGCAGTCGTCCGATTTTCGCGCTGTGAACGATGGATGGTTCTCCCAGCAGCTCATGCAACTCGTGTTTCATTCGCCTCCTCCACGTACCGTCCGCCATCTGCACCCCATCATAGATGGTACGCAGCACTTTCCTTTCGAAAACTGAAAGTGCGCGTTGGTCCTCCACGAGCATCGTCCAGGTCACATGTCCGTAGAGGAGGCTGTTCGGCCACATTGAGAGTTGACGTAAAGTCAATGTCAGCTTCTCTCCCCGAACAGCCAAGATAGCTGTGTGGTGTCGGCAGCCAGTTATCTGGCTAAGAATAACGCTACGGATTGCCTGTTCCGGTGGTAGAAGTCCACCATACATGTGACCCCAAATTGTTGGTGTGATGCGGCTTTATGCTTACCGTGCCTACGAATGAATGGTTAGGGGGTCTATAAAGACCCTAACCGCTAACGGCGCCTGTGAAGCACCAGGGCACCCTTCACAGTATCTAGCCCTTACTGCGCTAACCGGAGCTATGGCGTAGTTGACTTTTTGCTTCTCCGAAATAATCGGCTACTCTTATTCAATCTCAACTTGAGGTTAAATAAGGGTGGGATTATGAGGATGTTTTTATTTAGTCTTTCAACAAATTGTCACCTATATGGATTCGCTTTATGCGTTATACACATTGTACTCTGTGTTTCGTCTTTGACTTTCTTGATAAGATACCAATTTGGTTTCATCGTTGCTGTTCATATTAATGCTGAAGTTGAGGAGTGCATTATCTTAATTTGCAATGGCTTCAGTTAAGATAGCTCAAATCAATCTTCAGCATAAAAGAACAGCAACCCAAGCAACACGCGCAACATCTTTCAAATAGCTGTTTGTTCCAAATAAATTGCATTGAAGACATTGGCAATACATCGAGTCACATTAAAGCCACTTTCCAGTTTCAGAAACACACAATGTTTCATTTCCGTTTAAGTGGCGTTGCAATATGCCACGCATCTGACTTCTTGGGTGATTTGGAATTCAATGTGTTTCATATCAGAAACAAAACAGATAAGTTGCAGTATTAATAACTCTTCGGTTCATTGCTGTAACGACAATGTTTTCGATATGTTGCAAAACACTTTCAGCTCAGCTGAGCATTATTTTATTTTTGAAAATCCTCTGCATGTTCCGCATAAGGTACATTGAAGTTACAAATGACTTTGTTGTTTATGTAGTGCACTTGTAGTTGAATCTCCAAATGGAATTGATAGTGTGATGGTTATATTAAAGGGTTACAAATCTCAAGGTCCATGGTTCGATTCCTGGTTGGTTTTTATGTTTTTATTTTCATTGTAGCCTCAAGATGTTGCAAATAGGCTCCACCTCTTGCGCTTTTTGTGTCACAAAGAAGTTCCAAATACGACGCGTTGTGCATAACTCAAACCTTTAGTAAGTCACACCACAGTTGTTGTTACTCACTGAGAAACAAGTCGTGTTGCTTGGGAACGATTAATCATTGTAGACTCATGCAAAATGGCAAATCCCAAGTGGCTTTGGTGCAGGAACCCTATTTTCGCAAGGGTAGCTTCTACCTAGGTAACCTAGTGAACCCGGTTTATGCTGCTTTCAGTAAAGAAATGGCAAACTCTCGATCAATGCCGCGTGCATGTGTGCTTGTTAACAATGCTATTGTTGCTACATTTATCTCTAAACTAACAACCAGAGATGTATGTGCTGTCACAATTGATGCCACTGGCAGAACCCCCGTCAGGAATAACGTCTATTGTTCGGTTTATTTACCACATGATGAACCATCCCCTACGGATGCTTTCAAACGAGTTGTCATATATTGCACTTCAAAAGGCCTTCCGCTAATTGTCGGCAGTGATGCTAATGCTCATCACATCATCTGGGGTAGCTCGGATATCAATCTGAGAGGCTCCAGCTTGATGGAATACTTAAGTAGTACCGAACTTAGTTTACTTAACATAGGCAATCGCCCAACCTTTATGGTATCTAATAGAGCAGAAGTGTTAGACATAACCCTTTGCTCCAAAAGAATCAGTCACGAATTGACGAATTGGCATGCGTCAGATGAGGAATCGATATCTGACTATCGCTACATCTACTTTGATCATTTGAATGTTACTTCGCAGACCTTGCGTTTTAGAAATGTTCAACAAACTGGGATCTTTACACAGAGTTGCTCTCTACCAAATTTCATGGATATCTACCTTCTATAGAAACTGCTTCCGACTTGGATGATGCCGTTGATACTACATCGCTGCACATCGTGGAAGCTTTCGAAGAAGCTTGCCCTTTACGTTCTGTTAAAACCTCAAGAGGAACCCCTTGGTGGAATTCCGATTTGGTTAAGCTAAGGAAGCAGTGCAGAAGGAGTTGGAACAGACGCCATTCAGCAGGGACGGATTCTTTCAAGTTGGCTCGCAAAGCTTACAAGAAGGCTCTACGATCTGCTGAACGATTCGGCTGGAAAAACCTTTGTGCAAATGTTTCCAATTTGAGTGAAGCCACTCGATTGAACAAAATTCTTGCGAGATCCAAGGATTTCCAAGTTGGCGAAATTAGCAAGCCAAATGGCGACTACACTTCTTCTGACGAAGAAGCGTTGGAGCACTTATTTGATACACACTTCCCTGGATGTGTAGATATTGCATCTTCGGATGTTCCTGATGTCTTTTCATGTAGTTATGGGTCTTGGGCTCAGGCTCGTATAATCATAACTACTGAATCGATTCAATGGGCTCTTAATAGTTTTGCTCCTTGCAAATCTCCAGGGGAAGATGGGATATATCCCGTTCTTCTTCAGAAGGGTTTTTAGCATATCAAACATGTTTTGAAAAAGCTTTTAGTATGCAGTTTTGCTACTGGGTATATTCCCATATCCTGGCGGGATGTCACTGTTAATTTTATCCCAAAAGGAGGACGTGCTTCGTATGAAGAAGCAAAGAGTTTTAGACCCATCAGTCTGACATCATTTCTTCTAAAATGCTTAGAACGTATTATCGATCATCACATTCGTGATGACTGTTTGGCAAACATGCCTCTTCATGTTAATCAACATGCTTACCAATCTGGAAAGTCCACCGTGACTCTTCTACACAAGGTTGTGTACGATATCGAGAAAGCATTCGCTCAAAAGCAATCGTGCTTGGGTGCTTTCTTAGATATTGAAGGTGCTTTCGACAACGTGTCTTTCGATGCAATATTGGAAGCCGCACGTTGTCATGGGCTACCTAATATTATTACCAAATGGATTCACCAGATGCTTAAAACCGACATCTCTACTCGACATTACGTCAAGCAGCGATTAGGAAATTAAGTGTCTGCGGATGCCCTCAAGGGGAGTATTATCTCCACTTTTGTGGAATCTCGTTGCAGATACGCTATTGAGGTTACTCAATAATGGCGGTTTTCCTACCTATGGATTTGCCGACGACTATCTTACATTGAAAGTGGGTTTGTGCATTACTACCTTATTCGACCTGATGCAAAATGCTCTTCAGGTAGTTGAAAGTTGGTGTCGCCAATATGGCGGTCAATCCGAATAAATCATCTATTGTTCTTTTCACGGAAAAACGTAATCGTAATGGTATTCGTCCATTACATCTCTTTGGTTCTGAAATCAATGTAACTGATCAAGTAAAGTATGTGGGTCTAATTTTGGATTCAAAGCTTTCCTGGACTCCTAACGTTGAGTTCAGAATCAAAAAGGCGTGTATGGCTTTCGGCCAATGCCGACGAACCTTTGGTAAAACTTGGGGTCTTAATATATATCAAATGGATATAAATATATCAAATGGATTTACATAACAGTTGTTCGACCAATTTTTGCTTATGGATGTCTTGTTTGGTAGCAAAAAGGGGAAGTGAGGACAATTCAGTCTAAATTAGGCCATCTTCAAAGGATGTGCCTAATGGCAATGACTGGTGCGTTCTCTTCAACTCCCACGGCTGCTCTCGAAGTTCTCTTCGACGTGGCCCCACTACACATACATTTCAAACAAGAAGCATTTTCTTGTACTTACCGACTATGGGTACTCGGTTTTATGGAAGAGAATCCTGTAAACCGCAGTTCTACACACACTTCGTTGTTACCGCTTATGGTTAATTGGGACAAAAATTTCCTTGCTCCAAGTGATCTCACACAAGTTAGTAGTTTTCCTTATAGGACATTTTCGACACAATTCCCCTCGCGGGATGAGTGGACATCTGGCTATTTGGAGAGATGTATGTCGGACAGCATTGTCTGTTACACTGACGGCTCCCTCCTCGAAGGTAGAGCAGGTGCAGGCGTCTATTCGCGTGAGTTGAGATTGGAACAGTCACACTCACTGGGTACACACTGCACTGTACTTCAAACGTAAATATATGCCATCATGTGTGGAGTGCAATCTGCACTGCAGCAACGCATAATGGGCAAAGTAATATACTTCTGTTCAAATAGCCAAGCAGCTATTAAAGCTCTCGCCTCGGCCAACTCAAGGTCGAAGTAAGTAATCGCATGTCGAACTCAAATTAGGATCTGAATTCAGTAAATACTTTACACCTTATATGGGCCCGGGAGCCATCTCCGGTAGTAGCAAGCTATTTAGCTAATCTGTCTAAACAGAAATGCAGTGTCTTAGTCAAGGCCTTGACAGGTCACTGCCGACTAAACTATCACATGGCAAATATTCAACGCGTTGAATCATCTGTTTGTGATAGTTGTGAATCCGATTATGGAACTTCTTATCATCTAATATGTAACTGCCCAGTCTATGCACAATTGCGCTTCCAAATATTTGGTAAACACTTACTTAGTGAAATTGACTTCAGAAACCTGAACCTTCAGAGTATTTTGTTGTTCATAACCTGTTGTGGTAAGGAGCTATAAGCTCTTGTACGCTTATGCGTTGTATGCCCTCTTCAAGGGCCCTTTTCCAAACATTCCCTTTGTTCTCCCATCCACATTCCTTTCCTTTTTGTTCACTTCCTTTTCCGTCAGGTGTGTGATGAAAAGGCTGTGAAGGCGATGGCACAAATCTCCCAAATTGAGGTGAACGTGCCCCTGGAGCCGACGTTCTGATACCTGATACCTGATACCGTAGAGGACTACCGGTATAGCTAGTTTTGTAGATTGTCAGTTTGGTACGGCGACGAACTCTATTCAATCGGAGCGTCTTGCGGAGTCCAAAGTACGTACGATTTCCGGTCATGATGCGTCTCCGAATTTCTCCGCTGGTATCATTTTCGGCAGTTACCAGTGATCCCAAGTACACAAATTCTTCTACCACATCGATTTCGTCACCACCGATGGCTAACATTGTCTTCTCTTGAACCCCTTCCTATCATGTACTTCGTCTTCGACGTGTTGATGACTAGTTCGATCCGCTTAGCTTCCCTCTTCAGTCTGATGTAGGTTTCCTCCATCTTCTCAAAGTTACGTGCCATAATATCTATGTCGTCGGCGAAGCCAAATAGCTGGACGGACTTACCACTCGTGTTAATCCCTGTTCTTGGTATTACCCCTTCAAGAGCGATGTTGAATAATAGACACGAAAGACCATCACCTTGCCGTAACCCTCTGCGCGTTTCGAAGGGACTCGAGAATGCCCCTGAAACTCGAACTACGCATATCACCCGATCCATCGCCGCTTTGATCAACCGTTTTAGTTTATCCGGAAATCCGTGTTCGTGCATTAGCTGCCATAGGTCTATCGACTGGTTTTTAAAGTGATAAATGCTCTTTATGGTCTTTATAATAAAATGTGATCAATACATATGTTCTGTGCAATCCACGAAACCTCTAAGGTAAGGCCTCAGTTACACAAGAATTCCCTGGAGAAAGGCCATAAGATCCACCTACATGCGTAGCCGAAGATGTGTTGACTTCTTTCAAAAGTGGTATATGTTCTTTGTGGTCCTTAGAATAGAATGCTATCGCAACATATGTTCTGCGTTATCCAAAAAATCTCTGGAGTAAGGCCTTAAGATCAACATGCGTAACCATAAATGGATACTCTACTAACTTGTACGCATAGATTTTGATAAGGAAGAATTCACATTACGTTTTGATTTATTTGTTTTTTTTTATATATTTTTTTTTAATTTGATTTGTTATGAAGACTCGTTATTTAAAATTATATTATTACAAAATCGAAAGTTTAAATTTAACATTCTTAAAATGCGGATACAGTCCGGACAAACCATGTAACCCAAACCAAATGCAAATGTGAATGATCTCTTCCATACTTCCGGATGAAATAAACGCTTTCAAACTGAGAACAGTGCTGAGCCAACGGATGTAACAGCTTTTATGGCATGGCTCATGGTTCTCAAACGAGAAAACGTTTTTCAATGCTCTGGTTCACCCAATTGCAATGTGTAGTGGAATATTTCCCTTATGACCTACATTTAAAATTTAAATCCATGAATAAACATTCTTCATCGCAGATAAATATACAACGTAGCTTGTTGTGCTATGCTATTAATGACGAAAGGAGAAGATAGAACCACCTTCAATAATTTGTTTGTTGAATAGTAGATTTTCTCAAAATTCAATTAATCGAAAAATCAAATTATTTTGAATCTATACTTTTTTTGATGACACTGACTCTTTTTTCTTTGTCTGTCATATAGAGCTCGGACCTAGTTGATCCATCTCGCTATTCACACTGACTCTTTGATTCTTTCATTGGTTATAGTACCGTCATCGGGGGTGAAAAAAGATCAAATGGGGTGCGAATTGATTGTTTGTTTGATTGAATGTTCAACAACGAATGTCTGTATATTATGGAATTAATATATCTAAGGAAAAGAAAATTAAAATATAAGAGACCTTTTTCAATAATTTAGTTATCCGACCTGTTCATGAGAGCCATGGCCCACCCCCAGGCTCATTGTCACTCCCGTTAACAGTATGTATATTTAACGCCTGGGTGCAAGTTCAAAGTTGCAGCCACTGTACTTTGTATTGTGATTTTCAGACGCATTTACTATGGGGTCGTACACATTTTTCGTGAGCACTTATGGATGAGGGAGGGTCTGTCGTTTTCTTACGCACACAAGTTAACCCAAATTGCGCTTCAACGATTCCTAGCCGAGTGCCAGCTGGATATACTCACAGGAGTGCGTGGAAGCTACATCGATGTCGAGAAGGATGCTCCACAAATACTCCATTGTAACCATAGTGAAGAAAAGGCTTCAGAATTCAGAGTTGACCCCATAAAAAATCTAAGAAAAAGTTTTTGAATATGTAGTTGTGTAGACCGAGAAATTGATGAAATTTTTCCACGCATAGTACTTTTAGTCCTTCGTCGAAACTATTGGAGTCTCCCGTTTTGGGTTTATAAAATGTAATCAATCTCGTTAATAGTTACTTCTAAGCCCTCACAGCCATGAATAACACTTCAATCTTGCAATCGCAAAAACTTATATATTTTCCTGGAGTGGCGTCGAAGTTTATCAAGCAATTGTTTGACTTAATTTATGCGGGTAATGCTTTAAGTATGCATCATAACCGCTGGGTTCAGGAGTGGGAATATAGTTTTGCGATACAATTCTTCACAAAAACACATCCAGTTACATAATTCGCTCCCTCTTCCGGGTACTCACTCGAAGCGGCCTAACACCAACATTGTTTAATTACCCCCTTCCATGAGTTAGATAACTGTTTACCTTTCGTTCACCTCTCACGCAACATGCATCTCGGTTAATCAACTAACAGGCAATCATCTCATATCATCCTTTCATCTGCCGCTCGTCATGGGGTTGTCAGCACAGGAGCTAATCTGATCAATAACCATTTACCACCTTTCCTCGGATTGATCCGATGCGTTTGGATGGACCGAATAATTGAACCGCGCTAGCAAACCCTCGTGCAATTGAAATGTGCATCATGCATAAGTGGAAAGCCACTCTACTCTACTTACCGATGGTGGTTAGCGTGATGAAACAGAAATAAGCCGAATCGAGGAAGGACCACTCCTCCCACTTGGAGAACATGAAAGCCCCGGCAATGATGTAGCTGACAACCAGAAAGACGCACAGCCAGATGGGCACCGGGCGGACGACGGACGGCGGCGGTAGCTCCCCACTGCGGATGTCCCAGTCCTCGTCGTAGAGCGAGCTGTCGTCGATTACGTTCTGGAGATGACGTGCCTGTCGGTGGACCGCAAATCCCATCGGCGACATTATGCGTGGTGATGGTGCTGGCACTTTTGGTCACGTTCCGTAGGATGCGCCGAGCAGTTGCAGATACACATGGACATGGCAAGTTTTACGCCCAGAGAAAGGGAAGAAAAAAAGGAAGGGAAATCATTTTCAACTGGTTAAATTATCCTCAAGAGTGCGGGAAAATTCGCGAAAGAGTTTTTTAATTAAAAACGCATAATCAGCGCTAAATTATAGCTCCCAGAACTTAATTTTCTTGGCTGGGAATCAATTTGGTACGCTAAATTACTCTCAGAAATATTGCCGTCGCGATGCCGCACGACGCGACGCTGTACAGTGGGGTAAGGCTGGACAAAATGCTATTTTTGCATTTTATTTTTGGACTTAACGACCTTCAGTTGAATTGAGTCCAACGGAATCTCGACATTTTCGCAATTTGATGGACAACGTCTGTTGGCTTGTACACGGTACAGTTTAAAGTTCTTGTTGCAGTTCGGCTTCAATTTAACTGAAAAATTTCAAAATAGCAGCAGAACAATTAAATGTTTTCGCCAAAGAAAATGATTACAATCTATTTCTATTAAGTGGGTAAACGAAAATTTTATTGGTCGAAAATTCATTTGTCAGACTAATTTAATACTGTTAGATTTTGTTCGCAATCTCCAATAGGATCAACCAGAATTAATAAATTTCCACTGGGTACTGTTGAGGGTCTCCCAAAATACGCGAAGCGTTTGTCGCTGTCGCTGGGCGAATGTCGCCGCATCTCTATCGCTGGGTCGCTGCAGGAAAGGTTCCATTAACGCTTCCATACCAATGCGGCAGACAATCACAGCGGCAGTCGCGTCGCGTTTGTTTGAGGATACCTTTAGATGGTCCGAAGGCTGCAACATAAATCCCAAGTAGCACACATGCTGTTGATAAATTTATGTAGCTTATATATCTACAAACGAGTTAAATCATAATTGAGTAGCCGTCGAAAACTGAATCGAATGATGTTCACAACCTTATTGAAACGTACAGGCAAAAGAACAGGAACAGTAATTTCTAAAGGAGGATGAGGTACATCTACTTGCATTAGCGATTCGACAGCTTTTAAAACATTCGCTGAAACTGCCTCATTGTTCACTAAAACTAGATGATGTCAGGTCATTTGCCCGAATGCCGTTATGCAGAACGGGTCGTTTGGCCGAATGCCGTTTGGCTGAGTAGTTAAAAAATGTCACCTCAGCTTACGAATGGTTCTTATTCCTACTTCCTTCTTCCTTCTTCTTTCTTCCTTCCTCCTCCCTCCTTCTTCCTTCCTCCTTCTTCCTTCTTCAAACTTTCTTCTTCCTTCGACCTTCTTCCATCTTCCTTCATCCTTCTTCCTTCTTTCTTCTTCCTTATACCTTCCTTCTTCCTTTACCCTTCTTCTTTTTCCTTCTTCTTCAGAGATTCAGAGATGATCTTGCTTCGTATTGCTTGCTACTTGCTATCTCAGTTATCACTTCTTACCAATAACTTCTCATTTCTCGTTTGTCACTTCTCACTTCTTGCATCCCACTACAAAAACTTCTTGCTTCTTACTGCTCACTTCTCATTTCATAAGGAAACGTGTTTCAACTATTCGGCCAAACAGCATTCGGCCAAATGAACCTAAACCAACTAGATCAAGAGTGCGAGAGCTGGGTTTTGTCACCGAGTTTATCTGCAGGCCATGAAAGCAAAACCCATAATATAACATGGTGCCTGCTCTTGTCAATCGTGGCTCTTGAAACGATTTTGTTGACGACGGACGTGTGCTGTCCTGAAGTCACGACAATGTCGCGGAATGTTCGCTCCCAAAAGCAGTGTTGCCACATATTTTTTGAAACCCATTAGTTTCGTTTTAGGCCAAAAAATCTTAAAAATCTGTGATCTGCTTAAAAAATCTTGGTTAAAATCTATGAACTCTTCCAAAGTGCACTTACATAAATATTTGTTGGAAATTATGAAAATTATGCATTAGTATTAAATTTCTATGTTGATAAAAACAAGAATCTAATTTCACGATTGGTAAATTTCTTAATGTTTGATAAGTGTGTGTGATGCTAGATTACTATTCATGCAATCTTAAAGTAATTTTTCCTGGTACGTAGGATAATCTTTTAAACCAGCGGTTCTCAACCTTTTTTTTGAGAGGTACCCCTTGGCATTTTTGCATTAATTGAGGTACCCCCTCTCGAAATTAGGCTTCCAATCCTTTTGAAAGAATAATACCGAGCCCTTTAAAGGGAAGCTCGTTTAAGCTTTTGAATCCCTTTGAAGTAGACTTCCGCGCCTCTTCATTAGAGGCTTTTGAGCTTCTTGTAGAGAGGCTTCCGAGCCTCTTGAAGGCGGTTTTTGAGCCACTTAAAAAGGAGGCTTCTTTTGCAGCTTAAAACGACGCTTCCAAGCCTCTGGAATGAGGGCTTCCGAGCCTCTCGAAAGGAGCCTTCCGAGCCTCTTGAAAGGAGGAGGCTTCCGAGCCTCTTGAAAGCACGCTTCCGAACCTCTTGAAAGGAGGCTTTTGAGCCTTTTGAAAGGATGCTTTTAAGTCCCTTGAAATGTGGCTTCCTACCCTCTTGAATGGAGCCTTCCGAGCCTCTTGGAAGGAGGCTTTTGGGCCTATTGAAAGGAGGTTTTTGAGCCTCTTGAAAGGATCTTGAAACGAGACTTCCAAACCTCTTAATAGAGGCTTCCGAGCCTCTTGAAAGAAGGCTTCCGAGCCTATTGAAAGAAGGCTTCGAGCCTTTTGCAAGAAGGCTTCTGAGCCTTTTGAAAGAAGGCTTCTGAGCTTTTGGAAGAAGGCTTTCGAGCCTTTTGGAAGAAGGCTTCCGAGCCTTTTGGAAGAAGGCTTCCGAGCCTTTTGGAAGAAGGCTTCTCAGCCGCTTAAAAGGATGTTGAAAGGAGTCTTCCGACCCTAGCAGCACACATATTGTAGAGAAGTTATAGTAGCCTATATGTAACAAAATTTGGTTACATTTAAGTTGCTGCAACCAAACCAGTGTTAGTTGTGCTACTCGGGGAGCCTCTTGATAGGGGCCTCTTGGAAAGAAGCTTTCGAGCCTCTTGAAAGGAGACTTCTGAGCCTCTAAAAAGGAGGCTTCTGAGCCTCTTGAAAAGAGCCTCTTGAGAGGATATTGAAAGGAAGCTTTCTAGCCTCTTGAATGGAGGATTTTGAGCCTGTACAAAAGGAGGATTTTGAGCCTCTTGAAAGGAGGCTTCCAAGCCTCTTGTAAGGCTTCCGAGCCTCTTGAAAGAAGGCTTCCGAGCCTCTTGAAAGGACACTTTAGAGCCTCTTAGAGGGAGGCTTTTGAGCCTCTTGAAAGGATGCTTTTGAGTCTCTTGAAAGGGATTTTTGAGTCTCTTGAAAGGAGGCTTCCGAGCCTCTTGAAAATGGGCTTCCGAGCCTCTTGGAAGGAGGCTTTTGAGCCTCTTGAAATGATGCTTTTGAGCCTCTTGAAATGAGGCTTCCGAGCCTCTTGAAAGGAGCCTTCCGAGCCTCTTGGAAGAAGGCTTCTGAGCCTGGAAGGAGGTTTTTGAGCCTATTGAAAGAAGACTTCTGAGCCTCTTGAAAGTAGGCTTCCGAGCCTCTTGAAAAGATATTGAAAGGAGGCTTCCGAGCCTCTTGAAAGGAGGCTTTTGAGCCTCTAGAAAAGAAGTATTTTGAGCTTCTTGAAAGGAAGGCTTCCGAGCCTCTAAAAGGAGGCTTTTGGGCCTCTTAAAAGGGATTTTTGAGCCTTTTGAAAGGAGGCTTCCGATCCTCTTGAAAATAGGCTTCCGAACTACATGGAAAGAGGCTTTTCAGCCACTTAAAGGAGGCTTCTGAGCCTCTTGAAAAAGGCTTCCGAGCCTCTTGAAAGGAGGCTATCGTATCTCTTGAAAGGAGGTTTCCATGCCTCTTAAAAGGAGGCTTCCGAGCCTCTTGAAAGAAGGCTTACCTGCCTCTTGAAAGGAGGCAACCTAATCACTTGAAAGGAGTCTTCCGAACCTCTTGTAAGAACGCCTTCAAGCTGCTTGGAAGAACGTACCCCAGGTTGAGAACCGCTGATCTAAGTGATGGGCAAATTCCCTATTCAAGAAGTGGTAGACAACTCAAACGAAGGTTTCGTAATTTCCAAAACGGTATCTTCGTGTGTAGCTGCTACGCATCCTCAAGGTCGACTTTAAAGCAGTATATCCGGATGCTGGACTCACTCACGGAGAAGCTGATCAGCCGAAAACCGGTAATCATTGGAGGCGACTTCAATGCTTGGGCAGTAGAATGGGGAAGCAGCCTGACTAACCTCAGAGGTTACAGTTTGCTGGAGGCGTTGGCGTAGCTGGACGCCGGCTGTGCAATGAAGGTACCGTTAGTACATTTCGCAGAGATGGCAGGGAGTTCATTATCGACGTCACGTTCTGCAGTCTGTCGCTGGTGAGGAACATGAACTGGAGAGTTAGTGAGGACTATACACATAGTGATCACCAGGTAGTCCGGTATATGGTGTTGGAACACGAATGCTGAAGGTACAAAGAGAAATTAGGACTAGCGGACGAAAATCGAAGCACTTCGAGCAGACAGCGGCGCTACAAGTCTCGATACAGATGAGCTGACAGAAACTCTTGCGAGGGCATGCGCTGCGACGATGCCAAGGAGCCTGTAGGTATGCAAGTCTCCATCGACGAGCTGTCATCAGTGGCGAAAGGTCTGAAGATGAAGAAAGCTCCGGGTCCGGATGGAATTCCAAACGTGGCTCTAAAAACTGCAATACGGGCGTTTCCAAATTTGTTCAGAATGGTGCTGCAGAAATGCCTAGCCGTAGTAACTTTCCGGATAGGTGGAAGATCCAGAAACTAGTGCTGCTGCCGAAACCAGGGAAACCGCCGGGGAATCCAGCATCGTATAGGCCCATATGCCTGCTGAATACACTGGGGAAGCTTCTGGAAAGGATAATCCTTAATCGGCTGGCGCAGTCCACGGAGGGCGAGACCGGCTTATCGGAAAAGCAGTTAGGATTCCGAAAAGGCAGATCAACGGTGGATGTAATCAGGACGGTCATTGCATTGAAGTTTCAGAGAGAGCGTTCAAGAAGAAGAAGAAGCGCGGCAACGATTCTGCGCTGTAGTAACGATTGAGGTCAGAAACGCTTTTAACAGTGCCAGCTGGGAGGCCATCGCCGCAGCGCTGCACGGTATGCGGATCCCTGACTACTTGTGTAGAATCTTTAAGAGTCACTTCCAGAACCGGATTCTGATTTATGAAACGAATTCGGGGTAGAAGTCGATTAGGGTTACGGCAGGTGTTTCGCAAGGTTCCATACTGGGCCCAACGCTGTGGATCGTTATGTACTCAAGTTGCTCAAAGGCGTGAAGATCTTCGGAATCGCGGACGATGTCGTCCTCACGATAACCAGTGAGTCGCTGGAAGAAGTAGAAATGTTAGTGCTGGAAAGGACTGACGCAGTTGAAAACTGGATGAATGGAGTCAAGCTGCAGCTTGCTCACCATAAAACAGAAGTGTTGCTGGTCAGCAACTGCCGAAGGATCCAGCGGATGCAGATTACCCTAGGGACCCTCAACATACCGTCTGTGCGGGGTTTGAGGCATCTAGGAGTGGTGATCGACGACCGGTTGAATTACAACACCCATGTCGACTATTCCTGCAAATAGGCAACAAAAATGGTCAGTGCGTTTGCAAGGATCATGTGGAACGTGGGTGGTCTGAAAAGCAGCAGCAGACGTCTTCTGACGACAGTATTTTCCTCGAGGGGAAGGGTCGTTTGGCTGAAACCCATTCGGCCGAAAGCCATTTGGCCGAATGCCAATAGGCCGAAAGTTGTTTGGCCGAATATGACATTTGGCCGAACAGACCATTAGGCCGAAAGTCATTTGGCCAAAAAGGTCATTCGGCCGAAAGGGTCGTTTGGCCGAAATGGTCGTTTTCCTGAAAAAGTCGTTTGGCCGAAAGAGTCATTTAGCCGGAAGGGTCGTTTGGCCAAAAGGGTCATTTGGCCGGAAGGGTCATTTGGCCGAAATGATCATTTGCCCGAAAGGGTCGTTTGACCGAAAGGGTCGTTTGCCCGAAAGTATCGTTTGGCCGAAAGGGTCATTTGGCCGAAAGGGTCATTTGGCCGAAAGGGTCGTTTGGCCGACAGGGTCGTTTGGCCAAAAGGGTCATTTGGCCGAAAGGCTCATTTGGTCGAAAGGGTCATTTGGCCGAAAGGGTCTATTGGCCAAAAGGGTCATTTGCCAGTGATTAGTGCGAAGTGGGTAGTGAAACCTCTCACTACTCATTTCGCGCTTCTCACTTTTTACACTGAGAAAAGAAAAATTGAGACTGGACTCTATATGGTGGCAGCAGGAGTGGTACAATGCGGATAATGGAAAGTGGACCCATCTGCTCATCCCCAATGTTTCGACGTGGGTGAACAGGAAGCATGGTGAGGTGAACTTTTGCCTTACGCAGTTTCTGTCCGGACATGGCTGTTTCCACCACTATCTGCATCGGTGTGGCCATGCGTCATCGCCATTCTGCCTGGCGTGTATCAACATAGAGGAGACTCCAGAACACGTGGTATTCGATTGCCCAGGGTTTGCGGAAGTACGTAGAAGAATGCCTGCCCTACGGGCGGACAACATCGCAGAGCGAATGTGTTACGAACAAGACACGTGGAATGCGGTAAGCCGAGTCATGACGCAAATATTTACTGACAGAGCTGCAGCGTAGATGAAGAAGGGGCCAGCAAATAAGCGTCGGTTGGGAGGGAAATCCAGCTCAGTGAGCAGTGTTTGGTCTCGGGTCGTCGGGGCGCCAGCGAACTGGAAGTCTTCTGCCAACCGGAATCGTCGGACCGACCTCGGCACTCGAACCGCCAACCTGCTGAAGAAAGAAGAAGCTAGTGCTTCGGGTATGTAGGGAACCGCCAGTGCGGACGTCATCCACTGTCGGAACTGTCGGACTACCGCCGCCGGTAGTCGGGGCACCATCAGTGCGGAAGTTTCCTTCACCAGAACTGGTGGACCATCCTCGACTCCGGGGAGAGTCAGGAGGATTCTAGTAAGGAAGTTTGGTGCTTGACCGTCAAGGGATCGAGACAACGTAGCAGTGGATCAGCCATCCAGTCGGCGAACTAGCATAAGCTAGGGGCCGGAATTTGAGAAGAAGGGTTGTAGCTGGCACTGGACGATCCCTTAATAAATGTGCGGCTTAAGCGCCACTCCAATACAGGAGACCGCACATCAAGTCTGTTTGCCCGGATGAGACTCCTCAAGGCGAGTCCAAGTACTATCTTCATGAAAGACTGAAATCGATCCAGTGCGACTACTTCCCAAAATACAGGCAGAAACCCTAACGACACATCAGCATAATTCTGCGCAACATCGAACAAATCTCAAAGCACACGGTTAGAGGTCACACATACCTATGTTGACGCAACATTACGTCCGTTTTCATCATCGGAGGTTTTAGCTATTCTCCGCCAGAGTCGCGATGGTAGCAAAAGGGTCGCGCAACATCAATTCAAATTCCGCACATGCGGAAGACTCAACAAACTACCAACGAACACGAAGCAACGTACCACACTTATATCCCTATAATAAGTTCAATAGGACAGTCCAAATAACAAATTAAACATTGTTGTTAAACAACTTCTCCCTATCTGTGCTATTGTGCTTGTTTCTATTCAGCATCAGTCGGCGATGCAGCAAGCGAAACGGTAACTGCTGTGCACCCGGGTGTCTAATGTGAATGGGTTGGGTGGGCGGCCATAAAAGACGATACGTGCGCACGATTTGTATCTCGCCGCACCCAACCTCGATTCATCGAATGTTTGAAGTTTTAGTGATTCACACTCTTCGACCTATGGGGGCAGCAGGGACCATGTCCAAGGGCTTGACTACCCCTCCCCAGCTGTCTGTGAGTCAGGGGGTTCTGCCTAGGAGGTGGTGGGGTTAACAGGGGGCTCTGTTAATTCCTTCCCAAAAACCACAAGTATCCGCAAGCAGACCCTATCAAGCGACCGTGTGCCGCTTAAAGCATACAAGCCCCTAACCCCGAATCCCAAGGTGTCAGGCGACCCGTGCCGAGGGGATGAATGACCTGGGGGTGAAATAATTAGCCAGGTAGTTAACGGAGCCTGTGGAGGTTCCACAGAGGGAGGGCTGCTTCGGCGGCAAGTGGGTGGCAGCGGGTGGTACCCGCACACCCCCAAGTGGTGCACAAGTGGTGCAAGTGCAAGGGAGATGAGGGTATTACTTTCAAGGAGAATGGGGGTAATATCCTCACGGAGTGAGTTCTCGAATGTAAGGGTGAGCACACAAGTAAGTCTCACACGATAAGCCCTAGCAGCACACATGTTCCATAATGGTTACTGCAACTCATATGTGACCAGATTCAGTCACAATCATGTTGCGGCAACCATTTTTGTCTGACTTGTGCTGCTCGGGAGGATGGTTGATTGAGTGGCTGCTTAGGCAGTAGGGTGGCAGTGGGTGGTACCCACACACCCGCAGTGAGGGTCCCTGCTTAACAGGGCAGTGAGCGGACTGCTTCGGCAGTAGAATGAGTAGTCTACCCACGCCGGGGGATTGTTGTCATGGTAAGGTGCTTAGCAACCAGGGTACCAACCATGTACACATCCTCTCTGGATGGGTGGACAAGTAGGGTTCTCTAGTGCAGGACTAGTGAACCACTACATTGAGTGAGGTCAACTTAGACAGCGGGGCGCCAGACTGGGGTATCTCCTGTAAGATACCTTTACCTCCTGACTGGTGCCGAGGTACCGCTGCCTGGGCTGATGGGTGATTGGTCTGCCTCGTAGCCGAGATAAGACTTGAATAGGATTCATTGACCTAGGGTCGCCTCCGGATTGGCAGACAGGTGGTACCACCCTGTTGCAGGACGGAGTGGATACCACCCTGATTGAGGACTATCTGTGTTATGGGATATCATCAAGAGGTACCTCCTGCAAGATATCTGCAATTTCCTTGCTGTTATTCCCGTAGCATAGGCAAGTGAGTGTTGGGGCACATTTGGTGCCAGTATGTCGTTGTGCACAGGTGGTGCATGTGACGGTAAGGAGAGTTGAGGCGTCAAGGAGAGAGCGCAATGCTCAAATAGTCTGGTGATCCCATCCCCACACTACCTGGGTTCGCCTCCCCAGGTGTCTGATAGCAGATTTCCGTTACCTTCTATAAAAAAAAAATAAATAAAAAAAAACCCTCTTCGACCTACGGTCGGCAGAAAAATCCTCCGTGGCGTCCTCAGCGGACGCCACCCTCCAAGCAAAACCCAATTGGGCTGGACTCACCAGATGATCGACTGCTGTTGATCCTGCGCTGCTGTTACCGGCGGCGGTGGTTAGCGATTGATGAGATCCACGTGGCCAATGAATGGCGGTTGGGTTGTTCCACGTGGCTCGATGAATGGCGTTCGATGTGGACGACCACAATTCTCCGTCTAAGCGATTAGTGGACGGGTCGCTTCCTACCGGACACAGTGGCGGTTTCCGGGGTCTTTCGTGCCGGGGGATCTGCTGACCTGGTACAAGGGTTGGATATAGTTTCCTTCACAAAAGCACAATTAGCACATTACCTGTTCTAGATTTCTCAACGACGCACAAATCTAGCCTACGACGCACTATAACTCTTGTACAATTATCTAGGACTAACAAGGAGAAGAACAGAATCACAAAGATTTAAGTATACCACATTGCTTTTACAACTTACAAATCTAACACGAAAACGCGAACAAAGCTAGACACTTCCACTGACAACTGCGGTTCGGACGAAAGTGAGCGAAACCGTAACCCTCAGATTAAGGAATGTGACCTCACCGAATTCGATAGTTCGGATTTCCCGCGACCTTTCCGATTGTGCAAACAATTGCGAGAAATAATTTGACGGCTGGCTCTTCGTGCAAAATCGGGAGTAGCCACGACTCTCACTTTCTCAATCTTTCCGAAGATCTCCTTGGACTCGACCTTGATCGTCATCCCGCGAAATTGAGCAAACCAGTGGAAATCGCGAGTTATCGTTTTATAGTTGCTCGATTGCTGTTGCTTTGCCTTGGCCTATAATTTGGCGTAGTTGGACTTTGACTATTATGGAATTTTATGAGTTGTCGATAATTATTTATTATTTTGTTAGAACATTTCTTTGCATAATGTAGCAAAGGCTACAGGGTATAAGCCCTCAGCCAGCCCCCGGGCCTTCTATCAAAAGTTTATTTTGGAGTAATCATACAGCCTTTCGGTACAGCTTTATTGTAAGAAAATCCAATCCTGGATCCAATGCCATTGGATCTAGTTGGGTAGAGGAAATTCAATCTTGGTGTGAATTGGTCGATGGCAAGCAACGCCATTGGATCTAGTTGGTTGCCGGAATCGCCATTGGACCTAGTTGTGTCACGAAAATCCAGCTCTGCAGTTGTTTGGTCAACTGACAGCGAACGCGTCTTTTCGAATTCGGCGAACATTTGTTCCAGAAACCCTACTTTCCGATACAAACGCAAATACTATTTGCTTTTCAAAGTCAAACAAAGGATCAGTTTAAATTGAATTTAGTTTTAATTTGAATTCTGTATCATCTGGCCTTTCTAAAATATGAACTTTACCCCTCGGAGACGAGCCAGCCTCGGGCTGAAAGTCTCCCTAATAAAGACATAAAAAAACTTTACCCCTAAACTTCGAAAAAAAAAATTTTTCAAAACAAAAAAATTATGTTTTTAAAAACATCGAAAATTCCCGGGATCCCGGGATTTCCCGGGATATACAAGAGTTTTCATCCCGTTTCAATCCTGTTGGAATGTAGAGCCATTGATAATAATAAATATTTATTGTGATCCATCCAAAATTTGTTTATCAAAATCAGAAAATTTGCCTAATTTTGTCCACACCTTCCCACACTGTGCGCTCCTGTACATGGCACACGAGACTGTCTCCGTTGGGCCAAGAAGGGAGCATAAAATTACCGATGGTAGGCCCAGCAAAGGCTATCGCTATACTAACCGGGACGGAGCTCACGTCTTCTTCCCGCTGCTGATTGAGATGGAGGGGGATGCTTGCGAGCTGCCGCCTGCATTGCAATCTCGTTTTCCTCGTTGTAGTAAGGCATACGGTCCGGCATCAAACGGTCTCCGTATCTCGACTGACGCGGCATTGATTGACTGCGAGGGTTTATCGGTGATCGGCCGTCATGTCCTGCTCCGCCACGTGGCCCACCGGGGCTGCTTCTCTCTTCCATGTCGTCCAGCGCATATTTGTTGCATAAGATGGGCGTTTTACCGGGGCCACCTTCTTCATCAAAGTCCACCATCTGTGGATCACGGCGAAACATGCGACGGTCCAATGATTGCGCCCTCGTGGCCGCTGCAGCGAGAAATGAAATAAATGTGAGATATTTTTAAATCATAACATGCTGCTAGACGTGCAAATTACCTGGCGATTTCTGCATGCTATTTCTATAGCCAGTCTGATAATTGCCATCGGAATTTCGCGAATTTTGCGATCCCCTGTTGTGGCCCATGTCTCTCCCAATCGATTCAGCCCGCATATTTCGCTTCATTTGTTGGTGCGTGGACATGAATTCCTCATCCCCATAACCGTTCGCCTGCTCCTGATAGGCTCGTTCGCGGTCCATTGTGGCCCTATCGCGGAACCGATCACCACCTCGGCCCCCGCCCACATTCTGGGTGGAATAATGCGGTGGGGGAGCGTTCATTTGTCGATGCATTCCACGGTCATTTTCGGGATAGTAAACGCCCTCATTATATCTGCGAATAAAACAAAATTGGAATAATTTTTACTAATTAAATCAATCAATAAATATGCACAATTGAGTCAATCAAAGGAATATTTCAGTTTAAAATATTTTCAGTAAATTTCAATTTATTCGTGCAACACCCTTGACAAATTTATCTCGACATTTGGGTGTGCGGTAATCGACGCTTATTATCGAATGGCTCATTGTTTCATTCGGTCCAAGCATTGTTACATACTTTGAAGTGGCGATATCAAATGAATCACAACTAAAGATATTTTGTAATTTAAAGCTTTTGCCATGAGCATTAATGTAAAATACGAATTTACTTGCTGTTATATAAACATTGCTGGTAATGTCAAGTTTTTCGCTTCCACTCGATTGAAATTCCCTGGCCAATATTTTTGGAAATATGATAAATGAATTTGTTTCCCTTGCATCGAGTAAACCGTATGATTTATAACTTCAAAAATTGTAAAATAGTGTGTCGTCTAGAAGTGAGATAGGGAATTGATTCCATAGACTCGTCTTATGACAAATGTAGATCTTTCGTTAAATAGCTTTATGCTCATGTTTGACCATTTTATTGCAAACTAATTTTGTTGTAGTCAATTGAACAACTGCATCTGTTCAACAACTTCTAATACTGAGATTTGATATCTAAATCCGAACCCCGAACAATCTTCCATCCAATGAAAATCTGGATAAGTAGATCATCCGATTAGGAATTCATTCCGCATTAAATGATTCACATGCAAATCCGATTCAATCAAACGTCGTCCACTGTGTCAAAATTTCGTGGGAATCAAATCAGGCAAACGAAATCCTCCGAGATCTACCCGGTAACAAACGCCCTCCAGCAGTTTTTTTTTTCTGTTGAAGAAAAAACGTGAGCTCCTTGCAAAAGTGGCCCAACAGTGTTATGTTTTTACTTCCGTCGGTCGCACCCGCATTTCATTTGGCCCCTCTTTCCACCCTGACGCTAACTGAAAATGAACGTCTTCCTGTTTGATCGTTGAGGAGCTCAAAAGCGACTTTCCGAATGGTTGCTACAATTCCGCCAATTGGGATCGGATATCGACCAGTCATTTCTATTTTCACTTCCCACTCAAATTTCTCTCCTCAGTTTGCCGAAGACGAGAAGACGGTGATGTTATTTCTTGATAGGTGGTTTCGTGTTTTCCTAAGGGAATTGATGTTTTGCATGTCAATTTGTTTTATCACGAAGTATTGGAAAGCTTAAGTGCGAGGAGGGGCTTATGAGGGCAACGCTGGAAACATTGATACTGGTAATGGAGACGATCCTGATTAGTACCGTAATTCGGAGCTGATTTATCTGCTGGGAAATTTATTTTAGTGATAATAATTAATATCTACCAAACAACAACCTTTAGTTTTGGAATAAAAGCAAGTACATACTGCTTATGATCGCATATCAGTCCCATCTTTGCTGGATTTTCTATCCATATGGTACAAATATGCTTGGGCAGTATAAATATTGTGAATCAATTTGTATCTCTGACCATATTTTCCAAAATTCCATTTTACTTGCATTTTTTATTAATTTGTGATAGAAAGTGTCTTGGTGACCTGAAGAAACATTTCGTTGATTTCATAATCTATGATTTATTAAATCAAATATTTAGCAGCGTTTAAGTATTCCATCCAAGTCGATATTACATTTTTTTACAACTTTCGTGATTTATGTCAGTGGCAAAGACGATTGATAATGAGATATTTTTCGTTCATCCGAGTCAATTTGTGATTCATGAGCATCTCGAGGGGCCCTCCTTAGCCGTGCGGTAAGACGCTCGGCTACAAAGCAAGACCATGCTGAGGGTGGCTGGGTTCGATTCCCGGTGCCGGTCTAGGCAATTTTCGGATTGGAAATTGTCTCGACTTCCCTGGGCATAAAAGTATCATCGTGCTAGCCTCATGATATACGAATGCAAAAATGGTAACCTGGCTTAGAAACCTCGCAGTTAATAACTGTGGAAGTGCTTAATGAACACTAAGCTGCGAGGCGGCTCTGTTCCAGTGTGGGGATGTAATGCCAATAAGAAGAAGAAGAAGAGCATCTCGTAAAAGCTGCTCCTTCAATTTCAAATTCTCAAAATTTTAGTTCAACCAAATACAATAGGGATCAAGTTTTGATCAAATTGGTTTGGTAATATTTGTCCTTTTGTGAAGTACAGTTTTTATAGTCTGAAAGAGAAGAATGTTTCCTCGGATTACGGTATTCGTCTGTTTGCACCAAGAATAGATATTTATGCCATAAGAAGATTATTTCACCGCTAGTGTTCGCTGGGGTGAGGTAACGTGGAAAGGAATAGTTAAGGAATAATTTTCAACGGAAGACGCTGTGATGCTGAGAATCTCAATCTCCATGCGGCTCTAAAAACTGGCATTAAAATGGCTTGTAGTCGGTCTAGTGTGAAATTAGTCAATTTTCACGTTGTTTCCTTCTCCTCACTCACATCACACCGAGCAACGGAGACATTGCCATTTAGATGCAAGGTATTGATTGAGTACTTCTACAGTTAGTAAATGAGATTTCAAAGCAAAGCTTCCAATATTGCATTTGTATATCATGCAGGGGGAATTAAACATTTCATGAGCAGATATCTGAAGAAAATTGCTTAAGCAAAATATACTTGTTTGGATCGAATTGCAAACATGTCAACCACATGGAGACGCGTTGTGGCAGGAAATCGTGGTTACTTGAGTCTGCACACAACACTTCTATTAACCCTTCTGTTACCAACCTCCCTTTTGAAAACGAAAATAAAAATCTGTTTTGCTGTAACTTTTCTGTCTTTATATTTTTTATCGCAACTGTCATCAAAAGAAGCGGAATTTTAGTTTTAGTTTTAGCAGGTTCCGGATTGGCCACTTGGTTCCGGAGTTACCATGGGTGTTAGCTTTTTGCCATTTCTCAAAACGCATGCTTCGAAAATGATTATTTTAGATATTTTGATTAAAAACGACGCATAAACTATATCAAATTTGATCAGGAATTTGATCGGTCCAAAACATGGCCTACATTCCAGATTCCGGATGTTCCGCCGGAACCTGTTATGGCGTGACTTTTTGGAAATGGTGAATACCAACATGCGACACATCAAATTCATGATTTTATAAGTTATGGCAATTTATGGATGTTTTGTATTTCCTGGGCCATATTTGGAGCAATTCGAACAATAACGGATTTACCGAGTACCGGTTCAAAGGTGATTCTTAAGACATACATAAGTAAAACCCTTCATGCGGCACTCAAACTTTATGATTCCAAGTTATAGCATTTTATAGTAGTTTTGTACTTTCTGGACCACACTTGGACCGATTGGAACCGGCAAGCAGGTAGTTTCTTACTTCATGGACAATATTGGAAATTGTAACCCATTGGAATTATTGTACTGGTACGAATGGAGTAATATGTTATTCATAAAAAAACATAGGTATAATGCAATAGCTTTTGAAAACATGATGTTTAGTATGGCACTTGTTTTTTCTACTTTCCAGATGTTCTATGCCAGAACTTTTGGAAGCATGAAATTTGTTATGTGTCACATGATGGTATTCGCCTGTTTTCGTAAAGTGACCCCGCAACAGGTTCCGATGGAACGTCCGGAATCCTGAATACAGACCATAATCCGATCAAATTTGTTATAGTTTATACGAAATAAAATATCTAAAATAATCATTTCAGAAGTTCTGAGAAATGGCCAAAAGCTAACACTCATTTTAAATCTGGAATAACTCCGGAACCAAGTGGCCAATCCTAGAAATCCATGAAACCTCTTAGACTGGAATAAATTTCGCCTCTTTTGGAGGAAGTTGCGATAAAAATGATAATTTTTGTTTTCAAAAAGGGGGTTGGTAACGGAAGGTTTAAAGTTTATGGAAAATTTTATCAATTATATTGCATTTTTGTTTTTTATGGGATTTTTTTATTTCTCTTTTTATTAATTACTAGCAGACCCGACGAACTCCGTTTCGCCTAAAATTTATTTGTTTTCTGATTAGATCTCGAGTTATGCAGAAATTTCTGTTTCATTTGTATGGGAGCCCCCCTTTCCAAAACGGGGAGGGGTCTCGAACCATCTTAAGAACCTTCCTCGGCCCCAAAAACCTCTGCATACAAATTTTTACGCCGATCGGTTCAGTGTTTCCGAGTCTATAAGGTTCAGACAGACAGAAATTAATTTTTATTTAAGGTACACTGGGGAAAGTGGGAAAGGAAAAATCGATAGTGCATGTTTGAATTAGTGTAAAACCAGTTTAAATGATCTAAATGCGTTCAATCAAAATGGGTTATCAAAACAGTCAATATTGCACCAACTGTGGGGTAATTCATACCATTTTGGTCGCTTGAAATTTATGGAAAGAGATTTTAAAATTAGGAGTTGTTTTTCCACTTACCCTAGTGGGATGGGGTAAGTGGAAAACCCATGTTACCTTGACCTTCAATAGTGATGAGTAGTTACATATAACTAAAATGAATACGACAATTGCTCTGAGTATCTTTTGTGGAATATTTTCATTACCTTAACGGAATAGATCCTCAAGAAATTCTCGTGATAGCTAGGGGAGAGCTGGTTTTGCCTTCTCGAACACTAAGTGTACGTAAAATCTATATGTTCGTTCCAAAGATGAACTTTTTTAAGGTAAAATGGGACTTACAGGGTTACAAAATCATCAACTTAGTTTAACGAATTGAGATGGTGTCTGTATGTGCGTATTTATATGCATGTGTGTACGCAAAGCACGTTCAAAATTATCAGCTTGTCTTATGTACTTGTCCTTATCAATTTGTTCGCAAAAAAAATGCATTCAACGGCGAAACTTGTTATGAATAAAAATTAATGTGAATTATAAAATATATTTACCTATCAGTGCTATTTTTTACTTTCTTATACATATTTTCATATGTAAAACATGTGAAACGCATTAATACCGATAGGTGGATTAATCAGGCATTTCCTCATTTTTATTAGTCCAATCACCACTGGAATCACAATGATAACAAAAAAGGAACATATTAAGATTCACAGCTATCGAAATAAACCCTGGAGGGAAGAAAAAAATTGCGTAATTGAAACATTATCCACTTCCCCCGCAGTATTTGATACCTGGGGTAAGTGTAAAATCTTTGTGTTATTTGCTCTCTTGATACAAACCACTACCAGTTGAATGGGATTAGTTTAATTGTATTATAATGGTCAGCTGTGATATAAATTCACTTGAAAAAAGAGCAATTGGTGCAAATAAGAATTGATTTTATGAATGAAAAAATCAACTTTTCGCGAAACCTAAAATTACAGTTTTAGCGTTAACCGTGTATGTGTATGTATTATACAAATTTCAACATAGTATTAGTGTGAGCATCAAAGTATATTTTTGGACAATGTTATGGTGTTGTAAAATCTTTAAAGTATGTACAATTCCAATTCTTCGAGTCGATTTTTACACTTACTCCCTTTTTCCACTCCCCCAGTGTACCTTATATAGATTTTGTGGAAAATTTTAAATTTTTTATAGTCAAAAAAATAATTTTGTGGAAAATTTTACCCTGAACACGGAATTATTGCAACACCGTTAGTTTGCTTTAACTTTCCGTTCATTTATCTGATGAAAACCAAAATTGCAGAGCAGCTTTATACATATGTATATTAATTTCAGTTTTCATACATTGAATCAAATTTCGCCGGTTAGTAGATAAACTTCTCGACACTTTCGCTTCACAGCATCCATAAGAGCTTGTGCAGTCGTATCTGATACCTTTTACTCATTTTCAACCACTTCCCACGCATGTTTTTAGCATCCTTGTCTATCCCATTGATTTACCTGAGATCCCGCTTCATTATGGCGATTGGACGTAGTTCTGGGCAGTCCGGTGGATTCATGTTTTGCCAAATGAAGAATTTCGATGCAAATTTTGACATTTTATTTTTATGAAACCATCAGCTACTTGGAATCTATCATTCCCTGATGTTTGTTAGAGGTCAGCTTTGACTTTGTTTTGTATTTGGTCAACAGCTCCGTGTAGTGCTTCCTAACACGGATCTTGGTAACAGTTTGCTGCCGTTCATCGCAGTTTTTGAACCTTATAGGCTTCTAATCTAGCTTTTTTTTTAATTCTTTATTTAGGTGTTATTTTAATCTAGCTCTTGCCTACAGCTTCGGGACGTTACTTTGTGAAGCGCCGACCTTTTTGGCAACATGAATGTTGATATGTTGGAATTCCTGGTAAAATTATGTTAAAACCTTTCCCTCCGTTTTCCTACATGCTGCTCCCGGTTTTCCCGGATTGTTATCCAAAGTCAATGGGTCGTTGAACTTTTTTAGCACTCTTGAAACGGCTTTTTCAGATTTTCAGCATTTTTCCTAAAGCAAGATGGCTTCGGATTTTCCATGTCAGCGTAAACATTTGTTACACACTTCTCCACTTGACTCACTTCCATCTTGAACGCAACCAAAAAACCACACAACTAAGCCGTTCACAGGATGTAAACAATACACTTCAAAGAGAAAATGTGTAAAATTTGGTTGATTTCCTTCCAGTGGGAAAAAAGTTACAGCCAGTTGTAGGTGTTGTAATAATTTCGCGTTCGCCCTTTAATATCAATTTATTTATGGAAATTTTGAATTTTTTTTTTCTTGGAACATTTTGATTTCTTTATGGAAAAATCTTCTTTTATAATTGCAGTTTTTGTTTTTAAAAGTGTCAATTTATTTTTGTTTTGTGGAAAATTCTCAATTACTTATGGAAATTTTGCATTATTTGTGGAAATTTTATTTTTATGATTTCTGATTTCTTTATTGGCAATTTCCTATGGTCTTTAAGAAAACTTTCTAATTCTTCATGAAAATTTGATTTTGCTGTCCTTTCCACATGCTTCCTGATGAGCAACGAGTTCATCGGCATTTGGGACTTCTTCAACCTTCCAACTTCTCTTCATCGTTTGGGAAAGTGTAGTTGTGATGGCGATGTGGCACTGCTCGTAATTGGATTTTCCCGATTTAAGCAGACGCAGTAAGTAGGATACACCAGGATGCATATCAGGTGCCAGGCACGTTGAACTCGGGGAGGGCAAGAAACATGCCAGTTGGCAGCGGTCAATTCGATAAATGCAGTTGGGTTGTGAGGATGACTGCTGTCACCTTAAGAATCATCATGCACTCATTGATCGTTGAGAAGTTGTAGCATCTGGATTTAATAGCAACGACGATTTTGTCTCAATCACAGGTTCTGACTACACAGACTCCCGTGATGGGTACAAGTGTCAGTACCAGGGTTTGAATCCGAAGGAGAATGAGAAAATCTCTTACTTATTATGTCTGTATATACTCTCGATATGTAGCATACCGTGAGAGACGTTTTTCGGTAGCTGTTACGATAATTACCTGATTCGGGGGGCTACAACCAATGATAAATTTGTTTTAACAAGCCCCAATTGCGGGAGGCATCGGTTCTGATGATGCATTTCAACTAGTTTCACACAGCTGTGCGAAAAAAATATGATCCCCAACATAAAATGAGCGAGAACAAAGCGTTTTATCAAACCCCATCGTTGAGGACCGCCTTTCCAAATCAGTTTTTTTTTCCAACTTGTATACCAGTGCGATAGTTCTGATTTCATGGCTTGTTATGATTCGGAACAGTTTTTGCCTCTCTTTTATCGTTGTTCGTTATAGCGGGCTTGGTAGTCATATGGCTACTGCTTCTGCCTCATACGCAGGAGGTCGTGGGTTCAATCCCAGGTCCGTTCCATTCTCCTACTTTGTATCTTTCTCTTTATTTCTCATGTTCTAGCAATCGCTAGAACTGGAAATGGAATTCCATACCGTTTCCATTACTATTCCTATACCTTCAACTTGAGTATTCTAACAGTAATCTGCTAGAATTGGAAATGAACTATAGAGCTCGTTTCCTTACTGAATTAGAAATTCCATCAGTTACCTCTCCTATCTATCACATTGGCAGCTCGTTAACCAAGACGGACCTCTGCCTCTCCAACCTAACCCAGAAATTCCAACAAATTCCGCATGAACTCGTGGCAAGTGCAGAGGTATATTAGGCTTGCAGTGGGCGAGTGATTGCATCATCATTTCCTCCCCCTTCCCTACATTGACTTGCATTCTGACGTGGCAGGCGCCAGTATGACCTAACAAATGAGATCACCAGTACTTGTATATTGAAGATGTGTGCTAGTCCCAAGCAAACATCTGTTGGTTCCCTGTGCAAGAACAGCTGATCTGGTCATAATGGAGTAGCAACTACGAGCAGTCAATCAAGCTCAAGCTCTTTTATCGTTGTTCGTTATCTATTGAGAGCGATTTCTGCAAACCCTGCTCGGTACACTTTGAACTGATGGGTGGCCACCGTTTTCGAAGTAAAGCTAACTGAGAGCCAGAGTTCAAAAGCACTCGGCACGGTATCTTCTTATTGCAGAGGTCCCTCAGGATAACGAGAGCCGTCATGAGCATCGCCGTTTTCATCGATTGATTGTCTGGAACGGCGGTGTTTGATGACGACCAAACGGATGGTTTATTTTGCCGTTCTGGCTGCACTATTGGAGCCGTTCTTACCTTAAATATGCACTGGTGGGATAGACTTCTCCGATGCTTGCATTGGTTTTTCATGCAGAAGGTTATGCTGCCAGCATTGACAAGTCAAACACGTCGTATTCGAAGAACACGCGTTGTATCAGTGCCCTGTCAACACCAAATCGTATATAATGCAACATAATATGCTAAAGTGGAGGCGATATACGTACATGTTGTATTGGCCTCTACTTTAGCATCATATGTGACGTCATATACGATTTTGTGTTGACTGGGTGGCCGGATGGTAGCACAGGTTCAACTCCTTCTCTTTTGCATTACGTTGAGGTGGTGTCCTGTTGCGAACAGCACAGAAGTCACCGATCTTTTAGCGCGGTAATTAATACAAATTATATTGCATCATGCTCTAAAGATCTTCGGTGTTTCACTATTCAGCAACGGAAACTTTATTTCTGTCACTCCCGTGTTGCTGCTCCATTTACTCTGGCGTTCACAATTCTATTCTCACGTAACATTTCCCCCCGTAACACTTTGAGTAAGCTACATACCGAAGTTTTACTTCTTTTTTACATCGCTCAGATAATCTTACGTGAGAATTTTAAGTTGGCTGCTATAGTTGAACGAACAAACTCAAGTACATTGAATATTGCTTTTTCCACATCAACTTGGTAGACATGCATTTGTGCTGGTCTTCTCATGGCCCTACGGTGCAAATTCGCTGTGTAGAACATTGTGAATTAACTTGCTTCACATTGTCCAGTATACAGTGGAAACATCTGTCCAGTTCCAATGGTAGCTTTTGTTGTTCTCTGGTTCAGCAGCGAACGATCTCTACACGATGTGCGTGGTGCGTCTATATTTCATCAGAATGATGTTCTTTTGTTTAGCGGTTTATATCGGACCGTGTGAGCAACAATTCAACAGATCCCCGTGCATCTCGCGGTGGAAATCCATTTTGGACTTTTTTGGCTACGTCAGGTCCTACGGAGCCATCCGCTGAACATCAGTTTGATGAATAAAGGGCGACGAAGATCTTTATAGTGTTGTGAACAGAAGAGAAGTCACCGATCTTTTAGCGTGGCAATAAATACAAATTATATTGCATCATGCTATAAAGATCTTCATTTACTCTGGCGTTCACAATTCTATTCTCACGTAACATGTCCACTTGTCTCACGCAGCGCACTCTTAGTTACGTTGTTCCTCGTTGCACACGCGACAAGACTGATGTTTGGTCTTAGAAGTCGCTGCGTGTGCTTTCTGGTTTGCGAGCTTCATGGATGGGTAGAGTAGAGTGGGGCAAGAGTACGCACTTAGTTTTCAATCGATCATGTGGCCTTTATGAAGCAAGCTTCTGCATATCAAATCTGTGTCGATGATTCATATACTCTTCCTTTATGTTACCCAGTGGAAAAAATATTGAAATTATTGAGATTCGTTTCAGCAGAACCCTTATTGCAAGACAAGTGAAAAACGCACTCTTACCCCACCGGTGGGGTAAAAGTGCGCATCGGGTGGGGTAAGAGTACGCATTTATCCAATCATGTGCTTTAAGTATATATTAACACAAATAAGAGTTAATAACATTTAATTGATGTTTAATGAGCATATATTAGGGAATGTTTAAAGATTACGTAACTCTCAAAAAGGGAGGGGGTCTTAAAAATGTGCACTTTCATGCGAAAAACCATTGTTTTTTATATATACAAGAAACTACAGAGGTAAAAATAGATATCAGGTTTCGCGTGGCGTATACAAAGGCATTTTCCTCAAAGAAAGTCCTCCAATCACGTAACATAAAATTTGGCTATTTCATCACCCATCCCCCCCTATTTTACACTATTTGTATGAATCCTCTAAAAATAATATGAATCGTCACACATCTTGCAACCCCTAAAGCTAAACGTTGCGTAATTTATGAATGTTTCTTTTGATTAAATGAAATTATAATTTAGATGAAATTGTGTATTCGTACTATGTTTAGGTGTACAACAAGTCCTAATACAATTTCATTATTTCGCTTCAGTGCTTTGTTCGCTAAGTCCTTTCTAACACCGAATTACTTCAACTTATCCTAAAAACTTGTGATAATTTCGTATTATGTCCCTTTTTTCTTAGTTGTGGATCTTTATGCTTTGGAAAAAGTTAATTTCGACCGGAGATACGGGTTTGACATCATAATTTGAAAATTCATATGCGTACTCTTGCCCCACCGGTTCCTGCGTACTTTTACCCCACAGTCCCAAAAATTATTCAAGTAATGGTTTTGACTTCTTGGAAAACCAACCGGATTGGTGTTCTGTACCATAAAGTACTCTATACAATAGGTTATTGAAATGGTATAATGTTCACCTGATTGAACGTATATATGGTAATGAAATACTAGTTGCGGAAATCCAATTATTTTTAGCAAAATGACCAAAAAGTTATCTAACTCCATATCTCCCTTGTTGTTTATTCAAATCGTTTACAATTACACATGATAATAGTTGACCAGAATACCTGTCAAACTGATGCAGTGCTGCTAGTTTATCTTTTTTTATTACTACAAAAAATCGAAAACGTACTCTTACCCCACGCGCACTCTTGCCCCACTCTACTCTATGGATTTCCTTCCTTTACCATATCCGCCTGGTGTCCATTCTGGAAGCTTTTCAAAACCTGGGACTCGTTCTGCAGAAACTCCGGAGTTTGCCGTGCTCCTGGGCCTATAGCACAGCTGAAACATTCGGTAGTCCAATCGTGCCGTTATGATCTTTGTCAGCAGTAGTTACCGTCGCGTCGACTTGGATCCCTTGTTTCTTCGCGAAGTCCTTCAGCAACGTTGGAGTCATCTTCATGGCGTCATCTTCGGTTTCCTAGAGGCTGTGATTGATGAGCGTGATTTAGCCACGCTGGTAATCAAGCTCATCAAGACGTCCGGAATAGCTTCATCGGTTTTGGGATAGCTCTTGAACTTGTTTTTTTTTTGGACTTGGGAGTGTGATCTACACCCATTCTCACTCGTCACACAAACGCTCCACCTTGGAAAAGACCATGTTGGAATTGGGCTCACTTTGAGGCTGTTTTCTAGGCTTTTTCGAGGGTTGTTGACTCTCGTCGAGACTTAGAAAACAATGGGGACCCCATTTCCAACTTCTGTGTCAGAGCTACCATTATCGTCCTAAGAAAGAGACGAGTAGATGGTCTCAGACACAATCGGTAAAGCGGCCTTCCTTGGCACAAAAACATACGCGCGATATATTTAACTAATCAAATAAGATGCTCTTCACCAACAACGGAAACAACGAGAGGGAGCTTTAATGAATATTTTCGTTGGCTTTGTCGTTGGCTGTCGTTGGTTCTGGTAGCACATACTGGACGGAAGGACATTCGCAATCAAAGCCAACCACGACGTTGTTGCTGTTCGTGCAGCAGTCAACCCTGCAACTAGGCGTATGGTGGCGGGACGGCAGCGTATGTGTTGGTGGAGGCGCACGATGGATGATGATGGTATTGGGACTGTCGGCGTGAGGCGCTTATGACTGCGGCTACGTGAAAATGGACGGGGCAAAAAGGCCCTAACCATAAAATCACTCATACCGTGGACCCCCGATAATTTGAACGGTACCTCATTCAAATTAACGGGGTTCATTTTTAATTTGAACTTCTGGTTACTCTATTTGCATCAGAAAAACTGGTTTCTGGCTGCTCTCTTGGCTGGTTTGTTTTGATTCTGCATTCCGTTTCACGATGTTCCATTTTTCTTTTCATGATTCCACGTGTTAAATGACGTTTGAACCATTTTTAATTTGAACGATGTTCAAACGAACGGGGTTCAAATTAAAAAGTGTTCAGATTAAAAGGGGTCATATTACCGGGGGTCCACGGTACTATCTATACCTAGTTGTTATTTGTTATTTTTTTTTATTTGTTTGTTCATTATACAACTGACAATGATTGTCTCTATGAATATGACTTATTCTATTCTTAATCTATTTGGTAACCTCCGGCGGTACGGAAAAGTTCTAGTAGTAGTTGTCGAAACACGTCAGCAGAAACATTGTAGTCAAAGTATGAAAACAATTGATTTAATTGAAGGCAGATCGCACGGACGGTCTCGTTCAAAGCATAATTGCTGCTCCTCGATTCCAGTTCCAGAAAGTTACGATGACGAAGCGGTCTCTCTGGTGCGTATATTTGAATTTGGGCCAGCAATGCAATTTTCCTGCAAACGGGTGTAACGTTTAAGCTTTTTGATGTTCGATCGTTATACTTATGTCTCATGCAACACAATTAACACATCACGAAATAAAATAAAAATGCGTACTAGCCCGTCAGCCATGATTCGAACACCCCTGTTCAACACCTCTGGAGCGATGTCACCTGAGAGCAATTTTCTTGCAAACGGGTGTAACGTTTAAGCTTTTTGATGTTCGAGCGTTATAATTATGTCTCATGCAACACAATTAACACATCACGAAATTTAATAAAAATGCGTACTGGCCCGTCAGCCATGATTCGAACACCCCTGTTCAACACCTCTGGAGCGGCACTCATCAGCCTCCTCAGTCAGCCAGCCACAGAAACGTCATCATCTCTCCACTTTGCAACTTACACGGAACCGCGAAACAACTCACCTTACGGTTCCTTTCACTCAAATTCGCCCTTGCGTGGAAGAAGCCAAAAATAAGTAAAATGAGAAAACATCCGGTGAGTACTTTGCCTTTACTCCCGTGTTGAATTTTCACCCACTATGAAGTTTCACCAACTCAAATTTATGTTATTTTCACTCACTCGAGACTATGATGAAAACAACTCAAATTTGGCTTCTTCCACGGAGCAGCACACGTTGGGTCGATGCAGCTCTGTTTGTTTATAATATCATTCATGAGAGGGAGTGAGAAAACTACCTAATACTGAGTTAAAAATTTGAACTTCGTACTCAAAGTTGAGTTCTTTAAACTTTTTTTTAGGTTCTTTATTTTTTCTGTGTACATACACTGAAAACCAAAACTACCAAAAGTGGGTAGTTTGCACTCAAAACCGTGGTTTGGGCTAATAACCCAAATTTGAGTAAAATGGCTTTTCTGGCACTAGGTAGTTTGCCTTTAATCCCATGTAAACAATTTACCCAAAGCTGGGTTTAATTTATCCAAAGCGGACCTTAATCAACCCAAAATAGAGAATACTGAATTTACTCAAATTTGGGTTATTGGGCTAAGCAACCACGGTGAGGTGTTTGCATCTTGCTCTAGTTTTGATAGCAATCATGGGAAAGAAAGGGAAAACTACCCAAATTTGGGTAAATTTTCTCTGCGATTTTCTCATGAGTGCGTATATTGAACTCAAAGTTTGGGTTGATTTATCTGTCCGTGATACACATCAAAAGCACAGCAACGCGTTCGTCGCTAGTACATAAGCGCGACAGGAGAAACCGATCACCACTCTGGAGCGGGGACGAGACAATATGTTTTTGTGTGAGTTCATTCCGACTTGTGGAGCGAAGCCACGGTTTCTGGTACGGACATCGGGAAAAGGGAACGTACTGCCAAAGAATTCTCTCGCTCACGACCACCAGCACAGTCATGCTTACAGTTCGAGTGAGTGTCCAATGGAAGGGAGCACCAACACAATTGAAACCGGTCTCAGGCTGGCAAGCGCGACATAGAACCAGGCGAACAGTTCGCACTAGGCACCGCGAGAGATCGTTTGATCTCAGGTTCGTGCGTTAAAACAAAAGTGGCAGTGGTGCAACTTATGCTACCCGCTAGGAATCAAGAGTAGCAGATAAATGCCAACGTTTTGAAAAGGTGGTGTTTGGCACATTATCATAAAGCTGGGTGAACTAACGGTGACGACTGCGGAAAAAAAGTAAGACAATTCGTCTGACGGCAGGTGAGCCAGAACTTCTTTTGTCCTCGAGCTGCAACTAAAGGTCGACCATTTTGATCGTCTGCTATACGGTTACGAATCAAGAAGTGCGTGGTTCAGAAGGAAAGCCAATCAATAATTGATTAGCACACCAAAACTGGACATCCACAGCAACATCAGACCTACAGGTGAGAGCACAAAACATAACGAATCATTCACAACTGAACACCAATTTCTGGAATTCAGGCTTTCCCACTCACCATCCGCCAAAGAAAATACCGACACGCGTGGCATCGGCGATCGCCTCGATTACCGGGCATTGGTCGGTTTCAACCTGTGTAGCAGAACGTACCGGCGCCAAAAGTAACAATTAAATAGGTGAGCAGGCGATGGAAGGATTTTGGTAACAGTATTCCTCTACAATTAAGCCTTTTTCAATCACAGTGCTCGGTGCAAAGATTGCCAGAGAGGCCAGTGGATACCAGCGAGCGACCCAATCGTGGGTAGAAGCGGATTTTGAATTAGCATCGTTGGCAGAAGAAGGAGCCCCGACTAAGGGTGAGATCGACACAATCCAAATCGGAGACAGCCCAATAACGCTCCATCGCCTGTAGGGCTTCTTTTACAGATCGAATTTTGTGCCTGGATCCCATTAGTCGCTGGCGATTCGCGGTGACGTTTGTGTACGAGTACTGTCGACGAGTGAACCGGAGAAGCTCCTACCGCGTGTGCAGTGTGTGTCGGCACGAAATAGATCGGACTGCTGGCTGTGGGAGCGCTTGGTGTCGATTGATCGTGTGAGGCGGCCACGCATGCAAGGAGGCCGAACGATGGCTGAGAAGACGATGACCATGCAGTCCGCCAAGCGTCGGTCCAGCGGCAATCAACAAGAGTGATGCGGCGAACGTGAGTCCGTGCTAATAGATTAAGATTTGAAACCAAACAGAGTAGGGTTTAGAGCAGGGGAAGCATGAAGAGGACTTCAATATAATGTGTTGACATTTGAGACATTTGTTTTTTATTTGGTTGTGCCTTTAGCCTTCAGTGTTTGTGATTAATTCACCTTGGCAGCTTTTCGCCTTGTTCTACCGTATAGGGAAACTCATAACACGGGGCGAATCTTCTTCTCACGTCAAGTGGATCGATTCTCAAAAGACGAAAGCGCTCTTCGTACGGTGGCAAATTCCATTGGTAACGCCAACCAATAAAGCGTAGTGCACACCGCACATTTTTTTAACGGCTTATATTTGAGCAATCCGATTGGTTTGAAAAGGACACCCTCAACAGCATTCGATTCCAATGAAGATCTCACAAGGGAGCAATAGAGATCCCTGAGGCAATCGGATCCCTGAACTCATCAGCGATTTTGAACATGAAGCCAAGTTGACGATTAGCTCTGGTCACGATATCGTTATAGTGGTCACTGAATTTGTCCAGGATAGCACCAAGGTCCTTAACTTGCTGAACCCGAATAAGAGTCTGTCCGTTGAGGACGTAGTCGAATGTGAATGGCTGATTTTTCCGATGAAACGAGATAATGTTGCATTTTTCGATACTTTGTTTTGTAAACAATAGCAGTCGGAGTAACATTTTACTATTTTGTCTATTTTTGTGTCGTCTGTGAATAAGGAGCAGCATCCAGGAGGTAGCAACAGGGAGGCGTCATTTATGAGAAAACAGTTGGGATTCCAAACAACCTTTTTTTACGCTGACTGAACGGTTTCGCAAGTAGGATCTAAACCAGTCTACGATCCTTGAGGATGCTCCGAGTCTCTCCAGTTTGGCAAGCATAATTCCGTGGTCAACTGTGTCGAACGCTGCCTTCAAATCCATGTATGCAGCATCAACCTGCCAACATAAGTCTAAGTTCCGCAAGCAGAAGGAAGTAAACGGTATCAAATTCGTGGATACAGAACGCTTCGGGTAGAATCCGTGCTGATCTTTGTCGATGTAGTTTTTGCAACACGCTATCATTCACTATTATTTAAAATAACTTGGAGCAAGAGCACAAGGAAGTAATATCCCGATAGTTTGTAATATCACGTTTGTCTCCTTTTTTTGTGATCGGAAACATGAAGGAAAATGTCCAGTGTGTCAGGAACTCACTACGCTGAACTGATAGATTAAATAGCATTGCTAATGGGTGGCTCAAAACGTCTTTGCATAGCTTTAGCACGGATGCGGATATTCCGTCGGGACCTGAAGCGAACGATAGCTTCAATTTCTGCGTTGCTGCTATCACCATGTCAGCTGTAATGCGGGGAAGTTCGAAGTTGAAGACATCGCCTGGCATATCAACAATTGCATCGTCCACTTGCACTTCAGATGCGGAAAATGCGTTGAAAACGCGTTGAAAATGACGTGCAAATAGATTGCATTTCTGGCGTTCATTGTTGGCCGTCGTATCTCCTAGAAACATTGAGCATGGCAGTCCTGATTCTTTCCTCTTCTCGTTCACGAATGACCAGAATCTCTTGGGATTAGCACGAAGACTAGCTTCCGTTCGCTTCACGTACCGATTGTACAGGCAATGGTTATAGTTACGGTAGCGCTGGCTAGCAACATTGAATAGTCGTTTGTAAGAAGTTGATCGTGAATAACTGTATTTTCGGAGAGCAGCTGATCGTTCTCGCCCTAGTGTCCGTAAACGAGAGTTAAACCATGGCGATTTTTGTGGAGGTCTGCAAGCTGGTGCAACATGGAAAATTGCCTCTTCTACCTTGTTACAGAAGTAAACCACAGCGTCGTTGATATGACTGGATGTTTCAATCACTTGCCAATCGATTTCAGAAAGCGCGTTGCTCAGTGCACTGTAGTCGGTCCGCCGAAAATCCAATTGTGGGGAATAAAGTGAGTTTGAAAAATGCATTTGCATTTGTTGGTTACATTGATGGATAAAGTGTAACGTATTTCTTATTTCATGATAAAAATAAATAAATAAACTAAAATATTTAAAAATTTCATTAATAGAAAAAATGATAACGAGTTTGAAATTCAATCGTAGTTGGCATTTGAAATGTCAGCATTCTAAGAAGCTAATGAGAAGAAATTTGAAATTCAATCTCAGTAGGCTGACAGGAATTCTAGATGAACGGTGAAAATAAACATCATTCAGTGTTATGTATTTGAGGCGTGAACATGCGAATTATCCTTCGGTGTTCCGCGCTTGTTTTCGTTGGTAAAAGGCAAATCAGAAGATGGATTTCCTTGGCTACGACAATGGCGTAGTCGTTGCTCCCTACAAGGTAAGAAAGGTTAGCAGAAGGAAAGCTGAATGAGGCAAAAAATATGGTAAGCCTCCGTCGTGAAAAATATGGCAAAAAAATTATAAGCTATGATTGGTGAAGGGTAAAAAAAAAAGGTAAACCCCAGACGAGATATGGCAAAAAATAGTGGTAAGCCTCAGTCTGAAAAAATGGCAAAAAATAATGGTAAGCTATGCTATATAAAAGGCAAAAAAATAATGGTAAGCCTAAGTTGGAAAAGAGAACGGCAAAATAAAAAGATAAGCCATGATATTCTAAGTGCATATAGAAAAAGAGAGAGAGAACGCGAGAAAATAATATGGCAAAAAAAAAATTAAGAAAAGTCATAAACAAAAAATTTCATCGGATTTGGATTGGATTTGGATTTGATTTGGATTGGATTTGGATTGGATTTGGATTGGATTTGGATTGGATTGGATTTGGATTGGATTTGGATTGGATTTGGATTGGATTTGGATTGGATTTGGATTGGATTTGGATTGGTTTGGATTGGATTTGGATTGGATTGGATTTTGATTGGATTTGGATTGGTTTGGATTGGATTTGGATTGGTTTGGTTGGTTTGGATTGGTTTGGATTGGTTTGGATTGGTTTGGATTGGTTTGGATTGGTTTGGATTGGTTTGGATTGGTTTGGATTGGTTTGGTTGGTTTGGATTGGTTTGGATTGGTTTGGATTGGTTTGGATTGGTTTGGATTGGTTTGGATTGGTTTGGTTGGTTTGGATTGGTTTGGTTGGTTTGGATTGGTTTGGATTGGTTTGGATTGGTTTGGTTGGTTTGGATTGGTTTGGATTGGTTTGGATTGGTTTGGATTGGTTTGGTTGGTTTGGATTGGTTTGGATTGGTTGGTTTGGATTGGTTTGGATTGGTTTGGATTGGTTTGGATTGGATCTGGATTGGTTTGGTTGCGTTTGGATTGGTTTGGTTTGGATTGGTTGGATTGGATTCGGATTGGTTTGGATTGGTTTGGATTGGTTTGGATTGGTTTGGATGGGATTTGGATTGGTTTGGATTGGTTTGGATTGGTTTGGATTGGTTTGGATTGGTTTGGATTGGTTTGGATTGGTTTGGATTGGTTTGGATTGGTTTGGATTGGTTTGGATTGGTTTGGATTGGTTTGGATTGGTTTGGATTGGTTTGGATTGGTTTGGATTGGTTTGGATTGGTTTGGTTGGTTTGGATTGGTTTGGATTGGTTTGGTTGGTTTGGATTGGTTTGGATTGGTTTGGTTGGTTTGGATTGGTTTGGATTGGTTTGGATTGGTTTGGATTGGTTTGGATTGGTTTGGATTGGTTTGGATTGGTTTGGATTGGTTTGGATTGGTTTGGATTGGTTTGGATTGGTTTGGTTTGGATTGGTTTGGATTGGTTTGGATTGGTTTGGATTGGTTTGGATTGGTTTGGATTGGTTTGGATTGGTTTGGATTGGATCTGGATTGGTTTGGATTGCGTTTGGATTGGTTTGGTTTGGATTGGTTTGGATTGGTTTGGATTGGTTTGGATTGGTTTGGATTGGATTTGGATTGGTTTGGATTGGTTTAGATTGGTTTGGATTGGTTTGGATTGGTTTGGATTGGTTTGGATTGGATTCGGATTGAATGTTGATTGGTTTGCATGGGATTTTGATTGGATTGGTTGTGTGGAATGTGGATTGGTTTGGGTTAGATTGGTTTAGTAAATCAATAGTTTAAACAGTATTATCTGAGCAGTTTAAGGACAGCGTCAATGCTTTAGAGCCACATATAATAAATTCACAGCTGTTATTGATGTATAAACAACTGCGCCGGTATGAAATAAAGATTGGATTCGGATTGGATTTGGATTGGATTTGGATTGGATTTGGTTGGTTTGGATTGGTTTGGATTGGTTTGGATTGGTTTGGATTGGTTTGGATTGGTTTGGATTGGTTTGGATTGGTTTGGTTGGTTTGGATTGGTTTGGATTGGTTTGGATTGGTTTGGTTGGTTTGGATTGGTTTGGTTGGTTTGGATTGGTTGGATTGGTTTGGATTGGTTTGGATTGGTTTGGATTGGTTTGGATTGGTTTGGATTGGTTTGGTTGGTTTGGATTGGTTTGGTTGGTTTGGATTGGTTTGGATTGGTTTGGTTGGTTGGATTGGTTTGGATTGGTTTGGTTGGTTTGGATTGGTTTGGATTGGTTTGGATTGGTTTGGATTGGTTTGGATTGGTTTGGATTGGTTTGGATTGGTTTGTGTTGGTTTGGATTGGTTTGGATTGGTTTGGATTGGTTTGGATTGGTTTGGATTGGTTTGGATTGGTTTGGATTGGTTTGGATTGGTTTGGATTGGTTTGGATTGGTTTGGTTGGTTTGGATTGGTTGGATTGGTTTGGATTGGTTGGTTTGGTTGGTTTGGATTGGTTGGTTTGGATTGGTTTGGTTGGTTTGGATTGGTTTGGATTGGTTTGGATTGGTTTGGATTGGTTTGGATTGGTTTGGATTGGTTTGGATTGGTTTGGTTGGTTTGGATTGGTTTGGATTGGTTTGGATTGGTTTGGTTGGTTTGGATTGGTTTGGTTGGTTTGGATTGGTTTGGATTGGTTTGGATTGGTTTGGTTGGTTTGGATTGGTTTGGTTGGTTTGGATTGGTTTGGATTGGTTTGGATTGGTTTGGTTGGTTTGGTTGGTTTGGATTGGTTTGGTTGGTTTGGATTGGTTTGGATTGGTTTGGATTGGTTTGGTTGGTTTGGATTGGTTTGGATTGGTTTGGATTGGTTTGGTTGGTTTGGTTGGTTTGGATTGGTTTGGATTGGTTTGGATTGGTTTGGTTGGTTTGGATTGGTTTGGATTGGTTTGGATTGGTTTGGATTGGTTTGGATTGGTTTGGATTGGTTTGGATTGGTTTGGTTGGTTTGGATTGGTTTGGATTGGTTTGGTTGGTTTGGATTGGTTTGGATTGGTTTGGATTGGTTTGGATTGGTTTGGATTGGTTTGGATTGTGTTTGGTTGGTTTGGATTGGTTTGGATTGGTTTGGTTGGTTTGGATTGGTTTGGATTGGTTTGGATTGGTTTGGATTGGTTTGGTTGGTTTGGATTGGTTTGGATTGGTTTGGATTGGTTTGGATTGGTTTGGATTGGTTTGGATTGGTTTGGATTGGATCTGGATTGGTTTGGATTGGTTTGGATTGGTTTGGTTGGTTTGGATTGGTTTGGATTGGTTTGGATTGGTTTGGATTGGATCTGGATTGGTTTGGATTGCGTTTGGTTGGATTGGATTGGTTTGGATTGGTTTGGATTGGTTTGGATTGGTTTGGATTGGTTTGGATTGGTTTGGATTGGTTTGGTTGGTTTGGATTGGTTTGGATTGGTTTGGATTGGTTTGGATTGGTTTGGATTGGTTTGGATTGGTTGGATTGGTTTGGATTGGTTTGGATTGGTTTGGATTGGTTTGGATTGGTTTGGATTGGTTTGGATTGGTTTGGTTTGGTTGGTTTGGATTGGTTTGGATTGGTTTGGATTGGTTTGGTTGGTTTGGATTGGTTTGGATTGGTTTGGATTGGTTTGGATTGGTTTGGATTGGTTTGGATTGGTTTGGATTGGTTTGGATTGGTTTGGATTGGTTTGGATTGGTTTGGATTGGTTTGGATTGGTTTGGATTGGTTTGGTTGGTTTGGATTGGTTTGGATTGGTTTGGATTGGTTTGGATTGGTTTGGATTGGTTTGGATTGGTTTGGTTGGTTTGGTTTGGATTGGTTTGGATTGGTTTGGATTGGTTTGGATTGGTTTGGTTGGTTTGGATTGGTTTGGATTGGTTTGGATTGGTTTGGTTGGTTTGGATTGGTTTGGTTGGTTTGGATTGGTTTGGTTGGTTTGGATTGGTTTGGATTGGTTTGGATTGGTTTGGTTGGTTTGGATTGGTTTGGATTGGTTTGGATTGGATTTGGTTTGGTTTGGTTTGGATTGGTTTGGATTGGTTTGGATTGGTTTGGATTGGTTTGGATTGGTTTGGATTGGTTTGGATTGGTTTGGATTGGATCTGGATTGGTTTGGTTGCGTTTGGATTGGTTTGGTTTGGATTGGTTTGGATTGGATTCGGATTGGTTTGGATTGGTTTGGATTGGTTTGGATTGGTTTGGATTGGTTTGGATTGGTTTGGATTGGTTTGGATTGGTTTGGATTGGTTTGGATTGGTTTGGATTGGTTTGGATTGGTTTGGTTGGTTTGGATTGGTTTGGATTGGTTTGGATTGGTTTGGATTGGTTTGGATTGGTTTGGATTGGTTTGGATTGGTTTGGATTGGTTTGGATTGGTTTAGATTGGTTTGGTTGGTTTGGATTGGATGTTGATTGGTTTGCATGGGTTTTTGTTGGATTGGTTTGTGTGGGAATGTGAATTGGTTTGGGTTGGATTGGTTTGGTAAATCAATGGTTTAAACGGTATTATCTGAGCGGTTTAAGGACAGCGTCAATGCTTTGAAGCACATATAATAAATTCACAGCTGTTGTTGATGTATAAACAACTGCGCCGGTATGAAATAAGATTGGATTCGGATTGGATTTGGATTGGTTTGGATTGGTTTGGATTGGATTTGGATTGGTTTGGATTGGTTTGGATTGGTTTGGATTGGTTTGGATTGGTTTGGATTGGTTTGGATTGGTTTGGATTGGTTTGGATTGGTTTGGATTGGTTTGGATTGGTTTGGTTTGGTTTGGTTTGGTTTGGTTTGGATTGGTTTGGATTGGTTTGGATTGGTTTGGATTGGTTTGGATTGGTTTGGATTGGTTTGGATTGGTTTGGTTGGTTTGGATTGGTTTGGATTGCATTTGGATTGGTTTGGTTTGGATTGGTTTGGATTGGTTCGGATTGGTTTGGATTGGTTTGGATTGGTTTGGATTGGTTTGGTTGGTTTGGATTGGTTTGGATTGGTTTGGTTGGTTTGGATTGGTTTGGATTGGTTTGGTTGGTTTGGATTGGTTTGGATTGGTTTGGATTGGTTTGGTTGGTTTGGATTGGTTTGGATTGGTTTGGATTGGTTTGGTTGGTTTGGTTGGTTTGGATTGGTTTGGATTGGTTTGGATTGGTTTGGATTGGTTTGGATTGGTTTGGATTGGTTTGGATTGGTTTGGATTGGTTTGGTTTGGTTTGGTTTGGATTGGTTTGGATTGGTTTGGATTGGTTTGGATTGGTTTGGATTGGTTTGGATTGGTTTGGATTGGTTTGGATTGGTTTGGATTGGTTTGGATTGCGTTTGGATTGGTTTGGTTTGGATTGGTTTGGATTGGATTCGGATTGGTTTGGATTGGTTTGGATTGGTTTGGATTGGTTTGGATTGGTTTGGATTGGTTTGGATTGGTTTGGATTGGTTTGGATTGGTTTGGATTGGTTTGGATTGGTTTGGATTGGTTTGGTTTGGATTGGTTTGGATTGGTTTGGATTGGTTTGGATTGGTTTGGATTGGTTTGGATTGGTTTGGATTGGTTTGGATTGGTTTGGTTGGTTTGGTTGGTTTGGATTGGATGTTGATTGGTTTGCATGGGATTTTTGTTGGATTGGTTTGTGTGGAATGTGGTTGGTTTGGGTTAGATTGGTTTAGTAAATCAATGGTTTAAACAGTATTATCTGAGCGGTTTGGGACAGCGTCAATGCTTTAGAGCCACATATAATAAATTCACAGCTGTTATTGATGTATAAACAACTGCGCCGGTATGAAATAAAGATTGGATTCGGATTGGATTTGGATTGGATTTGGATTGGATTTGGATTGGATTTGGATTGGATTTGGATTGGATTTGGATTGGATTTGGATTGGATTTGGATTGGTTTGGTTGGTTTGGATTGGTTTGGTTGGTTTGGATTGGTTTGGTTGGTTTGGATTGGTTTGGATTGGTTTGGTTGGTTTGGATTGGTTTGGTTGGTTTGGATTGGTTTGGATTGGTTTGGATTGGTTTGGATTGGTTTGGTTGGTTTGTGTTGGTTCGGTTGGTTTGGATTGGTTGGATTGGTTTGGTTGGTTTGGATTGGTTTGGATTGGTTTGGTTGGTTTGGATTGGTTTGGATTGGTTTGGTTGGTTTGGATTGGTTTGGTTGGTTTGGATTGGTTTGGTTGGTTTGGTTTGGATTGGTTTGGTTGGTTTGGATTGGTTTGGATTGGTTTGGATTGGTTTGGATTGGTTTGGATTGGTTTGGATTGGTTTGGATTGGTTTGGTTGGTTTGGATTGGTTTGGATTGGTTTGGATTGGTTTGGATTGGTTTGGATTGGTTTGGATTGGTTTGGATTGGTTTGGATTGGTTTGGATTGGTTTGGATTGGTTTGGATTGGTTTGGATTGGTTTGGATTGGTTTGGTTTGGTTGGTTTGGATTGGTTTGGATTGGTTTGGATTGGTTTGGTTGGTTTGGTTGGTTTGGATTGGTTTGGATTGGTTTGGATTGGTTTGGATTGGTTTGGATTGGACTTGGATTGGTTTGGATTGGTTTGGTTGGTTTGGATTGGTTTGGATTGGTTTGGATTGGTTTGGTTGGTTTGGTTGGTTTGGATTGGTTTGGATTGGTTTGGATTGGTTTGGATTGGTTTGGTTGGTTTGGTTGGTTTGGTTTGGATTGGTTTGGATTGGTTTGGTTGGTTTGGTTGGTTTGGATTGGTTTGGATTGGTTTGGATTGGTTTGGATTGGTTTGGATTGGTTTGGTTGGTTTGGATTGGTTTGGATTGGTTTGGATTGGTTTGGTTGGTTTGGATTGGTTTGGATTGGTTTGGATTGGTTTGGATTGGTTTGGATTGGTTTGGATTGGTTTGGATTGGTTTGGATTGGTTTGGATTGGTTTGGATTGGTTTGGTTTGGATTGGTTTGGATTGGTTTGGATTGGTTTGGATTGGTTTGGATTGGTTTGGATTGGTTTGGATTGGTTTGGATTGGTTTGGATTGGTTTGGATTGGTTTGGATTGGACTTGGTTGGTTTGGATTGGTTTGGATTGGTTTGGATTGGTTTGGATTGGTTTGGATTGGTTTGGTTGGTTTGGTTGGTTTGGATTGGTTTGGATTGGTTTGGATTGGTTTGGATTGGTTTGGTTGGTTTGGATTGGTTTGGATTGGTTTGGATTGGTTTGGTTGGTTTGGATTGGTTTGGATTGGTTTGGATTGGTTTGGATTGGTTTGGATTGGTTTGGATTGGTTTGGATTGGTTTGGATTGGTTTGGTTGGATTGGTTTGGATTGGTTTGGATTGGTTTGGTTGGTTTGGATTGGTTTGGATTGGTTTGGATTGGATTTGGATTGGTTTGGATTGGTTTGGATTGGTTTGGATTGGTTTGGATTGGTTTGGATTGGTTTGGATTGGTTTGGATTGGTTTGGATTGGTTTGGATTGGTTTGGATTGGTTTGGATTGGTTTGGATTGGTTTGGATTGGTTTGGATTGGTTTGGATTGGTTTGGATTGGTTTGGATTGGTTTGGATTGGTTTGGATTGGTTTGGATTGGTTGGTTTGGATTGGTTTGGATTGGTTTGGATTGGTTTGGATTGGATCTGGATTGGTTTGGATTGCGTTTGGATTGGTTTGGTTTGGATTGGTTTGGATTAGATTCGGATTGGTTTGGATTGGTTTGGATTGGTTTGGATTGGTTTGGATTGGTTTGGATTGGTTTGGATTGGTTTGGATTGATTTGGATTGGATTTGGATTGCATTTGGATTGGATTTGGATTTGATTTGGATTGGATTTGGATTGGATTTGGATTGGATTTGGATTGGATTTGGATTGGATTTAGATTGGATTTGGATTGGATGTTGATTGGATTTGCATGGTATTTTGATTGGATTGGATTTGTGTAGAATGTGGATTGGATTTGGGTTAGATTGGTTTAGTAAATCAATAGTTTAAACAGTATTATCTGAGCAGTTTAAGGACAGCGTCAATGCTTTAGAGCCACATATAATAAATTCACAGCTGTTATTGATGTATAAACAACTGCGCCGGTATGAAATAAAGAATACAATTAAATTCATGTTTTCGTATTAACAGCACCAAACAAAATTCCTAATCGGAAAAAAAGAAAGAGTAGAGACGGTGAATATTGTGGGGAATAAAGTGAGTTTGAAAAATGCATTTGCATTTGTTGGTTACATTGATGGATAAAGTGGAACATATTTCTTATTTCATGTTAAAAAATAAATAAATAAACTGAAATATTTAAAAATTGTATTAATAGAAAAAATGATAACGAGCTCGAAATTCAATCGTAGTTGGCATTTGTAATGCCAGCATACTAAGAAGCTAATGAGAAGAAATTTGAAATTCAATCTCAGTAGGCTGACAGGAATTCTAGATGAACGGTGAAAATAAACATCATTCAGTGTTATGTATTTGAGGCGTGAACATGCGCTCTCTTTCTCTTTCTCTCTCGTTCTCTTTCTCTTTCTTTTTCTCTCTCGCTCTCTTTATCTTTTTCTTTCTCTTTCGCTCTCTTTTTCTTTCTCTCTCGCTCTCTTTCTATTTCTCTCTCGCTCTCTTTCTCTTTCTCTCTCGCTCTCTTTCTCTTTCTTTTTTTCTCTTGCTCCCTTTATCTTTTTCTTTCTCTCTTGCTCTCTTTCTCTTTCTCTCTCTCTCGCTCTCTTTCTCTCCATCTCTTTCTCTTTCTTTCTTGCTCTCTTTCTCTTTCTCTCTCGCTCTTTCTTTTTCTCTCTCGCTCTCTTTCTCTTTCTTTTTCTTTCTCGCTCTCTTTATCTTTTTCTTTCTCTCTCGCTCTCTTTTTCTTTCTCTCTCGCTCTCTTTCTCTTTCTTTTTCTCTCTCGCTCTCTTTATCTTTCTCTTTCGCTCTCTTTTTCTTTCTCTCTCGCTCTCTTTCTCTCTCTCTCGCTCTCTTTCTCTTTCTCTCTCTCGCTCTCTTTCTCTCTCTCGCTCTCTTTCTCTTTTTCTCTCTCTCGCTCTCTTTCTCTCTCCCTCGCCCTCTTTCTCTTTCTATCTCACTCTTTTTCTCTTTCTCTCTCGCTCTCTTTCTCTCTTCCGTATAAACCGATAGGGTTGAAGCGACGATGCATCGGGTGATGTGCGTAGTTTGAGTTTCAGGGACATTCTCGAGTCCCTTCGAAACGCGCAGAGGGTTACGGCAAGGGGATGGTCTTTCGTGTCTGCTATTCAACAACATTTTGGAGGGAGTAATACGAAGGTCAGGAATCGACACGAGTGGTACGATTTTCACGAAGTCCGTCCAGATATTTGTTTCGTCGGCAACATTGCTCATATGGCACGTAACTTTGAGAGGATGGAGGAAGCCTACATCTGACTGAAAAGCGAAGCTAAACGGATTGGACTAGTCATAAACATGTTGAAGACGAAGATTATGGGCTCACTGGTGACCTGACACATGGCAGGAAATCGTACGTACTTTGGACTCCGCAAAACGCTCCGATCTAATAGAGTTCGCCGCTGTACCAAACTGACTATCTACAAAACGCTTATTAGACCGGTAGTTCTCTACGGACACGAGACCTGGACGATGCTCGTGGAGAACCAAGGCGCACTGGGAGTTTTCGAAAGTAAAGTGCTGCGTATCATCTATGGTGGGGTGCAGATGGCGGACGGTTCGTGAAGAAGGCGAATGAACCACGAGTTGTATGAGCTGTTGGGAGAACCATCTATCGTTCACACCGCGAAAATCGGACGACTGCAGTTGGCCGGGCACGTTGCCAGAATGTCCGACAGTAATCCAGTGAAAATGGTTCTCGACAATGATCCGACGGGAATAATAAGGCGAGGTGCACAGCGAGCAAGGAGGATCGATCAGGTAGAGGACGATTTGCGAACCCTCCGCAGACTGCGTGGTTGGCGACATGCGGCCATGGACCGAGCTGAATGGAGAAGCCTTATGTGCAGCACAGGCCACTCAGGCCTTTGTCTGGTAATAAATAAATAATCGTGAAAACCCACGTTAGATGTGTTTCGCCATACAAATTTCTGGGGGTTAACTTATGCTGGCTGTTTCCGCATATATACGATAGCGTCTGGATGATGGTGGCGGCGGTGGGTGGGGTTTGTCTGTTAGAATTTGTGCAACCAGGTTATCTGAATCGGCTCTATTTATTATGGTGGATTGAACACGAAATTGTTAATCCATAGCAAACGGAATGGTTCAACTTGCTTTAAAACCGACGAACTTATGATCATTTCAACTCCGTGAGTGCCCTTGTCGGTACAATATTCAGAAGCCTCTCGTTACCTGGTTACTCTATCGGTAACACAAGAGTTAAAAACCCATATCTCACAAATCCTTGATCTAAATCTTACCTTAAATCAATAGTAAACTGATTTAAACTAATAAAATGTTTATTCATCCTACGCGAATCAAAATATCAAACGGTTCAGTCGAAGTAAATTTCGATCGGGTCACGAGACAACAACCGTGAAAAATACAGGAACTTTGCTATTAATTAGTATTAATTTTGTCATGTTTTATATAATCATAAATGTAACAACATATAATCTGGTTTATACCAAACCAATTACGTTGAACATATACATCTGTGCCCTTTTAAAAAAGGAGACAATAATGTCATCTCTTTTGTGGCTCTATTCAAATATTATGCTTTGGAGCACCGTGCTATGCTTCCTACCTGATATGACACTCGAAGAGCTTAGTTAGTGCGAAAACTCATCTGCTCACTTATCCATGTCCGATTTGCATCCAACAGGTTGTGGTCGACAGGAACTTTTGGTTTCGGTTTTCAAATCAATCGGTCAATGCATTCTTCTGCCATCTCTGGTATTTGTTTCGACAGTGACTGCCAGCAATAATTTCTACAGGAACAAACCAGATTGTTTGATTGGACTATTTACAACTCCGAAAGCGGAATAGCGGCACGAAAATTATTCATCCTTCTTGTCAGTACTGAAGGTCCTACTGGATCCGATAATCATAAATACTGCTCAATAAACACACTTACCTCTAGAAATCTATAAAAAGTTTACACTTTTAACTATACGAGCATTAATTACACGATTACACGATTACAAAATTTGAAATCTTATGGATTCAATAAATCAAAACATAATGAACTTTCCGCAAAGTCAAGCGCAAGATTAGATAAATGCCAAATCTTGCGGATGGGTTTGCGTTTAGTACACGTTAGTACCTAACCGTAAAGTCCATCCGGACGCAATGTGCGTTGGCCCATATAATCCAGTGCATTTAAAATAACTGTCAAAAAAACGGATTGCTAACCGGATCCATTGTGCGCCGGCCTTTATCCTTCGGTGTTCCGCGCTTGTTTTCGTTGGTAAAAGGCAAATCAGAAGATGGATTTGCTTGGCTACGACACCAATGAATAGTTTTCTGGAGACTGTTCAAACACTAATTTATTGAGAAAGCGTCAAGAAACAGCGTCAAGATCAACCAACGACTCAAGCGGCAAGGAAACAGTGGAGCTCGGCAAAGCGTAGTCGTTCACTAAGACGAGATCCAGTAAGCGATCGTTGCGGTTCAAGTCGGTATTGATTTGGAAGAACCCGTGCAAGTTGAATCCGTCAAGAAGTGCACAGCAGGCTGCGGTCATGTGCGATAGCATTGGGTCGATGAAAGGTGTACCATTGTTGGGAAAGCATCAATGAAGGCCCGCTCGATTATAGTCACCGAACAGAAGAGCAGGAGACTGGAAACCTATTCGAGATGAGATGGATCGCACCGATTCGATGTGCGAGTTGATAATCGTGCAATCGTTCTTTCGGTCGGGAGGCAGGTAAACTACACCGACACTTAGAGCTTTTTGGGGAATTTCAACAACAACCCACAGCTGCTCGAGCGTTTCGGAGATAGGCGTCGGTCGATGTAGCTGGCCATTTTATTTGAAATAGCAATCAAAACTCCTCCACCACGTGACTTGTTACTGTTCAGGTTAGATCGGTCGGTCCTGTAGACGGTGTAGAGTGAACCGCAAATTTGTGTAGAGTAAATACGATCGTCAAACCAGGTTTCGATCAAATCGTACACTGCCTCCGATACAGACAAAAATAAGGTATAAATTTTTGTCCTTAGTCCACGCATATTCTGGTAATAGACTCGAAGAATATCAGATGAGCTTTCGAGTGAGTCGGTTGAAGTTGCAGACTGAAGAGTTTCACAACGGTTGTCAACCGGAAATAAGAGTGGGTCGTGAGACTGATATCTGGCACAAGTGGTCTTGAATTAAATGTACACGCAGGAATCGGCGATACAGCAGGGCGTCCACAACTGAAACGTGGAGTAATGTCAAGTACCGGATAGTCAATATCACAGCTGTACTTGCCTTTTTTTTTTTTTCTTCCTAAACAATGGAGGGGGAATCTGCTCAACAGACATCCTGGGTTGACCAGGAAGTGCGGGGTTAGGGATCACCGAGGGAGGCAGGACTACATCCCCGACCCGCTAAACCGTTTCCATTGCCGCCAAGCCCATAGTCCCTTCGGTACAACTTCGCGCCTGCTTCCCTCTGCACGACGACTGGTATCAAAAATGATGATGCCGCGTGCACAGCTGTACTTGCCTGACGTTGAAGATCGGAAGCCCCCTATACCATTACCAACTTCAGGACTGGGACGATGACGATGAACAAAGGTGTCTGTGGAGAGCGCGACTGAGTTAGCTGGTACGGGGCTTCCTCATTGCTAGATAGAGTGTGTCTCGGATTATGCAATAAATATCACTCGAGTGTTATATACTAAATATTAAGCATATGCGGTATTTCGAAAAATTTCGTTTCAGGTGGTTCGGAACGAAATTCCGCGAAATTTCGCGGAATTTGAGCATGGCGAAATCTGATTTTTGGATTTCGTTTCGTTTCGCAAAATTACAAAAATTTCGCTAGAAAAAACTAACTTTTAACGAAATTTAACGGAATTCCGCGGAATTTCGAAAGCAATTTAAACTTAAATCATACTGCCTCGAAAGGTCGTGTATTATAAAAAATTTTGACTGCCCCGCTGAGCAAAAGCATAAAGCTCTTTTCAAAACATAATGTTATCAATTTTTTTTTATTAACGCTTACTACATAATCTTATTCTGAGTCTATACGTAATATACGTCTTCAATGTTTTGTTAGAAATGTCTAACAGAAAACGAAAAGAATCTTAACTATTCTATCCTATTTTTTTTTCAAAAGTGATCCGACTTAATATTTAAGACGTCAAGCTCAGAGTGTTAATGTATTTAGATATGTGAATCAGATCAGTATGACTTTGTCAAAAAAGCAAAGCAGTGGCGCTGATTCCTAGGGCTCTTGTGAAGTCTTTTTATAGCGCCTCTTTTACATTGATTTTGCGTTGGATTAATTTGAAACACGGTTTTCTTTTTCAAGTTTTCAAAATAACTATGTTTACAATAAATATTTAGTAGGGGCCCTCCTTAGCCGTGCGGTAAGACGCGCGGCTACAAAGCAAGACCATGCTGAGGGTGGCTGGGTTCGATTCCCGGTGCCGGTCTAGGCAATTTTCGGATTGGAAATTGTCTCGACTTCCCTGGGCATAAAAGTATCATCGTGTTAGCCTCATGATATACGAATGCAAAATGGTAACCTGGCTTAGAAACCTCGCAGTTAATAACTGTGGAAGTGCTTAATGAACACTAAGCTGCGAGGCGGCTCTGTCCCAGTGTGGGGATGTAATGCCAATAAGATGAAGAAGAAGATAAATATTTAGTCGCTTACCAAGGTGGCTTCACTAGAATTAGCTTTTCTTTTAGCAACGATTCCTTTTCCGTGGCATTCACGAAGATGCAGAGCATTCCTCGGTCTCTTATAACAATGAGTGTCAAACTAATTTTCTTCTCCCAATAGCAGATCATCGAGCTGATTATCTATAAGACTGTGGGTCTCCGAGCCTCATATAAAAAAGTCGAATTTGGTTGGAAATGATAGCCTTTTTGTGCAACTTTTTGTATGAGAAAGGAAAAATTATTTCTTCATACCTGGCAAACTGCTGCCGTAAAAACTTTGCGATCAAATTTCTGAAATACATATCTTTGTGCATTTTAGAAAGATGCAGAGGATTATTCTAGTGAGTAAATGTATGCTAATATGTATGCTAATAAATGTATGGAAGACTAATTTGTTTTGTTGTTTTATGTTGGTATTTTGTACCGGAAATTCCGAATTTCCGTAGCTTGTTCCATGACCATCGAATGGCCAGTTATACCCTACCAAGAAGCTATGGCGTTTTCTAGATTACTCATTAGATTCTGAGAGGATTGAAGTGTCGGAAGCCTAATTTGTTTTGTAGTTTTATGTTGTCCTTTTGTACCGGAAATTCTGGATTTCCGGAACCTGTTCCGTGGCCATCGCATGGCCAGTTTCACCCTAGCAAGAAACTATTGTGTTGTCTATAAGTGTGTTATGAGATTCTGAGAAGTTTGAGGTGTCGGAAATCTAATATGTTCCATGATTCTATGTTGGCCCTTTATACCGTATATTCCGGGTTTCCGGAGCCTGTTCAGTGGTCATCCGGAAGCCAATTTATGTCTATTTGGCTATTGTTGTCAATTATTCACATTGACCATTAATTACTTGTACTAAAACACCTGTTATGACGTTAAAAATTTAAAAATATTGAACATTATTTGGTCAAAAAATGACTTATGGCACTACTTCAATACTCCCCCCACTAAAAGAGGGAGGGTCATGCTGAGCATTTTACCCACCTACTTTCTGGAGCTACTATTCCCCTTGATCGCGGTTAAAACATTGCATTTTAGTGGAAAATTGACCGAGAACGAGCTGTTTTAAGTTGTCAAGATTCGTGCCGGAGGTTAACAACTCTCTATCTGCGTATACACCGGACAGATGAGGATATATAAATGAGTATCCAACTAGATAAAAAACAAAATCTATGCATTCATTTTCTGGTTTTGAGTTAGCTCAATACCATAAAACCATGCTGATAAGACAACATGAAGTATGCTTCAGCACAATAACATAATTCTTAAGTAAAATAAGGGTTTTAACAGAATTTGAATTCAAACACAAAAAAATCCCAAAATTTATATATTTTTATATACCTACTGATATAAAACTAAACTAATATAAAATTGATCAGATTAGGGAGCCCATACTTCATTATGAATGGGGTATTACTTTATCGCCAATGGTATATAAACGGAAATTCGGCAATAACTCTATTGATCGCGAAAAAGTTATTTGACTTTGAAAAAATGAATCCGAATTGCGTACATAATGTTAAACGAATTCAATAAAAATTCCGCGGAAAATGAATAAAATTTCGTTTCGTTTCGAAAAATTTCGAATTAAATGGACTTTGATTTCGTATCGCTTCGATGTCTCGGAAGTAAATCTGTATTTCGTTTCGTTTCGAATCAACACAGACATTTCAAATATCGTTTCGTTTCGTTTCGTTAGGAAAAAGTGTATTATCGCATACCCTTACTAAATATCAGCGCGTGTTCGAAATATGGGTCAGGTTCGGTATCTGAGTCAAAACGGCACTTAATAGCTTCACCACTTCCACTCAAGCAATTCGATTCACAAAATCTTCGGTAAAAAAAACGGTACTTGAGGAAAACTGGTGCCTCGTTGCTTGCGAGCTATATATCGAAGCGTCCAAAATCGATGATGGTTCGATGATGGGCCTATGAAGAAGAGGACCGACCGTACGCGGACTTACAATTGTCTCGCACGGGTACTCGACGTGGAATGGAGATTGGACGTGTTGATGTAGTACTTACTTAGCGAGGTGCCCTGGCTCAGCGACACCATCATAAGTACAACGTATGTTGGAGAAGGTTTTCGTTGGGTCAGGATTTGGAAGCTAGCATTGGACCATGGTAGGCAGCAGGGACTATGTCCAAGGGCTTGACGATCCCTCCCCAGGCCATCTGCGAGTTGTGGGGCTTGCCTAGGATGTGGTGGGGTTTGACAGTGGGCCCTGTTAAACCTCTATAAAAAGCTGCATGTATCCGCAAGTAGGCCCCACCAAAGCGACCGTGTGCCGCTCAAAGCGCACAAGCCCAAGTCCTGGTGTTAGGTGGGACGTTAAACAGCCCTGACACGACGGCCCTCCGACGAGACAGGAGGTTTGCGCAGGCCCAATAAGCCGCCTAGAAAACCAATCATTACGAACAATATAAGAGATAATGCGACTCGATATAATCGGCAAAGACCTGGGCGACGAATACAGGATCATGATTGGAAGCTTGGAACATGGAATTGCAAGTCGCTAGGTTTCGCAGGTTGCGACAGGATGATCTACGATGAATTACATCCCCGCAACTTCGACGTCGTGGCGCTGCAGGAGATTTGCTGGACAGGACAGAAAGTGTGGAAAAGCGGGCATCGAGCGGCTACCTTCTACCAAAGCTGTGGCACCACCAACGAGTTGGGAACCGGCTTCATAGTGCTGGGTAAGATGCGCCAACGCGTGATTGGGTGGCAGCCAATCAACGCAAGGATGTGCAAGCTGAGGATTAAAGGCCGTTTCTTCAACTATAGCATCATCAACGTGCACTGCCCACACGAAGGGAGACCCGACGACGAGAAAGAAGCGTTCTACGCACAGCTGGAGCAGACATACGATGGATGCCCACTGCGGGACGTTAAAATCGTCATCGGTGACATGAACGCACAGGTAGGAAGGAGGAAATGTATAGACCGGTCATCGGACCGGATAGTCTGCACACCGTATCGAATGACAACGGCCAGCGATGCATAAACTTCGCAGCCTCCCGCGGAATGGTAGTCCGAAGCACCTTCTTTCCCCGCAAAAATATCCACAAGGCCAAATGGAGATCACCTAACCAAGAAACGGAAAACCAAATCGATCACGTTCTAATCGACGGTAAATTCTTCTCAGACATCACGAATGTCCGCACTTACCGCAGTGCGAATATTGAATCCGACCACTACCTCGTTGCAGTATGCCTGCGCTCAAAACTCTCGACGGTGTACAACACGCGTCGAAGTCGGACGCCGCGGCTTAACATTGGGCGACTACAAGACGGTAGACTAGCCCAAGAATACGCGCAGCAGCTGGAAGTGGCACTTCCAACGGAAGAGCAGCTAGGCGCAGCGTCTCTTGAAGATGGCTGGAGAGATATTCGATCCGCCATTGGAAGCACCGCAACCGCTGCACTAGGGACGGTGCCCCGGATCAGAGAAACGACTGGTATGACGGCGAATGTGAGCAGTTAGTGGAAGAGAAGAATGCAGCATGGGCGAGATTGCTGCAACACCGCACGAGGGCGAACGAGGCACGATATAAACAGGCGCGGAACAGACAAAACTCGACTTTCCGGAGGAAAAAGCGCCAGCAGGAAGATCGAGACCGTGAAGAAACGGAGCAACTGTACCGCGCTAATAACACACGAAAGTTCTATGAGAAGTTAAACCGTTCACGTAAGGGCCACGTGCCACAGCCTGATATGTGTAAGGACATAAACGGGAACCTTCTTACGAACGAGCGTGAGGTGATCCAAAGGTGGCGGCAGCACTACGAAGAGCACCTGAATGGCGATGTGGCAGACGAAGATGGCGGTATGGTGATAGACCTGGGAGAACGCGCGCAGGACATAATTCTACCGGCTCCGGATCTCCAGGAAATCCAGGAGGAGATTGGCCGGCTGAAGAACAACAAAGCCCCTGGGGTTGACCAACTACCAGGAGAGCTATTTAAACACGGTGGTGAGGCACTGGCTAGAGCGCTGCACTGGGTTATTACCAAGATTTGGGAGGAGGAAGTTTTGCCGCAGAAGTGGATGGAAGGTGTCGTGTGTCCCATCTACAAAAAGGGCGATAAGCTGGATTGTAGCAACTACCGCGCAATCACATTGCTGAACGCCGCCTACAAGGTACTCTCCCAAATTTTATGCCGTCGACTAGCACCAACTGCAAGGGAGTTCGTGGGGCAGTACCAGGCGGGTTTTATGGGCGAACGCTCCACCACGGACCAGGTGTTCGCCATTCGCCAAGTACTGCAGAAATGCCGCGAATACAACGTGCCCACACATCATCTATTCATCGACTTCAAAGCCGCATATGATACAATCGATCGGGACCAGCTATGGCAGCTAATGCACGAACACGGTTTTCCGGATAAACTGACACGATTGATCAAAGCGACGATGGATCGGGTGATGTGCGTAGTTCGAGTTTCAGGGGCATTCTCGAGTCCCTTCGAAACCCGCAGAGGGTTACGGCAAGGTGATGGTCTTTCGTGTTTGCTATTCAACATCGCTTTGGAAGGGTAATACGAAGAGCAGGGATTAACACGAGTGGTACAATTTTCAATAAGTCCGTCCAGCTATTTGGTTTCGCCGACGACATAGATATTATGGCACGTAACTTTGAGAAGATGGAGGAAGCCTACATCAGACTGAAGAGGGAAGCTAAGCGGATCGGACTTGTCATCAACACGTCGAAGACTAATTACATGATAGGCAGAAGTGCAAGATAAGACAATGTGAGCCACCCACCGCGAGTATGCATTGGTGGTGACGAAATCGAGGTGGTAGAAGAATTTGTGTACTTGGGCTCACTGGTGACTGCCGAAAATGACACCAGCAGAGAAATTCGGAGACGCATAGTGGCTGGAAATCGTACGTACTTTGACTCCGCAAGACGCTCCGATCGAATAGAGTTCGCCGCCGTACCAAACTGACAATCTACAAAACGCTAATTAGACCGGTAGTCCTCTACGGACACGAGACCTGGACGATGCTCGTGGAGGACCAACGCGCACTTGGAATTTTCGAAAGGAAAGTGCTGCGTACCATCTATGGTGGGGTGCAGATGGCGGACGGTACGTGGAGGAGGCGAATGAACCACGAATTGCATCAGCTGTTGGGAGAACCATCCATCGTTCACACCGCGAAAATCGGACGACTGCGATGGGCCGGGCACGTAGCCAGAATGTCGGACAGTAACCCGGTGAAAATGGTTCTCGACAACGATCCGACGGGCACAAGAAGGCGAGGTGCGCAGCGGGCAAGGTGGATCGATCAGGTGGAAGATGACTTGCGGACCCTCCGTAGACTGCGTGGTTGGCGACGTGTAGCCATGGACCGAGCCGAATGGAGAAGACTCTTATATACCGCACAGGCCACTTCGGCCTTAGTCTGAATAAATAATAATAATTGGACCATGGTAGCTTTCCGAACCATAATGTTGTACAAAATTCGAACTAAATGCAGTTTTTAAATCTTTCCGAGAAAATTGTATATAATATGTGGAATACTCCGAACTAAAATATGGCATAACCATTTTCCAGCTAACTCATGTATAATTATTTTTGAAACAAAAAAACAAACTTGTAATTGCTGCTCTATGCCTAGGAATATGTCGAATATGGATGGATTGTGTTGCCCACATGATTTCCAGAGCAATCTGGAAGCTGGATCTACTTGTTGTAGTTCAAATAAGTAAATTAACTATTTTACATATGCACGGATCCGCCGACAATGAACAATGTAATTAATTCAACATAACGAACGTGCACCGGAAAGTCAACTAATCCCCGCAAGTGTGCAGGATTATTAGCGGCTTGATGCATTCCCGTGCCACGATGACGCTAATGCCATCGTAATGCTGCAAACTGTGTCGACCGATGCGACGATGATGTCAGCAAGTATATTAACATGGCACTCTGACTGTCGACAATTCGGTGGGTTGGCACAAAGCAAAGTACACTGAACGTTGCGACAATAACAGGAACTCATTAGTTACGGCCCGGGATGTATTTGAACGCGATTTGATTGCAGGGGATATGATAATGATAAGATGCAGTTAATTTGAACTGCAAGAATGACCTATTGAGCTTATTTAATTGTACAAGCCACGCATATGACTCAGTAATCACATAATCAGCTTATACCATAAAGCAGTTATGCAGAATCAATTAGGAAACATCGAAAAAGTCAGACAACAGGAAACACTCCCACCTTACTAATGTCTCGATACATATATTTGTTTTCCTACATTATCTGAGTTGAATAAGGTTGTAAGACGCTGTTCTACAAGTCTACTTAGGACATTCTCAAAGTGTTCAGAAACTATTTTTCATTGTATTACCGTTAATCAACATCGATACAGGATTCGTCATATCAGTTTAACGAAATTCATGAAAATTGACAACATCTACTGCTCTAGCAATGAGCTTGTGTAAACCGGGCCTTCCTTATCCTAGCGGCAAGATACAAGGTAACTACAAAATAAGACTATGCTAAAGGTGGCTGTGTTCGAGTCCGAGTCCGGAAATTTGAGGGTTGGACACTTCCCTGGGGATTGAATATCAAAATGTTGCCTTATATAAGACGAATTTCGCGCCAACCCTTCTATGGGGCTGGCAGTACCATCTCAGAATTGAATGAAACTTGGTGGGCATAAAGATATGGTATTTCTACACTCCAAATAATCTAAACGTTGTTTCCACCTGAATTTTCAGGTACATTTTACGTGCACACGTAGCTGCAAATGCTTCAGAAAATTCAGGTGAAACTTACGTGTCCGGTGAATTCTATCCAAAACTCAGGTAGAACTTACCTGATTTTCACGTAGAATGAGAATTCTATCAAAAAATCAGGTAAAAGTTACGTGAATTTCAGGTGGAAAAAATCTACGTACTTTTTCAGGTGGAAACAACGTGCAGATTTTTTTGGGTGTAGTTTTTCAAAAATTGTCTAGAGTAACATTTGATGAGGGCCTAATTTTGTTTCATTGATTTTTAAAAAAATCGATGTAACTCTAAAATGACAAGACCTACAAAAAAGTGTTGTATGGCGGACTGTCGTGAAATTCCCTGAAGTTTTTTGGAAAAATATCCATAAAATAAAAAACCGATTTGTACACTGAAAAAAATCAGTTTTAAAAATTAAAATCGATATTACAAAAAAACCTCATCTCAGAAATCGATGAAATTTTTTCTGCAGATAGGTATTTCAATTATCTAACTTTTCTGGGAATAATGTTCCTGTGACATATTTAAGGAAAAAAGTTTTTCTAACAAAAACTTTTTCCATGTCCATATTGAGTGAAAATTTATCAGCGTGTTTTATGCCTACAGCGCCAAATATAGGGTTAGCAGCCTATCATCAACCAACGGCACATTTTGAACGTATACAAATTTGCTTAGGAAGCAATTTAGCATAATCTAACATAATTGTAGACCAACATTTGAAAAGGGTTTAAATTTTCTTTGATTTTTTTGTATCGAAGTAACTTAAAAACAATTGAGTTTACAAAAAAACAAATAAACGGGCAATGTTGCCGAAACGAAACTGAAGTGATATTTAATTGTAATAGTGGAAAAGAAGATGTTGTTTTTCAGCAAAGGCTAACTAATGATCGACGTGATTTAGAAACCGTTATAAAGCCTGTAGATGAATTTGTATCGTATTTTATTGAAAAAATTGATAAACTTATAACTCATGACATTATTTGCAAACAGTAATACATTTTTTTGAAAAACAAAAAGAGTACTTTAGATCAAAGTAAAATACTTGTACTATTGGATTTCTCTGAAAATTATTCATTCATTATCCAAAATGCTGCTTAGGGTTGGAATAATTCCCAGGCAACAATACATGCATTCGAAGTTAAGGGGCCGTTCAAAAATTACGTCCAAGGTTTGAGGGGGGAGGGGGTCAGAGTTTTGTGACAGGGGAGGGAGGGGTGTTCATCTTATGTGACGTCCATCCATAAAAAAAAATACTGAAAGCATTTTAGGAACAACTTGCAATTTTAAAACATATTCAAACTGTTAGTAAGGGACATAACTCATTATGTTATTGTGAAAATAGTGTATGAAAAAGAAAAACCAAAATAATCGCCAAAATAAAAATGACACATGTACGTACAGGGGAGGGGGGGAGTCAATGATTTGTAACAGTTTGTGACAGGAGGGGGGAGGGGGTTGAAAATGCTGAAAAATGATGGACGTAATTTTTGAACGATCCCTTACTTTAAAAGAAACGGTAATTAGAAAACTTTAGCTCTATTAATCATAAGTAATGACCCATGAGTCATGGGCAGGCTTGTAAATATTCGGCAGCACTGGATGAATGTGATGTTTTTTTATATCATTTTTTTATTTTCTTCCTGCTTTGAAATCAACCTCACATTCCCGGAGAGGCAGAAAAGTAAACAACAGAACTCACATCACCCACTGCGCCGCGAAGATGAAATTTACCACAGCAAAATGTACACATTCACCCAGCAAATTGAAAAAAATCATAACGCGTTTAACCCTTATGCGGCCAACAAAAAAAACACAAGTCGATGGCCGACAGGGTACCCGTGTTCCACTAAATTGATATTCTCATAACTTCAACAATTTTTAACCGATTTGGATAATTTTGACAGTTTTGGAAACAGAAACTCATATACTTTTAGCCTATTGTCAAGGTTTACAGCTTATGCCCATGGTTATACAAGAAATTTTTGAAGTAAGGCTTAAGAGTCTACACGCGTAACCAAAGGCCATTCAGCCAGTTTCAAATATGCTACAAGCTCTTTGCGCTTCTTAGAATTGAAGGTGTTTACAGTATATGCATCGGGTAATGCAAAAATCCCTGAAATGAAGTCTTAGTCATCCGAGAAATCCCTGGAGTAAAGCTTAAAGATCTACTCGCGTAACCAAAGGCCTATTATGCAAATTCAAACACGGTACATGCTCTTTGTGGTACTTAGCATAGAATGCGTTCACAGTATATGTTCCGAGTCATCCAAGAAATCTATGGAGTAAGGCCTTAAGGTCTACACTCGTAACCATGGGTCTATGGACTTGTCTCAAAAGTGGTACATGTTCTTTGCGCATCTTGAAATCAAATGTGATCACTACATATGTTCTGCGCTATCGAAGAAATCTCTCGGATAAGTCCTCTGGCGCCTTCATTGCATATAATCATGGTCATCCAAGAAAACCCTGGAAAAGGCCTTCAGGTCTACACGCGTAACCAGAGATCTTTTAGATTGTTTCAAAACTGGTACATGCCCTTTGTGGTGCATAGAATAGAACGCCTTTATTGCATATGTTCATGGTCATCCAAGAAAACCCTGGAAAAGGCCTTAAGATCTACACGCGTAACTAAAGATGTTTCAGATTTTTTCAAAAGTGTTACATGCCCTTTGTGGTACATAGAATAGATTGCGTCCATTGCATAGGTTCATGGTCATCCAAGAAAACCCTGGAATAGGACTTTAAATCTGCATGGGTACCCAGAGATCTTTTGGCTTGTTTCAAAAGTGGTACATGCCCTTTGTGGTACATAGAAAAGAATACGTCCATTGCATATGTTTATGGTCTTCCAAGAAAATGCTAAAATAGGCCTCAGGATCTTCACACGTAACCTTTCGGATTGTTTCAAAAGTGGCATATGCCCTTTTTAGTACATTGAATATACCTTTCATTGCATATGTTCATGGGTATCCAAGAGAACACTTGAACAATCAGCAAGAACTTCACGCGTAACCAGAGTTCCTTCGGCCTAGTTAAATAGTTATACATGCCTTTTATAGTACGTAGAATAGAATGCACCCATTTTAAATGTTCATGGTCATCCAAGAAACCCCTGAAGTAAGGCATTAGGATCTACACCAGAGATATATCAGCCTGTTTTAAATTTGGTACATGCCTTTGGGGCCCATGGATAAAATGCGTTCATGGCATATGCTAATGGTCATCCTAGAAATTTATGGAGTTATACTTCTAGGCTTACACGAATATCTAGAGGGTCTTTAAGGTCACTCCTTACGGAATCCAAGTTTCAAAGTGCTCGCGTTTTCGGGGGCACACCACTCGATATGGAAGTAACGCACAACTGTCATTTTTATTATTTCACGCATGCTGCGACACAGCAAAGCTAAATCATCAAAAAATACAGTTGTGCGCCGCCTCCGTATCGATTGGTGTGCCCCCGAAAACGCGAGCACTTTGAAACTTGGATTCCGTGAGGAGTGGCCTTAATCTAATTTTAATATGGTACATGATCTTTGCGATATTAGCCCGTTTTTCCCTCACGTTCTCGGCGTGAAGTTGTATCGTTCCAATTTATTTACATTTTGCATTTCCAAAGCATAGACTTCATATTAGTGATATCAATGAAGTTTGTATACTACCTGGAACCAACAACAACAAGACAACAATAACTACTTGAATGCTAATATATCAAGATGAGGTTTCACATCTTGTTTATTCTTCAATAACTGCCCAGAGCTAATGCCAACAACTTGACCTACTCGAAATGCAAACATATATCAATAGCCTTCCGTTCGTGGGTTGATTTACAGATCATTCCTATATGGAGTTCATAGACTACCTAGTCCCATGGCATCAAAAAACTACAGCAGCCGTTCGATAACTGCAAGTCATTTAACTGCAATTCGATAGTTGCAACAGTTTTACAGTTATCGGACCGCTAAACTTCAAACCGATGTAAGACTCAATGACAGCTGCATTGCGCTGCACATTTAGATGCACTTTTCTTGTATTTGACGTTCGATTGACAACCGTTTGACGTCTAGAAGGCGTTGCAGTTATCGAACGGCATTCGATAACTGAAAAGTAAACATTTTGCAGTTATCGAACGGCTACTGTACTAGGAATGCGTATATTTACTCAGATGAGGTTGACCCGATTTTGTCACTCCCAGATTTTGTCTACCCCTGATTTTGCCTTACCCGATTTTATCACGTTTTCGATCCAATTTGCCGCAAACAATAAAGATTTTCATGAAATAACTTTCACTGCCTGTAGCTTATTATGAATCATTTATGAGTACCTGTTGATAAGTCTCTTCGACAAAAAAATACGGATTTCATTCATGTATTTTGCCTTGCCTTCATTACGGAGCCCACGACAATGAAAATAACTACTTAAAATACAAACATATACCAAGAAGGAGTCTCACAACTTGCTTATTTTCAAATAACTGCCTCTATTCAGGAGGTTGATCCATCGACCTTGACTCTATTTCATAGAGTGGAGCTCAAGACAACAACAAGAACTACTTGGAATACAAACATATACCAAGATGGGGTCACAAAACTTGTTTATTCTTCGACAACTGCCTCCATTACGGAGATTGATCTAGAGAACTTCGGTGGGGTTTGATCCAACGAAACCAGTACGCTAGACATGTGTTTTCCCTACTAAGCTACGAAGTCCTCCGTCGTCCTCCGCAGCTTAGCGTGTACTGATGAAACCAAATTCACAGCACCGGGCATGTAGCTGAACTCTCGCAATACATTCTCAGAACTAACTCTCTCATATATGTTTTTGTACAATGCCAACCAAGTAGGATGAGTATTTAGTGTTATCTGGCTCCTACACACTTGCTTCATCACCAACGGCGCTTGATGAAGTAGGGTTGTGTGAGATTGGGCTAGTTGGTCGTCAGATCCCAACTCGTCCACATAAGCGAAGAAAGATCGCCTTTCGAGCTCAGCACATTCAAAGTTAATTGCCTATGTTCCGGGTATTGAGCCACCCGGAGTGGAAATTAATTACTATGTCTGAAACTCGATTATGCATATGCACAACATGTAATAGATTAAGTTCGGAAAAGGTATTGGAGGAAAACCGCTACCTTCCGTCCCTCCCAGTTGTTCTTCAATAACTGCATCCGTTACGGAGGTTGATCTACCGACCTTGACTCTATGGAGTTCGTAGACTACCTGGAGCCCACGACAACAACAAGAACTACATGGAATACAAACATATACCAAGAAAGGGTCACGCTACTTGTTTATTCTTCGATAACTGCCTCCATTACGGAGATTGATCCGAAGATCTTGACTGTATGGAGTTCGTACACTACCTGGAACTCACAACAACAACAAGAAATACATGAAATACAAACATATACCAAGAAGGGGTCACACAACTTGTTTATTCTTCAATATCTGCCTCCATTACAAAGGTTGATCCACAGACCTTGAATCTATGGAGTTCGTAGACTACCTGGAGCCCACGACAACAAGAACTACTTGGAATACAAACATATACCAAGAAGAGGTCACAAAACGTGTTTATTCTTCAATAACTGCCTCCATTACGAAGATTGATCCACAGACCTTGACTCTATGGAGTTCGTAGACTACCTGGAACCAATGACAACAAGAACTACTTAGAATACAAACAAATACCATGAAGGCGTGACACAACTTGTTTATTCTTCAATAACTGCCTCCGTTACCAATGTCGAACCCCATACCTTGACTCTATGGAGTTCGTAGACTACCTGGAGTCCTCGACAACAACAAGAATTACTTGGAATACACACATGTACCAAGAAGGGGTCACGCAACTTGTTTATTCTTCGATAACTGCCTCCATTATGGAGATAGATCCGAAGATCTTGACTGTATGTAGTTCATAGACTACCTGGAACTCACGACAACAACAAGAACTACATGAAATTCAAACATATACCAAGAAGGGGTCACACAACTTGTTTTTTCTTCATTAACTGCCTCCATTACGGAGGTTGATCCACCGACCTTGAATCTATGGAGTTCGTAGACTACCTGGAGCCAACGACAACAACAAGAACTACTTGGAATACAAACATATATCAAGAAGGGGTCACAAAACTTTTTTATTCTTCAAACGCTGCCTTCGTTACCGAGGTCGATCCCCAGACCTTGACTCTATGGAGTTCGTAGACTACCTGGAGTCCTCGACAACAACAAGAACAACTTGGGATATACACATATACCAAGAAGGGGTCACGCAACTTGTTTATTCATCGATAACTGCCTCCATTACGGAGATTGATCCGAAGACCTTGACTGTATGGAGTTCGTAGACTACCTGGAACTGACGACAACAACAAGAACTGCATTAAAAACAAACATATGCCAAGAAGGGGTCACAAAACATGTTTATTCTTCAATAACTGCCTCCATTACGGAGGTTGATCCACCGACCTTGAATCTATGAAGTTCGTAGACTACCTAGAGCCCACGACAACAACCAGAACTACTTGGAATTCAAACATATGCCAAGAAGGGGTCACGCAACTGGTTTATTCTTCGTTAACTGCCTCCATTACGGAGATTGATCCGAAGACCTTGACTGTATGGAGTTCGTAGACTACCTGGAATCAATGACAGCAACAATAACTACTTGGAATGCAAACATGTTTTAAGAAAAGGTCATTGGATGGCCCGGAACATATACTGCTTTCACAGCTAAGCACCATAAAGAGCATGTACCGTTTTTGAATTTACACGATAGACCTTTGGTTACGTTAGCAGACCATAAGATCTTATTCCAGGGATTTTTTGGGTGACTTAGGCCTTACTCCAGGGATTTTTGGAGACCCGGAATGTATACTGTGAATACCGACTATTCTAAGAAGCGCAATGAGCATGATATATATTCGAAACTGGTTGATAGTCCTTCGGTTACGTGTGTAGACTCTTAAGTCTTACTTCAAAGATTTCTTGTATAACCATGGACAAAAGCTGTAAACCTTGACTATGGGCAAAAAGTATATGAGTTTCTGTTTCCAAAACTGTCAAAATTATCTAAATCGGTTGAAAATTGTTAAAGTTATGAAAATATCAATTTAGTGGAACACGGGTACCCTGTCGGCCATCCACGTGGTAAAAAAAAATCAGATGCCCCTCCCCACGTCCCTCCTCACTGTATCAACGTGATTTTCTCACAGATGCTACATTTTATGGAGTTCTTAGATGTCACCGAGTTTCAGCTTTCAGCTATAAAAAATCATTGAAATATCACCACTTGAATTTGAAAAAGGAACACGGGTACCCCGTCGGCCGCATAAGGGTTAAATGGGCCACTCACAGTCATACGGTAAGGCGCGAACTGAGCAGCCGGTCAGAGCGACTTGTGAGTGGCTGAATGCGAAATTAAATGGTCGGTGTTGGAAATGATTTTTCGGCTGCACCCAGTCGCACTCACCACGGCGGCGATGAAGGCGACTCCATATTATACTGAGATCCATGTTTTTCACTGCATTGACTGTGAAATATTTCTACCCTGCCCATGACACAAAAGCTGTTCACTTATTCATTGGCTTCGTGGCCGTACGGTTAGCGACGTCAATCGTCTAGACGCATGTGTTGTGGAGTGTGGGTTCGATTTCCGCCCCGGTAAGGAGAAAACTTTTCGTAAAGCGGAAAACTCTCCACTGGTCCATTGGGTGTTGTGTAAATGTCGTGTCCGTTGTCTCATGCTAGATGTTAAGTGCTCAGTCTGTGCGACCTCTAGTCGAAGACGGTGATTCTGTCTTTATAATTACAATATTTATTTCAAAATTAATTGACTTTTTGAAACAGTGGACCGATTTTACAAAAAAAAATACTTTTGTACCTGGTGGAGCTGCAGCACATTATAAAAATAAAAAGAACTTTGCAAGTCTGTGTAATTTCATGTAACATGGCTTAGAAGCAGAATGGCACTTTTTTACAACATCGCACGGAAAAGGCCCTTGCGAAGCTATTGGTGGCACTCTCAAACGAATGGCAAAACGAGCAACTCTTGCCAAAGATTCTTCTTCTTCTTCTTCTTCTTATTGGCATTACATCCCCACACTGGGACAGAGCCGCCTCGCAGCTTAGTGTTCACTTAAGCACTTCCACAGTTATTAACTGCAAGGTTTCTAAGCCAGGTTACCATTCTTGCATTCGTATATCATGAGGCTAACACGATGATACTTTTATGCCCAGGGAAGTCGAGACAATTTCCAATCCGAAAATTGTCTAGACCGGCACCGGGAATCGAACCCAGCCACCCTCAGCATGGTCTTGCTTTGTAGCCGCGCATCTTACCGCACGGCTAAGGAGGGCCCAAGGGCCAAAGATTATGGAAATACTATTAAGGAGGGCCAAAGATTATGGAAATACTATTAAGACTTCTCGGGAGTTGTACGAATGGGCAATTACACAATCAGACAAAAACATCACTTTATTACATTTCTGTTATATCTCGAATGAGCAATACTCAACAATGGCAGAAGAGTTTGTGAACTTTTCAAAAAAGCAAAAACTATAACTGCCACACAAAAGTTTCATTCTTGGTAAATCGCTCATAATAAAATCCTGGCTAAAAATATTCCAACTCAGATGAAGACCCAAAAGTTTTCAAATTGTTCGAGTAAATTTACAAATTAATGAGTATTCAAGTAGAAATAAGATTTAAATGTAGTAACAAATAAAATTAAAGAAAAAATAAAAAAAGCGAAAAAAGTTATTATTCTTTGAATGTGCGTTCACCCGAAATCCCCCTAATGAAATTATCTACCGAAGAATCAAAATGTTTTTCTGATAAAAAAAATCAACCTCCATTTTTTTTTGCTAAACCAATTTTAATCTTTACATTCATTGATTTATTATCTCGGTGAACGAAACGCTCTTTTATGTTTCAGATTTTACAGTTCAGACAAATTTACAGTAGTCCATAAAACATCACAATTTTGTAAATCTGGTCATTTGTGTGTAACATTGATATAAGAAATACGCCCTTTTCAAATGTTGGTCCACATTAATGTTAGATTATGCTAAGTTGCTTCCTAAACAAATTTTTATACTATTTTTATATTTTTTTTTTGGCGCTGTAGGCATAAAACACGCTGATAAATTTTCACTCAATATGGACATGACAAAAGTTTTTGTTAGAAAAACTTTTTTTCCTTAAATATGTCACAGGAACATTATTTCCAGAAAAGTTAGATAATCAAAAGACCTATCTGCAGAAAAAATTTCATCGATTTCTGAGATGAGGTTTTTTTGTAATATCGATTTTAATTTTTTTAAACTAATTTTTTTCAGTGTAAAAATAGTTTTTTTTTTTATTTTTTGGATATTTTTCCAAAAAACTTCAGGGAATTTCACGACAGTCCGCCATACAACACTTTTTTGTAGGTCTTGTCATTTTAGAGTTACATCGATTTTTAAAAAATCATGAAAAAAAAATTAGGCCCTCATCAAATGTTACTCTTGACAATTTTTGAAAAACTAAGTATGCAGAGTGGCTTAGAAATACCATATCTTTATGCCCACCAAGTTTCGTTCAATTCTGAGATGGTGCTGCCAACCGCTGGTCGAGTTGGCGCGAAATTCGTCATAAACGATGTTGAAATGGTAACTTGAACTAGAAACCTCGCAGTAAAAAAAACTGTGTAAAAAGCAGTAAATAGTGGTGTTAATGTGCCAGTGCAGTGAGTGATGTAATGTCAACAAAAGGGAAGAAGAGGAAACTATGCCACCAATTTTGAAAAAAAAATGTGATTTACTTCCGATAAGTGTACCACAGACGATCAACATAATGTGTCACTGTTCCTCAATTGATTGCGCCAAAGGCTGTATAACATCTTGAAAATATTTTTGTTGGACATTTAACAACCGGCAAGCAGTACACAGATTTGTTTGTTTATTGGACATTTGGTGACTAAACGACCAACTGCACAACGTGCGTGTCGGATTGTAAAATGACATGTAAATTGTTGACCATCTGTGAGCTGTGCGACCTCTCTTACGTAAGAGGTTAGTCACAAAGAGGGACGGCCTTTCAGACATACTTCTCACAAGGGCAAGCCATTTTCCATTCAAACTTGACCAATTGAAAGAGGTGTGTGAGAAAATGTGGGTGTGGATGATTCTCAACATGTGGTACCTATGTTGAAAACGAGTGACATATGCCTGATATTCAAGTTGACCGACTTTATATCAGTTCAAAGGCCTTTTGTTTCATTCTACTATTTACAAAAAAAAGTTGATTGATCAATGTTGTCCCTTCAAGGGAAGTTTCATATAACACCCCGTCGAACATTCTTATGTTTCACACCTTGTCAATCATATTCCTTTCATCTGTTTTAAAGTGCGAACGCTTTAATATCAACAATCTTATTACCTGCAATCCGTATCCGAGTAAGCGTGGCCTATTCCGGGCTCGTAGAATGGATCGAAACCGGAATCAGCCGACCGTTGAGAATTCCGAATCGAACGGCGGATGCTGGAACCCGGCCCCGCCTGGGAACGCATCGAGCTCCGTCTGAAAGAAAGGCAAACAATATGAGATAGAAAATACTGGTGGAACTGCAACAACGATGGAAAGCACTCATTGGAATAGGATGTCAGGGTAAAATCCGTAGAGTAGGTTACAATAATTTAAAGAATTTCACCCCGCCACAAATATTAATGTAACGCATTTTCCATAACATTGTTTGTGACGCATTCTGAAATTTTTATGCTTCCTTTCTAGAGAACGGTGTACTTGATGGGCGAGCTTCTATCCCTATATCGCTTGATTCTAAAGCGTAGGTTGTTGGTGAGAGAAAGGTCTGATTTCAGAATACCGAGACTGTTGTTGCCACAAGATCAAGGAAGCTTTTTGTTTATTTTTCCCTGGAGATTTTTTTTCTAGTTTGACTGCCAGCAAAATTCCGTTTCTTAGCTTGCATCAAGTGCAGCAGAATTTCATCTGAAGCAGGTAAACACCATACAGAGTGCGCTGATAAAATAAAAGAATATCGCTCTTTTCTCTTTCACCGATGTTTTTGTTTCGAGCCAAAGAGCCTGGTAAGGCGTAACAGGAAACATGTCTTGTAGTTCAGTGCAGTGTCGTTTGATACTGCTGCCTTATTCATTCTGGTTCTTTCCGACCGCGACTCCACCAGTACCATTGTGACAGTACAAAGTGAATATCCGCAACACCTGTGGATTCAGGAGATCTAAGCCGACCTAGACCGGACGACAATCTTTGCCTGGATTTCGGGGTGCTAGGCAACAGTACAGCCGATCTCCAAGCTAGAGTTGGTTTACTGGCGGAGTTAAACTGGAGCACGACGGGGCACGTGACCCACCAAATCAGATATTTAGTTCTATTTTCCGCCAATTTTAATTAATTTTGGAGAGAAAAACTCTCCAAAGAATTCTTGGAGCTATTTTCGAAAGAAGTTTTGGAGAAATCTAGGAATTTCTTTAGAAATTTCAATATAGGTATTTCTCCGGAAGTTTTATTGAAAATTCCATCGTAAATTCTTATAAGAATTCCTACAGAAATTCTTTTGCAAAATCTATGCGAAAATCTTTTAGGTTTTGCCGTTGGAAATTTCTTCGAGAATTCATTTTGAATTTCTTTGAATTTTTTTTTCTGAAAATTCTTTAGAAATTCTTTTCACTCAAAACATCTCCTCCATGAATAATTTAGAAAACTACGCAATTTATTCGTTTTGACATTCCTTCTGAGAGTCCTTCGGAATATCCTATGGAAAGGCCTTTGTAAATTTCTCCGAAAATTTCTTTGGCTTTTAGTTAAATCATTCCAAATTCCGAAGGGCCCTCCTCAGAGTATACAATAGTTTGAAGGACATGACATCAAAAATCTCCAAAGGCATGTGATTCTATCGCTTCACAGTGTGTCGAGCTACGCAATGTTACTGTTTTCGGGGTCTTTTGAGCCTCACACACCTGTGTTTTCTGGTGGAGATATGCTAAAAGCTAAACATATTTTATTAGCATCATTCAAGAAAAAGAACTTTAAATCTACTCACATTGGTCACCCTATTACTACCAATATGTTCTTCCAATGCCTCGCCGTGAGCGTAATAATACAAATCGTAGCCCTACATAGATATCCAAATTTAGTACATATCACTATAATCGAATTCAATACTCACGGATAATGGGATACAAATCCAATTTAACGCAATAAACTACTTCACACTTCCTAAACCGTATAATTTCAATTTCGTGTTAATTTCGTCTCTTCTTTCTATCTACTTTCAATCAAAACAAATCTGATTATTGTTTCCCTCTCATAAGTTCATACACTAACCACCGCGGTGACCGGGTTGCCAAAAATCCATCCCGTTACACCGCCTAGATGGGTTCGGCATTATCCACCGTAACACTTCCCCGATCCGTAAGGCTGGTTCAGCGGCTAAACAGCTACTAATCAGCTTTACCACCTTCTACATCCAGTCGCGCAATCTTCGCCACCGGTCGCCGCATAAGACCGGCTGTCGTTTGCACTACGGCGTCACGTACTCTTCCATCAAGTCCTTCGCTGACCTCCAATACTCTTCCACGTAGCCATCCGTTACGTACCTTCTCTTCAACTACAATCACTAAATCCCCTACTCCTATCGGCTTCACTTCTTCAAACCACTTGGTCCGCCGTGCAAAAGTCGGCAGGTACTCCCGTATCCATCTCCTCCAAAACTGATCTACCATGGACCGGCAGAGTTGCCATTCTGCTCTGCTGACCATCATTGGATCTGCCGGCATCTTCGGTGGTTGCACCACTCCAGCAGAACTCAACAGGATAAAATGGTTCGGCGTAAGGGCCTCCTGCTGTTCGCTTTCCAAAGGAATGAACGTCAGTGGCCTTCGGGATTTCAGTAGTTTTGATTGCTGCCATCGCCGTTTTAACAGACCTAACCAATCGTTCCCAAGAACCACCCATGTGTGGCGCAGCCGGCGGTTAGATGATCGGAAATCTGGTATCATGTGACACGAACGTCGCAGATTCTGGACTCCGACCGAAGCATTCCGTCGTCGTCTATGTACGGCGTCAAATTTCGGATCTTACTCGTACGCTCCAAACTTGCCGAACTCGGCATCATCTGCTGATTTCGCTCCTTGTGTAAGACTACTACTTCGTCGAAATATTGCTCGCTTTGCACCATGCGGAATATAACCAGCTCCGCTAGCACCAGCTCTTGCTGTGTCAACGGTCCAGCCGTCGTTGCCTGCTGCTTCACCTTTTTCCGTAGATTTTGCGAAAAATGGGAAAGCAAATGCCACAGAACGTAGTAAACGTGTCCAATTGGAGAAGCGCGCCCAGTCGATCACCAAATCCACAGTCGTCTCCGTATGCACGAGACATGGCCGCAACTCTTCCTCCGTCGTCTGTTTCGACGGCTTCACTTCATTGGGCCATTTGTCTTCCGGCAAACACAAGAAAGCTGGTCCTCTAAACCATATGCCACTAGGAGATAAGCAGGGACCTTTTCCCCACTTAGTGGCTAAATCGGCCGGGTTTTCCTTAGTCGGCACCCATCGCCATTGCTCAACGTCCGACTTAGATAGTATTTCACCCACGCGACATGCGACAAACTGTCGATAGTTCCTATGATCTGCATTTATCCATGCCAGCACAGTCTTGGAGTCACTCCATAAAACCGCTTTGTCGATTTTTAGCGAATGCCCGTTCCTAGTGGATTTCAGGAACCGTACTCCAAAAGTTGCAGCCATCAGTTCGAGTCGTGGGATCGATACTGTATTCAGAGGCGCTACTTTTGATTTCCCTCCAACTAACGCTAGCTCTACTCCACCTGGAAACTCCGCCCGGAAATACGCTACGCATGCGTACGTTTCTTCACTGGCATCGACGAAAATGTGCAGTTGCAGCTCGATAAGATCTTCGAGCGCATGATGCGGAAAATAACAACGAGGTACTCGAACTTCTCCGAGGTGTTGAAACAAGTTTGTCCAGCGCGTCCAATTTTCCTTCAGTGCTATCGGTATCTGATGATCCCAATCGGTCTTCGCTCTCCATAGCTTCTGGATTAGAATTTTCCCGTTGACAAGGTAGAAGCATAATAACCCGGCTGGGTCGAACGGACTCATCACGACGCGCAATGCTTGCCGCTTCGTAGGATGCTGCGTTTCAATCGCTAGCTTCGTCGAAAAGGTGAACACATCTTATTCCGGTTTCCAAAACAGGAATAAGAACTCGTTCTGTAGCGCTTCTGCTGTCTAACTGGAGACTCTTTTGAATTGCTGTATCGTTCTCCCCGACCCGTTCAAGAACCTCTTTGGGATTTGACAGCCAGTTTCGCAAGTGGAATCCCTCGAGGGAGTGAACATGTCTGACTTCCAATGCTATCTTCACTGCTTCCTCGATCGTGTCCGCGCTGTCGAGATAATCATCCACGTAGTGCTTCCGTACTATGGCATCAGCCGCTTTCGGATACTTCAACGAATGCTCCTTGGCGTTTCGGTTCTTAACAGACTGTGCCGAACAGGGTGAACATGCCGCTCCGAACGTCGCGACATTCATAAGGTACACGTCCGGCGATTTAGTTGAATCTTCTCTCCATAGCAAACGTTGAGAGTGGCCATTTTCCGGCCGAATCTGAATTTGATGGAACATTTCCTTCAGATCGGCGCAGAGAGCCGAAATCCGAAGAGGACATCCAATAGCGTGTTCAGTAGGTCCGGTCCTTTTAAGAGCATCGTGTGTCGCTTTATGAACGTAACCCTTTGCCTGATATTCGGACCACTGCTGCAGAACACTCTCGCCAACCACTTGGTCTCTACTAATACGCCGCTCTAAACATTTCAGCCGTCGAACCGCCATTGCGTAACTTCCGGGAACTCAAAACATTCGTACTTCCATAACAGTCCGGTCTCGAATCGTTGCCCTACTCGTTTCGTGGTATTTTCCAGTATCTGCTTCGCTCGTCGCACTTCCTCCGACTCCGGATATGTCACAATGTCGACCCCCAGGCTTTCTACCGCAAAGTACTGCTTCAATAGATCCTGCAGCGTCTTCTTGTCATCCCGGCATTTATACAAATATGGAAGCTGTGCGCGCGAGTAACACCTCCGATTTGGGATCCGTGGACGGTCCACCCGAGTCGCGATTTAGCTGCGATAGGTTCTCCTGGCTGGCCTTCCCGAACCTTCAGCATCGCTGTAACATGCGCGTTGTCGTTTCCGATGAGGATTCGAGGCAGAGCGTTTTCGTATCCTTTAATCGGCAATCCCTGTAGGTACGGAAATACTTGCGCTAACTCCGAGTAACGCAATGATTGTCGTGGCAGATCCAGCTTGCGTACCGTCCGCACGTCTCTCAAGGGAAATCTAGCTTCGCCGCCTTCGCCTGATATTTCTACTGCAACTTGCTGTGAATTCGCTTCGACTTGTTTTACGTTGGCAGTCCACTGCAGACACAACGGCAGCGTTTCTCCAGTCACTCCCAGCTCCTTCGCGATCTCCTCGTCCACCAAGGTCTTTGCCGATCCGTCGTCTAGAAACGTCGTGCAGCTCCACCGGAAATAGTACCGCTTTAGAAACAAAGTGCTGGTAATCGCGCTAGACGGGCCTGGTTTCGATTCCATTTCCTCTTGCTTACTTTCGCTTATCTGCTGCTTCGAATGCAAGAGAGAAAGATGCCGAAGCTGACATCCATCGATCTCGCACTTCTGCCGAATTCTGCACGGACGCTTGCCATGCAAACCCAAGCAGATACGACACAATCCCAGAAGTTCCGTGAGTTTCCAACGCTCGTCCAACCTTTTCCTCGCAAACACGGTACAGTTTTTCACTCGATGATTAGGGTCCTTACAGATTAGGCACAGGGGGCACGGTGACTCCGTCTTGTCTTTGCAGATGACATCTTCTTCCCGCGGCACTTTAGTTGCCTCTTCAGTGGAATGCGCGCCACAGAAATTCCTATCTTTGTTACCCTTCTCTCCGCGTTGCTGCAACTGTTGTGGCTGCTTCGGTTCGCAGTGCAGAGTTACGTCCGTCGCTGCTCTCACCAAGGTTACCATGTAGTGCGAGAATGACAGGATATTCACGACCGTAAACCGTTGTTTATACAGTGACCAGTCTAGCTTGATGCTAGCGGGTAGCTTGTCCACTAACTCGAACAGCAGCATCGGGTTATCGAGGTGCAATGCAATGCAGGTACAATCAAAGTCTCTAACTGATCCTGCTTCGGAGCCGGAGTTCCACGTACTTTCTGCAGCAGCGTGTTTATTAGTAGCTCTGGTCTACCGTAAAGAGTCTCTAGTGTAGCAATAACACTGGGCACCGAAGACGGAAGCAGTAAACGACTGCGCACCGCCTCAAGAACATTTCCTTTCAAGCACCTTTGCAACCTAGCCAGATTCTCCGCGTCTGAGTACCCACACGCGTCGGTAGAGTTGATAAACGAGCTGATGAAAAGAGGCCAGTCTTCCGGGTTTCCAGTGAATGTCAGCAGATCCTTGGATATTTCCTGCCTGGCTGCGATTTGTTGTGGACTTGGACCCCAGCCATTCGGCCTGCCGCTCGATGCAGGGCCCATATTTGGATCCAGCATTGGTTGCCTTGCTATGGTTGACATCCTCTCCCCATGGTATCGCTCCCACTGAAGAACCGCCGGCGGCAGTTCTTGATGACTACTCGAACCGAACCGAATCGAACCGAACCAGACTGGTAGTTGGAATCTAGGACACGGAATAGCTACTGCAGGAGTGGAAGACAGGAGTCCAGAGAATGGCGTGTAGTGGCAAAGGATGAACCACGAGCTCGTCCAATTTTACGGCGAGTTCGGAATTTAGACGAAAATTGCCTGGACAGATACGACGGACAAGGCATGTTGCAAGAATGCCAGACCGCAATCCTGAAAAGATGGTGTTCCCTTCCGGGGAGCACAGAGAGTGAGATGGTCGGACCACAATTATTTGGCGAGTGTGGGGCGCAATCGAGGATGGAGATATGTGGCCTCGAACCGTGCAGTGTGGCGTCACACTGCGGAACCAAATTATGTTCCTCTACTGTGTAGTACGCAGCCAAGTTTAAAAATAGCACAACCAGAATTTTTCTGACTTCTTATCCTTAAGCGTTTACGGAAGACATACGAATGGCAGACACGATAACGACGAAGAATAATTAGTCATACTGCCAATCGACAGTTAGCGATGATGATCCCAATACAGATAACAGTACCCCACAGACTGTTTGAGTATTGAAATTCAGGTTGACCGCCCTCACAGTCGCCATCCTTCTTGGACGGTTCTGGTAATACAGAATGAATATCGAGTTCGTCAGCACACTCGGATAGGAGGTCGTTCAAAAATGACGTCCAAGGTATTAGAGGAGAGGGGTTCTAAGATTTTATGTCAGTGTGCATATACTAAATAAAGGAATAGGCGGTATTTCAAAAAAATTCGTTTCAGGTGGCTCGAGCATGGCAAAATCAGATTTCTTGATTTTGTTTCGTTTTGTAAAAATATAAAAATTTCGCTAAATAAAACTAGCTCTTATCGAAATTTAACGGAATTCCGCGGAATTTCGAAACAAATTTAAACTTAAACCATACTGCCTCGTACGGTCGTGTACATATTATAAAATGTTTTGGCTGCGCCGCTGAACTAAATCATAAAACTGTTTTCCAAACATAATGTTATACAAATTTTTCTATTAACGCTTACTACATAATCCCATTCTGAGTCGTCAAATACGTATTTAGTTATCTTCTATAAAACGTCTTCCACGGCAAACCTGTGGCGAGGATTCCTAAGGCCCTTGTGAAGTCTTTTTAGAGCGCCTCTTTCTTTTCAAAGGCCGATTTCCTCACTTCCGCTTAGGCCTCCGAGCCTTTTGGTACAACTGTTTGTATGAGGAAAGAAAAACTATTTCTTCATACCTGGCAAACCTCTGCCGTAAAAACTTTGCGACTTCATTTTTGAAATATAATCTGAAATACATATCTTTGTGCATTTTAGAGAGGTGTAGAGGATTCTTCTAGTGAGCAAATGTATGCTATTAACAACTTTATCTGCGTATACGCCTGGCAGATGTAAATGAGGATCACACTAGATAAAAAAATAAAATCTTTGCATTCATTTCCTGGTTTTGAGTATGCTCAATACCATAAAATCAAGCTGATAAGACAATATGAAGTATGCTTCAGCATAATTACATAATTCTAAGTGAAATAAGGTTTTCAACAGAATTTGAATCCGAGCACAACAAAATCCCACAGTTTCTATATTTTTATATACTGATATAAAACTGAACTGATATAAAATTGATCGGATTCGGGAGCACACACTTCAAGATTATTCCTTTGAAAGCGGCATTAATGTGGGAGAATGACCTTCTAGCCAACGGGAACGCGGCAATTTATCATAGACTGTTTTTCTGTTACTATAACTCTATTGGTTGCAAAGCAGTTATTTTACTGTAGAAAAATGGAATCAGAATTGCGCTCATAATGTAAAAACTACCGCGAAAAAAAAATTCGTTTCGTTTCGTAAAATTTCGAATTATATGAACCTCGATTTCGTATCGTTCCGAAGTCTCGAAAGTAAATGAATCATTTGTTTGAGAAACTGCATAAGTCCATTTTACACAATTTCGAGAAAACAACAAAAAACTGTTTTTGAACAAATTGGCAACGAACCTTTCGATTTCTTCGATACAGATCAATAGTTTTTGGCAAAACTCAACACCCTGGGGCACTTCCAGTGCAAAAACTGTAAGCAGTACTCCATAATTGCTCTTCAAAGTGCGTGGACATATGTTGTTTCTCAAACAAACGAAAAAAAAAATCATACATTCCTGAACAATTTATTCGTATTTTTTGCCAGAATGCGTATTTTTGGAAGAGGATTCAGAATATATGAAAATCCCATTTTGGCAAAAAATGTTACATATGCAGTTTCTCAAACAAACGGTTCAAATTTATATTTCGTTTCGATTCGTTACATAATCCCATTCTGAGTCGTCAAATACGTATTTAGTTATCTTCTATAAAACGTCTTCCACGGCAAACCTGTGGCGAGGATTCCTAAGGCCCTTGTGAAGTCTTTTTAGAGCGCCTCTTTCTTATCAAAGGCCAATTTCCTCACTTCCGCTTAGGCCTCCGAGCCTTTTGGTACAACTGTTTGTATGAGAAAAGAAAAACTATTTCTTCATACCTGGCAAACCTCTGCCGAGTAAACAACCCTTCAGGGAAGTTCGCGGTGTTTTGGGAGATCGTGATGTTGTCTTTATGCAGGCCATTTATAGTTTTCTTTGTGCTTCTGACATCAAAATCTAACATTTTGTTTTTTTTTTCTTTCTTTAAAGTTTTTTTTTGTTCTGTCTCTGCCTTTTTGTTCCGTAGAGCTCCATAGCTCTTGCCATCCGGAAGATGCTCCTAGTCGAACCATTCCTCGAGCACGACGACACGCCACATCGTCACTGACGCCAAATGCCCGGATGAGAAGCTGAAATTTCCTGATCCCAAATCCTAAGCCCCGTCCATCCTTAAACATTGTAAACTAACCTCGAGTCACCACGAGTACGCTGGCTTCTACCCCCCTCTTACTAACCGTATAATAAAATGATATTGATTGTATATATCACAAAGAACAATGGCTCCGTAAAGTGTTATACACGCCTGAGCCTACCAAATAAACGAAATTGGAAAAAAAACCTCTGCCGTAAAAACTTTGCGACTACATTTTTGAAATACAATCTGAAATACATATCTTTGTGCATTTTATATTTATATTTCGTTTCGATTCGTTTCGAATCAACATAGACGTTTTAAATTTCGTTCCGTTTCGTTTCGTTAGGAAAAAGTGTGTTATCGCATATCCTTATAAGTAAACAAAAAAGCCTGATAAAGAGGGTAGGGTGGGGTCGATAAACCTTAAAAACTATTATAGGGCACTGCACGGAAACATCTCTTTCTCTTTCGTTTCGCATAAATTTTGACGTTTACTGGCCTTGTTGTTTTCTAATTTCTTTGCAGCAAGAAAGAGACAAAGTAGTCCGTGCAGTGCCCTATACGTCATATTTTAATCGTCTAAGGGTATGCGATAACACATTTTTTCCTGACGAAACGAAACGAAACGAAATTTGAAATGCTATTGTTGGTTCGGAACGAAACGAAACGAAATTCAGATTTACTTCCGATACTTCGAAACGAAACGAAATTGAGGTCCATTTGATTCGAAATTTTTCGAAACGAAACGAAATTTTAAAAAATTTCCGCGGAATTTTTATTGAATAGTTTTTTTTTGCATTTTATACATAATGCAAAAAACTAATAAAAAGAATACGAATAAAAGAAAATTAATTTTGTTTAATATTGTTAAAGAAAAATATTGTTACCCAAGTTCCATAGGTATAATCTAGCTTAATTTTACAAAAGGACATCAGTTTTGTACCTGTTTACCATTTTCAAAAGTATGCCTCTTTACCAGAAACAACGTAAAAATATTCATCGCTTAATATTTCCAACAGGCCTCAATAAAAATAAATTAAAGCTGATTTTTTAACTGCAATCAACAGATTTCATATTTATTGGATCTGTTCATCATTTTGAAAAGTATTACAGATCAAAGTGCCACCCTTCCATTTCAATCGACATCTTGAATAAAGTCTCCAGGCAAATTTCCAACCAAATTCATGAAGATTTATTGAATCTGTGAGACTTTCCAAACAGCTGTTGGTTGCAGTAGTACACACTTTTTTTTTACCAGTCTAACAAACATCATTTTTGCCGGAATATCAGTTATTTATTTTGCTGGCGCACGGCTATGCGAATTTTTACCGAGCTGCAGAAATAAAAACTAAGTGTGTAAACTCGACTTTTTCTAAATTTTTACTGAGGTCTGATGGAAATATTAGGCGAGCTTTTTTTTGGTTATGGTGAGGGGCATTTTTCATCCATCATTTTTTCTCGGACTTTGAAGATAAACGAAAATCGTGACTGCTAGACGAAAACCTTTTTCGTTTAATCGGTGAAGTGACACTCACTTTGTGTAAGAACGATTAGAAAAATTCTATGGTGCGCTGATGGGAGTCGGACCTTAACAATAATAGCTGTGAGATAGCCTGTGACTCTAGCAACACCATTACGCTATCTGCATGTAGGCATTAGGTTACAAATGTCCCGGATTATGCGGGACAGTTCCGGGTTCAGCCTACTTGCCTCACATTGCCTGGCGCCTTGGAAAACGTTCTCCATTCCATGATGAATCTGTAAGGCCTGGAAATTCAAACCATTGGAAATAGAATGTATAAAAAACTATAACAGTCTGAAAAATTGAGAATATAGGGAACTTGAACCTACTGAAGTTGAGGGTCTTGAGGGTCTACTGAAATTATAGGATGAAGGTAATTTTGAGTATCCAAACAATTTTCGCAATATTAAAAATACACAATAAGTTTTTTATTTCTGCAGCTCAGCATAATAAAAAACAGACTTCCGTACAAAATACGGTTATTTGCTGATTTTCAATAAACTATTTGCTGTGTTTTAGCAATAAAAAATAGGCATACGTGTTTGCTGAAAGCTAGGACATGATGTGACAATTCAATCGTGTCCGCCTTGTTACTATTCAGTCGGTAGCTCTGATGAGGTGGTCGCCAGTGTAACCAAATTAATTTGGTACAGAACCTTCCATACAATATGTTTCAAAAATCGATGTTTATCTTCCTCGATAGAAACTCGATAGAAATATCCATTATTTATGTAAGAGAAGCGAAAGTTACAAGCACAAAAGATTTCATTTGAAAAAATATAACTGCTAGAAGGAAAAAGAAAATTAATATAATGCTTAAAACAAAGGTTATAAATCTTTTCAGACCTTGAGAACAATGTTAGCTATTAAATGTAAACTAGTTTAATGCTCAAACTAGAACGCAGACATTAGCATTTATTGCGAAATATTAGGCAGAGTGCTAGTAATGGACCCCGTGCGTATAATGGACCCCCTGAACAAAAACCAAAAGTTAACGCTGGAATTCACGATTTCCTGCAAATTTCCATTGGATAAAGTTGCTTCACATATCATGGTAGTTGTTTTAGGCGTGCCAATGAAATAAGTCTCAAAATGGTGTTTGTAAGAGTTTTTTTTCCATCAAATGTTTACGGTAGGTAATCATCCAATCTATATACATAAAAATGAATTTCTGTCTGTCTGAACCTTATAGATTTCGAAACTAATGAACGGATCAGCGTTAAAATTTGTATGCAGAGGTTTTTGGGGCCGGGAAGGTTCCTAAGATGGTTCGAGATCCCTCCCTCCTTTGGAAAGGGGGGCTCCCATACAAATGAAACATCAATTTCTTCATAACTCAAGAATTATTCAGAAAATAAATCAATTTTAGGCGAAACGAAGTTCGTCGGGTCTGCTAGTGCATAATGATTATAAAAAATCGATGAAAGACCCGGTAAATTTTCGTATTTTTGTCATTTGAAATTGCTCCGCATTTTCAACCCATCGGGGCAATTAGAAATGCGTGGTGCGTCAAAACGTCATCCTCGCAATTTAAAATGAAATCGGTTTTATTTTGAGATTCTTAATCTACTTTTCCTCGTAGTGAGCACTGGCTTTCAAAAAAATAAAACAGAGCATGTAACCATTTTGTTAACTCCACCTTTCACTTCCCCAGTCCCTTATTTATTCAATCGAGGGATTTGTGAGAGATATGCTGGTTAATTAATGTGAATTTACGAAGAAGCCACAAACGAATTGATCAAGCGCACAATTCAAGCGAACAAAATAATTAATCATCCTGAAAAGTAATCCGAGTAAATATCAAGATGGACAATACAAGAAGGATTTGATTTTCAAAATTCTAGAACAAAGCCTACTATTTTATCACTTTTCCTTAGGGTCACTCCTGACGGAATCCAATTTTCAAAGTACTCGCGTTTTCAAGGGCACACCATTCGATACATTTCCAATGGACATAAGCAATCTGCTTCCATCGATCTTTCATATGAACTCACGAAGCACATCTATTGGGGCAAATATGCGGACGCCATCAGCGATGGCATACAGTCGATAGAAGCACTTCCCCCGCGGGAAGAGTACAAGTTTCTATCCCAGTTGATCCTTGACAGCGCTCTTCAGGCACAAAGCCGGCCAGTGCCAGGAGCTTCGGTTCGTAGGAAACCCTACAGTCCGTGGTGGGACATCGAGTGTACGCAACTTTATCGCGAGAAATCCGCCGCGTTCAAAGAATTTCGGAAACACGGGGCGATCGTTCTTCACAAACGATACACCGCGCTCGAAATCCAGTTCAAGAAACTGGTCAAAGTGAAGAAGCGCGGATATTGGCGCACTTTTGTTGAAGGTTTATCGCGCGAGACTTCAATGAAAACTCTGTGGACCGTCGGGAGAAGAATGTGCAACGCGTCGTCCGTAAACGAAGATCGTGAAAGCTCGTCGCGGTGGATACTTGACTTCGCAAAGAAAGTTTGTCCGGATTCGGTACCGGTGAGGCAAGAGCTACGTGATGCTTTTGCAGACAGGGATGATATGGATCGTCCTTTTCGATGATTGAATTCTCACTTGCTCTCCTTTCATGTAACAATTCCGCTCCAGGGATGGATAGAATCAGGTTCAATTTGCTCAAAAACCTCCCAGACGTCGCGAAGAGGCGCTTATTGAACTTGTTCAATCAGTTACTGGAGTGCAACATTGTTCCGGATGATTGGAGGGAAGTGAGGGTGATAGCCATCCAGAAGCCCGGAAAACCCGCGTCGGATTGTAACTCGTATCGCCCCATCGCGATGCTGTCATGTCTTCGGAAGCTGTTGGAGAAGATGATTCTCTTCCGGCTAGACAAATGGGTTGAATCGAATAGTTTGTTGTCGGATACACAATTTGGTTTCCGCAGGGGCAAGGGAACGAACAACTGTCTTGCGTTGCTTTCTTCAGAAATTCAGCTTACTTTCGCTAAAAAGAGCAAATGGGCTCAGTGTTTTGGACATTAAGGGGCTTTTGATTCAGTTTGCGTCGATGTCTTATCTGACAAACTCCACGAGTGTGGACTTTCACCAATTTTGAACAACTATTTGTACAATTTGTTGTCAGAGAAGCGTATGAGTTTTTCTCATGGTGACTCGGCAACTTCACGAATTAGCTACATGGGTCTCCCCAGGGCTCATGTTTGAGCCCCTTCTTTACAATTTTACGTCAGAGACATTGATGAATGTCTCATGCCAAATTGCTCGTTGAGACAGCTTGCAGATGATTGTGTTGTATCCGTTTCGGGGCCAACATCGGTTGATCTGCAAGGATCGTTGCAAGATACTCTGGACAATTTGTCCACTTGGGCTACGAAGCTGGGTATCGAATTCTCTCGGAGAAAACTGAGATGGTTGTCTTTTCAAAAAACATAAGCCGGCAAAGTTCCCGCTCCAACTGATGGGTAAGACAATCACTCATAGCATATCTTCTAAATACCTCGGGGTCTGGTTCGACTCGAAATGTACCTTCGGGAAGCACATTGTGTATCTGACACAAAAATTCCAGAAACGGATCAACTTCATGCGATCAATAACCGGAACATGGTGGGGAGCGCATCCCGAAGATCTTATGATGTTGTATAGAACAACCATTTTGTCGGTCCTCGAATACGGTAGTTTCTGCTTCCAGTCCGCGGCTAAAACACACATGCTGAAGCTTCAAAGGATTCAGTACCGCTGTCTCCGTATCGCGTTAGGATGTATGAATTCGACACATACAATGAGCTTGGAAGTACTTGCGGGAGTACTGCCACTAACAGATCGTTTCGCGGAATTATCGCTCCGGTTCCTCATCCGCTGTGAGGTTCTCAATCCATTGGTCATTGATAACTTCGAGAAGCTGCTCGAACAAAACCCTCAATCTCGATTCATGAGTATTTACCACTGGTACATAACGCTGGAGGTAAGCCCTTCTTCGGTAGATACCAATCGTGCTAACTTCTTAGACTCTTACAGTTTCTCTGTTACTTTTGATCTGTCCATGAAGCAGGAGGTTCATGGAATACCAGACTTTCTGTGTGCGGAGGTCATACCTCCATTATTTGCAAGCAAATACGGGCACGCCAGTGAGGAGAGAAGCTTTTTTACAGACGGGTCAAAAATTGATGACTCCACTGGTTTCGGTGTTTTCAACGTTTTTCATGGCGCCTACTTTAAGCTCAAAGAGCCTTGTTCCGTGTATACTGCTGAGCTAGCAGCTATACACTATTCACTCGAGCAAATCGCATCCCTACCTCCTGACCACTTTTTCATCTTCACCGACAGTCTAAGTTCCTTGGAGGCTGTTCGGTCAATGAAACCGGTTCAGCACTCAGCGTATCTTCTGAATGGGATACGGAAAGCTTTGAGTGCCTTATCACAACGGTCTTATACAATCACCACGGCTTGGGTCCCTGCTCATTGCTCGATTCCGGGAAATGAGAAAGCGGACTCTTTGGCTAAGGTGGGCGCTATGGAAGGTGATATTTACGATCGGAAAATCACCTTCGATGCATTTTTTCGCACTAGTTCGCCAGGAAACCTTGAACAGCTGGCAACAGAAATAAACAAATGGGGAGTTGGGTAGATGACTGTATACAATTCGCCCGCAGGTGTCGAAGCGTCCATAGTTTAAAAAATTAAATATGGGACGAGACTTCATTCGAACCATGTGTCGTCTAATGTCCAATCACTACACTCTAAATGCACATCTTTTCAGAGTGGGGCTCTCGGAAGGAAATCTCTGTGTTTGCGGCGAGGCTTATCAGGACATCGATCATGTCGTGTGGGCGTGCGAGGAGCACCGTGGCCCCAGATCTGCGCTAACTGAACATCTCCGGGTCCGAGGAAAACAACCAAAGCCTATTAGGGAAGTGTTGTCGGGCCTTGATCTCGAGTACATATCCCTGGTCCACCAATTTTTGAAAGTTGCTGATGTAAACCTGTAATCATTGTCTGCCCATTCCCTTGTCTGTCGTACCCCATATCGAATGTCTTCCTCTTGTTGTACATTTCCATGTCTGTCGTTAATCCCTTCCGTATGTCTTCCTCTCGTCGTTGTCTCCCAAAAAAAGTTTGTTTGTCCCGTTACAGATGTAAAAATGCGAGGAATGTCAACTTTGTGAACATCAGCATAGTAATTACTTAAGCACCCTAAAATCCTTTCCTTTCCTACTGTATTATTGTATTCCCTAACCTCGACTAAACCGCGAGTCTTTCGGTTCCACAAAACTAACACTATGTATAAGAATCAAGAAATGTATTGTTAAACTTGATTTCGGCTCCGTAACGCTTCACGGCAAATGAGCCTTCCAAATAAACGAAAGATAAAAAAAAAACCATTCGATACGGAAGCAACGCACAACTGTCATTTTTATTATTTCACGCATGCTGCGACGCACAGAAGAGTAACTAGAACAAATTCGTGGACAAAACCCAAATTTTTTTTCTCAACGTTTGTACATTCTTATATTTTTTTTAGATACTTGAAAGCATTCTGCATACTATGGCTATTTCAGAAATGACCCAAAATTTTATAAAAAAATATACTTAGGGCTCAAAAATGAGGTATTGGATTGGATTTTTTCTATTTTATTTGTGGAGTATTTGGGAAATCTGATTTTTACACAACATAAATGTTATCAACAAGCTATTATTAGTACACAATGAGTAGATTATAGTTGTATGTCTTCATTTTGTTCATGTTTATGGTCAAATTATAAATTTTATGTTTCAGGTGGTGACCACTTGAAAATCACTATTTTTTCTATTTTTTATGTTTTTCTTCAGAGGAAAAGTTAATCTATACAGCAAGATCCGGCAAAGGTAAATCACTTGGGTGTAACTTCAAGATATGGACTAAGCATTCCTCGTAAAAACTCGTCCGCAAACGTCCGCAAATTAGATTCTGAGCTATTTGAATGAAATGCGATTTTTCATAATTTTAAAACAAAATTTTAACATTTGTTCATAAATTACCACATATAACGAATCCAGGAAAAAAAAGCATGCTATTTAGCATGCATTTTGCCATGACACAAATAGAATAATGGGTCTCCCATGAGTTTCGTTGATATCTTTTCGAAAACCTTATATTGAAATCGCTTATCTATAAATTCTGCATTGTAGAGAAATCTGTTACTACCTAGATTTAGGATGAACCCGTTTTCATTGAAGTGATCATAATTTATGAACGGTGCCTTATTATGATAGTTTCATCATGGCTAGCTATGATATCTTGTGGGCTTCAACTCGGACATGGTAATCGTTGTTGTTTCAAGCCATGGTATATAGAATACAGGTGATTTATATTTTTTACTACCTACAGGCTTCACCTTTTCAGACCCTAATTTTCAAGGTTAAGGTGTAAGCTAAGGAGAAAAGAGTGTTCAAGCAAAACAGTGTTCACTTCTGTGCATGCGAATTTAGACAACCATTTTTCTTTTGGGATCTTGGACATGGGTTAAAATAAGTTAGATGCTTTTTCCCTTTGTTAATGTTAGAAAATCCATTTAGGGATAGAGCTTTAACAACGGGTTTCTTGCTACTTATATGATTATTATTATTTAATCAGACTAAGGCCGAAGTGGCCTGTGCGGTATATAAGAGTCTTCTCCATTCGGCTCGGTCCATGGCTACACGTCGCCAACCACGCAGTCTACGGAGGGTCCGCAAGTCATCTTCCACCTGATCGATCCACCTTGCCCGCTGCGCACCTCGCCTTCTTGTGCCCGTCGGATCGTTGTCGAGAACCATTTTCACCAGGTTACTGTCCGACATTCTGGCTACGTGCCCGGCCCATCGCAGTCGTCCGATTTTCGCGGTGTGAACGATGGATGGTTCTCCCAACAGCTGATGCAATTCGTGGTTCATTCGCCTCCTCCACGTACCGTCCGCCATCTGCACCCCACCATAGATGGTACGCAGCACTTTCCTTTCGAAAACTCCAAGTGCGCGTTGGTCCTCCACGAGCATCGTCCAGGTCTCGTGTCCGTAGAGGACTACCGGTCTAATTAGCGTTTTGTAGATTGTCAGTTTGGTACGGCGGCGAACTCTATTCGATCGGAGCGTCTTGCGGAGTCCAAAGTACGTACGATTTCCAGCCACTATGCGTCTCCGAATTTCTCTGCTGGTGTCATTTTCGGCAGTCACCAGTGAGCCCAAGTACACAAATTCTTCTACCACCTCGATTTCGTCACCACCGATGCAAACTCGCGGTGGGTGGCTCACATTGTCTTCTCTTGAACCTCTTCCTATCATGTACTTCGTCTTCGACGTGTTGATGACTAGTCCGATCCGCTTAGCTTCCCTCTTCAGTCTGATGTAGGCTTCCTCCATCTTCTCAAAGTTACGTGCCATAATATCTATGTCGTCGGCGAAACCAAATAGCTGGACGGACTTATTGAAAATTGTACCACTCGTGTTAATCCCTGCTCTTCGTATTACACCTTCCAAAGCGATGTTGAATAGCAAACACGAAAGACCACCACCTTGCCGTAACCCTCTGCGGGTTTCGAAGGGACTCGAGAATGCCCCTGAAACTCGAACTACGCACATCACCCGATCCATCGTCGCTTTGATCAACCGTGTCAGTTTATCCGGAAAACCGTGTTCGTGCATTAGCTGCCATAGCTGGTCCCGATCGATTGTATCATATGCGGCTTTGAAGTCGATGAATAGATGATGTGTGGGCACGTTGTATTCGCGGCATTTCTGCAGTACTTGGCGAATGGCAAACACCTGGTCCGTGGTGGAGCGTTCGCCCATAAAACCCGCCTGGTACTGCCCCACGAACTCCCTTGCAGTTGGTGCTAGTCGACGGCATAAAATTTGGGAGAGTACCTTGTAGGCCGCGTTCAGCAATGTGATTGCGCGGTAGTTGCTACAATCCAGCTTATCGCCCTTTTTGTAGATGGGACACACGACACCTTCCATCCACTCCTGCGGCAAAACTTCCTCCTCCCAAATCTTAGTAATGACCCAGTGCAGCGCTCTAGCCAGTGCCTCACCACCGTGTTTAAATAGCTCTCCTGGTAGTTGGTCAACCCCAGGGGCTTTGTTGTTCTTCAGCCGGCCAATCTCCTCCTGGATTTCCTGGAGATCCGGAGCCGGTAGAATTATGTCCTGCGCGCGTTCTCCCAGGTCCATCACCATACCGCCATCTTCGTCTGCCACATCGCCATTCAGGTGTTCTTCGTAGTGCTGCCGCCACCTTTGGATCACCTCACGCTCGTTCGTAAGAAGGTTCCCGTTTATGTCCTTACACATATCAGGCTGTGGCACGTGGCCCTTACGTGAACGGTTTAACTTCTCATAGAACTTTCGTGTGTTATTAGCGCGGTACAGTTGCTCCGTTTCTTCACGGTCTCGATCTTCCTGCTGGCGCCTTTTCCTCCGGAAAATCGAGTTTTGTCTGTTCCGCGCCTGTTTATATCGTGCCTCGTTCGCCCTCGTGCAGTGTTGCAGCAATCTCGCCCATGCTGCATTCTTCTCTTCCACTAACTGCTCACATTCGCCGTCATACCAGTCGTTTCTCTGATCCGGGGGCACCGTGCCAAGTGCAGCGGTTGCGGTGCTACCAATGGCGGATCGAATATCTCTCCAGCCATCTTCAAGAGACGCTGCGCCTAGCTGCTCTTCCGTTGGAAGTGCCACTTCCAGCTGCTGCGCGTATTCTTGGGCTAGTCTACCATCTTGTAGCCGCCCAATGTTAAGCCGTGGCGTCCGACTTCGACGCGTGTTGTACACCGTCGAGAGTTTTGAGCGCAGGCATACTGCAACGAGGTAGTGGTCGGATTCAATATTCGCACTGCGGTAAGTGCGGACGTTCGTGATGTCAGAGAAGAATTTACCGTCGATTAGAACGTGGTCGATTTGGTTTTTCGTTTCTTGGTTAGGTGATCTCCATGTGGCCTTGTGGATATTTTTGCGGGGAAAGAAGGTGCTTCGGACTACCATATGCTACTTATATGAATATTATATATTTTAGAATCGTTCGCGTAGCGAAAGCAAGAGATTTTACATAAAACGCGAGGTTTTATTTGAAAACATATGTATTTTGACATTTTTATCTGGTTTTACACTGTTAGGTGGATAGATTTATCAGAAAAATTGCATTTTCCTGCATAATTGACAATTATTACATCGTTCTAGGAATATCATGCCCAAATAACCGCAAAAAATAGTTTTGTCCAAGAATTGGCTTATTTACTCCTATGTGCGACGCAGCAAAAATGAAAAAAATAAAAATGACAGTTGTGCGTTGCTTCCGTATCGAATGGTGTGCCCTTGAAAATGCGAGTACTTTGAAAATTGGATTCCGTCAGGAGTGACCTTAACAGGAGACAATTTTGAGCTAACGTCTGAAAGATATTCAAAATCATCAGAAGTTTACATCAACATTTACATGGGACTCTTATGAGTGTCCTGGCAGTACAGTCACCATACCAACCTTGTGCATCTTGAGTTTCACTGAGTACTATATTTTGTTTTTGATACGGCAAAATTAGCTAATGTCTGTATACAGCGCAGTGTTTCAACTTGCCCCGATACGTGGAGAAGTTGAAACTAAGCATATAAAAATATAATTTTAGTATACTAACTATTTATAAGAAAGTTTGGTAAGGTTGCTATTTTTTATGTAGAATCTTTGCTCCGAACTAGCAAATGCCGCAAACGAACTCAAAATTTATCAAAGAATGATTTTTTTATAGCACTACAAAGTTCAACTTTGAAAAAAACCGTTTCAACTTGCCCCGATGTACGTTATGAAATTTTAAATAGAGTTTGAATGGCTTTATTCAGCGGCGCAGCCAAATTTTTTTACAATATGAAAATTTAAAATATTAAAAATTTATTTCGAAATTCCGCGAAATTCCGTTTAATTTCGTTAAAAGCATGATTTTTTCGTCGAAATTTTTAAAATTGATCGATACGAAACGAAATCAGAAAATCAGATTTCGCCATACTAAAATTCCGCGAAATTCCGCGGAATTTCGTTTCGAATGCCCTAAAACGAAATTTTTCGAAATACCGCATATGCTTAGAATCGTCCCTAGGTTCTAGAATTTTAAACGAGCCTACAGATATCACCTAGCGTCACCAATACGGTTCCATACTCCCCGTGGCGTGTAATAGAACTAGCCGCTAACTGGTATAAGCTGGTAGAATACTTCAACATGTCTCAATTTACTAAGAACGATATGCGAACAACATCCACAACCGTTGGTTCATACATTCATGCGATGAACAACCATTACCTTGCATTTTTATCGTTGCATCCTGTCGAAATCGGAATTCACCCTTCCCAAGGAGCTCAACGTTGAAAAGAATCGGAAGGAAGCCCAAAGAGAATTATTTCAATACCGACTTTATGTAAATCTCGATTTCTTAATACTTTATTACTCACCCTTGCCGAATGGTGCCCCGGCTGCTGCGGCTGCGACGGGAATTGGATCGCTTCGGCTCCCGGGTGCACACGTAGCAGCAAACTCTCCAGTAAAGGAACCTTAAGAGCGGTGAAAAGCCAAACAAGGAAAGAAAATGAAAGGATTCAATATACGGAAAATCGGAGAACAGTAGGATCAGCCGAAAGTAATAAGCTTTTGCCGTGGGGAAAACGCTGAATGGATAAGCCGGTTAAATTATCATAAGCTTCATGAAGGAGTGTTATTATATTTCCAGTATCATTTTAGTGCCGAGCCCAACGTCATCAACGCGAGCACTGCATTGGTATACGGTTTTAACGATTGTTTTTCTGAGTGTTGTTTATTGTTTGAGAATCGTATTCATTGTGTACTGCCGCGTGATACTCGAATTTCTGCTACGCAATTTAAGGGAAAGTCCATAAGTTGTGCCATTAATGTATATTGCGCGGTTTTCACAAAGAATGATGATTGCTTAATGCTCAAAGTACCTAACAAAACGCTTGACGAAGACGGGGTTGACTTTTTTTCGGTACGTATTAATTTTAATTAAATTAAGTACCTTTTTGTGCAAAATCTAACTATTCGCTTGCCTGTCACCCAATCATAGCATGAGTCGGTACTGTTTTGATAGCAAAAACATAACCAGATCATTAGCATTGAGCCATATGTTCGAATTCATGTAACTTCACTTTGCCGACAAAATTAGATTACTTTTCTCCGTTTAAACTACCGTTCAACGTATAAATTTGATCTCCGATAACTCGAATCACTTTTCAATCTTGTTCACTCACCTGAACGAGCTCGCCATAATGTCACCGATATTGGACAGACAAAGCAGCATCAAAGGGATTCCCAATATGGCATAAAATATGGTTGATATTTTACCCATGTGCGTCTTCGGTGCAATGTGTCCATAACCTAGGGAAACAAAAAGAGCAGAGCGGAGAGGGAAAGGTCACGTTATATCATTGTGGGAACATACGAAAAAAAAGGAAACCGAAAATGGATTTTGCAATAAAACCCCCTCACTTTTAGCCGGGAAGATTTCTTTCCACGCGATTGCAATTTTAAAGCGATACTTTACGATTATGGCAAGCGCCATAAACCATTGAGATACAGTCAAATCTCATTTATATTATGAACTGTGCTTCCGCTCGATGCGCTTTTCCGCTGCATGTACATTCGAATGTTCTGAGTCTGGGAGTTCTGGAGTCTGGACCTGTCCGCCTGGATTCGGGTTACATTGTGTCAGTCGAACAATTTCGTCGCCACCATTGCCATCGGCGGACAAGTGATCCAAAATTGGATTACGAAGTTATGGGAGCATGATTTAAGCACCGACCAACTTATTGGATATCCTCGTTTATGAGTCATTCCGAACAATGATGGTTTTGAACACAGTTGAATATTCTATCCTATATTGTAAATATAATGTAAAGGTAAAATTAAGGATAAAACAAAATAAAAGTAAAGTGTTTTGTTCGACTGTCATTTATCAAAGAGAATTTGATTTAGGGCTTGTAATAAAAAATAACCCCCTTCACGGTAGTTCTGGTTGTTAAACGATTCTATAAAACACAAAAAAAAATCATTAAGTGTAGCTGAAGGCGAACATTCTCATCTTCTTGGTTCGCCCTGGTTTAAAGCCGACCATGAAGCGTTAGCAGGTCATAGAAACTATAAAACGCGTTGTTTTACGGCATTGAGAATCGCCACTCCAATTCGCAATCTTAATCGTCGCGGCAACATCGTCGCTTCACCACAGAGCGGTGGGGAGGGAGTGTCTCGATAATGACCTTACGGGCCATTTACCTCTCAGCTCAGCAGCAAGTGAGCTTGTCATTTCCATTTTTGCGCCAAATAAGGTCGCCCCTGAAATCGCTTCGGGCTATTTCCTCAACAGCCATCATGAGCCACTTTGAGTTGTTCAGCAGATCGAAATCGAATCGTTTGCTCTATCGTTTCCGTTATGCCGCATGGACGTGCTCCCCAACGACCGTATTTGACACATTTTATTGACATTGAATTTGAATACGTTACCCTCTTGGGAACGGTGCGGTGGATAGCATGGCGACAGGCGGTGGAAGCAAAGTTCTATGCATGATACGTAATAACTTTTGCCGAGACTTGGCTCATTTTGTTGTGTCATTGATTGACGTGGGATGTGGTTCAACTTGGTGAGTGCTTTCCTTGAACTTGTTTATTTCTTTTCCTATGAAGCGATTCGCTTTCCGTGCTTGTATCGTGTTTCCGTGACTCATCATACCGAGTGTCGTAGTGATAGTCAGAAAATCCACTGGCTGGCAGTCTCGACAAAATGGTATTGGGCATCACAGCCCATCACAGCTGATTATTTTCCGGAAAGTGGATTATCAATGGTGACTGCACGGAACAGATAAAATGCGTTAGCTACAAAAGTTGCCGCTTCTTTCGTTTCGAACCGTAACGAACCTGTTGATGGAGAGCATGGCTGAGGCATGAGGCTCTACTTTAAGTGATTCAAGTGAAACTGTATGCCTCACACGTAATTTAGGCAGTTGATTCTGAGATAAATATTATGCTTTCCATTCTTGTTGAACTCCATTAGCTAAAGAGGTTTCTTGAAGTGTTTTGTTAGATTGCATCCTTAATCGTCCAGTTAACCCAATAAAAGTTTGGAATACAGCTCAAAATTCAAATTTTTCGCGGATGCTCTGTTTTAGTATCCAGCTTAATAAGGTCTGTGAACTTAATAAAATACGGTCGTCGTGGTGGATCGAGTATAGTCAACGGCACCGAAGTGGCGGTGCCACGCCGTTTACAACCGGGGGCAGCTTGAACATATTTCATTTAGAATAATAATACAAATAGTGGAGGTATAAACGAAACAAGAAAAGACAATAATTATGACCAACGGGAACTCACTTTGTTGTGAAAAATACAACACATTTAAAAAAAACACGCAAGGTATACAAAAGATGAGCGAAATTGCGAGGACTGTCCGAGCTCTGAAAGATTAAAAACCGATAACAAGGAAAAATGCGTAGGTCTAATACGTTCACAGACGGATAAATTACTCAACAAGAGATTGTCGTTATTGAACTATTGAACCTCATTCAAAAGCTACTTGCACCAACAACAGGAAGCGATTTCGAATTTCTCCACTGCTAGCCCTGTTCTCGTAAAGTTGAAAAGGTTGTTCGTGTTGATATCCAACGCCCGATTGCTCATGCTATACCTCTTGGGCATGCCTTCTACTATTCAATGATTATAGGCTCAAAACTCCCCTAGACCTAAGCGATTCCATCGCCGCGACGATTCTATCGCTGCATGCATTGTTCCATTTACGCGTATATATCAGAAGGGACTGCAAGGACTTTGTCCAAGGGCTCAACGGTCCCTCCCTATGGTCACTGTGAGTTGGGGGACTTGTCTAGGATGTGGTCCCGGGTAGAAGCCATGAACAGAATAACAAAACATGGACAAGAATATTGACCGATATAAGAGATAAAAGAACACGCAACAATATCGAAAATTTGCACTGAAATATCATTTAAATATCAAGATATGCTATGGATAAGAACAAACTAATGACATATTATATTGATCACTTCTTACCTATAGCATAACTTGATATCCTCTTGATATTTTAGTGCAAAATATTGATATTGTCGTCTGATCTTTTATCTTTTATATCAGTCATGTCCATATCTCATATTGCTATCTAATCAACATTCGATATTATTGAGCTGTTTTCGTCTACTCGGGGTTGGGTTTGACAGTGGGCTCTGTTGAACCTCTATAAAAAGCTGCATGTGTCCACAACCATGCACTATTAACCTTCCGGGATTCGCTTCATCCTGGACCGCTCACGCAGTCCCGCCTGTGTTGTGAGCGAGAAGCGTGCTTTATTCGAAGCTGTTGAATTTTTTTCAACGGCGCGAGTCCCCGAAGGTTAAAGCGTCCGTGTGCCGCTCAAAGCGCACAGGATAGGAGCCCAGGAAGTGCCAATTGGCACATCAGGATCAATATCAGTGATATCCTGATTATGGCATTCTGGCCGCTTGTTAACGGACCATGTTTTGGATATTGTAATATTGTGAAAGTGAGGGCTGGTAGTCTGACATTCTACTCTCTTAATAAAGCCGGATGACACTGACTCGAAACGACGAGTGGGCTAATGGCTAGGCTGACTTCCGTCCCCTAAAACCGTGGTGAGCATTGTCCAATCCTGCCACTAAGCTTTGCCTGCTGGGTAGGAGTAGGCTCCTACCTGACCTGCGCTGATCTGACTCTGAACACGTCGGTAGAACAGGATGTGTTTATCAGGCAGGTGGTGGGAAGAGAGAAGGCCGACAAAGGTGCCCAAACCGATGTCTTCTCCTTCGTTGGAGGAGCGACTATGGCTCAAGAGGCGATTGATTTCGCCCTGACGGCCAATTAAGATAAGACTGCGCCTGACCAGAAACGACTCAGGCAGCAATCTGGCGAAGGCGCTCAGAGCAAAGCCAAACGACGTGCGACTATAAAGGCCAGACGTCGTCTGAACGGAGCAGATCGAGGTGCAGAGGAGCCCGAGAGGCGTCGACCCGAGAAGACAATTTCTCTGACCAAAAAGGCATCAACCAAACTCAAGTCGCCAGCCGGCCGGTGCCATCGGCACAAGGGACCGAAAATCCCTGGCAGCTGGTCAGTAGGGCAAAGCGGAAGTCTCGACCCGCCAAGAAAGCTAAGGACAGAGGCGAGGCCTTGTTGGTGAAAACTGATAATGCGCAGCATTCTAGAGTATGGTGTAGTCGTATGGGCTCCGTATCACGCAACGCAAATAGCGAGAATCGAACGTGTCCAGAAAGCTTTCATCAGATTTGCGCTTCGAAGGCTTCCCTGGCGTAATCGACGTGAGCTGCCACCATATGAGCACCGCTGCCTATTCGTAAGAGTAGGAGAATGCTTCTTCAGAGGCTCTTCGTATTATATCATTATATCAGCAAAAAGTCTGTTTGACGTTTGTTATGAATGTTTTAATGCAATCAGTAATTTGTATGATTTTAATTTAAGTAACGAATGTTCAAGTCACGTATTAGTTTTTTAAGCTTTTTAGTCTGTACGATTAATAACATAGTCGAAAACTGTAAATTAATGAATAAATAAATAAAAAGTACGTCGAAGTCCTTAAATCGATGCGGGCGGCCGAAAAGATTCTGGCGCTGGGTCAGGACGTGCGAAGCGTCAGACGCACTAAGACCGGTGAAATGATCTTGATTCTGAAATGCGGAGTGCAAGTCAGTGGGACTGACTACAGCAGTGGTCCCCAGCATGCCTGCTATCAAGGGCCGTGCAGAATTTTTGAGCTGCCGAAGCGGGAAGATATGCCGAAGCCGCAGTATATTTGCAAGATTTGTTTTTCAGTTCACATTGAATTTTTTTTTGTTGTGGCGTAGAACCACTGCGTCCATTGAGTTGAACTTTTGTGGTAATATTGCATATTACAGAATATTGTCTATTTGGACAAAATATTTTAAACCTGTGTTTTTTTTTTCAAATCAAATATGTACTTATAAGGACATTTCATTCTAAAGATTTAATCGCCATAGCTGACTTTTGGTACATAGTACCGTTTTCCGGGGTTCGTTCACGATTCTAAACATTCCTTATGAGATTCTGAAAAGAGTTCGTTCGGGAATCTGAACAGAATTCGACCAGAATTTTAAACAGAATCCGTTTGGAATTCTAAAAAGAATCCATTCGCGAGTCTGAACAGAATTCTGGTAGATATTCGGGACCGAGAACTTTCGGAATTTGTTTGAAATTTCAATTTCCGTTTAGCATTCTATTTGAGAATCTGGACAGAATCCGATTGAAGGCTCTGAACATAATCTGCTTGCGATTCTGAAAATAATTCGAATGGTAATCTGAGCAGTATCCATTGTTGATAGTTAACATGTTTTCTGGACACAATAATCCACAAAATGTCTGCTCAATTTCCCCAAAACCAAACTTATTTAAACAAATAAAAGCATTCTTTTTACGGAACAGTGTATGGCAACATTGTTTTTACCGGTAGTTCAACCTTGACTTCCTTTAAATTCGCGATTAAATACAAATTTTCTATAACACCGAAATATATTTGCTGTCGGCCTACATATCATCCATGTATGAAGTTATGCATTTTATGAATCAAATGAATCATAATGATAATAACTATTCACGAAGTATAAATCGTGATTCAACATCATATTGATGTGGAGTTGGCAGGTTCCCGACTCAACAAACACTGAAGGTCAGTAATGCGCTTCTATGACCAAAAATAGTCATTTTCAGCTGAAAAACTAGCTTATTCTGCTAAAATTGTTTGTTGGGGAGTACACCGAGATATTGGGAATGATAAAATGCTTTTGCTGTCATATAAATCTTATCAATGGGCCACATTTAGTGTATTCTCGGAAAACCTTCGCGGGCCGCAGGAAAAGGCTTGGAGGGCCGCACTTTGGGGATCACTGGACTACAGCAAGCTGGCCCAAGAGGTTTTTTGTGACGGCGCCGAGATGAGGTTGTTGAGACCGGAAGTGACCCTCCAGTGCAAGCAACTGGACGAGATTAGAAGACTTATTTGTTGTTTTAATTGTTACTACGCTTCAGCCAGAGTGTAATTAAGAGTGGCGACATGTGCCGCATTTGACAGGTCTCATGCTCGTTTGGAACAAGATTTTGTATGGAAATGACAGATAAATTTTGTTCCAATTCTGACAGTATCGCCACTCTTAATTACATACACTCTGGCTTCAGCCATCGTCAGACGCTACTAGCTGGCAACCTCCTAGCTGTTCAGTCAGACAAACAGCTAGTAGGGTTTGATGATGGCTGAAGCGTAGTAAGCCGAAACGCGTAACGCTAAATTGCTGTTTTGATTTATTTGTCACCGAAAAAAAGCCAATTAAAACAACAAATAGGTGTCCACGGTGATTAAACTCCGGTCAGGAGATGAGAAGGCCTCTGTACGCCTAAGAGACGGTCCCTTAGGCACACAAGTAGCCTATCGTAGGTTATCGGTTGCGGAAGCCAAAAAGGTAATGGAGCGAGGGAAGTTGAAGATCGGCTGGTCAGTATGAGCAAACTCCAGTCGCCTTCAGTGGACAGGTGCCATCGGTGCTTAGAGTTGGGGCACAAGTCTTTCAACTGTAAGGGCCCAGATCGTAACAACCTGTTTCGTCGTTGTAGTGAGGAGGGGCACCAGGTGCATGAAGGCGATAAGACACCAAATTGCCTCATCTGCGCCAGCAAACAGTGGGGGTCGTTCAAAAATGATGTCACAAGTTTTAGGGGGAGGGGGTCTAAGATTTGGTGACAGTACATGTACTAGGTATACAAAAAAGCGTGACAGAGGGGGGAGGGGGTCTGGAAATCCCAAAAAGTAGTGGACGTCATATTTGAATCACCCCTGAGCCTGTAACCACGTTACGGGTGGATCTTCGTGTCCCATCGGAGAGATAAACAAGAAGAAATCGTGCAAGTAACACAGCTGAATCTTAACCACTGTACAACTACCCATCAGCTGCTGTGGCAGTCGGTCTCGGAGTTGAGGACCGATGTCGCTCTCCTGTCCGACCCGTACAACGTCCCTGTCGATAACAGCAATTGGCTGGTGGACTGGTCTAGGATGGCGGCTATTTGTACGACGGGGCGGTACCCGGTACCCAAGAGGTGTTGATGCTGTCGCGATAGCCAAGATCAATGGTATGTTCTATTGTAGGCGAGGTCCGACCTAGTGGATCGTAAGCGGGTCGTCATAGCACGTTCAGAAGGAACGGGGTCGAGTCATGGGTTGACGTAACGTTTATCAGTCCTGGTCTGGCACTAGACTCGTAGTGGAGGGTAGATAAGGGTTACACCCATAGTGATCATCTAGCAATTCGATTTAAGGTCAACTATGGCGTGCAACATCCGAGGTCCGGGGATCCCTGTCAGATCCGTGGGTGGAGAACCAATCACTTCGACAGAGAAGTTTTTGGAAGCCAACACTGAAGGTTTAAGCGGGGATGCTATTCAGTTTCATTAAAAGTATTGGAAAAACATCAAAGTACGAAAAAGTTGCATCAAGATGTCGAAAACCAATTATCGGATTATCGAGGTACTCTCCCGTCCCGAGCCACAAGTCCCTGGCTTCCTTCACCGCAAGGCAATATGGGTGCGGTTGAAATGGTGCCTCCGCTGTCGATCGAAAAGTTACTCGCGATGTCCCAATCCCTGGTAACGAACAAAGCTCCAGGGCCTGATGTAGTTCCGAACAGCGCTCTCAAGGTAGCAATCATAGCGAACCCGAACATGTTCGGGCCAGCTATACAGAGATGCCTTGATGGGTGTAGATTCCCCAAAAGATGGAAAAGGCAGAAATTGGTGTTGTTGCCCAAGGACGGGAAGCCACTGGGCGACCCATCGGCGTATAGACACGACGGGCAAGTTGCTAGAGCGGATTATCCGCAAGAGGTTAACCCTGTAATCAGAGGGTACGGACGGCCTGTTAAGCAATCAGTTCGGTTTTTGCAAAGGTAAGTCCACGTTGGGCGCCTTCAACTTGGTGGTAAAGACCGCCGAGGTAGCGATCCAACAAAAAAGGCGAGGTACCTATTCGATACTGTGCGTTAGTGACACTTGATGTCAAGAACGCATTTAACAACGCAAGCTGGGATGCCATCGCACTCTCGGTACACTGGTTTAGCCTGGCCTAATTAAAATCAAATTTCCCAAAACTTTTGACGCCTTTAAGAATTTTTAAAATTTATCAATTTTTCAATTTTCAAACTGTCACTTTTGATATTAATTCTCGAAATGAGACAAACCCTTAATAGTTTTTGAGGCTAAATAGCAAAATTCTCATTTTCGTTGGCTAGTTGCCAACGACTTTGAAGATTTTTTAAAAATATTTTATTTTGTGGAGCTTTACTATTGGCACCGTTATCCTAATACGATAAAACTTTCATGTCCAAGGAAGTCGAGAAAATTACTAATCGGAAAATTTCATTGATCGGACCGGGAGTCGAACCAAGCCTCCTTCAGCATAGTCTTGCTATGCACGGGCAAGAAAGGCCTTTCAGAATAGCCATAGTTTTCGACATTTTAATTGTACCTGCCAAGCCCGTTCCTTTAAAGAAGGGATTATCTCCTCTCCTTGCCTTGTTACGGATAGACGATTTTTCTTAAATAATGCATTATTTCTTCCCTTTGCCTTATACCGGACGTGCTCATTTATAGGGGCCGTGCTCATTTATAGGGGCCGTACACTAATTACGTAAGCAATTTTACTGGTTTTTCAACCCCCTCCCTCCATGTTAGATTTTTGCCATGCAAATTATTTTTTATTCACATTATGCTGTCAGTTTTCAAATTTTGTGATTTTGTTTTGGTTCATTTGTATGGATTTGACAGTCGGATTAACGAGTCCGGCCATACATTTGTCTGATCAGCGGGGGTATACTGTATTGCATATACACTAGTGACATCTGCTGTTCGATATCGTAAGCTTTCAATATTCCTTCCACACACACGAGGTGGAGAACAGTCTTGAAGAAATGAATCGCCTGCTTTGAGCGTGCTTACAGCGGCACACGAGGAGTTAACTTTCTGAAATCAGTATGACGAAAGGCATCTAAGGTTCGATTTCTCAAAATTAAGCACCTTAATCGAAAAAATATTCGGTAGGCGTAGTAGCAGACACCATCCCTCATAACCGGTACCAAATAGTTTTTCATAAAAAGTTCCTAATTTTGAGAAAACCAGCGTTAGATGTCTTTCGCCATACAAATTTCTGGCGGTTAACTCTTGCTGGCTATTTTGTGCATATACTATAGCGCCTGGATGTGGCTGCGGCGAGTAGAAAATCAGCCACTGCCAATAATTCATTGAAAGTAAACAGATAGAATTTAGTATGGAGGTACAATAAAATCTCTTTTATTGTTTAGAACTGTAAAACAAGTCGTGGGTACAAAAAATCTAAAAATTATTCGTTGCTTTTTGACCTAGCTTTCATATTGATGCGATGCGTAGTTGATGAGAATGGATGATTTGTTCATACAAGCACAGAGAACAGACGTTGAAGCTGCACTCCCTATGTTGTGATAACTTTTGTTGAAATAACTTTGGAATGTCGCCGTTATCCCGTGCAGAATCAGCGCTAGCATAATCATAAAATGCCGCTGTACGCTAGTGTAGTTTTGCATACAAGAGTATACCAGCGCCATCGTGATGTGAAGCAGAATTTGTGAGTTGCAATGTCGATGGCGTTGAGGTTCGGTTTGATTTTTTACACTTGTTTTGCTCGAAATTTTGTTCGAGTCTCAATGTCTGTTCTCTGTGATACAAGGAAATTCATTTTACTTTAAATGTTGTGGCGCCATCTCGTTCAAACAGCACCTTTGTCTTCTACCTCTTCTTATTGGCATTACATCCCCACACTGGGACAGAGCCACCTCGCAGCTTAGTGTTCATTAAGCACTTCCACAGTTATTAACTGCGAGGTTTCTAAGCCAAGTTACCATTTTTGCATTCGTATATCATGAGGCTAACACGATGATACTTTTATGCCCAGGGAAGTCGAGACAATTTTCAATCCGAAAATTGCCTAGACCGGCACCGGGAATCGAACCCAGCCACCCTCAGCATGGTCTTGCTTTGTAGCCGCGCGTCTTACCGCACAACAGCACCTTTGTCTTTGCCTTATTATGAAACGCTGTGAAAAACTTGCATATCCGACCACTAGGCCCTAATCTCTAAAATGAAGTGCCCCATTTCTAAATGATCTAGGCTTTAGATAACACATTTAACCTTAGATCATCCATAAAATTTCAGATTAAAAGAGGTACTCCGAATAATCATCAATAAATCATGTTCATAATAAGGTCGACTATTCATTAGTCTCTGGTTCTACTGACTCAAGCAACCAAATCATGCGACACTATATAATGTCTCTTGATTACAGCGAATACAATATTAACGACGCAACAAATTTGGCTGATGGAAATCGACTGATATTGTATTATATATTCTTAATTTACTATATCGAGAAATGTGTTTACCATAGTTATTGTATCTCACACATTCACTATATCCATTATATAATTCGAAATAATTCAAACAACTAAAGATATATTTGCCAATGGCATACCCGACGAACTTCGCTTCGCCTAAAATTGATTTATTGTCTGATTAGTTCTCGAGTTATGCAGAAATTTCTGGTTCATTTATATGAAGGACCCCCTTTCCAGAAGGAGAGGGGTTTCAAACCACCACAGAAACATATCTTCCCTTCCAAAACCTCCACATGCCAGATTTGATTCCATTTGCTTGATTAGTTCTCGAGTTATGATGAAATAGGTGTTTCATGTGTATGGGAGCACCCCTTTCCAAAGAGGGGAGGGGTCTCGAATCATCATAAGCACCTACCCAGGCCCCAAAAACCTCTGCATACTCAGAAATTCATTTTTATGTATATAAGATTCTTTTTTCTTCCCTTCATCTGATGTGAAAGCTGTTTCGGTTCCGTACGCTTTTTAAGCAGATAAGAGTATTATAAAATAAAAATAAAAACACTTGTAAGGACGTGGCCAGGTGTGTGGATAAAATCGAATCGGGTTGCTGAATGTGGCAGATTTACAATGACCGTGGATATGCTTATCTCTGCAACTCTATCTACGATTTGTGCAAGGGTTCTATGCTATCTTATAACGCATTGACTCCTTATCTCTGACTCTTGATTTTTTTGTTACTAATTGATATTCAATTGGCTCATTATTTACGAAGCTAATAAGGAACACCTGTAGGAAAAAACACGACGACAGAACCTCTTCCAAGAAAAGAAAAAACTCAAATAACAATTAATCCTGAAGTACACGTTTCGGAGCGTGCGGCAATTTTATGCGTCGGTTTGATTTTCTTCCGTAAGCCATTTCCACCGAGACGAGTTTTTAATTAAAATTTCTCTTCTTTTCGATTCGCTCGTTCGCCTGCGTCGTCATCCGACGGTCGTTCAGTGGCTTTCGAGATCGAGATGGTGTATTCAATTCCGAGTGTTTGGTATTTCCCTCTCGAAACATGCATCAGAATGGTGGCGTTCGACTTCGTTGCCCATGTCGCTCTAATGGCACTGCAACAACTGATTGAAATTCTAATTAAAATTTGTGCAAGTAATTTTCTAATTTGCCACAAATGAGTTTTTAACATACTCCATTATCGCTTCCGGTTGTAGCTCTCACTTTTGTTCCGATAAATTGAGCTAGGCGTTTCGTCCGCCCTTTGAGCCGTTTTTATGCTTATCGGTGAACGATCCCCCACCACAACTCAGTCGATTTTTAACTTGGTGACCTTTGTCGCCACTGGCGACGTCCGGAAAAGTTCTGCAGAGTGGAATAAAAAGTGCGATTGTAATATACGGAACCCTACGATGACCTTTTCATACTTCAAAGCCTTATCACATTTCTGTTGGTTGTTTTTGTGACATTTGTACGTTTGAGTGACGACATGCTGTAATGAAAACATATCAAGTTGAACAGGAATTGAATTTGGATTAGTTCCTGGTATATGCACAGAGTGAGATGTTCAAAATAACAACTGGAGAAAATCTGTGACAAATTCCAATAGCCTAACGAATAAATTGGTATCAGCTTCCGATAGCTTCATGCTATTTCAATTAATAATTCTCTTTATCGGTCGCTTCCGGGCCCAATTTGGGTAATAAAAGAGGTGACTAAATCTAAAGCCAAATCAAATCTAATCAGCAACCTAAACATTGAAGATAATACTTTCAGTCAACGTCTACAGTTGACCACCTTGCACCCAAATATCTTTCACTCAAGGGGTTGTGCGAAATCCAATCCGTTTCAATTTGTTCTTCTCGCGCGTAGACCATTATTTATTTTCTGGTTTTAGTGGAACGTTCCGATCTACAGCGGCTACAGAGTCGTAACACGAACCGGACGTGTAGCTTTACTTTCATTCCATAGGAATTTCCGAGTATTCTGCCCAGTCCCATCTTTGCCGAGAAGCTCACGCGGCCGGCAGTCGGACGCTTTCGTCTCGAGTGCAATAATCTCTTTCTTCCCGTCATCATCGCCATCGGGTCTCCAATATACAGCAATCGGATGTTCTACTGTCGATAGGTGGACCCAATGGCCGACTGGATGGACTGTGGGTGGCTAGCTAAGGAGCTGTGTGCTTTTCGTTGCATCGGGTTTTCTCCCGCTGGTTTGGTTCTATGTCAGCAGGGGTATTTGATGTCTGCCCTTCGTCGTGTGTTCGCTGTAAGCCGGTCCAGTGCCATGGAACGCTGGCAAAGGATTTTCTACTTTGTCTGTCGTTGCTTCGCTGGGTTGTGAGAGGGCTAATGGACTCTTTCCAAAAAGTTATCGCGTAATGGTGTTTCATAATATTTCATTGAGACAATTACGTGACCTGTTTGTCCGGAAGAGTGTTCTATATTGAGCGGCCAGCCGGGTGACTCTTCACCGCTCTTGGTAAGGAACTGGTTGGATAAGATGTCAATATTTCTCGACAGCCGGTGCTGTCCATTGCTAAACTATTGCCATTCCGGAGGTCGTAACGGTCCTATCGAATGGACGATAGTTTTGTTCTGGTGGACTACTTACTTATACGGTGGATGTAATGCTCCTGATTTTAATACTACGTGAATAATATTGCGTAATAATAAAAAATAGTCTCCATGGCAAACATTTAAATAATTAGACCTTTTGACTAATTGGTTTTAGGCCATTTAGAAGAATGCCTATTGACCGAATGCCGTTTGGCCGAACGCCAGTTGAAAAAACTATTTAGAATGTGAGTAGTGAGAAAAGATTTGTAATGAGTTGATTTGAATCACGGTTTTCGTCTTTGTTGCTTTAAAATAACTTCGTCCACAATAAATATTTAGTCACTTACCAAAGTGACTTCCCGCTATTCTTGGTGGTGCTCACGGAGATGCAGAGGATTCCTCGGTTTCTCGTAGCAATAACTGTTGAACTAATATTCCTCTCATGATCCTAAATTGACTGTGAGGACGTGGTCAACATCGTTATTTGTCTTGAATTAATGAAGCTTCAAATCATGTACAGTTAGTTTTCTAATCCCAATTAGACTATTTAATTTGGCAAGCTGTGCATATTTGTTGTTTCTCGCCCAATCACGAATAGCACAGTGTTTTGTCCCTTGGACAAAAATTGAAAAATCGACTCTCGTATTTCGTCGAATCAAGTAGACCATGATATTAACATATGTTTCAATTATGCTGTATGCGCATTAGTATCTTTATAAGGTCACTATGACGATCAAAACAATTCGTGTTTGTTAACATTTCCATCGCTGAAAGTGGATGATTTATCACCTGCTAGTGAAAAGCATCTTTGCATTGCCCAAGTTTTCTAACGGTACCTTTCACTGTGAAAATCGATATGGAAAGCGTAAAAGCAAGTAAGTAAGATCCAATTTAAGGTGTTTCAGTTTCGATCATTGTGATAAGTAAAGCTTCCAAGTCATGGGCATGAAGTTATATAGGAAGAAATAATCTACAACTTCAAACAGTTTTTTAAAAAAAGTACATCAAAACACATCTCTGAAAATCGCACCAGAGCTTACTTATAGTATTCTTAAGAGAATAAGAGTGATTCCAGCTGCTCTTATTTGCTCTATGATTAGCTGTTAACGATTTTCTAGGTGATACTCTTGCGCTCAATAACATAGATATATACAAACAATAGCTTTCCATTGATCCGTCCCAACGAAAAGCTCATGTGTTGAAGTTTCTGTCGGATTTATATAACCCAGATAATTTCTCCGAGGAACTTGAAAAAGAACTAAAGCAGTTTTGCAAATTCTTTTGTTTGAGAATTGCGAAGGGAAGACATTAAAAACCGTTTCAGGAATGTTCAAATAAAACAAAGAAATAACGTGTTGATACCTCATCAATAATAATGAACCTGAGGAGCTAGCATTTGCGGCCAATATATCAAGTAGCTCAAGCGCAAATCAGGAAAAGGTTATGACAGCGGCACAAGCACTGGCATTGAATATTGACTTGGATTTATCCGAGAGAAAGTACAATCTGCTTCGAAGTACTTTAAACGAGGTACATGCAAATCTGCATCCTAGTCTTTACGCGTTGAAACGTCCGCTGAGGTTGATTTGCAAGACCTAATGAATTGTACCTCGCTTTGTACTTTCGGTAGAGAGCGCAAGGACGGTAAAACTTGTATGCTAATGGGCTTTTGATGGAAGCTCAGGACATAGCACCTACACACAAAAATTGTCGAAGGCTGAGAGCTCAGATGAGAGCCTGCTTGTCGTGGCTCTAGTTCCATTAAAAATTATCGACATTAAAAACAACACTATCCTCTGGTCAAATCCGCGGCCATGTCCGACATCCTTCATTTTCTGGCCATCCGGAAGATGCTCCCAGTCGAACCATTCCTCGAGCACGACGACACGCCACATCGTCCCTGATGCCAAATGACCGGATGAGCAGCTGAAATTCCTTGATTATGATGATTCCATGATTCCCGAATCCTAATCCCCGCCCATCCTTAAACATTGTAAACTTAACCTCGAGTCATCACGAATACGCTGGCTTCTACCCTTCTGTTACTAACTTTACAAGATGATATTGATTGTATGTATCAATAACCATGGCTCCGTAAAGTGTTATACACGCCTGAGCCTACAAAATGAACGAACTTGGAAAAAAATAAACAAAGTCCAATAATTTCTGATACCGTCGTTAAAAAAACAATTCCTCAAATCATTTCTAAGGATATCCTGATTCTTTAGCATAACACATAAAACATTAGAGCTGGCGTTTACTTCACTTATGAGATGATCAATTGGAAATTGATCAATTGTTGTAATAGAAACTGTTATCATACCTAATATTTTTCATAAAACGATCCTGATTCTTTGAGGCATATCGTAAAATCTGGCGTTTACGACATTTATGCAATTATCTATTCAACATAGGTCAATTACGCAATTATTAGTTTTTATTATAAGTGACAATTTTCCCAAATGGATCTCGATTATACGAAGCATATTATATGTTTTTTGAAATTTGGCGTTTACGCCACTTATGCAATTATCAATTTAACATAGGTCAGTAATGCAACTAGTAGAAAAACTAGTTTACAACCATTTTCTCAAAGACACAATTGAGTTAGAACGTGTAGAATGTAAGTTATAATTTTTGTCCCGTAGCTCTATACGACCGAAGCACTGTGCTACGTATGCAGGGGAGACCCGGGCTGGTTGGCTGAGTGGCTTTTGTGCAAATGCTTTAAAGCGCATTTAAGGCTCGTTATAATGATATCATGGGGGTATTAGGTTACCCTTGTACGAATGTAATGTCAGGTATTTTTGTATTTCCGTTTGCTCAGAATAACGTTTTTTGCTATTTTGGCGTTACTGGTAAATTTATGTTATGGTAAAGTCATATTTGCAACACGAATAAATATTCATTCAATTTATAAAAAACGCGGTACCTTGGAAAGGGGAATGGTTCGGCACTTCATCCCATAGCTCCTATTTCCATCCCATCAAAAACAAAGCAATGAAAAGGAACTTGGCTTGTGTCTTATTTTTGTGATTTTTTTCAGCAGTAAGCACGCGTGTTAGCAAAAAGAAGCGACGAGATTGATACTGTATTTCTTTGTTTTACGATGGGATGGATATATGTTCAGTGAGATGGAAAATGGAACAGTTCACCTACATGTTTCATAATCTCACTTTTGTCTTTGTAAATTGCGATTATTCTCGAAAACATCCAGTGAGATAGGTTGGCCGTGTGAAAAATCTGGTGAACACCATTCGACACAAATTTTGAGAGAAGGTGAGAAGTCAGAAGTGAAAAACGAAGCTTACGAACCGTGCAATGAGAAGTTACAGGTGAGAAGTGAGAAATGAGGAGCGAGAATTGAAAAGTGATAAGTGAGAACTGAAAAGTGTAAAGAAAAAAGTGAAAAGTGAGAATTGAGAAATGAGAAGTGAGAAATGAAAAGTGAGAAGTGCAAAATATGTTGTGATTAGTATGATGTGAAAAGTTAGAAGTGAGGAGTGAGACTTTCGAAGTGAGAAATGAGAAGTGAAAAGCGAAAGGTTAAAAGCGAGAAGTGGGAAGCATGATATGAAAAGCTAGAAGTTAGAAGTGTTAAATGAAAAGTGAGAAGTGAGAACTGAAAAGTAAAAAGAGTGAAGTGAGAAGTGATAAATGAGAAATGAAAGGTAGGAAGTGGGAAATGAGAAATAAAAAGTGAAAATTAAGAAAAGTAAAGTAAGAAGTGAGAAGAGAGAAGTGGAAAGTAAAAATTGAGAAGTGAGAAATACGAAGTGGAAAAAAGAAGTGAGAAATAAGAAGTGAGAATTGAGAAGTAAGAAGTAAGAAATGAGAATTAGAAATGAGACATAAGAAAAGAGAAGTGCAAAAAAAAATGTGTGATTATCCATTATTCCTTCCTAGTTTATGCTCCCTTCTTCGTTCATCTTCTTTTCAACTATCTTCTAGTATTCTATAAGCATTTCCTCAGTTGTATATTGAAAGCTTTTCTATGCCCGCCATTGCATGAGTATGTACCTTGTGTGGCAAGTACAATGGATTCACTATGCCCTGGGAGTCGATAATGTTTCCAACCCCAAACATCCTAGACCGGACCGAGAATCAAACTTGCCATCTCCGGATTAGCAATCCTATGCCTTTGCTCGCAAGGGTACTGGAGACCCCAGTATCTCATTTTCCTTCATCCCACTCCTCCTTTTTACTTTTGCTTCTTTCCTTTTTCATTCTTTCCCACCTTCTGCCCTCTTATGTTTTCTTTCTTCTTGCTACCTTCTTCTTCCTTCCTTCATCCTTTTTCCATCTTCCTTCTTCATTTTTGCGTCTTCCTTTTTCTTTTATCCTTCTTTCTTCATCCTTCTTATTTTTCTTGCTTTCATCGTCCATCTTATTTTTTGCCATCCCATTATTCAGTTTCTCAGCTCCCTTCTTATTTTTCGTATCTTCCTTCAACCTTCTTCTTTCTACCTTCTTTTTTCTTCTTTTTCTCTTCTACACCTTTCTTTTCCTCCCTTTTCCATCTTCTTTCTGCCATTTGCTTTTTCCTGCCTCTATCTTTCTTCTTCCTCTTCTCTTTCTTCCTTCTTTATTCCTACTTATTCCTTCTTCCTTCTTCCACCCTCCTTCTTCCTTAGTCCTTCTTCCTTTTTCTTCTTTCTTCTTCCTTTATGCTAATATCTTTTTCCATCTTCATGTTCCTTTTTTTCCTTTTATCTCACTTTTTCCTTCTTCCTTCTTTCTTTTTCCTTAGTATATCTTCCTTCTCTATTTCTTATTCCTTTCTCCTCCTTCTTCCTTATTCCGTCTTCCTTTTTTGCTTTTTCTTTATTCCTTCTTCCTTTTCCTTTTTTCTTTTTCATTTTTGCTTCTACCTTTTTCTATCTTCCTGTTCCCTTTTTCCTTTCATCACACTTTTTCCTTCTTCCTTTATCAATCTCAATTCTTTTTTCTTTTTCCTTCTTGCATCTTCCTTCTTTGCTATTTCTTATTCCTTTCTCCCCCTTTTTCCTAATTCCTTCTTCCGTCTTCCTTATTCCTTCTTGCATCTTCCTTTTACGCTATTTCTCATTCCTTTCTCCTCCTTATTCCTTATTCCTTCTTCCTTCTTCCTTTTTAATTCTTCCTTATTCCTTCTTCCTACTTCCTTCTTCCTTCTTCCATCTCCCTTCTTCCTTCTTTCTTCTTCCGTCTTCCTTCTTCCTTCTTCTTTTTTCTTGCTTCTACCTTCTTCCCTCTTCCTTCTTCCTTCTTCCTTCTTATTTTTTCTTCCTTCCTTCTGCCTTCTACTTTCTTCTTTCTTTTTTCTTTCTTCTTGATTCCACCTTCTTCCATCTTCATGTTTCTTTTTTCCCTATTTCCTACATCTTAATTCTTCTTTATTTATCCTTTTTCTTTCTTGCATTTTCCTTCTCCCTTATTTATTTTCCTTCTTACTTCTTCCTTTATGCTTATTGCTACTTGCTACGGCGCAGCACGGATTCTTTCCGAAACGTTCCGTAAACGAAAATCTAGTCGAATTCACATCGCTTTGCGTACGATCAATGGATGCTGGATTTCAAGTGGATGCTGTATATACGGATTTCAAGGTCGCCTTCGATCGCATTGATCATAGGATACTTCTGCGTAAACTACAGAAACTCGGTGTCAGGGTTGTAAATTTTCGGCAGCACGGGATGAAGGTGATGTTTTTTTATATCATATTTTTATTTTCTTCCTGCTTTGAAATCAACCTCACATTCCCGGAGAGGCAGAAAAGTAAACAACAGAACTCACATCACCCACTGCGCCACGAAGATGAAATTTACCACAGCAAAATGTACACATTCACCCAGCAAATTGAAAAAATTCACCACGCGTTTAAATGGGCCACTCACAGTCATACGGTAAGGCGCGAACTGAGCAGCCTGTCAGAGCGACTTGTGAGTGGCAGAATGCGAAATTGAACTGTCGGTGTTGGAAATGATTATTCGGCTGCACCCAGTCGCACTCACCACGGCGGCGATGAAGGCGACTGCAGATTATACTGAGATCCATGTTTTTCACTGCATTGACTGTGAAATATTTCTACCCTGCTCGGTGTATCTATTGGACTCATCAATTGGTTTGAATCGTACTTGACGGGAAGATCAATGAAAGTAATGCTACGTTTTGACAGGGCAAGTGAATTGAACAACTCAGTTGAATTCAACTGACTTGCCAAAAGTTGAAAACGTTCAACTTTCTTTTCGTTCAAGTGAATTGAATTAAGGTGTTTACACGTTCAGTTCGCGTTCGATTCAAGCGACTTGCTCAATTCACTTGCCTTGTCTAAACGTAGCATAATGCTACGTTTTGACAGGGCAAGTGAATTGAACAACTCAGTTGAATTCAATTGACTTGCCAAAAGTTGAACATGTTCAACTTTCTTTTCGTTCAAGTGAATTGAATTAAGATGTTTACACGTTCAGTTCGCGTTCGATTCAAGCGACTTGCTCAATTCACTTGCCTTGTCTAAACGTAGCATAAGGCTAGGTGCAGCGCATTCCAGGACTATCGCTATCACGTCAGGTGTTCCACAAGGGAGTAATTTGGGTCCTCTCTTATTTTCCCTGTTCATCAACGATGCTGCTCTTGTAGTGCCTAGAGGAATACGCATCTTCTACGCTGATGATATGAAAATTTATTCCGTCATTAAAAACATTGAAGATTGTCTGGAGCTACAGAATCTGTTGACCTTATTTGAAGAATGGAGCAAGCGAAACCATCTCGAGCTTTGTGTTGCCAAATGTAGTACAATATCGTATACCAGGAAAAGACAGCCGATTCTGTTCAATTATTCTTTGGTCGGACATACTTTGGAACGCCTCAACATAGTTAAAGATCTCGGAGTTTTGTTGGATTCTGAACTATCGTTCCGCCCTCATTATGAAGATGTGATAGCTCGCGCAAATAGACAGCTTGGTTTTATTCTGAGGCTTGCTGATGGGTTTCGTGACCCGCTGTGTTTGAAATCCCTCTATTGTGCTCTTGTACGCTCTTTACTGGAGTCAGCAGTGCTTGTCTGGTGCCCTTACAACAGCATTTGGATTGACCGTTTTGAAGCAATTCAACGGAAATTTGTCCGCAATGCTCTTCGAGGCCTTCCCTGGAGAGACGTTTCGAACCTCCCACCGTACGAACACCGATGCACACTTTTGGGTATCGAAACACTAGAGAAGAGAAGGTCAAATATGCAAGCCGTTTTCATCGCAAAGATCCTTACGAATGAGATTGATGCCCCTGCTTTGCTCAACGGATTGAATATATATGTGCCAGAGCGATCACTAAGACGTCGTCAGTTCTTTCAATTGAGTGCCAGGAGCAGTCGCTATGGACAATTTGAGCCGATAAGATTCATGATGTCGACTTTTAATCTATTCTTCGACCGCTACGACTTTGATGTCAATGCAGCTGATTTCGGACGCCGATTAAGCAACCAAATCCGTGAATAATAATTGTAAATTATGTGTTAGTTTTAAGCGATTGGAGTACCTTGAATGTGTTTTATTTTTTAACTAGACTAATTTTTGTTATTTTAATGTGTTCTATTTGTAATACTGTATGCTAAAAAAAGATGCAGGGTTTTTATGCCAATTTTTGGGCTTTTCCCTACCAGAGTACTTCATAGAGACAGATATAGTCAAATGAAGTTATACAAGAAAATAAATAAATAAATTCCTTCTTCCTTCATCCTTCTTCATTTTCCTTCTATCTTCTTCCTTTTTGCTTCTACCTTTTTCCATCGTCATGTTTCCTTTACCCTTTTATCTCACTTTTTCCTTCTTTCTGAATCAATTTTAATTCTTCTTTCTTTCTTCATCCTTTTCCCATCTTGCATCTTCTTTCTTTATTATTTTATATTCCTTTCTCCTTTTTCCTTCCTCCCTTCCTTACCACCTGTCTTCCTTCTTGCGTCTTTGGCTACTTCCTCCTTCCCTTTGTCTTGCTCGTTCTTCTAGCTCCTTCTTCCATCTTCCTTCTTCCTCCTTTTTTCTTTCTTCCTTATTCCTTTTTACTTCTTCCTTATTCCTTCTTCCTTCTTCTTTCCTCCGCCTTCCTATTTCTTATTCCTTTCTCCTCCTTATTCCTTATTCCTTCTTCCTTTTTAATTCTTCCTTATTCCTTCTTCCTACTTCCTTCTTCCATCTTCCTTCATCCTTCTTCCTTCTTCCTTCTTCTTTCTTCCTTTTGTGGTAAGTGCGGACGTTCGTGATGTGTTTTTTCTTCCTTTTTGCTTATACCTCTTTCCATCTTTATATTTTTTTTTCCTTTTATCTCACTTTTTCCTTCTTCCTATATAAATATCAATTCTTCTTTCTTTCTTTTTCCTTATTGCATCTTCCCTCTCTATTTCTTATTCCTTTCTCCTCCTTCTTCCTTATTCTTTTTTAATTCTTCCTTATTCCTTCTTCTTTATTCCTTCTGCCTTCTCCCTACTGCTTCCTACTGCCTGGGGGAAGTAATATTAACCATAAAGTTTTTCAAAGTGATATTAACCTTCTGTCTGTGCTCAAAAAAACTTACGTTGTCTGTGCTCTGGGGTCAAATTGACCCCAAATTGAAATTGCTATAACTTTTTTAATGCTTGGCCAATTTTGGATTTTTGGGGCTGTTTCGAAAGATAATTTAATCATCTTTCAGGTCGTTACAAAAGATTAACTATTGGTAGGCGGGTACATGGCGGGGAGGGGTTTTAGTGAACAAGGGTATTAAACCAGTGATTTTTTATGATTATTTTACTTATATCCGAAAATCCTACCCATTTTGAACTGCACCTTTTTTAAAAACGTTATGCAGGAAGGCATGTGCTCTGGCATGAGGCGTTGATAAGTTTAGAACTCGGCCGCCAGGTGGAGGTATATTTGAATTCATTATTTTGGACTACTTAAGATATTCCGATATATAGAATTCTCCTCAGTGTAAATATTCTTATCGCACAAATTCAAAAATTGAAAGACGTACTCATTATATTGAGCACCGCTTTGTAGTGCTAGACATCCTGAACAATGTTGCCGAATACAACTTGAGTGTAGATATGAGGGATCTCAAGCTAAAGCAATATTTCATATATGCAAGAATATTGCAAGTCCGCTAGCGCCGCCTATTTGTAAATTTCCTAATTATTCATTTCGTCACAGGACAGTCCATTCCCACCAGACGAACTTTATTAAAGACGTCATCTTTACAAATTTCAAATTTGTGCGATAAGAATATTTACACTGAGGAAAATTCCATATATCGGAATTACTTGAGTAGTCTAAAGTAATGAATTCAAATATACCGCCACCTAGCGACCAAGCTCTAAACTAATCAATGCCTCATATCAAAGCACACGCCTTCCTGCATAACCTTTTTAAGAGGTGCAGTTCAAAATGGTTAGGATTTTCAGATATAAGTAAAATAAGCATGAAAAATCACTATTTTGTACCTTTTTACGAAAACCCCTCCCAGCGATGCACCCGCCCACCTATAGTCAATCTTTGGTAACGACCTGAAAGATGATTAAATTATCTTTCGAAACAGCCCTAAAAATCCAAAATTGGCAAAGCATTAAAAAAGTTATAGCAATTTCAATTTGGGGTCAATTTGACCCCAGAGCACAGACAACGTAAGTTTTTTGAAAAAAGTACACTGTAGCGCATATTTTCAAGATTTTTGAAGAGAATTTGCACCTAGGAGACAGATCTCGGCGAGTTTTACCAAACTACCAAAAATTAGGAGAATCGGTTGAAAATTAAAAAAATGGCAGCCACTCAAAGTGGCCTGGGGTCATATTGACCCCAGAGCACAGACAAAAGGTTAACCATAAAGGTCATTCATCCCTGTACTGTCAGTTGATGAGAGAACGAAGAGTTTTATTTTATATTTATATTTATATTCATATTTATATACATATTATAGACCGAACTGGCGGTATATAAGAGTCTTCTCCATTAGGCTCGGTCCATGGCTGCACGTCGCCAACCACGCAGTCTAGGGAGGGACCGCAAGTCATCTTCCACCTGATCGATCAACCTTGCCCGCTGCGCACCTCGCCTTCTTGTGCCCGTCGGATCGTCGTCGAGAACCATTTTCACCGGGTTATTGACCGACATTCTGGCCACGTGCCCGGCCCACCGCAGTCGTCCGATTTTCGCGGTGTGAACGATGGATGGTTCTCCCGGCAACTCATGCAACTCGTGATTCATTCGCCTCCTCTACATACCGTCTGCCATCTGCACCCCACCATAGATGGTACGCAGCACTTTCCTTTCGAAAACTCCCATTGCGCGTTGGTCCTCCACAAGCATCGTTCAAGTCTCGTGTCCGTATGGACTACCGCTCTAATGAGCGTTTTGTAGATTAACAGTTTACTATGACGGTGAACTCTATTCGATTGGAGCGTCTTGCGCAGTCCACGGCTTACGTTGCCCTCTTCCTCTCATGTACTTCGTCTTCGACGTGTTGATGACTAGTTCAGTCCGTTTAGCTTCACTTTTCAGTCTGATGTAAGCTTCCTCCATCCTCTCAAAGTTACGTGCCATAATCTTCATGTCGTCGGCGAAGCCAAATAGCTGGACGGACTTATTGAAAATTGTACCACTCGTGTCAATCCCTGCTCTTTGTATTACCTGATGGGACACACGACACCTTCCATCCACTCCTGCGGCAAAACTTCCTCCTCCCAAATCTTGGTAATGTGCAGCGCTCTAGCCAGTGCCTCACCACCGTGTTTATACAGCTCTCCTGGTACCCAAGTAGCACACTTGTCACATATCAGTAACTGTGACTCATATGTGACCAAATCCAGTCACATTGGAGTTTTTGCAACCAACTCGATCTGAACTGTGCTACTAGGGTAGTTGGTCAACACCAGGGGCTTTGTTGTTTTCAGCCGTCCAATCTCTTCCTGGATTTCCTGATAATTATGTCCTGCCCGCGTTCTCCCAGGATCACCATACCGCCATTTTAGTCTACCAGATCGCCATTCAGGTGAAGTAGTGCTTCGTAGTGCTGCCGCCACCTTTGGGTCACCTCACGCTCGTTCATAAGAAGGTTCCCGTTTATGTCCTTGCACATATCACATATCTCGCCCATGCTGCATTCTTCTCTTCCACTAACTGCTCACATTCGTCGCCATACCAGTCGTTCCTCTGATCCGGGGCACCGTGCCAAGTGCAGCGGTTGCGGTGCTACCAATGGCGGATCGAATATCTCTCCAGCCATCTTCAAGATACGCTGCGCCTAGCTGCTCTTCCGTTGGGAGTGCTACTTCCAGCTGCTGCGCGTATTCTTGGGCTAGTCTACCATCTTGTAGCCGCCCAATGTTAAGCCGCGGCGTCCGACTTCGACGCGTGTTGTACACCGTCGAGAGTTTTGAGCGCAGGCATACTGCAACGAGGTAGTGGTCGGATTCAATGTTTGCACTGTGGTAAGTGCGGACGTTCGTGATGTCGGAGAAAAATTTACCGTCGATTAGAATGTAGTCGATTTGGTTCTCCGTTTCTTGGTTAGGTGATCTCCATGTGGCCTTGTGGATATTTTTGCGGGGAAAGAAGGTGCTTCGGACTACCATTCCGCGAGAGGCTGCGAAGTTTATGCATCGTTGGCCGTTGTCATTTAATACGGTGTGCAGACTATCCGTTCTGATGACCGGTTTATACATTTCCTCCCTTCCTACCTGTGCATTCATGTCACCGATGACGATTTTTACGTCCCGCAGTGGGCATCCATCGTATGTCTGCTCCAGCTGTGCGTAGAACGCTTCTTTCTCGTCGTCGGGTCTCCATTCGTGTGAGCAGTGCACGTTGATACTGCTATAGTTGAAGAAATGGCCTTTAATCCACAGCTTGCACAACCTTGCGTTGATTGACTGCCACCCAATCACATGATGGCGCATCTTACCCAGCACTATGAAGCAGGTTCCCCGCATCGTTAGTAGTGCCACAGCTTTGGTAGAAGGTAGCCGCTTGATGCCCGCTTTTCCACACTTTCTGTCCTGTCCAGAAAACCTCCTGCAGCGCCACGACGTCGAAGTTGCGGGGGTGTAATTCATCACCTGCGAAACCTTGCGACTTGCAGTTCCATGTTCCAAGCTTTCAATCGTGATCCTTTATTCGTCACCTAGGTCTTTGCCGATTATATCGAGACGCATTATCTCTTATATTGTTCGAAATTATTGGTTCTACAGGCGGCTTATTGGGGCAAACCTCCTGTCCCGTCGGAGGGCCGTCGTGTCAGGGGTGTTTAGCGTCCCACCTGACACCAGGACTTGGGCTTGTGCGCTTTGAGCGGCACACGGTCGCTTTGATGGGGCCTACATGCAGCTTTTTATAGGAATTTAACAGGGCCCACTGTCAAACCCCACCACATCCTAGGCACACCACAACTCGCAGATGGCCTGGGGAGGGATCGTCAAGCCCTTGGGCATAGTCCCTGCTGCCCGCACGAAGAGTTTTTCAATAGCTTTTCTCTGGGTCTGCTTCTTAGATCCTGTCACTTCGCACTTGTATTAGGTTACAATAAATTTGTTTTTACGGCTTGTTATAATTTGGGGATATTGGTGCCCTTCGTTCATTATCGATTGTGAGCGAATTCTTCCTTGCGTAGATCAAGATCTTGGCTCAGCCGGTGATGCACAGAAGTCTATCATAGAGTGAACTGAGAGCTGACTGGAGACATCGACTAACATGTTCGTTAGATCGAACAGGCAGTTTTGTTGGTTCCAGAACCAAAATTTTTCGTCATAGTCTCGAAAACCAATAAAAAAGACACTTGTTTGCCAAACTTATCCATATCAAATAGTAAGCTCAGTAAAAACGTTCTGCAATTGTGGAGTTTTAGCAAATGGACGTTGCCTCCGTTGGTTTGATCCCCTACGACTATGGACGGGAATACCTGCCGTGTGCTAAGAGCTCTTGAGCTTACCAGCATCATATTTGCTAAAGATTTGTATCAATTGCGAATTACTGTATGAGGAATAAATTCATTAGGTTTCCTACACTGCATTCGACTGGCTAGGAAAGTAAACCTCCAAAATTGAGATTGCTCCAACAAGATCAGCTCTCCTAGTCGAATACATCATAAGCATGGTAATACCAACCAAATCAACGCCATCATATTCTACGGCTAACTAGCCCTCACCAAGAGCGAATAAAATTAATGCCGCCGCATCCCATCCTGAAAGCGAGCAATTAGTCCTTGCGAACAGCGCTAATTCATGTATTCTTACGTCCTGCAGTCGCTTTTCTATCCGATTTCCCCATCTTCATCGCTAAAGAAGGTCGCATCACATCGTCGCAGAAGCTACTGTTAATTTGCGACATAAATTCATCCGCACCCTGAACTTTGCAAGAAAACGGGCGGCAGCCTGCGTTAAAGCTTCATCCTCGGCTCCAGCTGACGCTGATGATGATGTGCGATAAATCTTCATAAATTATGGTACTCCTTCAACGCAGTGGGAAAACCTTTAATACACTTACCCACAGCTTCTTTGTCTCGTCTCGACAAGTAGCACTTTTTTCACACGCTTTTCCCAACCACAGCACTATTTTCAACACCATTTACCCTGGCTTACCGTCGTCGGGGGTTGGGCTTGAAGGTGAAACGCAAATCACATTCAACCATTGGATCGCTGTGGAACGACTTCAAGTGTAACGTTGTTTACTCTGTATCTTTTGGGTGTTCTTTGGTTATATCATCGGGGCATGGGTTTCGTTTGAATAAAACGGTGTAATGGGAAGTCAAATTATAGCACATTGGCAGTGTATGTACTTGCCATTTCTCTGTCCTCATTTATAATTGACCAACAACCGTTCAAACTTCTCAATTAAGCAAGGAGCCAGTAATGTTTCAGTTGAAGGATGTCATATGAGTAAAGGAAGATATTCTACGGCTCTTTATTGCACATGGAGATGTGCACAAAATGCCACAATGAAACTAATTTTCAATAAATGTTAATAATGATACATCAAGCTATTCGTAAGGCGAGCTAAAATCAGAAGAAGGCATTGAGAGGCATTATGTGAATCAACCCTTCCATCTCCAAAGCTGCTCCAATCATACCGGATTCCATTCTCGTAGTATCAGTAAATCAAGAAGTATCTCCGAGATGCATTACTTTAATTCTGCAATAATCAGCATTCCAATTTCCATTGCGTCAAATCTAATTTCATTACCAACATCAAAGTAGGTAACCAAGAACGTTCTCTGCCATCTTTATCTTTATCTTCATAATCATCATCATCATCACCGCCACCGCCATGAGCACCTTATAGCAGTAACGCAATGTCCGCCGTAGAACGGCACCAGGAATTCGAGTCAGAAAATACCGTCTAGCAATACGTATCCAAGGATGAAAAGATTAGGCACCACCCTGTCCTGGATGATGACGTTCGTTTCGACGGCGCCCAAGTCGGATGTTTCCTTCATTCACGCTCAACCATGAGCGGATGTATGTATGTGTGAATGTATGTACGCAACGCAAACATAAACACCCACATGCCATTCACGAACAGTGGCAATAGCGGGAGAAGCATCACCATCATCTGTACCAGTTCAGAATCCTGTCTCCAAGCCTTCGCCTGCTCACCAGAGGTTAATAGACAATCATTATTTCCCTTTGAAAATCTCGTTCGTGGGTTCGACTTGTTGGCTGGTTGCACTACGGCTAGGCGGCGATGGTGTCGTTTAAAAGTGAGCCGATGTTCTTGTTGATGTACATTTCCACGTAGCTGCTTACAACTATATCTGATCTGGTAAATTGAACCGGCACGGGGGAATCCGTGGAATTTAACGTACTCCGGTGAAAAGAAAATCACTGAACAGCTCTGACAGATTGACACACAATTATCGACACGTGAGAGAAAATCAGAAGCATGTTCATCAGACCATCCAGTACTTTGCGTCAGCCTCCATTAAGTTGGTAATGTGGAATTAACACCAGCTGCCAATCATCTTATAATGACAAACTTCGAATAACTTTTGCATTACGAAAACGCACGCGGTGGAATGTTAGTATAAATAGGGTTAAGGTACACCGGATCAAGTTGGTTTTTGATTTTCCAAAGTTGAACTGTGCTGTGAAAAAATCAACTTTTAATAAAATTTGAATCCATGTTTACAAGTTTGGATCAAGGATTTTTTTTATGCAAAATAGGCATTCCTGCTAAGGTGACTACAACAAAGCTAAAAGCATGATTCTAGAGAACCAAATTATACACTACCTACGCTGAAAAGTTATTTGTTGTGTTACCTCCTGCTGGTGACCACTATGATTACGGATGGTTCATTATTTGGTTCGATTGAATAGACCTTTCCCGTACGACCAAACCCTTATGTTTTGAATTTTTCCCTAAAACGTCCTTGGGTTTAGTTAACATTGCGCATAAAATAAGCTGTTTCTATAGAACAGCTATTTTTTTAATTTTTTTTCAAAACGTCAATATTGTCTGTTTTATGAAATGAATATTCCTGCCAGACGACGGTGATCCTAAAATTGTCGTATTTTGGCAACTCTATACAGTGGGGAGAGTATAACTGAACAATATTTCCTGGCAACTCTGTCTCATGCTTATTCACAATTCAAATGGCAAAAAGTCGCGCGCTTTGCCAATCGTTCAACGGATCATTATTAAATCAAAACAATAAAGGCTCTATTAACGTTCAAAATCTTGCATGATTTCGTGACGGTCCCCAATTTTAGATTCTGATTTGACACCCAGTACCTTCGGGTAAGACGTTGTCCAACGTCAAAAAATTGAATTACCGAAATACATTTCACGACCGTCCTACTTCGACAGCACATTGGATTCCAGCTCAAGAAACACTGAATCGTCCAGAGTGAGCGTGTTCCAAATGACACGGGAGCGCAAGCGGAGTTGGCTGTCCGTGGCCTTCCAGTCGTGGATCCCAGCGAACTGCTCAAAGAAACGGCGGGGAATGGGCCCAAGATACGAAGTTGTTGGACAATTACCTCCTTCGATTTAGTTGGAAGAAAATCATCCACTGTACAAACAAGAACAGTGCTATTTATGCGGGGATCGAAATGTGCTGTTGCAAGGCATACGACAGGAACATATCCTGATCATGATGGTCCTATACGATGAGCTGCCTCTGAACTGAAGGTGGAAAAGTGGGTGGACAAAACGAAGATTCTGACGGCGCTAGATCGGTCGACGAAGCAGTCAATTCTGGTGGCTTTGGTGTATGACACGGAAAGGTAAAAAAAATTGTGAAGGATCCGGAACGACCGGCATTCAAGTTCCCCCTTGTAAGGAATTTCCGACGAAAGGAGGAAATGAGTCATAGCAAAATTTGTTTTAAAATTACATACCAGTCCCAGTCACCTCATTGTTTCCAAACTGGTGACTCACGGCGAACGCTTCGTCGGGATCACTTCCAATCGCAAGATAATTTCCAACGTGCACTTCATCGTACCCATAACTAAGGAGCTGGTTCGCCTACAATTCTCGTTACGATGAGATAGTTTTTTTCACCTCACCAAACCGGTTGATAAATAATTCCGTCTATCGTCCAAAAGATCAATCGCTTCCGGAAATTTGGCCCACCAAGAAAACCATCTCCCAGGCTCCGGTGACTGACGACCAACGGGAAGCTCGTGCTAAGACCAAAGCATTTACAGTGGCAGTTGTATTGGGTGAGTACTTTGAATCTGCGATTATTGCATCATTACTAATTTTCACATATTTTTTCCGCTTAAGGACGACGTTAAATATCTTCCGGATCCGATTACAGTACAGTGCAAACCGACTACAAGTGGTTCCACTTCAGCATATTCCAGCAAACTAAGGAGCGAAGAGGGAAACAGCCACATCCATGAAAGGTACGTATTGTGGAAATTATTAATCGTCGGTTATGAGTGAGGTTCCTCCTTCTCTAGTTCCTTTTCCAAATTCGTTCCCACCGCGTGTAGCCAGCGTGTTCATGGCCAAAGCCCAGAATCATATGCGACCATATGGTGGAAGGATACGCGAAACATAATCAAGGGCGCGAACGGATTCCGTACGGTTTATGTACCGTTTCCCACCAATTGCCACAATGACTTGAATAAGTTAGCCAACTTTCATCAACCAGTTGAAGTTGAATTCAATTTGGTTAGAATTATCTTTCAATTTAATTGCTACCACAAGCCACATGCATTTAACTGGAACTGACAGACTGGATTGTTGTTGCAGATGGTCGCTTCCACCTAACGCACAAATTTTCTATGCTCACTGATCGATCGCTTCGATTACGGGCTCATCAATTACCCAACGAGCACGCTCAATATCACTTTCACTGTGTATGTTTATTTGTTTCTCTTTTCTTTCGAGGAGCACCCGCCTAGGTTGCAACCTCCGAGCGCGATAGAGCTTTCTTGCCAATGTACAATGGCCACACAATTGACCAGTGCGCCTGGACCTTCCATCCGGCTCGAAGGACCAAAAAATGTTCGGATGCAAACTTTCTGGTTTCGAAGAACTTTTTTCGCTACCTCAGCAGCCACTGCAAAACACCAAGTCCAGTACAATTAACGCGCGGGAGTACTGGCCAGGGGCTTGGGTCACCACACACCCGTTTGTCTCCAGAAAAACGTACTGGTTCTTCAGAACTAGGTTTTCTTCGCTCTTCGGACCTCTAACTAGGTTCCGAATGAAGCACTACTCTCGAAAGAGCAACCGAAATCGAACCGGAAACTGAAAATTAATTAGGGCTAAAATAGTCGTTGCAGTAAGCGGGCTAGCCAACTCAGATGAATTTCGCTGGAGACTGTAGAAACGGTGTCGATGCAAATACTGAGTTGGTGGTAGCTGTCTGCGTCGGTTCAACGCAGTACTGTGCGTGCTCTCAAGAACTGCTGCAGGTATCGTAAGCAGAATGCAGTAACACGACGAACCTTGGAGAAACTGGAGTAGCGTGCGAACAGATTGTCGTAGATTTCGTTCTGAATGACGCTCATTGTAACGTGTGACACATTGCGTTCTTCGGCGGTAGTCTCTGCTTCTTTTTCAGTGGGAATGCGATTCGGTCAGTAATCTGGATCTAGTGACAACAAAATTGGGCCGTTCCACCAGCTTGCATTGTATCGTCAGCGGGATTGTCGAGACCAGATACATGTTTCCAGTGACTTACAACGGTCGAGTGCTGGATTTGTAGATTGTGGTAGGAGGTTCGGCCAAAAATAGGCGGGCGGCGAAATCTTCAAGGTGAAGATTACCTTTTCGAACAGCTACGTTGACAGTCGTGCAGCACAGAGTTTCAGCCGGGCGATGGAATGTCGACTGGATAACTTTGATTTTGCCGTCAGTAACAGAGCTTCCGAAACATTCGATGTCCGTTTTTTAATTGGGAAGCCTGTAGTCTTCAGCATCGACGTTACTTGTTGCCTCACTTCAATTGCAGATTCTACGTCATCAGCGGTCGAAAGGAAATCGTCAACGTAGAAATCGTAAATGACTGGATGCTGCAGCTGGAAACTGGTGCCAATTGTCGCATTAAACTTGCTGCAGAGTCCGCGATGCAAGATACGGAGCAGACGCGGTACCGTAGGTCACCGTCTGCAGCTCATAGGTGGAAATAGGGTCGTTGGAGTTCGTCCGGAAGCGAATACGCAGGAATTTTCGGTCTTCCGGAGAGAGGAGCATCTACCTCGTTTAATGAATATCCGGGAGATGTCTTGCATGACGCATCGAAAACGACCCGAACCTTTGTAGACGTGCTCGACTCTTTGAAGACGGCGGTGCGGTATGTAGCAGTGCGGTTGTCTACTGTCGTCAATTGGATCGATGAGCTTCTTCATATACCCTAACTGGAGATATTCGTCTATAAAACGATGGTACGCGTCCTTGGTGGCAGAATTACGTTCGAGACGCCACTCGACACTTTCAAGACGGCGATCTGCAATATTCCTTGAGCTTCCTAGGACAATATCTGGATTGTCAGTTTGAGGAGGACTGACCCAGTCAACACAAGATCGTATATGATGTCAAATAAGATGCTAAAGTGGAGGCATATAAGTACTTCCCCATACAATATGTACATATATCACCTCCACTTTAGCATCTTATGTTGCATCATATACGATTCAGTGTTGACTGGGGACGATATACCTTCCTGAATGATCACGGGTGGTAGTACCTACAAAGTTCATCTCACAATTATCTTTCTTAATGGATAGTGCTGGTCCGTTGGAGATGTCCTCGATTTCCCAGAACTTCTGAAGCATAGTTGTTAAATGCGCAACGTCAACTGGCGATCTTACTACGCCCCTGGTTTAATCAATCGCAGATTTCAGCCACACCTAACGACTGACAAGAGGACTGCCCAACGCTTGGCTACACCCAATGACTGCGAAGAGGATTGAACAATTCCAGGGCTGCTAAACTGTCACTTAATCGAGAGAATGAGTTATGGAATTAGAAAGTTAGATCAGTTGAATCCATGTGTGAATCGTTTTTGCTATTGAGTAATTTATTTCTTGAAATCCAAATTTTTTGTCGTTTACTTGTAGTCCTCAGTACTACTGGGTATGAATTATTAAACTAAAGTGTTATTATTGAATTAATTACTCTAAATTTACCTAAAATAGGACAGACGACCAAACTATAGAACATAGTGAAAAATAACCTGAATATCTTTATGAGTACATAAAAATAGGAGGTAACTGAAATATCTATATCTAGCCTTACTAAGAATACTTGGACTAATCAAAGCAATTGAAAAACTGAAAAGGTATCTACGGTTACATTTCTAAATCAGATGGTTGTAATCGGAATTATTTTGGTGTGCGATACGAAGAGCTACTACAGTAAGTGACATCGTACTGTTTAATACATTTATAAATCTAAAACTAATCGCACTATTCTAGAAAATTGTAAGTCTTACAATAAAGTCTTCACAAGCTCTAGAAGCGTTGAAGGTTGCAGATCTGAGGAATACAATTGTGTTGACTGGATGCGGTGCCAGCGACAGCCCATCCGAATGGTGTTTCAATCAACCAAGAAGTCCGTCCCCCAACGGTATCTCCCGACCACTATGGAGGCTTCACTGTCAATAACGAGGTATATCCTCCCTGGGATGTGGAATTGAAGGTCGGAGAGACCATCCCTGGGAATATTCCACGATATTCAGTGGTATTATCGGCAGCTGTGCCGAAGGATTGTTAAGAATGAGGAACTGTAGCTTCGTCGAAAACTCCACGTGTTCTATACTGGATGGTAGCGGTAGTTGCACTTTTCGCACTGTGTGTGGAGAGGCCAATGTCTGCTATGGATATGTCCACTTTCGACCGGGTTTGAACAGTAGCTTCGCTAGTGGCTTCGAAATGAAGTTGGACATTGAAGCCAAGTCCTGTAAAACCCTTGCCTAGTACTCATGGTCATCAACGACATTAAGGACAACCCTTTTTGAACAAAACAGTATAGCATGCAGTTTGGTCTGCTATGCTGACATTGATAGGAGCGGAGCTTCGAGTGCCCACGCTAGTGGACGGAGACGGTTGTTGACTGATGTCCGCTGTACAGACATTTCCAACACAACCGCTTCAACGTGACGAATTCTCGGCGAAGGCGCCCATCTTTCCCGAGGAAGATAGGGCATTTGCGAAGGACGTCATTGTAGGAGCAGGACAGTAGATACGGATGCTGCGGCGATGGCTGCGAACTTGATTTCGGTGGGTTTTGGAATGTTGCCGGACACCTTTGCCGACGGCGATGGTTGCTGATAGTGCTCGTATTCTACTGAATTCAGCACTCGTACGCACTGATAGAGAAATCCAGCCAGCTCCTCATACTTCATGTGATCCTGCGAACTAGTATTCTCCTCCAAGACTCGCAAAGTGGGTTGGTCCAGCTGGTAAGACAAGATTTTCACCAACGGTGTGTCCCTGTGCTCCACAGGTTCGTTCAGTTTCTTCAAGGCCTTCACATGATGCTGAAAATCGTCGATACGGCTGTGGATGCGATTAGCAGACTCCTGCTTGACTGCTGGCAAATCGTAGAGTGCCCGGAAAAGTTGTCGCTTGAGGAATCGACGGTTGTCGTATCGCTTGAGGAGTACGTCCCAAGTGCAAGCGTAATTGTCGGCTTCGATATCGACCGACTCGTAAGGTTTCTTTGCGTTCCTCTCTAGACACTGCAAGAGGTATTGCAGTTTGGCGGCTGTTGGTATGTTTACATTGGAGTGAACCATAGACGAAAATGTGTCACGGAACTTGAGAAATCGCCACTGAAACGTGAAAGGAGGGATAGGAAGGAAGGATAAATGAAAAATAAAATAAAAGAAGATAGATAGCTCACTTTTCTCTCATAAGATGCGAGAAATTACTATAAGTAAGACAATAGAAAGGAAAAACGAAATACATATCTATTTTCTCATATCTAACATCTCATATTAGAGGTAAAAAGCGAGAAATGAGAAGTAAGAGTGATAAGTGAAAAATGAGAAATAAGGAATATTAACATTTTTAACTCACTTTTCACTTCTCACTATTTCGTATCTCTTCTCTCACCTTGAAAAGAAAGAAGTAATTAATATGAAGTGACATATAAGGAATACTAAACACTTCTCAGTAAGATAAATGAGAAGTGAGATGTACAACGTCTAGTTTTCCATTTCTTACTTGTTACTTCTCATTTCCCTATTCTGTGAAACGACCTGTTTGGTCCAATGTTTCTCTCTGTCAATCCATTGACATTTTTAGCCATATATGGTCGTATATGATCCCTTCGATAATGGACATTCACGGCCGTTTGACCCGTTCGGCTAAATGGCCTTTTTGACCAAACGGCTTTTTCGGCCAAATGACCATGGCCCCGGGCCCCCACAAATCTTATGTACCAAAACCAACCTTTTTGTACATTTTTTGGGCCCCCACAAACTGTTGGCCCCGGGGCCCCCTTCCGGCTAAATCCGGCTTAGCGTTTATCATATTGTACGCCGTAAGATAAATATGTCCAGATCAGAGCTTCTGTGGGAAAAGACCTGTGATGATGACAATCATCTTGTACGGACACTTTCCGAATGGGACTGCTGAGTTCCTATTTTCGATTTGACAATTCTGTGGCAAATAGTTCCTTGAAAAGCAAAATCCATTATGTATTCGTACACCATGAAGCATTCCTCCAATAGGAAAATAGGAGATTTTAAGTATCAATCATAAAGCCAAACCACAGGTACATAAAAAAAAACCGATAACATTTTTGTTGCTTAATTCCTGAGTTTCACGATGAGATGAATGTGCTGCAGATGGATAATTGAACAGTTCCCCTATTTGCATTGGCTTTTCAGAAACAGCATTCACTAGTAAAAATGCAGATCGATTCGTTTTGGAATGTATCAGGAGATGCAGATTGGTTTTCGCTTCTATTGAACGATAATGATGCATACCTGCTTGAGCTAACAAATTTGAAGTATCAAACTCTGTTCGGCAACATTCCAGTTTTCAATTGATTGACTGATGTGCAAGAAAATAAGAAATCGTACACAAAACCGATGCATTCGAATCGTGTATTTTTGCACGACGAAGCATTCATTGCATGGTACTATGGAAAACATGTCCTATCTGGTTCAGGTTTTTTAGAAAAAAGCGATTTCTACACTGTCAATGAAAGATTAAATATCATTATTGAATAGTGTTTGGCAACGAGTATAACTAAATTTAAAAACATTAGGAAAAAATATTGATTAATTGAACTGCAATTCTATTTCTAAAGAACCATGGAAGTACTTATACAGGGGTTAGACAAAAAGATTGGAACACACAATTTTCAATTGGCATAACTTGGCATAAAATAATACGACAAAAACGGTACCATCGGACGCAGAAACTCTAGTATTCTGTCCTATCTTAATTCTTATATCGTTCCACGGGTATCGAAGATGTTTCGAGTTTCCGAGAGTATGTTAGCAATGCATTTTTCTCCGAGTTGTCATTTTGTGTGACATTCACTTTCATCATATTTTATACTATCTCCAGAAACTTGGACTAATGGTCCAACCACTGCTGGCTACAGATCAAGAATCCATCAGGACTACGCAAAGGTTTCAGTGAAAACGGCTTACATATAGGTATAATGCAATAAAAATTATCGAATAATGTTGGTGCCTATCACAATATCTCAATTTACTATTCTGCTGGCAATCCGAACTTTTGAAGATGACATTCAATAATATCCAACGCTTTCGACATAATACTAGTACTTTGCCACAATGTATTGAAAGAATGCGTTCTAAGGCAACCAAACCATACAAATTCTATTTTGTTCGCCTAGATTTCTGGAAATTTGATTATGGCATCTAATGTGGTCTAGTTTCACTGAAACCACAATTTTCTTTTAGTATAACTCCACAGTATTCTGCCATTGTTAGTGTTACGAATGTCTGGGAAAACTCTAAATATTCAGTGATGCACAAAACAAAGTATAAAAATGATGGCATCCTCGTCATACAAATTAGCCAACACGAATACTTAGTTTCCATCTTAAGAGCTGTATTAATTTCCCAATGTCCTGCGAAAGGTCAACAATGTTGTACAGCCCTTACTCTTTTTCACAAACGTCTGCGTTCAAAAAGAGGAAATGAACTGATGAAAGATAGCGCAAATTGAAAACAGACTTAATTTTATTAGACAATAAAATAGCATTTTCCTTTTTTTTCGGCCGCTCCATGCCAAGGGCCAAAGACGTGGCAACCGTAAGCATATCGTCTTCCTTCGGGCACCGCGGAGGATTTTCGTGACAACTACCGCTGAGCGATGTTTTCCCTGCGCGTTTCAGCCAATTTAATGCTTGTCTAACATTAAACTTTATGTGTAAGGTTACACGACCGAAATGACTGATGGCTGACTTCCTGCGTTCATTCGGATCCGTGACACCGCCGTCGTCCCATTTGAGATTCGCATTGGCACTCCGCGCTGGGAAAATTCATAGATAATCAACTTAATTGTGTGGCCCCAGCAGAACACATTGACTATAATCACCGCAGTCGACAGTGTCATCCGAACAAAGAAGACGTTCTACGCGCCACCCCCCGTAATCATGTCTACCTTCTTGATTGTCGTAATCATCACATACCTAACGTCACATAGTCATGCTCATCTATGCGCATACATGTTTGCAGGGACCTACTAGAGTTATGCAGATGAACCGTCGCATCATATGGCGTTAAAGCTGTGAATAATTTTACATAGCAAATCAGGTGAGCTTACACCAGGAACACCTCGAATCAGATGCGAAAGCATCGTAAAACATCACGGTGAGCTAATCGGGCACGTTTTCGTCTTGCCTTCTGTGCGAGCGTTTAGCAAGTCCAACTGACATAGGTATGAAGACGATTATACGAATTATTATAATTTTTCTGCTGGTTTCCACCAGTGTGTCTGTCAGTTGGGGTAACAACATTGGTCCTTGGTGCGGTAAACCGAGATCAAACACATTCCCCTCCAACGGCTTCCAGTATCTCACAACTGAAACATTGCCACCTAGCAGCTCGTTAGACACGTCCATAGTTAGGAACTACAAGATTTCCAAGTCAATTCTTAATTTTAGCATTCATATCACAAAAAATATTACAGATAGGCACGAAAATTAAACTCTGCAACACAAAACAAGGTTTTCTTTTGTAACCACCAGGCTTGTGAATCACTTTGTAGAAACGGCACGTTTTAGATTTTCATAATTTGTTAGAATAATTATATAGAATTGGAATGATGGTATATAAAATTTTAATTAGTTTAGGTAATAAAAAATACACGTGAGATTTTCACATATTGGTCGGTAGAATGTGATGCTGTACAAACATAATATTGATGCCATTTATTTCGCGAAGAACTGTTGCAAAATTATAAATTATCAACTCCTGGAGGAACTTCCGGGGGAATTCCAGTAAAAATTTCCGGAGGATATCCTGGAGAAACACGGCAAATACTGGGTAAAGCGTACCATTTTTACTTCGCGTACCTGAAGGAATAAAATAGACCCCATCTCGCGGTTCTTAGCCTCTTACCCAGCAACTCCTATCCCTACCTCCCCGCGGTGCTGGTCGGGATACGAGCAACCTTAGGGAAGATCGGGTAACCAACCCCGGTGGGAACTATGGTCGTATGCTGACAGGGAAGGGGGGGGTTTGCTCCTCTCCGGATGTGCAAATCTTATTGAGCGTCTGTTCTCCATGTCAGGATCGGCTCACAACAGCGTCTGTTCTCCATGTTAGGGGCGGCTGATCATCGTCCGAGTGCTAGCGAGGGACTCTAAGTGAAACTGTGCACCATGGTCCTCCGGAAATTTAGGGGGTTTGGTGTCAGGCCCTGCAAGCCAGCCAAAAAAAATCGTTCAACGAACAATCAACAAGAGAGTACGGACCGGAACCATCGGCGAAGACCACTGCGACGAAAAGGGACTAGCGATTGAAAACTCGGTTCGTGGAACTGCAAATCTCTCAACTTCATCGGAAGCACACGCATACTCACCGATGTGCTCAAGGACCGTGGATTCGGCATCGTAGCGCTGCAGGAGGTTTGTTGGAAGGGATCAATGATGCGAACGTTTATAGGTAATTATACCATCTACCAGAGCTGCGGCAACACACACGAGCTGGGAACAGCTTTTATAGTGATGGGCGACATGCAAAGGCGCGTAATCGGGTGATGGCCGATCAACGAGAGAATGTGCAGGTTGAGGATCAAAGGCCAGTTCTTCAACTTCAGCATAATCAACGTCCATAGCCCACACTCCGGAAGCATTGATGATGATAAGGACGCATTCTACGCGCATCTGGAACGTGAGTACGACAGCTGCCCAAAATCCGACGTCAAAATCATCATAGGAGATTTGAACGCTCAGGTTGGCCAAAAGGGGGAGTTTAGATAGACTATTGGAATATTCAACGCTCACCGGCTGACGAACGAAAATGGCCTACGACTAATTGATTTCGCTGCCTCCAAGAATATGGCCATTCGCAGCATCTACTTCCAACACATCCTTCCGTATTGGTACACCTGGAGATCATCACTGCAGACAGAATCACAAATCTTCCACGTTCTGATTGACGAACGGCACTTCTCCGACTTTATCGACGTCAGGACATATCGTGGCGCTAACATCGACTCTGACCACTATCTGGTGATGGTTAAACTGCGCCCAAAACTATCCGTCATCAACAATGTTCGGTACCAACGACCGCTGCGGTACGACCTAGAGCGATTGAAGCAACCTGATGTCGCCTCTGCATACGCGCAGCATCTCGATGCAGCGTTGCCGAAAGAGGGTGAGCTCGATGGATCCCCTCTTGAGGACTGCTGGAATACAGTTAAAGCAGCCATTAACGACACAGCGGAGAACAACGTCGGGTATGTGGGACGAAGTCGACGGAACGATTGGTTCGACGAAGAGTGCAGACAGATTCTGGAGAAGAAGAACGCAGCGCGTGCGGTTGCGCTGCTACAAGGTACCCGGCAGAACGTGGAACGTTAAGAACGGAAGCGGAAACAGCAGTCCTGTCTTTTTCAGGAGAAAAAACGCCGCCTGGAAGAAGCGGAGTGCGAGGAGATGGAACAGCTGTGCCGTTTAAAAAAAAAACACGCAAGTTCTACCAGAAGCTCAATGCATCCCGCAAAGGCTTCGTGCTGCGAGCAAAAATGTGCAGGGATAAGGATGGAAGCATCCTGACGGACGAACGTGTGGTGATCGAAAGGTGGAAGCAGCACTACGAGGAACATTTGAATGGCGCTGAGAGTACAGGCAGTGAAAGTCAAGGCAGCGGAGGAGATGACTACGTCAGCTCAGCGGACGATGTAAGCCAACCAGCTACCACCTTGAGAGAAGTTAAGGATGCCATCCAACAGCTAAAGACCAACAAAGCAGCTGGTAAGGATGGTATCGGAGCTGAGCACATCAATATGGGCCTGGAAAAGCTAGCCACTTGCCTGCACAAACTGATAGTCAGAATCTGGGAAACTGAACAGCTACCGGAGGAGTGGAAGGAAGGGGCCCCATCGACAAGAAAGGTGACAAGCTGGAGTGTGAGAATTTTCGAGCGATCACCATCTTGAATGCCTCCCCCTATCCCAGATCATCTTCCGTCGTCTGTCACCATTAGTGAATGAGTTCGTGGGAAGTTATCAAGTCGGCTTCGTTGACGGCCGCTGGACAACGAACCAGATCCTTAAAAAATGCCGCGAATACCAGGTCCCAACGCACCATCTGTTCGTTGATTTCAAGGCGGCATACGACAGTATAGACCGCGTAGAGCTATAGAAAATTATGGACTAGAACAGCTTCCCTGGGAAGGTTATTAGACTGATTAAAGCAACGGTGGATGGTGTGCAAAACTGTGTGAAGATTTCGGGCGAGCATTCCAGTTCGTTCGAATCGCGCCGGGAACTAAGACAAGGTGATGGACTTTCGTGCATGTTGTTCAACATTGCGCTAGAAGGTATCATGCGGAGAGCCGAGTGTAACAGCCGGGTTACGATTTTCAACAGATCCTGTCAATTTATTTGGTTCGCGGATGACATGGACATTGTCGGCCGAACATTTGCAAAGGTGGCAGAACTGTACACCCGCCTGAAACGTGAAGCAACGAAAGTTGGTCTGGTGGTGAATGCGTCAAAGACAAAGTACATGCTTGTGGGCGGAACCGAGCACGACAGGGCCCGCCTGGGAAGCAGTGTTACGATAGACGGGGATACCTTCCAGGTGGTCGAGGAATTCGTCTACCTTAGATCCTTGCTAACGACTGATTACAATGTTAGTTGTGAAATACGAAGGCGCATCATCTGTAGACGGTGGGCCTACTGTCATGTGCAAGACCTGTCATGTACAAGACGCTAATAAGACCGGTTGCCCTCTACGGACATGAAACATGAACAATGCTCGACGTGGACTTGCAAGTACTCGGAGTATTCAAGAGACGGGTGCTTAGGACCATCTTTGGCGGTGTGCAAGAAGACGGTGTGTGGCGGCGAAGAATAAACCACGAGCTCGCCCAACTCTACGGCGAACCCAGTATCCAGAAGGTAGCTAAAGCCTGAAGGGAACGATGGGCAGGGGATGTTGCAAGAATGCCGGACAGCAACCCTGCAAAGATGGTGTTTGCTTCCGATCCGTCAGGTACGAGACGGCGTGGAGCGCAGCGAGCGATGTGGGCAGACCAGAAGCAAAACGACTTGTCGAGCGGGGGGCGCATGCGAGGATGGAGAGCTGCGGCCTCGCATTGTGGATTGCGGCGTCAAATTGTTGATTCAGTGTTATGTGTTAGGATGTAAACTAATTAAATGAAATTAAATGAACGAATATGCGTCTTTTAAACAATCTGCAAATTACAGTCACATTTCTATTCTTCTTCTATATGGATCTATTTCAATAAATGCAATATTTTTCTGAAAGCTTGCTAAACAAAATTGCAGTCATCAGAATGCATTTTGATAACAATAAAGACAATAATTTCGTTATTTATTCTTATTTGGAGCAGGGAAAATCCCGCTTGAATAGAGCAAAATCCCTTCCTCAAGCGGGCGCAAAACCTCCTCTTCTTTCATATCAACAGAAATTACAATTTCCAACAGATACAATATTTCCTAAGACTATTACAATTTTACAATTAAAGAATACTTTTGTCTGTCCTGATTAACTACTAACTGATGGATGACTTGCGCTTCCGAAATACGACACGAGTGGCTTATGAGGTCGGACAAGTGCATGCGCTGAGTTCTCATAGCGATATTATGCAAAACCTGAAGTTGGAGATTATGGACGAACTGAAAACCGAGATAAAGACGAACTTTGCCAAGCTGATAAACTCTAGCTCATTTACTCCGAAGTGTTCTAAGCCCACCGACATCCACCCTAGGTTTACCAAGGGCAGAAGGCTGTTTAGCACGATCGGTAACGCAGAACCTATTCAACAGCCCCCGCTACAAGTTGGAACTGGAAGCACTCCTTCTCCGTTAATGGGGATAGCTACTATTCCTCCTACTCAACCAAAGTTTTGGTTGTATTTATCCCGTATCGCGAGAGATGTGTCCACAGATCAAGTTCGCGCTCTCGCCATGAAAAGCCTCGCTTCAGATGACATTCAAGTGATTCGACTGGTCGCTAAAGGAAGGGATATAAATACTTTGTCGTTTGTCTCGTTCAAAGTCGGTATGAACCTGGACCTGAAGTCCAAGGCTCTATCGACTTCTACGTGGCCGAGAGGAGTAGTTTATCGGGAGTTCACTGACAACAGCTCGGGAGCAAATTTTTGGCGACCTGGACCTGCTGCAGTATCCGACGATCCATTGAGCACATCAATGGACGAAGTTATATTGAAGGAATAAGTGATATGATAGATGACGTCAGCTCTGATCCGGGACGCTCACCTGCCTCTACCCTTTAGGAAGGTCCTATCCCTCTCATCGTAGTCGCGCCTTCCCTGCCAGCGGCCAACAGTCGTCCCGGCCCAACGCTTGAGATGGGAGACATGATCTTCCGAAATTTTTCTACAGGCAAGTATAGTTCATCGCCAACGTTTCCAGAGTTTCTCCATCTAAATTCCAGCCTTTGCATTCAGTCAACAAGATACTACAAAACGATGTACGCCATAAACAACCGCCAGGACGCCACACAGCCGTCAGCCCTGAGGAAGACCTCTATCCGTTCGTTGCAGTCGCGCAATTCCTGCCAACGATCAACAGATTCGAGATTCAATAACCGGCAAGTATGATCAACGAACCAACCGTCTCCCGGGACGCAACACTTCCGCCTCAAGGAAGGCCCCGAACCACTCATCGCAGTCGAGCCCTTCCCACCAGCGCCCAGCAGTCTTCCCGGTCCTGCGAATGAGGTCGGAGAAGGGGTCTTCCGAATTCCTGATACCGGCAAGTACAATCAACAAAGGTCTATTTCATCGTCTAAAAGTGTCTCGGCTTTCAGCACATTGAACCCACAACTAACACCGCTGCAAAGTATACATCCATCGTGTCCTGTTTCTATCAATGAACTCCACTCAGAACCATGTCAAGCGCCTGTTGCTCTTCGATTCAGCCACCCACTAGGACGCACAACTGCTGCCTGCATTGAGGAAGCTTCCTATCCACTCAGCACAGTCGAGCTATTGCTGCCAGCGACCAACAGCCGTCCTGTGTTTGAGACTGGAAACGGGAGCTTCCGATCTCCATCTGTCGGCAAGAATGGTTCCCCAGTAAACTTTCCAGCATCTGATAGTGCTTCGCTTTTCAGTGCATCTGTCGTCCTGACAGCATCATCCGTCATCACAATCTACTATCAGAACGTTGGCGGAATTAACGGGCTTCTGGACGACTATCGCTTAGCTGTTATTGATCTATGTTACGATATAATCGTTCTGACTGAGACCTGGCTGGATTCTAGAACCATCTCAAGTTATGTTTTTGGGCATGGTTACCAAATATTTCGCTGCGACCGCAATTTGAACAACAGTAGGAACCCGACTAGGAGAGCATAACTGAAACTGAACACAATATTAACATATTGTGATATTTATAACTTATTTTGATAGAATTTTGTTCTTAGTAGCCATTATCTTTCAAATGTTGTAACAATATTTTATCATAATATGATTTAAAAAATGCTGAACACCGAATTGCCCAACAGTAGGCAATTAAAATAGATGTAGCAAAGTCTTCCAGCCATATGGATATCACAACGCAAATATAATTTGCAAAGGTTGCCTTATTTGTAATGTTGTTAATTTCATGTTCTCGAAAAATATTCTTGTTCAGACAAAAACAAAAATTTCTGATTGTTGATCACAATCTGGAGACCTATCACGAGCTGTAGAAATTTGCAACTGCACATAAATAATATATTTTGTATCTGATTCTGTTATAAATTTCTAACAAAATATGTTATTTTTATGATAAAATTGTAACAAAATTTGATAGTTTTTTGTTTCCAGTAGTGTAATTTTTGATAGAAATTTAGATATTTTAACAACATCCTGCACCATGTTTCTAACAAATTTTGTTATAAAAATTTAGTATAACATAATAATATAGGTTGATTTAATTTTGATATGACCTTCTAGTCGGGAAATCCACAGGAGGAGGTGTTCTTATCGCTGTAAGCTCCAGACTAAAAGTGACTGCTATTGAGGACAATACCTGGAAGGCCGTGGAGCAAGTCTGGGTCGCTATCCAACTCGTCGATCGTCGATTGTTTATCTGCGCACTTTACATTCCTCCAGACCGGACGCGTGATTTGGAGTTTATCGACACACACTGTCAGTCTCTCTCATTTGTGTCGAACGAAGCCGCTCCGTGCGACGAATTGATGATACTTGGTGACTTCAACTTCGCGGGAATCGCGTGGACACAAATTCTCAGCGGTTTTTGCGGCTCCGACCTTGAACGATCATCTTTTCACGTTGGTGCCCCGAAGCTTTTGGATAATTATAGTATGGCTACCTTATCTCAAATCAATGGAGTTGTAAACAAGAACGGTCGCTCACTTGATCTCTGTTTTACTAGCGCTCGTGAAACTGCTCCAATTATCTCCAAGGCACCGGTCCCTTTGGTTAAATTTGTCGCTCATCACCCAGCTCTCGTAATTACCGTCGAGGAAACCGCTGGAGTGAATTTTCTAGCATTGAGGCTGCAGTGACCTACGATTTTCGAAAGGCTGACTATCGCAGTGTTGTCGAAGTTCTTTCAGAACTAGATTGGGATCGAATTTTGGATCCGATCGATGTCAACACAGCTGCACAAACTTTCTCTCATGTCTTGGCGTACATCATCGATAGGCATGTCCCGAAAAGAATTGTCCATTCTGACAGTCGCACTCCGTGGATGACTAACGAGCTTCGCTCGTTAAGAAGGAATAAAAAAGCTTCTCTGAAAAGGTTCACTAAACTCCACTTACTTTCTTTGAAACGATACTATGTTAGTATCAATTATCAGTAGAAGCGCTTAAGTCGGTTCCTTATCCGACGCTATCAAAGAAGGATCCAACAACGCCTAAAAAAACTCACTCGAAATCTTTCTGGAATTACATAAATGAACAGCGCAAGGAAAGCGGATTGCCTTCATCCATGTTTCTCAATGACGAAACTGCTAACACACAACAGGACATTTGCAACCTTTTTTCGGCTAAATTGTCCAGTGTGTTCGAAGTAGAGCTACTATCCGCCGACCACATCACCTTCGCAGCCGAGAACGTCCGCTTGGCTAACCAACAGCTGGTTGGCATTGATGTGAGTGCTGAACTTATTACTAAAGCCGCATTTCAACTCAAGGGTTCATATAAGCTCGGGGGTCCTGATGGGGTGCCATCCTGTTTTATTAAAAGAAGCATCGAATGGCTACTGGCTCCAGTTCAAAAAATTTTCCAGCTTTCAATCTCCAGCGGAGTATTCCTTTCCTGTTGAAAAATTGCCGAAATGTTTCCTGTGTATTAAAAGGGTAACAAGCGCGATGTTAATAACTACAGGGGAATTACATCGTTATGCACCGTATCGAAGCTTTTTGAACTTGTTATCATTGATTACGTCAGTGCACACTGCAAGCTACACATCAACACAGACCAGCATGGCTTTGTAACTGGGCGCTCCACAACTACGAATCTACTGTGTCTAACCTCGTACATCAGGGAAAGTATGTACACTCGGGCCCAAACGGATGTGATATACACAGACCTTTCTGCTGCGTTCGATAAGCTGAATCATGACATCGCGATCGCAAAACTGGACCGATTAGGTATCGGTGGGGATCTTTTGAAATGTTTTCGCTCGTATCTTACTGACCGCCAACTAACGGTCGCATTAGGCGACAACCGATCAACGTACTATCGTGCAACGTCGGGTATACCACAAGGCAGCCATTTAGGACCGCTGATTTTTATCATGTACTTCAATGATGTCCATCACGCTGTTAAGGGTCCACATTTGTCATTTGCTGATGATCTCAAGATATTCCTACGTATCTGCTCGGTTACTGATTGCCATACTCTCCAAGGTCAAATAAATGCTTTCGTTGATTGGTGCTCTATGAACCGGATGGTTGTTAATCCGACAAAATGTTCCGTTATCACATTTTCACCCAAAAAATCATAAGGGTTGTGTACAAGACACGACCGCCCGACGTAAACTACGTAAAACAGTTTGGTGAAATGAAGAATCTAGTGCCAGTGCAAGAATACATATTTGCAGCAGCTCTCTACAATACGCGCTCGTTATTCTGCTACGAACGGCAACGTAATTCTGCTACGACGTCGTACTTTGAACAAATTCGTCTCGCCTCAATCTTCCTATGTTTAAAATGGTGTCCATGAGAAGAATCGATTAATTCCCAATAATGCATATTTCGAATCACTAACGACCACACGACCCACGCCATAGGCTGGAATAACAAAACCAAATAAGAATCTTGAAAGAATTAAACTTGACTGCCACTGAAGCCATCCATGCGAATACATATTTGTAGCATCTCCCTCCGACGCGCGCTCGTGATTCTGCTACGGACGCCAGGCAACTTTATGGCGTCTCCAAGCGGTTAATTTGCACTTTGAAAAAAGTTCGCCTCGCCTCAATCTTCCTTTGTATAGAATGGAATCCCTGAGCACAACCGATTTTTCCAATATCCCATATGTATTTGGAATAAAATTTGTTCAGCAACTTCGCCGATGCTTAGAGATGTCGTAAAATCTCGATTAATCGATTACTATCGATTCTTGACGATTATTGAATCGATTAATCGTTGGGAAGTAATCGATTTAAAAATTTATCGATTATCACAACAAATAATCGATTAATCGAAGTAATCGATTAATTTGCGACATCTCTACCGATGCTGGGACCGCTCTCCGCGATATTTCAAATGAAATGCCACGCGCGCGGGGGAAAGCAGTTTTCTTATAATCAATAAAGATGGCCCATTAGTCCCGCCTCTTTGTTGTCCGGTATGACTGCAAATATTGTGTACCCGTCACACACTTACTAAAGGGGCGTGACTACAGGTTTAACTTTATTGATTACAAGAAAGCAGCTCTTCCTCGCGCGCGAGCCATTTCGTTCGAGATGTCGCGAAAAGCAGATCGTAGTCCCACCATCGGCTTCGGCGGAGCTGCTACCGGAAATTTCATTCTCATCGATGGTGTGGTTCATGCGGTCGTTCGCGCTCAGATTAAATTTTCTTGTCTGAAGTACTAATGATTGGCTACCATCAGAGAAAGTAGCTCTTAAGTCACAACTTGAGGCGAGATGAATTTTGTTCAAAGTAAAACTTAATTGCTTGGTGATGGCAGATTGTTTTCCATCGGTAGCAGAATCACAAGCGCGCGTTATAAAAAGACGCTGCCGATAATTATTCGCGTGGTTAGCAGTAACAGTCAAGTGAAATTTCCCATCAAGATTATAATTCTAGTAGATAGCCTGTTACTTGTTTAAGGTTTTATTTCCATCCATGCGAATACATATTTGCAGCTTCTCCTTCTGACGCGCGCTTGGACCGGCAGTAATGCTATGATTCCGCTACCGATACCAAACAATTATGCTTTGTTCTATGAAAAAAATTCGTCTGATATCAACTTTCTCAATCACTTATCAATCACTGAATCATTGTTCAAAATTAAATCCACAGCAAGAAGAATAGTTAAGTGCTAGACAAACATAATATAATTGAGCTCAGAATCACGCTAGAATATTTTACTGAAAAAATTTCTAGTTCCTAGCGGTTGCACTACAGACAAATTATTTCAACTTAACCTTCCTCCCAAACATAACCACCAGAACCACGAATAGATCCGATTCATTCCCAATTATGTGCCTCACCAACAACAACTACTGGACTGCGCAACAACCATCTGATGATTCGGCTCTACGCACGCCGTTAATTGCCAGATCCAAAAAATGCTGCTTGTAACACGGATGTAAAGATGTACTGCTGTTGCCACGACCGCCACCACTATCGAACGAAAAATTTTCATCCGCACCACCACAGCCGTTGTCGCTAGGACCGCTTCTGGACGCCTTAGTCCGCTTTCCATGAAAATCAGAATGAAAATGACGCGCGCACGCGAAACACGGGGCTTTTCATACACAGGAAAAAACGAAGCAGTGGATCAAAAGGCCCGTACCTTACTGCAATTTGATGTCCGTGTTGGGTATTCATGAACGGGATTATTTTTGAATTTTTCCCTCGGTTTGGAAAGAAATAACATTAAAACTTTGATAATGAATAGTTTTAATACAATTAGAAAATTGGTGGAAAGTTTCCCAATCTATTAATAACAACATCTCGAAAATCCGTCGAAAGATAAAGTCGCCATTACCGTTTGAAATCTTACATGATTTCGTGACGGTCCACAATTTGGAAATTTTTATTTTGCAGCCTGTGTCTGAGGCTTCCCCTTAGACGTAGTCAAAATGTGCGAACAAAAAACACGTCCGTACGTGCTACTGTCTCGAACTGAAATGGGCCACGCGCGCGCGGGAGAGCAGTTTTCTTATAATCAATAAAGATGGCTCATTAGTCCCGCCTCTTTCTTGTCCGGTATGACTGCAAATATTGTGTAACCGTCACACACCCCCAAAAGGGGCGTGGCTACAGGTTCAACTTTATTGATTACAAGAAAGCAGCTCTTCCGCGCGCGCGAGCCATTTCGTTCGAGATGTCGCGGAGAGCAGACTGTGGTACCATCTTCGGCATCGGCGAAGCTCCTACCGGAAATTTTATTCCCGGCGATGGTGTGGGTCGCGCGGTCGTCGTCATTAACATTAGCAGCGCTCAGTTTTAATTTTCTTGTATGATGTAGGAGAAATGACGGCCTTGGCAGGTTTTGTTCTATTATTTTGGGGGGAGGGGGCGTGGGGGGCGAGCATTTGTTGACCAAATTTTATGAAATTTGGCCACAATATTCTTTGATATGCAAAGAATGTTTAGGCCAAATTTGAGCTAATTATGTTACAGAAAACCCCCTAACAATAACAGAACAAAACCTACCAAAGCCGAAATTTCCCCTACTAACGATTGGCTACCATCAATGAAAGTAGCTCTTATATCACAACTTGAGGCGAGATGAATTTTGATCAAAGTAGAACTTAATTGCTTGGTGATGACAGATTGTTTTCCGTCGGTAGTAGAATAACGAGAGCACGATTCAGAGCATCACTTATAATTTTGGTAGATAGTCATCCATGCGAAAACATTTTTGCAGCTTCTCCGTTTGACGCGAGCTCGTGATTCTACATACATACAGAAAACATACGATGATTCAACTCATCCATGAGTTTTTAGGTGCTGAAATGCCACGCGGGCACGGGAGAGCAGTTTTCTTATTATCAATAAAGATGGCTCATTAGTCCCGCCTCTTTGTTGTCCGGTATGAGTGCAAATATTGTGTAACCGTCACACACTCACCAAAGGGGCGTGGCTACAGGTTCAACTTTATTGATTACAAGAAAGCAGCTCTTCCGCGCGCGCGCGCGCCATTTCGTTCGAGATGTCGCGGAGAGCAGACTGTGGTACCACCTTCGGCATCGGCGGAGCTCCTACCGGAAATTTTATTCCCGGCGATGGTGTGGGTCGCGCGGTCGTCGTCATTAACATGAGCAGCGCTCAGTTTAAATTTTCTTGTATGATGTAGGAGGAATGATGGCTTTGGCAGGTTTTGTTCTATTATTGTCAGGGGGGTTTTTGTTGACCAAATTTTATGAAATTTGGCCACAATATTCTTTGATATGCTATGATATGATATGATATTTGATATGAAGTACTAACGATCGGCTACCATCAATGAAAGTGGCTCTTGGGAGCGTCCACAAATTACGTAACGTTTAGAGGGGGAGGGGGGGGGGGTTGGGCGAAGTGTGACGACCCATACGTAATTTTTAGATGCTTCATACAAAAAGTGTGACATAGGTGGAGGGGGGGGGTTGAAAATGCCCAATTTTTGCGTTGTTATTTTTCCTATCTTTTGTCTCTTTCTAACATTGCCACCTCGTAATTTTGGAGTGGCGTATTTCGGTTTTCAGTTGTTTGATGTAACTGTAAATGTATCAGCATGTAGATTGCGAGTAAGCATGCGCCGGTGATACTTTTTCAAAATCATATTTGTGTTGAAAAAAAAATAAGCATTAATGATAATCAATAGTATCAATAGAATTGGCAAATTGCTGAAGGGTTTCCGAATCGATTGATAAGCAAATGTCGAAAATAAGATAAAGACGCTATCAGCGTTTGAAATCTATCCTAATTTTTGTGACAGTCTCGAATTTGGAAATTTCCGTTTAAAACCCTGTATCTGAGTTTTCCCCTTAGACGAAGTTTACGTCAAAAAATCTGTAGCAAACATCAATACTGACGCCATATATTTTTTTAAGTCATAATGCGAATCAATTGTTTGCATGGTCTCCTTCCGATACTTGCTTGGGATTCAACTACCGACGTTAGCGTTGCGCTTTGAATAAAGTTCATCTCGGAACCGATTTCTTTTTCAATCAACAGGAAAAATACAAAATTAGTCTTGCGGGAAAATTTCATGTTGTGCCGACAACTTCCAAATCGTTGCAAACGCCACATTAGTGAATAAATTGCTGAGGCAATCTTCTGATGACAGCCTATGCTCGGACCGGCACTAATGCTATGATTCCGCTACCGATGCCAAACAATTATGCTTTGTTCTATGAAGAAAGTTCGTCTAATATCAACATTCTCAATCACTAAAATCATACAATTCCGAATTAAGCTAGAAAATTCCACCTAAGAATTTTCCACTTCCTAACGGTTGCACTTTAGGAAAATTATTTCAACTTAACCTTCCTCCCAAATATATTGATGGTCCTGAAAAGAACCGATTAATTGCCACTTATGTGCCTTATCAGCAGCCACTGGGCTGCGCGACCGCCATCCGATGATTCGGCTCAACGAACGCCGTCGATTGCCAGATCCGCCGAAGATGGGACACGGATGAAAATGATGTGCTGCTGCTTCCACGACCGTCACCACCACCGACCGAAAAAATTTCATCCGCACCACCACCGCTGAGACAGCCGTTGTCACTGGGACCGCTTCTAGACGCCCTGGTCCGCTCGCCGTGACATCCAGAATGAAAATGACGCGCGCACGCGAAACACGGGGCTTTTTATACACAGGGAAAACGAAGCAGTGGATCAAAAGGCCCGTACCTTACTGCAATCTGATGTCCGTGTTGGGGATTTATGAACGGAATTGAATTTTTCACCCGGTTTGGAAAGAAACAACATTTTCAATAGTTTAACGTTGATAATCAAAAGTATCAATAGAATTGGCAAATTGCTGGAGAGTTTCTGAATCGATTGATAAGCAAATGTCGAAAATCCATCGAAAGATAAAGACGCTATTAGCGTTTGAAATCTATCCTTATTTCGTGACGGTCTCGAATTTGGAAATTTCGGTTTTACACCCTGTATCTGAGTCTTCCCCTTAGACGTAGTTTACGTCAAAAGAGCCAATTATCATCAATTACCATTTGGTGGGAACTACACTCGAACGGCTGAATCACGTGAAGGATTTGGGTGTGATTTTAGGCTAAAAACTGACATTTTTACACCACCTTTCATACGTTGTCGACAAAGCGTCTAGAACCCTGGGCTTTGTCATGAAAACAGCGAAAAATTTAACGAACGTCTAATGCCTGAAATCGCTGTACTGTTTTTACAACAAGAAAGAATTTTACAACAAGTCAACATGAACGTTTAACCAAGACGGAACAGTTCGATGCTGAGGCTCCCCCTTCGTCGCACTAACTACGGTGCAGAAACTGCAACCTACGGCCTCCAGAGAACGTTTAATAGAGTTTCTTCCATGTTCGACTTCAACTTGACACAGAATGTTCTTCGTCGTAGATTTTCTGAATTGTTTCGTTGATTGTATGTGATAAGGTTGCATTTTATTTGTTTTAATTTTTTATCTTGACAATGCTACTGTGTTATATTTTCTTGACTATGTGCCTTTTTTAGTATTAATTAATATTTACATACATCATTAGGGCCAATTATAGTCTGTTGATGGAATCACTCAAAAAACTATCTATCAAAAAGCGTTTGTGTTAGAAGCGGCAAGTATTCGGCAAAACTTTTTCCGAAGATTGGAACGAGAGAGGTGAAAGTCAAATTCAGTAGCACATCGATTGAAGATACGGCTCATACTAGTGAATGGCTCGTTATGTCCATAATTTGTACGAGCACCCTGGAGGAACAAAAAAGAACGGAACCTAAGCTGATGATGGGGCGCATTTAGGTTCAAAAGAAAGAGCAAATAGGAGGAGTCAATTCTTGATTGTAGAAGGTCGGAAATAAATGAAGCCCTGGATATATCCCGACGCTTACTCAACAACTCTAATCCAATGAGCTTGCAACGGTCATTTTTTCCTTATTATAATTGTTAATTGAACAAAGGTTCCAGTTTAGCTTTTTGTAACACTTCAAAGGAAATTTCAGCTTTGAAAGGGAAGTCAGTAGGTACTTTGCGTAGCAGTCGTATTTGTGGTGAATAAAGCTAGATTCATTGATCTGATTTTCGTGCATCTAGTACGCAACCAACCAAATAAGACTTCAATTGCATCTAAGCTTCCCACAAAAAAAATCACCCTTCGTGTTTGGCCACATTTCCACTTGCGTTAATTCATTCACCACATTTTAATGAATGGGCTCAAAAGGTTAAAAATATCCTGGTCTCGTGAGTAGGGCACAAGCAAAGGGAGCATTTTTCTTCGCCACTTTGTATCCGTTTGCTGCGCCCTCGCTTCGCAGCGCATACACACATTCGCCTTAGTACCTTTTCGGCCAGTCGCAACTCGACATTCAAAAGCGACGATGCGAATCCAAGCAGAGTCCCAAGCCGCGTGCAGCTATTTATAATTTCGTGGATGTTTGCTACTTTCGTACGCTCCGTGCTTCCATCCACGCAGACCGTGATGCCGCCCGCGGTCAAAGCAAGCCAAGTCAAATTAATGAGTATAAAAAAAATCGCCGCATGCTTAGATCCGCTCGGCTGCCTTGACCCAGATTTTCGTGGACTACGACGACGACGGGTTTCGCTGTTTTGTTGTGGCTGCATTTTAAGACTCATTCATAAGTTTTGACATCCGCTACGTCACGTGTTGTGGGGGTTGCGAGCGTTTGGAATCGTCGTCGCAGCGGGTGTCATCTTGAGATTTGTTTTTAAAGAGCCATGTGCTGCCCGTTAGAGAACGCAGAAGTGGAGAAACAGATCCACTGGAAGGGGGGTAGTTTATAAATATCGAATTCTTGAATATTTGCCATGGAGATTGATGTATGTTACTGGGCGAAGCTGGTGCTGTCAATATGAATGAAAGTGAAAAGTGATAAATGAGGGCAAATTGAAATAGTTGGCATGATTCGGTGGAATAGTTTTTTAGTCATTAGAGAGGAAATTACAGTAATCGGGGGTTTCCCATACAGTTAGTCAATTCCAATAATGCACATATCAATACAATATGTGTAACAGTTATATAATTTAGAACAAGCAACCGCTTAGTCTTTTGACTGCCTTAGCCAAATTTCTGGAAGGAATTGAGCAGCTTATCATGGATGGATAATCAACCGGAATTTTTTTTTGTGTACCGAATTATCGGAAACATTCCTTCCGAGATTCGTCGAAAACGTCACATTGATCTCGGCAATCACAAAATTGCGTGTGGGATTAGAATTGTTATTTGTAAAACTAGAATTATAATACAGATTGTGCTCAATATCCGAACTTTCAGATGTAACACTCGAGTACTCGCACTACTGTATTGTGCAGCACAGGTTGGATCGGATTTGTGACTTTTACTCGCGCGTATAAATACAGCTCATTGTAGTTTTTGTGATGATATTCCATGTTTTATTTTGAATTTAAACACTCTGACAAGGTTTAAAATCGTAGATAATTGTTTGAATCTCTAATCGATGTTAGATTTTGGGGTCTCTTTCCCTATCACGGAAGAAATAAACTACCCAATAGTGAGTTGAATTCACCCAACCTCGAACATCCGTACGGGAAGCCAAAATTGAGTAAATGGGGTCGAAGTACTTTGCCTTTACTCCCATGTTAAAAAAGTACCCAACGGAAAATTTATTTACACAAATTGAGGTTTCTTCTTCTTCTTCTTCTTCTTCTTCTTATTGGCATTACATCCCCACACTGGGACAGAGCCGCCTCGCTGCTTAGTTTTCATTAAGCACTTCCACAGTTATTAACTGCGAGGTTTCTAAGCCAAGTTACCATTTTTGCATTCGTATATCGTGAGGCTAACACGATGATACTTTTATGCCCAGGGAAGTCGAGACAATTTCCTATCCGAAAATTGCCTAGACCGGCACCGGGAATCGAACCCAGACATCCTCAGCATGGTCTTGCTTTGTAGCCGCGCGTCCTACCGCACGGCTAAGGAGGGCCCTAATGGACAAATGGAACAAATGGAGGTTTATTTCACTCAATTTCGACATCAGGTAATAAAACTCAAAATTGGCCTCCCGTATTGAACTGGCGTCGTTGGATTGTTTCGAAAAACGAAAAACATTCGAATTTGATAACATTAGATTTTGGCAATATAAATGTACCGAACGTGTTGCCAAAATCGAATGGGTTTTGCATCCCCAAATATCAAATGAGCGAGAACGAAGTAATCGCACTTATATCATTAATCGCACTTATACCAGCTTTTTGTAGTTTGTGATGATAGTAATAGATTTATGCCTTTTTTTTAACATCATCATGATTATTTGCGAGCGAATTATGCAAACACTACTATCCGATATAGAAACGTTACTAATGGGAGCCGGATCATTGTAGCTTCTAGAAATCATTCGTTCATAGTCCAAACTTGCATTAAATTATTCTTTGTTGATGGAAATCCAATAAAATATTTTCTGTCCCGGCACTTCAGGGACTCTTGGATGCAAAATTTAGATATACCAACATAATTCGATACCCTTATTTGCTCGACGGTCGTCTCAGAATTGAGTAAGGGAGAGTTCATGTACAGAACATTTCCGTGGGATATATGGAGTACAAATCTTTCAGTAATTCAGAAGGGTCAATTTAGCCATTACGTAATGGATGCCATCAATATGTAAAAGCGATAACAACAATCTAATCAACGACCATCATCTCGTGAAGTAAACGTGTAGTCAAACATTCCACTAGGGGACCCATGTCGTTCATCAATTGGAAAGCAAGAAAAAACCTTCTTCAAGAAAACCGTGATGCTTACCGCATGTCTTTCAGTGGGATCCCACATCCTAACAAGTTAGTCTTCGCTGCTCCTGTACTTCTTACACACATACGGTAAGATTCCAGGGAAAAGGCATACGAAATGATACGATTAAGGTTAATACACTTCCTACATTGGGCATACCCACCATCCTATTTATCTTACCCGAAAGCAAATGACTTGCAGTTTCCGTAACATGGACTCCTTCTTCAAGATATAATTTAATTTATCAACAAGCGGTCAGAGTTTCCTTTCGAGAGCGATTTCATCCAGATGAAGAAGATTACGAGGGTTAAGATGAAAGTTGTTTAATTTCCGTTGGAAACTTGTACCGTTCCGACGGTTTGCATCATTGTTGTTGAACCCATGGCCATTGCGGCAGTACAGTCCGCACCTCACCCTTCTTCGGAGAGATAAAGCTATTAATGAAAGAAGACTCAAATGGGAGTTTTGACTTTCTTCCTAATATCACTAACCGAGAGAAATGAAAAAAAAAATCAATTATCTACGTCTCATTTAAATATTTGCTGCAACAAAATGAAAAATGACAATGAGTCGTTAAATATTAATCCACATTATGCTGTTAGAAATAATCATGAAGATGTTCATAGAAAACTGGTGTGTCAATACAAATAATGAAGAAGAATTAGGCTAAAAGTTATATAATTTGTATTTCATATGATCAGAAAAACAGCAAACAAGAATTTTATTTTATGAGAAAAAGGCTATGCGCTAATTCGGCCATGGAGCTAAACCCCATCATATCGAATTTTAATCCGCTAATTATTCGCGAATGATGATTTAAATGAACGAACTACTCATCTTGCGAGATAATAAAAGGGGAAGGGTCGTTTGGCCGAAAGCCATTTGGCCGAATGCCACTAGGCCGAACAAACCATTAAGACGAAACCCATCTGGCCGAAAGGGTCATTTGGTCGAACATGTCATTTGGACGAAAGGGTTATTTGGCCGAACAGGCCGAAAGTGTAATTTGGCCGAATGGGTTGTTGGCCGAACAGGTTATTTGGCCGAAAGGGTCATTTGGCCGAAAAGGTCATTTTTCCGAAAAGGTCGTTTGGCCGAAAGGGTCATTTGGTCGAAAGGGTCGTTAGACCGAAAAGGTCATTTGGCCGAAAGGGTAATTTGGCCGAAAGAGTCATTAGGTCGAAAGGGTAATTTGGACGAAAGGGTCATTAGGCCGAAGGGTCATTTGACCGAAAAGGTGATTTGGCCGCAAGGGTCATTTGGCCGAATAGGTCGTTTGAAAAGTGAGAAATTAGGAAAAAAAAGTGAGACGTCTCACTTATCACTCCTCATTTCTCACTTCTCACTGTAAGAGGAGCGCGAAGTGAGACGTCTTATTACTCACTTCGCGCATCTCAGTTTTGACAGCAAGAAGTGAGAAATGAGGAATGAGAAATGACACTGTGAAAAGCGAGTAGTGAGATGTCTCACTGCCCACTTTACACTACTCCCGTTTTACAGTGAGAAGTTTTTTTTTTGTCTTTATTAAGGAGACTTTCAGCCCGAGGCTGGCTCGTCTCCGGGAAAAGTGAGAAGTTCTTATTCCTCATTCCTCACTTCTCGCTGTCAAAAATGAGATGCGTGAAGTGAGTAGTGGGACGTCTCAATACTCACTTCGCGCTCTTCATTTTTTTATAATGAGCAGTGAGAAATGAGGAATGAGAATGGAGACGTCTCTCTTATTACTCCTAATTTCTCACTTTTCAAACGACTTATTCGGCCAAATGACCGATTGGCCCAAATGTCTCATTCGGCCAAATGTCCTATTCGGCCAAATGACGCTTTCCGCCAAATGACCATTTCGGTCAAACGACTCATTCGGCCAAATGACCCTTTCGGCAAAACGACCCTTTCGGCCAAATGACCCTTTCGCCCAAATGAACCTTTCGGGCTAATGACCCTTTCGGCCAAACGGCCTGTTCGGCCTTATGACCCTTTCGGCAAAACGACCCTTCGACCAAACGACCCTTTCGCCCAAATGACACTTTCGGCCTAATGACCCTTTCTGCAAAATGACCCTTTCTGCCAAACGACCCTTTCGGAAAAAACGATCTTTTCGGCCAAATAACCCTTTCGGCCAAATGACTTTCGGCCTAATGGTCTGTTCGGCCAAACAACTTTCGGCATAGTGGATATCGGCCAAGTGGCTTTAGGCCGAATGGGTTTCGGCCAAACGACCCTTCTCCCTAAAAATCCGAAGGGTTGTGTACAAGACACGACCGCAAGGTAGACGTTGGACAACGTAAGGATATTATTTATGCGATCAGACGCGTGAACTTCTTGCGAAATGAGTGGTCGTGAGCAGGAAAAGTGCAAGGAGCTAGCAACAGTTTTGGAGAACAGCAAGCGGAAGCAGAAGCGGAAGCAGGAGCGGAAGCGCTTCAAGCGTCTACCTATACAGATCGGTTTTCTCACAGGGCAACAGCATTCGAGTTACATTTAGCTTGGTGCCGCTGAGAAAATGAAGCGGATTAACTGTCTAATAAACAAAAAGAACCTCGAATTGGACTCCGTATAGGAGTGCACTTACTGAGTACAATAACGAAATAAGAAAGTCCAAAAGAAGATCGTGGGTTCAAAGGTGTGAAAATATTAGCAATACTCCAGAAGTCGCGAGACTTCAGAGGGCACTTGCAAAAGATCATACTAATGAACTAGGGAATCTGAAAAAAAAAAAGGATGGATTTTCCACACAAACTTCTGGTGAAACATTAAAGTTGACAGTGTTGTCCTACACTCAAGGCAAAAAATTCTGCTCTTTGATTTTACTCCATCTAAACGATTTTATAGTCTCAACTAAGTAAGTTCAACTAATAGAAGGATATTTGAATTTTCTAAATGTCATGGCAAACTGTCAAAAAATGCACTCCAGAGCCACAGGAGCGCGCGCGCTGAAAATACACTCCAGTGAAAACACTCCAGTGTATTTTCAGTGCGCGCGCTCCTGTGGCTCTGGAGTGCATTTTTTTGACAGTTTGCCATGACATTTAGAAAATTCAAATATCCTTCTATTAGTTTACCTTACCTAATTGAGACTATAAAATCGTTTAGATGGAGTAAAATCAAAGAGCAGATTTGTTTGCCTTGAGTGTAGGACAACACTGAAAGTTGATTATGGAAACCCATTTTCCTGAATCGACTATGTGTGTAGACCCAACAACAAGTGGTTCGTTTGAAAATCAAGGATGTTCAGCAAGAACAACTAAAATGTCTGATGATGCGAAAAATGTTGCACAAGCCTTGGCTGACGATATCTTTACGAAAGTCAGGGTAGAGAATGCAGTGAGATCTTTTGAGCCTTATAAATCTGCCCGATCCGGAAGGAATAATTCCAACAATGCTTCAAAACGGAGAATCAGTGCTGATTCCGCCGTTAATTGAGGTTTTCAAGGCAAGTATAAGACTCAATTATATCCCATCTTCGTGGAGGAAAGTAAAAGTTATTTTCATACCAAAAGTAGGAAAGCGAGATAAGATGCATCCTAAATCATTCAGGCCCATTAGTCTTTCATCAGTTCTGTTGAAAACTATGGAAAAGGTGTTGAGTGATTATATTAACTCAAATTACATTACAACATCCATTATCTAAGTTCCAGTTTGCTTACCAGTCCGGTAAGTCAACAATTACGGCACTTCATACAGTGGTATCTAAAGTGGAAAAGGCGCTTTCGGTAAAAGAAATAGCACTTTGTTCTTTCTTGGACATTGAAGGAGCTTTCGATAAAGCTTCTTATTCGTCAATGAATTGTGCCATGAAGAAAAGAAACTTCGACACGAACATTATCAAATGGATTCACACCATGCTTGCAAAAAGAGAAATCCTTTAGAGCTGGGGAGTTCGTCTCTTACAGTATGGGCAACAAAAGGTTGCCCTCAAGGAGGGGTCCTCTCACCACACGGGTCCTTAGTTGTAGACGATCTTCTAGGAAGCTTAGAAGAAAAAGGTTTCGAGGTTGTAGGCTTTGCTGACGATATTGTCATCATAGTGAGGGGGAAATTCAACAATATCATTTCTGAAAGAATGCAATGGGCTCTAAATTTTACCCAATCGTGGTGTATTCAGGAAGGCCTTAGCATTAATCCGTCAAAAATTGTAATTGTACCATTCACTAGGAAAAGGAAATTTGATCTAAAAGCTCTAAAGCTTGGAGGACTAGAAATTCAGCTTAGTGAACAGGTCGAAAAACTGGAAGTCATTCTGGATTCTAAACTGAACTGGAATGCTCATATTGAGTGTGCGATCAGAAAGGCAACTCCATTGCTCTAAAACATTTGGAAGAAAATGGGGCTTAAGACCAAAAATTATAAAGTGGATTTATACTTCCATTATTCGTCCAAAACTGACAAATGCTGCTCTTGTATGGTGTCCATAAACAAAAGAGGCTACTGACAAAACTGCAAAGGTTAGTGTCCAGTCCATTGCTATAACGGGAGCGATGCGTAGCACTCCTTCAAAATCGTTAGATGCAATTCTAAAGCTGCTACCATTGTATGAATTCGTGCAGTTAGAAGCGGAAAAGAATATGCAAACACTTAAACGATTAAAGTTATTCAAGTCAGGCGATTTAGTGGGCCGCTTGAGTATCTCACAAAATTTTCAATATGGGCCAGTGATGAATATGAGTGGAGACTGGATGAAACCTGTGGAGAACTATGACATCCCTTATAACATACGTGAGCCATCACGTATGGACTGGGAAGTCGGAGGTCCCACTGTTCGGGACGGTTCCATAAAATTCTACACAGATGACTCAAAAATAGGAACAAAAACGGGAGCAGGAATCTTCGGCCCTGGGATATCGATCTCAGTGGCAATGGGAAACTATCCAACGGTGTTCCAAGCGGAGATTTTTGCTATAATGAAATGTGCAAATATCGGTGTAGAGAAGAAATATAGATATGCAAATATTTGTATCTTCACAGATAGTCAAGCGGCACTCAAAGCATTGAGTAGCTTTAAATGTACATCAATACTTGTCTGACTGCATTCTTTCATTGCGAAAAGTGTGCCAAGAAAACTCCGTAAATCTGTACTGGATTCCAGGACACTGTGGTATTGAAGGTAATGAGGTAAGGCAGACGAGCTTGCAAAACGAGGTCCATTACACACAGTTTATTGGCCCAGAACCTTTATGCGGTATACCATACTGTACTATAAAAATGGAATTGAAATCCTGGGAAGCACAAAGGTTGATGACCAACTGGTTGGTTGCCGAAAAGTGTGCTCAATCAAAGAGATCTATTATTCCCAATGTTAAAGTAACCGAAAATCTCTTGGAGCTCAGCAAGAGAGCTCTTTGCACCTTCACTGGCCTAATAACCGGACACTGCCCGAGCAGATATCACTTGAAAAATATTGGCCAGATTCAAAATGATATCTGTCGTTTCTGTAACATGGAACGTGAAACCTCGGAACATCTGCTTTGCAGTTGTGATGCATTGTACAAGGGTAGATCTAAATTTCTAAATAGTGGCTTTATGCAACCAGGAGATATTTGGACTGCAAATCCTGGAAAGGTAGTGGGTTTTATTAACTCAATTATACCGGACTGGGAAAAGACGCGTCTTAGGTTGTTTACTTGACAAATAGTGATCAACCTACAAGATGCGAATACATAGTTAAGAGTAATCAGGGGTATACCACAAAAGTTCAACTCAATGGGCGCAGTGGTTTTACGCCCCAACAAAAAAAAAGAAAAAAACAAAAAGGCCCTTTTCAGAGCCATAATAATCACTGGAAGACGGTAATTACCGATTTGAACATAATACATTGTTCGAATTTATTGCACCATTTCGTTTCGCGCCACTGGCGTTTGTGGCAGCAGGAGGGTGAAGTTTATTTCTGCATGTGAATACATTTTCGCAGTCTCTCCCTCTGAAACAAGTTTGTGATTCCATTACAGACAGAAATTTTCTGTCATCACAAATCGATCATGATCTGCACTTTGATGACAAACTTTCTCGGCTCTACCTTCTCTTTTGTAAAATTATAGTTCTGAAAAACCGAATTATTATCAATAAAGCGCCTTTCCGAACACTAATAGCAACAAAATCAAATCAGTATATTGAAATAAAATTCCACATTACTGATACTGATGTCATTCATGCGGCAGCATCTCCCTCCGACGCGTGCTTCGGACGGAAACTTTCAGCGATTGCCAAGCAATTCATTTTCACTTTGAACCAAATTCTTCCTTAACCTTCCCTTTTATAGAATGTTGGGCCCTGAGAAGAACCGAATAATATAAATAATGCGCCTTCCGAATCACTAACAGCAACCACTCAATAGTCCGACGCACGCTTATGATTCTGCTGCCGAAGTCAAATTCCGCTGTGGTTAAGCGGTGATGATTTGTCTTAACCTCTTTTTTTCTGGAAAATTGAGGTTCTGAAAAGAACCGATAAATTTCGAATAATGCGCCTTCCAAATTAACCGCAACAAATCCAGATCCCGAACCATGCCAGAAATTTTCACTGAAGTGCCGATGACGCCGACGATAGTCTGTTTGCGCTGAGTCGCTACAGATGCAGCAAACACCGCCTTCACTGCCATCTTTCTGTCCGCCCTCCGTGGATCCTCGAACCGAAATGACGCGCGGGCGCGAAACACGGGTGTATTTATACCCAGAGAAAATGAAACGGTGGGTCATAAGGCTCATTCTGATATCCGTGTTGGGAATGCATGAACGGGATTAGTTGATTCTGACATTTTTACTGGGTAGGACAAGAATTGAAATTTCTAATAGCTTTTCGCGAATAATCAAAAGTTTCAATAAAATTGACAAATTGCTGGAGAGTTTCCGAGTCGATTGATGTATGAATCTCAAAAATCCATCGAAAGATAAAGGCTGTATTATCGTTCAAAATCTTACATGACTTCGTGACGATCTCCAATTTTAGATTCTGATTTGACACCCCGTACCTTCGGGTAAGACGTTGTCCAACGTCTAAAGTGTTATTGGAGCTAGAAAAAATCAGAAGTTTAAGTACAAGACACGACCACCCGACGTAAATTATAAAAAATAGAGTTAAGAACTGAGGAATATAGTGCCATCATGCATGGATATTATAAGACAATATTTTTTTTTGATTTCTTGTGTCGCTGGTTTCGAAGAAATTTGGCACAGCTCAAAACTTGAAACTTGTTGGATACGACAATTTAAAATTCCACTTAAAAAAGTTATTTACATAATTTTGTTATTATGCTGAATTAGATGGACCTTTGAGTTTCGGTTGATATGCGAGGTTTAATTTTATTTGTTCGATTTCAACAGAATTTTCTTGTGAGAAAATTCTATTTTACTGCTACTGACGCGAAAGTCAACCACTCGATGATTTGCCGATGAAATGCTATTGGTGCCATCCATGCAAAAACATATGTAGGGGAACTGCACGGCACTTCATCTCATAGCTCCCATTTTCATCCCATCAAAAACTCAGCAATGAAAAGGAATTTGATTTGTTTCATATTTTTGTGATTTTTTCAAACAGTGAGCACGTTTGTTAGCAAAAAGAAGCGACAAGATTGGTGCTGTATTTCTTTGTTTTGCGATGAGATGGAAAATGGAACAGTTCCCCTATATTGCATCATCTCCCTCCGACATCTCGCATCAACCTTGTCTAGTATGAAATAGTGGTCCTGAAAAAAATCGATTTATATTCAAAAATACGCCTTTATTAAAAAAAAACCCAAAATCACAATTTTGTGAGAATATTTTATATGGCTGACCAATGAATCCAATATTTATATTAGTCTAATATTTCAATTATGTGTTCTCTCTGAAAAGAAAATTTTGTCACTCGCACACTATTCCAGAATGATATTACAGTGATCGTTCGCTAATTGGGGCACGACCTCACCCCAACTAGCGAATGCCATTCGCTAATTGGGGCGTTTTGACAAGCGTCAATGTTGTTTACTTTTTGCATTGAACAAAGGAAAATTTTACGCGCCAGAAAATATCGATCCCGCCAAACACGGAAACAAAACGTCAACGCGTTTTTGACATCACATTCTGACGTTTAGCTGCTTTTTAATTGGGTTTCGCCCCAATTAGCGAACCCCCAACTAAAAAGCGCCCCAACTAGAAAAACCCCAATTAGCGAACGTTCACTGTATTCGAAACACCACATACCCTCAACGAAAACACGCTAAAATGCAATAAATAAAAAAAAACCTCCTTCTTTTTCGATTGAATCTCAGCGCCACCGGGAAAACAGTCTATTGCAAAGTTTCTTGAGTGGATGGAAGTTCAGTTTAAGTAGTATAATCCTTCAAACACGCTTCCAAACGGCAAGCCTCGACTCGATGCGCCCTACAAAAGGGAAGTAAGAGAAGCGTGGGACCGTTTTATGGAGTTGGTTTCGACATCCCATCCAAGGTATCCAATGTGGCTCTACGAAAAATGAATGCTACTCGGAGGACGACCGAATACGAGAAAAAAAAATAGTCACATCTCCATTGATACGCCATAGGATTGACTTGGCTAGGTGGGATGGACGGTCGTTGCCGTTGGTTGGTTGGTTTCTTTCGACGCAATATTTTGAATAAAGAAGTTCCTGTGTTTGACTTTGTAGAAGCCATTTCGTCAAGTGAAGGCAGGGAAGTAATACCGAAACCAATCCCATAGAAGTAAGTTCACCGGAGTGTAGAGGAGCGCATTATGATGGCTCGTTTGAGTCGAGACTTCGCTTCGCTCCGGTTGAAAGCGATTTGTGCCCTGGTTGTGAATTTGTCCGGTGAAGCAAAAAGTCGAAGAGTGAAATGCTTCCTGCTGCCAGCAGCACCAAGCACAAAAATAAAACCAACAAAAGGAAGAATGGACGTTCTCATCTTCCAAAGCCAATTGATCGTTCATTTTCACAATCAATCACTCGAAAACAAAAGCTGTCGAAAAGAAAGAAACTTTCTTTTTCAGAAAGTACCTTTAAATTGACAATTATCTGAATAAAGCTGTAAGTAATGGTCGCAAGAATCTTTTAAACCCTTGGATGAATGATTGATTTCGGCGAAATATATCGAGGGAGATGGGTATTCCATGTGTCAGCTCCATTTCAATGCCATTAAGCTTAAGAAGATTCATATTGTATTGTTAAATATGTAGCGTAGATGTACTATAAATCACCACTGTAGTGTTATATTTCGCCCCGTTGGTAAAACATGTAGTTTTGTTCAACGGTCTAGTGCAATGTTTTACTACACCGAAGAAAATAATGAAAACTAATCTGTGCGTAAAAAATAAAGACGCGGAAAATTACACTGTTCCGTACATGAATCTAAGTGCAGAATTTTTTGCACTGACTGCAGGGCAATTTTTGTCCGTGTGAAGAACAGGCCAAAATAAATAAATGCCGGACAAACTAATCAAACCTTCAAACTTAGGACCAATATGCGTACACAATCATAAAAACTATTCATAAAAGGCGATTATTAGTGGTTTTATATAAAAGAGATCATGCTTTTGCCACAACTTAGTTAAATAAAAGGTGACAAAATATAGCATAACAAATTTGATTATATAAAATATCGCCACTGCGCACTGGCGAAATTTAATTGACAGTTCTCAGAATAAAACTGTGTTAATTTTCGCCACATGGTTAGAAAAAATTACCTAATTTTGGGTACTTTTTTTCTCTTGCATCTCCCTCCCTCTTTCCTTTGTTGTCATAAAATGAAGAGCAAAACCACTCAACAAGCGCAGTAAAGAAAAGATATTTTAGTTACTAGATAAAGATTGTCGCTTCGGTTCCCTTTGTTCTGCTGTCCGGAACATGTTGGGTACCAAGCTGTCAAATCGTATGGATTTTCCTTCTTTGACATTTAGCTCCCCTATCCTCGCCAGCAAAAGATGTTCCGGACAGCGACGACAGCGACAATCTTTATCTAGTAACTAAAATATCTTTTCAGTAAAGTGTGGGAACCTAACGTTAAGTAATCTCATGTTTACAAAAAATAAGTGAAATTTACCTAACTTTTGGTTAGTTTCTATTTAAAATTAAGTATATTTTAATATTAAGTGAATTTTACTTAATTTCAAGAAAAAATTACTTAATTTTGAGTTCCCACACTAAACCCCCGGTTTGAGTGAAAAGTACCTAAAATTAGGTCCTTTTTTAACCATGCACCATAACACCATCGCACAATGGGGAAATCCTATTCCAAAGGTGGAAAAAATTGATAACTTTCTTCACGAACAACTTACAGAAGAGATCAAGAGCTTATCCGAAAGAGAATTTTGCAAAAAATTCAGTGAGTGCTGTTTCGTGGGCGTGGAACGCTTCTGTATGTAGTTATCGAGCTCGTTTTGCCCTAATGCCCCATATATCGCGAGTTTCCAAACTATTTGTCATTTTATCTTTAAGACATTGTTCTTAAATTGTGGTTATCTCTTCACTGTGGATCCACAGAAGGGCACTAAATATATTTTGTTGGTAAAAGTTAGAAATTTAAGGGATTTTGGGGTCAAATAAGTATCAAAGTGCAATTTTCATGTATTCTGTAAAAAATAGTAATATTTACAGATAAGTGTTGATATTATTGTCTCAAAGTGTTGAACAGATATTGACAAATGTTTGCCGAACAAAAATTAATGAAATAAATCGTTTCACAAATGTTTTATTTGGTTATTTATTGAGTAAAAAACGGTTTTTAAAAACTTTTTAATAGCACCGATGCCAAACATTTCCAAACCATACCCGATAGCACAACTAGACAAGAATAGTCATATGTTATGAGTCTTGATGTGATCATAGATAGGAGGTGATGGGAGGTACACTTTTTTTACCTTTTTGTCCAAATTCCCCTATGAAGCAATATAGCTCAATGATTCTGAGCAAGGAAATGATATAGTAATGTTAATTTAATTGATATTTTCCAATGATATAATGAAAATAACAAATAATCATATAGTTCATTAAAAGTATTGGATTATAGGGGATTTAGGGGTCAAACTGCTCATTTAATGTAATTTTTTATACAAAATAGGATAACTTTTCTCACGAGCGACTCACACAAAAGGTAAAGGGCTTACTCGAAAGCGAATTTTCCAAAAAAATCAGTGAGTGATGTTTTATAGACATGAGACACTTCTGTATGTAGTTGTTGAGCTGGTTTTGCCCCAAAGTCCCATACATCAAAATTATTCATATTTTGGTACTTTTATCTTTTAAAAATTACACTGAAATTCGGTTTTCCTCTTCATTGTAGATCCATACATAGCACTATACATATTTGGTTGGAAAAAGTTGGAAATTTAAGGGATTTTGGGGCCAAATAATCATCAAACTGCATCTATGTGAATTTTTCATGTATTCTGTAAAAAAGAATAATACCCAAAAAATTATTTGCACTTTATTACGTCGAATGATCATTTAGGGTTAATATACGATGATTTGAAAACTTGTAAGCATTGATGTAGCTCCTACATATGGTTGATTTTGGTGAAATCTACAACCTATTGATTATTCAGATATTTACAGATAATAGTTTATATTATTGTCATAATTTTTTTAACAGAAATTGATACCATTAAAAAAACAAATATCCATATATTACAATCAAACTGGAATTTTAAGACATTTTGGGACAAATAAGTGAGAAAAATCATTAATTATGTATTTAAAAAAAAATATTCTGAGTCCTGAACCCTATGATTTTTTTTTCAATGCAATCTCCGAATATTTGTTATATTTGAAAATTGTTATTTGTATAGTATCATTGACAAATTATAATTGAATCAATGTTACTCCATCATTTCTTAACCCAGAATCATTGAGCTTTATTATTTCATAAGGGGAATTTGGGTGGAACGTCATAAGAAAAGCATATTTCCTATCCATTATCACAACGACTAATATATTTACTCTTATCTAGTTGTGCAAACGGGTATGGTTTGGTATGGCATTAAAAAAATCGGGTTTTACCCAATAAATCACAAAACAAAACACGAAATGATTTACTTCATTAGTAATTGAAAAATGAAAAATTCACGTAAAGTGCAATTTAATACTTATTTGATCCCAAAATCCTTTAAATTTTCAACCTTTACCAACAAAGCATGTATAGTGCTTTTCTATGGATCTATAATGAAGAGGAGAACACATCTTTAGTACAATACTTGGAATATAAAAGCACGAAAAATATGATAAACTGTGATGTATGTGACATTGGGGCAAAACTAGCTTAATAACTACATACAGAAGTGTCTCAGGTCTATAAAACATGTCTCACTGAATTTCTTGGAAAAATCCCTTTCGAATAAGCCCTTAATCTTCTATGTGCGTCGTCTGTGAAAAATGTTATGCTATTTTGAATAAAAAATTACATTAAATGAACTGTATGACCCCTAAAACCCCTATAATTCAATATTTTTAAAGAATTATATGATTATTTGTTATTTTAATTATATCATTGGAAAACTATGAATTGAATTACTACATCATTTCTTTGCTCAGAATCATTGAGCTATATTGCTTCATATATATCCCCTATAGGGGAATTTGGGCAAAAAGTTAAGAAAAAAGAGTATCTCCCATCACCTCCTATCTATGATCACATCAAGGCTCATAACATATGACTATTCTTGTCTAGTTGTGCTATCGGGTATGGTTTGGAAATGTTTGGCATCGGTGCTATTCAAAAGTTTTTAAAAATCGTTTTTACTCATTAAATAGCCAAATAAAACATTTGTGAAACGATTTACTTCATTAATTTTTGTTCGGCATCCATTTGTCAATATCAGTTCAACACTTTGAGACAATAATATCAACACTTATCTGTAATTATTATTTTTTTTACAGAATACATGAAAATTGCACATAAAATGCACTTTGATGCTTGTTTGACCCCAAAATCCCTTAAATTTCCAACTTTTACCCACAAAATATATTTAGTGCCCTTCTGTGGATCCACAGTGAAGAGATAAACACAATTTTAGAACAATGTCTTAAAGATAAAATGACAAATAGTTTGGAAACTCGCAATATATGGGGCATTAGGGCAAAACGAGCTCGATAACTACATACAGAAGCGTTCCACGTCAATGAAACGGCACTCACTGAATTCTTTGCAAAATTCTCTTTCGAATAAGCTCTTGATCTCTTCTGTAAGTTGTTCGTGAAGAAAGTTATCAATTTTTTCCACCTTTGAAATCGGATTTCCCTATTGTGCATCGGCAGGGAATCAATATTCGGGCAAGGCCTAACAATAGGTCTTTTCATGTGACACTGCCGAGACTGAACTTGTTTCCAAACGCTGAACGACCGTGCAAGTCCGAAGCCGTCACTTTCATAGAAGAACTGTCAATTGACGATAAAATCAACTGTTTTTAAACGTTTCGTGAAAAGACCTATATACTCTTTGTCATCAACAGAGTTTGTTACTGACAAACGCACCTAGCGACAAACCTTTATCCGAACCCGAACACAATATGACAAGAATCATTTGCCTTGCATGCTCTTATATTTTCTAAAATACGATGCTAATTTTGTAATCATTGTTCGATTCTCGAATATTTCCATAAAAGCAGAAACTATGATAGCATAAAACCGAAATTTGCTCTTGAAATAATGCAAAATAACGGGTTGAAAAGTTAGCAACAAGATTGTCTTCTTTTTTGTTGCTGACAAAATTGTTCGGATCTTTGTCATTATTATCTCCGACAAAAACAAAGCTTTGTCGTTGGTTCGCTTTTGTCGCTTGTTTCGCACGCGCATTCCAGAAAAATTGATTCCCTGACCATCGGTTGTCTTCTTCTGATTTCTACTTGGATTTGTCTGATATTGTGAAAGTGTTGCCTAAGCTCAGGGCGTTAATGGATCCGTTCAAACTATCATTTGATATGGACACCAAAGGGGTGGCGAAAACTAAATCAAAATACTTGCAATTTAAACGGTATATTTATATGAATTAGCAATTATTTATCGTCATAAATTAATCAGATTTCCTAGAGGAGAAATAGTTTTATATAATAATCACAAAACTTCCACAATAGCTAGAATATTTTGCATTTTGCGACAATATTTAGGATAAACGTACGTTTAGGGTGGCGAAATATAGTACTTGATATTTTTCCAAATCTGTATTCGTGTAATGATTACAATGTATGTAAATAGTGGCTAAAGAATCAGTGAATAATGGATTTAGCAGAATAATGGAAGGGAAAAGAATAGCGGGAAAATAGTGGAGGCTAAATTTCTCAAGTGCGGCGAAATCATCAAACAAACGGTGAAGAAATCAACAAACTGTTTATCACATTTGAATGTTAGCTTTGACTACACATCTACACGTACACATACACATCTATAGTTTCTACTCGGTGATTGAACGGCAATAATGAAATTGGGCAAAGTATCAGCTGAACGGCTGATATTTTCTGTGTGTAAGTTTCAGTAATCCCAATTCCGAGATTACTGCAATGATGTAGACAATAAGGATGGCAATGAAGCGGAATTCATCATTGTCAACATTGACGATGGTGCCATCGAAGGTTCGGAAGCAGACACGTATCAAAGGAAACTTCCACCACATTTTGAATATGTTCCTCACACTTTACACCGGCTTGCATCGGCTGATGTTGAAAAGTAGCTCTCCTCTAATAAGAACTCATCCATTCAAGCGTCTAATGATTCTATAGCAGTGAACTTTGGAAACGTTGTGCTTATCCGAAATAACAAACGTGAGAAAGTTTTGCAAAGCTGTGACTAAGACTAAGACTAAGACTAAGACTAAGCGATCGTCATAGAGCGCTTTTGCAGGGGTATCTTTTTATAATCAAGCTGTTTGCAAATGAAATCGATGCCCTTCAAATTGACAGTGTTATTATTTAAGATTTCTCAATAATACTTGCTCACTGTTCAACAGTTCCTTATGGAAATTTGTACTACCCACTTATCCGTATTAAGGGATGAGGTCCTTGAATCTCAGGAATCCCGGTATGAACACGAGATGAATTGGAAATCATTATTATAGCGGAACAAAGAAAACATGAACACGAATTGAGCTCAGAATTGATCATTGAACTTCATTGGTTTTTAATGAAAAGAATGGAGAATTGCAAATTTACTGGAGAATTTCCAACTATAAAACATGTTTTCTTTCGATTTAACGCCAATTCAACGCTGTTCCTAGCCAAGTCGGGACATTTGTTTTTTTTTTTAAGGAAAATGGTTCTATCTCCCAGAAGACAAACTCTCAGTAAGAAACCACTAGAAAGTTTGGCCTTGCTCAAGTGTAACGTGCGAGAAAACGATGAAGATTTAATTAAATATTGGTTATTCTGTTGACGTGAAAATAATGTTATAATGAAATAATTACATGAAGAGACCGATAAAATTTAATTGCCTAATTTCCGGATATTGGCCATTCGCATAGCTGCTACACGATACTAAATACTCATCCAAATTCGTTTGCATGTGTACAAACAATACTTGAGAATGAGTTCGTATAATGAATTGCGAGAGTCTGGCTATGTGCCTATAGGTTGAGATTTTGGGCTCATCAGTAGGGGAAGTGGGGGTAGCACGCCCATAGGGGTTAAAACGCGCCACCCCTGAATAAGGTTAAATATCCCCATTTTGATTATTTTCAATAGTCTATACGATAAAGCAATGAAAAATATTGCCATTGGATACACATATTTCATGATTTTTCTCTAGTTATACACACGAAAAAACGATTTTTGCGTGTTTTGATGCAATTCTAGCTCGGTGGAATTTAGTCTTTCTGTCGCTGTTATACATTGATAAATTAATAATTGAGCCATGATTAAAACGATTGTATGGGCCTTCAAACTTCTGAGGTCGGTGTGGGGCATTACGCCCATGCTCATTTCGTATGACCGAAACAGCTGAAACATTCGGTTAATTGCCTTAATGTAGGCAATTAAAATGAAAATCAGTACGATAAGCACATGCGCGTTTTAACCCATCCACTGGCGCATCTCACCCCGCATGGTTTCAAAATCATTTTTTTCGGGTGCTTTTTAAAAATCAAATTTCTGTGCAATAAAATGGACAATTAGATATCTGTTATCGGTAGTCAGTCGCAGATATGCTGTTCTTCAGTATGCGCTGATGAAAACTGGCTGAAATGGTGGTTTTCATTGATAAAAATGGCATTTTCCTTAACGTGGGCGTCCTACCCCCAGTTCCCCTACTCGCTAAGCTGCGGAGGACGTAGCTTAGTAGAGAAAGCACCTGTCTAGCATCCTTGAATTGGGTTCAAACTCCACCGAAGGAAAATACATTGTTCGATCCAATCAAAGTTTATTGCCTATACTTCGGTATTGGCCACCCGACATGGTCAATGTTCTGAAAAACTCCGATGTGAATATGTACATTATCTGGAAGATTTTTTAATTGAAAAATTTATTGGAGGTAACCACATTCTATCGATGGGACTTGGACTTGGAGATGGATTCCAACTCGGACATCACCCTCAGTATGCTAGACTGGTGCTTTTAACCAACTAAGCTACGTAGCTTAGCGGCTACTGAACAAGCACTCACAATATTTTTTCCCAAACCAACGATTCCACATGTGTGTAGTACACATTCACATTAGAGTAAGCCTCTATATTTGAAACTAGCAGACCCGACGAACTTCGTTTCGCCTAAAATTGATTTATTCTCGGATTAGTTCTCGAGTTATGCACAAATGTGTGTTTTATTTGTATGGGAGCCCCCCTTTCCAAAAGGGGGATGGGTTTCGAACCATCTTAAGAACCTTCCTCGGCCCCAAAAACCTGTACATACAAATTTTCACGCCAATCGGTTTACACTAATAAAAATCCACACATTTTTATTGGCAAAAATCTAAAGAAATTTACAAATAAATTTTATGTGTGCGTTAATAACCACCCGCTATGGGAAAATCCACATAAAGGTTATTAGTTAATAAGGGTTATGTGTGATTCCACATATGTGCTATGCGAATTCACATAGCAGTTATGTGGGAAATGCTATAGTCAAAATTTATGTGTGCCACACATAATGGATATGATTGGATTTTTGTCAGTGTAGTAATTTCGGAGTCTATAAGGTTCAGACAGACAGAAATTCATTTTTGTGTATATAGATCTCTGGCAGCTACACACATTCCAATACCGGAGGCCAATACCCTAAATATAGGCAATTAACTTTGATTGAACTGAACTCGAGTTGCGTGCTCTTACCTACGCAATGCGGTCGGGTCTGAGCTTGACGTCCGACTGACAAATAGCAAACGCACAACCTCTACTTGATCAGTGCATTTGCTTTGCAGTGCATTATATCAAAAGATATTTTAGTTAGGGGGAAAGACAGCTTTGGCAGGTTTTGTTCTATTATTGTAAGGGGGCTTTGATATGCAAAGAATGTTTAGGTCAAATTTGAGCATAGTCAGTCATAAAAAAACCCCTGCCAATAATAGAACAAAACCTGCCAAAGCCGTCATTCCCCCTACTAGATAAAGATTGTCGCTGTCGTCGCTGTCCGGAACTTCTTTTGCTGGCGAGGATAGGGGAGCTAAATGTCAAAGAAGGAAAATCCATACGATTTGACAGCTTGGTACCCAACATGTTCCGGACAGCAGAACAAAGGGAACCGAAGCGACAATCTTTATCTAGTAACTAAAATATCTTTTATTATATCTCATATAATATGCTTATTCCGGAAGACGTTGAGTACATCAAGCGGGAAGGAGAGAGCGATGCGTCGATGCAGAGTCCTGTTGGGATGGATGCTTCAACCGCAAATAGCCGCTGCAATTTGATTGCACCCGCTGCTCCAGGGCCAACATCAACACTTCTACTGCAAAGGAATTGCAACGACAGCAATTAAGGTGGTTATACAACAAAGCCACAAATCGGCCATCTTGGAAACTACGTGCTTTTTCTAGTGATTTTTCAAGAGCACAAATTGAGAGAACCACAACGCTCATGGGGATGAAACATTCGTAGATCATTTCCTTACTCATGCTAAACAACCGACTTTAATTTCAGCATTGTACGACAATTATTACGCTAGATTTGAATATTTGATAATAGGAGTAGAAACTCGTGTGGTGAATTTAAAATTCACCACATGGCTTGATTGTATAATCACCTTAAGAGACGAACTAGCCAACCATATGGGCACAGCAATCAAACAGTTCCGAGGGACAGACAACATGTCCCAACAGCGGATCCCCAAATTGTAGGACTCCTATCGGTTGATGAGTGCAGTAAGCATCTTTAACCAGGATATCTTGGCTTTGACTTTACTTAGTTGTAAACAGTGGAGAATATCAAGGATCTGCAGCACATCGTACACTCAACCCCCTTTTCACGACAGCTTTTTATACGTCACTTACGTTTTACTTACTTACTTACTTTTAAAAACGGTTTATGCCCCATATGATGTATTATACCAAACGCAATATGCCTTAAGCAGACGTTCCTTTTGAAGCATTACTTTCTGGTTGTACCGAAGGGACTATGGGCTTGACGGAGGTGGTCGGAGGTGTCGAAGGTGGTCCCTAACCCCGCACTTCTTGGACAACCCAGGATGTCTGTTGAGCAGATTCCTCCTCCATTGCTTAGGAAGAAAAAAAGACGTTCCTTTCTAGGTCATCCAAGAATTCCCCAGACTCTTAGCCGCAGTTTCATCGCAAACATGTCCTCCAAGTATTTGTCTTTCAATTACGTTTTAAATCCAGGCATATGAGATATAGTAAGGTCTCCAAATTGTTCTGGAGTTTGAATCAAATGGTCTACCGAATCAACCAAGTCTTCCATGATGTCCCCAGGCAAGGTAACACCCCAATTATGTCATCCAAGTATTTGTCTTTCGCTTGCGTCTCAAATCCAGGCACATGAGTAGTTCTAAGATCTCCATATCGTCCTGGACTTTGAATCAAATGGTCTGCCAGATCAACCAAGGCTTGACGTCCTTAGCCGCGGTAACAACCCAATTATGTTCTCCGAGTATTTGTCGTTCGTTCGCGTCTCAAATGTAGGAATATGAGTTGTTCTAAGATCTCCTAATTGTCCTGGAGTTTGAATCAAATGGTCTACCGAATCAACCAAGGCTTCCATGATGTCCCCAGCCGCGGTATCAACCCAATTATGTCCTTCGAGTACTTTTTTTTTCATTTGCGTTTCAAATTCAGGCATATGAGATGTTGAAAGATCTCCAAATTGTTCTGGAGTTTTAATCAAATGGTCTACCGAATCAACAATGGCTTCCATGAGGTCCCCAGCCATGGTAACAACCCACTTATGTCCGCGGCTGAGTACATCATGGAAGCTTTGGTTGATGCATTAGACCATTTGATCCAAACTCCAGGACAATTTGGAGATCTCACAACATCTTACATACTAAAATTTGAGACGCAAGTGAAATACTTATACTCAGAAGACAAAATTGGGTTGACACCGCGGCTAGGGACATCGTGACATCGCCTTGTTTGATACGGAAGACTCTTTGATTCAAACTCCAGGACAATTTGGAGATCTTGAAACATCTCATATGCCTGGATTTCAGACGTAAGTGAAAGACAAATAATTGGAGGACATAAGTGGGTTGATATCGCGGCTTGAGGCACCATGGAAGCCTTGGTTGAATAGTAAAAGGGTTGAGTGTATATTTGGCTGCAGTGGCAGCTGCAAGATGAGAGTGATTGCGCACACGCCTCAAAGTAATAAAACCCGCGTGGATGCGACGTCTGGAGACCGTGTGCGATTAAAGATGGGACGATCAACACAATACAAGCAGGGGGAATCGATCAACGAGGCTAGTTCGGAATGTTGCTAAAATTGGGGGAAAGGGCTTTTTGGCCGAACAGACCATTGGTCCGAAAGTTATTTAATCGAATGGATCATACAGCCGAGAAGGTCATTCAGCCGAATGGTGATTTGGCTGAATAGGTCACTTGGCCGAAACGGTCGTTTAGCAGAGACGTCCATTTGGCAGAAAAGGTCATTTAGCCCAAAACTCCGTTTAGCAATAAAGACCACTGTGAATAGTCAGAAGTGAGAAACGAGAAGCGAGAGTGAGGCCTCTCACTTCTTACTTCGTACTACTCACTTTTAACAATCAGTAGCTCTCACTGTGAAAAATGAGTAGTGTGAAGTGAGAAGAGGAACGTCTCACTTCCCACTTTTAACTCATCACTTCTCAAGTAAGACGCTTTACTTTTCACTCAAATTGTTTCATTTATCACTCCTCACTGCGAGAAGTGAGTAGTTCGAAATGAAAAGTAAGAAATTAGAAGTGAGAAATAAGTGAGAAGCCTCACTTCCCACTGCTCACTGCTCATTTCTCACTTATCACTGTAAAAAGTGAGAATTGTAAAGTGAGAGATGATACGTGTCCTCACTTCGTATTCTTCACTTTTCACAGTGTTCATTTCTCACTCCTTATTTATCACGCCTCTTTCTACCCTTATTCGCATAAGCGTCCCATGTCAGTTTGCTTCAACTTAAATAATATGCCGTTTATTTTTCAAACTATTCTACAGTCAAACCTCTATGAGTCGATGTTCTATGACTCCACGCAGAAAAAATTACGGTAGACTCAAACATATTCTAGGTAAAATCAAACAAAATTTCAGTTTGTTGTGGCATCAAACATAAATATGGTTATGAACAAACATATTGTCGCAATCAAAACAAACGTTAATTATGTTTGAATGAAATATACATATTTCCTTATCAATTCTACCAATATTCATATTCTGGTAGCATTAGACTACCAGATTTCACGTATGAACGTGCATACTTCATTTACTTACCTTTTTGTACCTAAAATCATCCTCATCAACAATTTAGAAGCATGGAAAAATATGCTTCCACTCCTTTGCTGCTGCTTTGGTGCAGCTTCCGAGTTTTTGTTTACATCTATAAGAGCTAGTGAGGGGCTGCTCACTAGTGCATGCATAATACAAACAGGAATTTTATTTTGTTTTTAAATTAAATTATGTTTGATTTGAACATAGTATCTGTTTGCAAACAAACATGAATAATTTTGATTCAAATGGATGAAATTTGTATCCGTGTCAATATCGACATCAATATTTTTTTTTCTGGGTTGCTATGATGGTGCCTTCAAACAGCTTTCTAAAGGTTTGCTATTCCTCATCCCGATATTTCCATGAGTCGATAGCCCCTTCAATATCAACTGGGGGTTTGAGAAATACAAAAAAATCTTCATTCATTTTCATTTATTTAGTTAACATCTAAACAGATAACACTGAATCAACAATTTGACGCCACAATGCACGGTTCGAGGCCGCATCTCTCCATCCTCGGATACGCCCCACGCTCGCCAAGTCGTTCTGCACCTAGTCTGCCCATCTCGCTCGCTGCGCTCCACGCCGTCTCGTACCTGCCGGATCGGAAGCGAACACCATCTTTGCAGGGTTGGTTCGCAGGTTCGCCGTAGAGTTGGGCGAGCTCATGGTTCATTCTTCGCCGCCACACACCGTCTTCTTGCACACCACCAAAGATGGTCCTAAGCACCCGTCTCTCGAATACTCCGAGTGCTTGCAAGTCCTCCTCGAGCATTGTCCATGTTTCATGTCCGTAGAGGACTACCGGTCTTATTAACGTCTTGTACATGACACATTTGGTGCGGTGGCGAATCTTTTTCGACCGCAGTTTCTTCAGGAGCCCGTAGTAGGCCCGACTTCCACAGATGATGCGCCTTCGTATTTCACGACTAACGTTGTTGTCAGCCGTTAGCAAGGATCCGAGGTAGACGAATTCCTCGACCACCTCGAAGGTATCCCCGTCTATCGTAACACTGCTTCCCAGGCGGGCCCTGTCGCGCTCGGTTCCGCCCACAAGCATGTACTTTGTCTTTGACGCATTCACCACCAGTCCAACTTTTGTTGCTTCACGTTTCAGGCGGGTGTACAGTTCTGCCACCTTTGCAAATGTTCGGCCGACAATGTCCATGTCATCCGCGAAGCAAATAAATTGACTGGATCTGTTGAAAATCGTACCCCGGCTGTTACACCCGGCTCTCCGCATGACACCTTCTAGCGCAATGTTGAACAACAGGCACGAAAGTCCATCACCTTGTCTTAGTCCCCGGCGCGATTCGAACGAACTGGAGTGTTCGCCCGAAATCTTCACACAGTTCTGCACACCATCCACCGTTGCTTTGATCAGTCTGGTAAGCTTCCCAGGGAAGCTGTTCTCGTCCATAATTTTTCATAGCTCTACGCGGTCTATACTGTCGTATGCCGCCTTGATATCAACGAACAGATGGTGCGTTTGGACCTGGTATTCACGGCATTTTTGAAGGATTTGCCGTACAGTAAAGATCTGGTCCGTTGTCGAGCGGCCGTCAACGAAGCCGGCTTGATAACTTCCCACGAACTCGTTCACTAATGGTGACAGACGACGGAAGATGGTCTGGGATATCACTTTGTAGGCGGCATTAAGGATGGTGATCGCTCGAAAGTTCTCACACTCCAGTTTGTCGCCTTTCTTGTAGATGGGGCATATAACCTCTTCCTTCCACTCCTCCGGTAGCTGTTCGGTTTCCCAGATTCTGACTATCAGTTTGTGCAGGCAAGTGGCCAGCTTTTCCGGGCCCATCTTGATGAGCGCAGCTCCGATACCATCCTTACCAGCTGCTTTATTGGTCTTTAGCTGTTGAATGGCATCCTTAACTTCCCTCAAGGTGGGGGCTGGTTGACTTCCATCGTCCGCTGAACTGACGTAGTCATCTCCCCCGCTGCCTTGACTTTCACTGCCTGTACTCTCAGCGCCATTCAGATGTTCCTCGTAGTGCTGCTTCCACCTTTCGATCACCACACGTTCATCCGTCGAGATGCTCCCATCCTTATCCCGGCACATTCCGGCTCGCGGCACGAAGCCTTTGCGGGATGCGTTGAGCTTCTGATAGAACTTGCGTGTATCTTGAGAACGGCACAGCTGTTCCATCTCCTCGCACTCCGCTTCTTCCAGGCGGCGTTTCTTCTCCTGTCTATAACGTTCCACGTTCTGCCGGGTACCTTGCTGCAGCGCGACCGCCCGCGCTGCATCCTTCTCCTCCAGAATCTGTCTACACTCTTCGTCGAACCAATCGTTCCGTCGACTTCGACCCATATACCCGACGTTGTTCTCCGCTGCGTCGTTAATGGCTGCTTTGACTGTACTCCAGCAGTCCTCAAGAGGGGCCACATCGAGCTCACCCTCTTCCGGCAACGCTGCCTCGAGATGCTGCGCGTATGCAGTGGCAACATCAGGTTGCTTCAGTCGCTCTAGGTCGTACCGCGGCGGTCGTCGGTACCGAACATTATTGATGACGGATAGTTTTGGGCGCAGTTTAACCATCACCAGATAGTGGTCAGAGTCGATGTTAGCGCCACGATATGTCCTGACGTCGATAATGTCGGAGAAGTGCCGTCCATCAATCAGAACGTGGTCGATTTGTGATTCTGTCTGCAGTGGTGATCTCCAGGTGTACCGATACGGGAGGCTGTGTTGGAAGTAGGTGCTACGAATGGCCATATTCTTGAAGGCGGCGAAATCAATTAGTCGTAGGCCGTTTTCGTTCGTTAGCCGGTGAGCGCTGAACTTCCCAATAGTCGGTCTAAACTCCTCCTCTTGGCCAACCTGAGCGTTCAAATCTCCTATGATGATTTTGACGTCGTGTCTTGGGCAGCTGTCGTACTCACGTTCCAGCTGCGCGTAGAATGCGTCCTTATCATCATCAGTGCTTCGGAGTGTGGGCTATGGACGTTGATTATGCTGAAGTTGAAGAACCGGCCTTTGATCCTCAACCTGCACATTCTTTCATTGATCGGCCACCACCCGATCACGCGCCTTTGCATATCGCCCATCACTATGAAAGCTGTTCCCAGCTCGTGTGTGTTGCCGCAGCTCTGGTAGATGATATGATTACCTCTAAACGTTCGCACCATTGATCCCTTCCAACAAACCTCCTGCAGCGCTACGATGCCGAATCCACGGTCCTTGAGCACATCGGCGAGTATGCGTGTGCTCCCGATGAAGTTGAGAGATTTGCAGTTCCACGAACCGAGTTTCTAATCGCTAGTCCCTTTTCGTCGCAGTGGTCTTCGCCGATGGTTCCGGTCCGTACTCTCTTGTTGATTGTTCGTTGCGTGAGTTTTTTTTTGGCTGGCTTGCAGGGCCTGACACCAAACCCCCTAAATTTCCGGAGGACCATTCCTCCTTATTTCCGGTGGACCATGGTGCACAGTTTCACTTAGAGTCCCTCGCTGGCACTCGGACGATGATCAGCCGCCCCTAACATGGAGAACAGACGCTGTTGTGAGCCGATCCTGACATGGAGAACAGACGCTCAATAAGATTTGCACCTCCGGAGAGGAGCAAATCTTATTCTTCCCTGTCAGCATACGACCCCTGTTCCCCCCGCGGTTGGTCACCCGATCTACCCTAAGGTAGCTCGTATCCCGGCCAGCACCGCGGGGAGGTAGGGATAGGAGTTGCTGGGTAAGAGGCTAAGGACCGCGAGATGGGGTCTATTTTATTCCTTCAGGTACGCGAAGTACCAATGGTACGCTTTACCCAGCATTTGCCGTGCCACAAAAAAATCTAATAAATTGATAAAACCTGGATTTTTTCGGAATATTTACCAAAATATTTTTTATCTGTGTAACTATCAAATGGACCATAATTATATTTATTTCTTGTGCAAAAGTGTATCAAAATCTGGATTGTGACTGTTATGTGAATAAATAGCAAGATGGGAGAACACAAGTGGGTTCAAATTTTTAGAACAAAGCTTATTTCAGCAGTTTTGCTCACTCAGTTTTTCTCACTAAATATTTGTGGCTCTTCATTTCTCACTTCTCACTTCTCACTGTGTAAAGTTAAAAGAACGTAGTGAAAATTTAGACGCCCCATTTCTCACTTTTCGTAGTGGGTCGATCGCATTTCTGCAGAGACCATACTATCTGTGCAGATGTTGCATCAACAATTGGTGGGGCATCATGTTACTATGAATTGTTCTCAAAGTTCTGTGCAAATTTATCGGATACAGGAGAAAATAGACAGTACTCTCCGCCGGCAGCAGGCAGGATTCCACCCGGAAGATCATGTGTGGACCATATTGTCACGCACCATATCATCTTGGAGCAAGTCAACGAATTTCAAGAGACCCTTTATCTGGTATTCATTGACTCTTTCGATCTGTGGGGAGCTCTTAAGACGCAAGAGAGCTCCGGACAAAATCGTCAGCCACATCGAAGTGCAGTACGAAGCTTTCAAGGGCAGAGTCCTGCATACCGGAGCTTTGTCTGACGCCACCCGGGTAGAATACCCTTCAGTTGATTAAGCTGAAATTGGTTGCAAATCCTTTCAATCCATAATTGTTCGGGCTGAAAACTACCACCACAACCTCCAACCCATTGCTCCGGAACGTAATATTTTATAACAGATCCGAACTCACTTCTCGCACCATTGAAAAACCAACATGAAAATGTATGAACGTATTAAAATTTAGCTTGAACCAACACAGCTATTGGTTGTGAGTTTCATTTTAATAAAATTGTACTTCACCTGCTGCAATTCGAACGGATTCCCAGAACCTACCAACAATTATTGCTATCCTATGTCATAAAGCGTTACTGAAGGGATATAAAATCATTCTATAGCTAAATATTCAATGATGATATTCAGAGGTCTTATTATCCAACACAATTGACCTTTACCGTCAATTGTTTTATTTGCTCGATCGATTCGTTGGCTTATTTAAGGACAACCTTCCCAAAGAACCTCGGGTGAATTTTTCAGGCCGGTTCACACGTGCAGCACTTTTTAGGTTTTTGTTTTCGACTTTAAAAATAGTTGGAGGCTTAGAAAAATATGGGGTTCTTTGGGCAAATTGACCTTAAATAAGCCAAAGAATCGACTGAGACAATAAAACGAAAAAAATTTTGACGGGAAAGGCCAATTGTAAGATTCTTTTCTTCCATATACATCCACTATGATGAATTTCGTACCATCACAATGCAATCAAAATTGATGTCAACCCAAATATCAAGCAATACGGTTGTAGGCGGTAATTTGGCATGATCATATATTTGTGTAAATATATAGAGACCTCTTTTAGTGGAATGTATTCAACCGTCTAAGACAAATTTAGTGCGTTCCATTTAATTTTTCTACGTTTTGTTATCTTTACAGATACGTATTTCGACCTCAACTGTGAGGCCGTCTTCAGTGTCTCGTACTTGATTCGACTTCCATGAAATAAATCTATGCTAATCCTGGTTGACCCTAGATTCGTTTATGTGCAGTTTATACTTGATTAATATAACCTCCGCATCCTCTCTGTACAAATTTTAAATCTTAAAAAGATAAATTTTCCATGCTCGGAGTAGCAACCATTGATATGTACGTACAGTCAGTCTAAGCTAAGCTAAGCTAGCTTGAATAGATTGCTTTTCGAACTAGCTTAGTATAAACTTTGCAAATATGAGAAACGATTTGTTTGTATGTTATAACAGTTTTGATCTATTTCTGAGTGTGTAAAGCAGTCACATAAAAAATACTTTTAAGTCTCGATCAAAAAGGAATTGTAAAAAGGCCAGCGCTCAGCTGTATCTTAGATTATTTTTTTCAAATGGACCTTAATGCTTTTGACCTTGGAACAGCGATTGTGAGCTTCATTCAAACTATTTTCGTCAACTAAAGTATCCATGTCCAAGTTTAAACAAAATAATGAATTCTAATCTATGGTAGAAGAGACGGTTGAAAAAAAAAAAAATATGCTGAATAGAGAGAGCACCAAATCGCTCTCCATCACTGACACAATCTAGCTCTTCAGTTATTAGGACTCCAGGGTGCGCTCTTATCACAAGCTTCATGGAAGACTCTAACCCTCTCGACTCAGTCGTGTCCATCCCGTCAACGTTCATCAGCCGTCCTGGCCCTAAGGTTGAGTTTGGGGAAGGAGTCTTCCAAAATCAATTTTCAGGCGATTCAGTGATTCCCGCTACCTGAGCGTCTATTACCAAAACGTCAGGGGTCTGCGTACTAAGACAACCGTTTTGAAGTTACGATTACGATGTTGTTGTGCTATCAGAAACTTGGCTCAAATCCGATATTTGTAATTCGGAGCTTTCATCGGACTACTTCATTTTTCGTTGCGACCGTAGCGAGTTTTCCAGTGGTCTTTCTAGAGGCGGTGGCGTATTGGTTGCAGTCAACCGTGAATTGCAATGTACCGAAGTGTCCTTATCTGATTGCTGTGCGCTTGAACAAATCTCAGTCACATTGAAACTCCCTCATAACTCTCTGCATATTTTCGGCATCTATCTTCGCCCGAATTCCGATTGCGAGCTTTATGCTACCTACTGTACGGCAGTGCAAAGCTTAATTGATAAATCATCCGTTAATGACGTTTTCATGCTGCTTGGGGATTATAATCTCCCTCATCTTCAATGAATCTTCGATGACGACATCAACGGCTATCTGGCAACTAACGCATCTAGCGAGCAAGAAATTTTCCTTAGCGAAGCCATCTCGACATGTGGTTTGGTGCAAATCAACCCCTTCGTTAACCGTAACAATAGGCTGCTCGACTTGGTTTTCACAAATGCTTCTGACAACATGGACATCTCTCAGCCCGTTCTGCCGCTCATACCAATCGACGAGCACCATCCACCAGTAGTGTTACATATCGACACCTGCTGCCTAATACCACGTTATTCTGTCCAGGAACCGGATCCTATGGATTACGACTTTCGGCGGTGCGATTTTACTTCACTTAATGCAGAGCTTTCTGCGGTTGATTGGAGTCACCATTTCCATGGGCACTCAGTAGATGCTAACGTACTGCTGTTTTACGACAAGCTGTATGAAATATTGCACCTAATAGCTCCTCGCCGTCGTCGCATTAATCGAGGTGTTTATAACAAACCTTGGTGGAATGCTGAACTCAGAAACCTGCGCAACAGATTGAGGAAGCTACACAAACAGTACATCGCTAACAAAACTGACGGGAACAGAGTTTCCCTCCATCAGGTAGAAACCTCTTATAACGACCTCCTCGATGCCAGTTACCGAAGATATATGAACGACCTCCAATCAAATCTTAAAAATAATCCGTCCAGGTTTTGGAGATTTATCAAATCGCAAAAGACGGCTAATCAAGTTCCGAACAATGTTGTTTATGGCGACACTACAGCTACCACATCTGATGAAGCTGCGAACCTCTTCGCCGACTTTTTTCAGAGTGTGTTCAATGTGAACCCTCCGCAAACTCACCCAGGTAGTTTTTCGAATATTCAACCACACGATATTGATCTCGCGCCCTTCCTGTTCTCTGACCTAGAAGTACTGAAAGCTCTTCGCGATTTAGATGCTTCAAAAAGTGCCGGAGTGGATGGCCTAACACCTTTCCTGCTGAAAGCCTGTGCTGAATCACTAGCGGCTCCACTAACACTACTTTTCAGCTTGAGTTGAGTGAAAAAAAAACGTTCCCTGTACTATGGAAAACAGCAACGATGATTCCAATTCACAAATCTGGAAGTTTGCGCAAAGTTAATAACTACCGTGGAGTTTCCATTCTTTGTTGTGTTGGAAAACTTCTTGAATCATTAGTTCAACAAGTTTTGTTATCTGCTGTTAAACCATTCATTTCAATTCATCAGCACGGTTTTCTTCCTCAACGCTGTAGTACAACGAATCTGCTATGCTATTCTAATGCGCTCTTCCGCGAAGTCGAGAAGCGCAATCAGGTGGACTACGTATACGAAGATTTTTCGACAGATTTCGACACCGTAAGGACTTTTACTGTTTATCCTGTATATCAATGATTTGACCAACTGCCTTACCTCTGCAAAGCCTGGCGACCTCAACATTTTCAGAGTAATACACTCTTTGCAGGATTGTGTTGCTCTACTAACTGATATTGACGTACTCCGCCGTTGGTGCGATGAATACGGAATGAGCGTGAATGTGGCGAAATGTAAAGTCATCGCCTTCTGCCGAATCATATCCCCAATATTGTACAGCTATACTTTTGCCGATGCTGCACTAGAGCGTGTTTCGTCGATTCGTGACTTGGGCGCTACAATGGACTCGCAATTGCGGTTCAACGAACATATTTCTGCAATAACGGCGAAGGCATTCGCAGTTTTTGGATTTATTCGTAGGAATGCAGCTCATTTCACCCATGTTTACAACTTGAAAGCTCTGTACTGTGCACTAGTGAGGAGTATTTTAGAATATGCTGCCCCTATTTGGACGCCGTACCATACGACCCAAGAGATTCGCATTGAACAAGTTCAAAAGCAGTTCATCCGTTTTGCACTTCGGCACCTACCGTGGAACGATCCAATGCACTTACCTGACTATAGAGCCCGATGTCAGCTAATTGACCTGGAACTATTCTCAACTAGACGACTCACCTTCAGAAGACTTGTAGTGTATGACATCATCAGCAGTAACATAGACTGTCCGGACTTGCTCGTGGATGTACAGTTGAGCATACCTAGCCATAGCCTGCGTCACGCTGATTTACTCGCTGTCCCAACCCACCGAACAACGTACGGATACAATAATCCCTTTAGCTCCTGCCTTAGAGCTTCTAATAATGTTTGTAATTTGTTTGATTTTAATGTGTCCAAGTATTGTTTCAAATCTAGAATAAGGAACTTAGAATAAGAGTAGTCTGTACGATCCAATCGAAGACGAATAAACAATTAACAATTCATCTTATACTACTTAGTATTAGCAGTTTCAAATTTCAAGGTCAGATACAATTACGCTTATTTGAAAATAGAATTCCTAGAGATATTCTTTTGATAGACTGAAACAAAACAATGCATCACAATGAAGTACAATCAAAGGAAAAAGATGAGAAAGGAAGAAGAAGGCTGCCAAACACAGCCGAAACGTCGGGCAGTTAAAACATTATTGTTTGAACAATTTTGAGACTGTTTAAGCCGAATCCCATCACATATATTCAACAGTCGAGACACCATAGAGATAAAATACTTTTAAGTCTCGATCAAAAAGGAATTGTAAAAAGGCCAGCGCTCTGAAGACAGCATTAGGTGCGAAAGTGGGCGGTATCTAGGTTTTTTATTTCAAATGGGCGTTATTGATTTTGACCTTGATTTTTGGAACAGCGATTGTGCGCTTGGGCTGCGAAATGGTGAGTTGACATCCGGGAAGGGGCGCCTAACATAGCTCTGGTCCTCACAAGTTCCAATACTCACGCTTCCACGGGTTTTCCGATGATAATTGACCGCCAGCTAGGGGTTGCGTACTTAGCTGGTAGTGCAGCCTGGGCACTGTTGTCCTTCTGACATCAGCTAGAGTGAGAGGGTGCGTCCTGTGGGGTCTGCCTAGGATGTGGTGGGGTTCAACAGTGGGCTCTGTTGAACTTCTATAAAAAGCTTCATGTGTCCCCAAGCAGGCCCTATCAAAGCGACCGTGTGCCGCTCAAAGCGCACTAGCCTAGTCCTGGTGTTGAGTAGGACTTTAAACAAATTTGACCCGACTGATCGAGCGTCTGTCCACCAAGGAGGTGCGGCTCCAACAGCGTCTGTTCTGGCATCCAGCGGCTGAGTATGAAATGCTATTCCCCGGAAGCTATACCTAAGATGGCAGCCCCATCCCGGTGGATAGGGAACCTTGAGCCAACAACCTACTGTTCCCGAAACATCAATTTGATCGAAAATCCGATAATGAAATACGGACTGATTTTACGGCAAGGACTCTTAGAGCGAAACAACGGACACGGATCGGAACATGGAACGTTTTAACCCTAGCCTAGCAGGGTAAATTGGCACAAGTTACCAATGAAGCACACCACATGAAGCTTGAGATCCTGGGACTGAGTGAAGTCCGTTGGCCAAACTTTGGAGAACACAGAACGCCGTCGGGACAAGATCTGTTATACTCTGGTTTACGAGATGAACACGCTCAACGGCATCGCGGAGTTGGCTTCCTACTAAGCGCTCAGGCACACTCTGCGCTTATGAAGTGGGAACCTATAAGTGAAAGAATAATCGTTGCCAGATTTAGAACACGGGTCTGAAACCTTACTATAATCCAATGTTATGCGCCAACCGATGCTGCCGACCTGCAAGACAAAGAAAACTTCTACAGTCAACTCAATGCCGTCGTAGATAGAATTCCGAAGGGTGATATCAAGATCTGTTTGGGCGACTTCAATGCGAAGATCGGATCCGATAACTCGAACCATGAGCGCATTATGGGATGCCATGGTCTTGGAGAAATGAGCGAAAACGGAGAGCTGTTCGCAGAATTTTGTGGTAATAACGACATGGTGATCGGGGGATCGCTCTTCCCTCATCGACCGGTTCACAAGGTCACGTGGGTCTCCCGTGACGGCTTTACAGAAAATCAAATCGACCACATCTGCATCAGCCGAAAATGGAAACGGAGCCTTCTTGATGTACGGAATAAACGTAGTGCCGATATCGCGTCTGATCATCACCTCCTCATCGGCGAAATACGCCTGCGCATTGCGAGGATTCGTCGGCAGGATGAAAGAGTTGGACGACGATTCAACACACGCCGACTGGAAGATGTCACGGTGAAATGGTCCTTCGTTGAAGAATTGGAGACGCGTGCTGCAGATATTCCGGAAGGTGGCAGCGTGGAAGACCAATGGAGCGCCATCAAGAATGCCTTCATCGCCACCAGCGAGAACAATCTGGGCGAACTGCGCACCCAGAGAAAACAATGGATCACCGATGAGACCTGGAGGAAGATAGAGGAGCGAAGAGAAGCCAAAGCCGCGATAGAGCGATCAAAACCAGAGGAGCCAAAGTCTGAGCCCGGCAACGATACGCGGCTCTTGAGAAGGAAAAACGCTCATGTCGACGGGACAAGCGAGCGTGGGCAGACTCTCTGGCCGACGAAGGAGAGAGAGCCGCCGCAACCGGGGACATTCGCCTCCTCTACGATATCTCACGACGCTTAAGCGGGGCAAAGATGAATGCAACGATGCCTGTGAAAGACGCGAATGATCAGTTATTGACCGACCCAACTGACCAGCTGAAACGCTGGTTCGAGCACTTCGAACAACTTTTTCAAGTGCCAGCCAGGCCATCACCACCTCGGCATGATCTGCCTAGGATTCGACGTATAACACGCGTCAATACCGAAGCTCCATCACTGCTAGAGATTCAAACAGCCATCCAAAGCATGAAATCGAATAAAGCCCCAGGGGTCGACCGCTTATCAGCCGAGATGCTCAAAGCTGACCCCATGACATCCGCTCAACTACTGCATCGTTTATTTCAAAATATCTGGGACACCGCAACTTTCCCGGTCGACTGGATGCAAGGTATCTTAGTAAAGGTGCCCAAAAAGGGTGACCTGACTGTATGCGATAATTGGCGAGGCATTATGTTGCTGTGTACCGTTCTCAAAGTTCTGTGCAAAATTATCCTAGCCCGGATTCAGGAAAAGATCGATGCGACTCTCCGGCGGCAGCAAGCCGGATTCCGTGCCGGAAGATCCTGTGTGGACCATATTGTCACGCTCCGCATCATTCTGGAGCAGGTCAACGAATTCCAAGAGTCCCTTTACTTGGTATTCATTGACTACGAAAAAGCTTTCGACCGTCTCAATCACGAGAATATGTGGGGCGCCCTGAGACGCAAGGGAGTTGCTGAGAAAATCATCGGCCTCATCGAAGCACAGTACGAGGCCTTCTCGTGTAGAGTGCTGCACAATGGGGTCTTGTCCGACCCTATCCGGGTCGTAGCTGGTGTGAGGCAAGGATGTATCCTATCACCGTTACTGTTCCTCATCGTAATCGACGAGATTCTGGTAGGTGCGATTGACCGTGAACCAAACTGCGGGCTGTTATGGCAGCCTATAACCATGGAGCACCTAAACGACTTCGAATTGGCTGATGACGTTGCACTCCTCGCGCAACGGCGCTCTGATATGCAGAGTAAGCTCAACGACCTTGCCGAGCGCTCCTCTTCGGCAGGTTTAGTCATCAACGTCAACAAAACCAAATCGTTGAATGTAAACACGGCGACTCCTTCCAGTTTTACAGTAGCCGGGCAACCAGTGGAGAATGTTGAAAGCTTCCAATATCTTGGTAGCCAAATGGCGTCAGACGGCGGTACCAAGATCGACATAGGCGCACGGATCAAGAAAGCAAGGGCTGCCTTTGCGAGTTTAAGAAATATCTGGAAAAACAGGCAGATAAGTGAACGCACCAAAATACGAATTTTCAACTCTAACGTGAAATCTGTGCTGTTATACGCTAGCGAAACATGGTGTGTATCAGTGGAGAACACTCAACGGCTGCAGGTGTTTATTAACAGATGCCTGCGGTATATAATTCGGGCCTGGTGGCCTCACAACTGGATCTCAAACAATGAGCTCCATCGTCGTTGTCACCAGAGGCCGATAGCAACAGAAATTCGGGATCGGAAGTGGGGCTGGGTCGGCCACACTCTACGTAGGGGCGGAAACGAAATCTGTAAACAAGCATTAGACTGGAACCCAGCGGGACATCGCAGCAGAGGCAGACCCAGAGGCTCATGGCGGCGAAGCCTCAATAAAGAAATAAAAGAAGTCGACCGAAATCTAACCTGGCAACAGGTTAAAGCGATAGCCGGGCAACGCTCAGGATGGAGATCTTTCAAGTCGGCCCTTTGCACCACCGGAGGTGTACAGGATCCGTAAGTAAGTAAGTAAGATTGTGCGCTTCATTAAAACTATTTTCATCAACTAAAGTGTCCAAGTTAAAAAAAGAATGAATTCTAATCTATGGTAGAAGCGTCGGTTGAAAAAAAATATGATAAATAGAGGGAGTATTAGCCGTTTCAAATTTCAAGGTCAGATACAATTACGCCTATTTAAAAATATAATTTTTAGACATATTCTTTTGAATTGAAATTTCTGAAGAGGAATAAGTTACTAGAGAAAAAATGCGAATAACGAGTTGAATACGTAACAGGATATCAAATTCTAGTGGAAAGGTTTACTTGGAAATTCCGATGAAGCTTTGTTCAATGAACGTTGGTGTACGCGAAGGTGTTTTGTTTTTAAGGTACAATGTGCTATCAGATGCTTGAAGATGCTTTCTTCGCAATGATTCAAAAGCCAGCTGTTAGTCCCTTAGTCCAACAACAAGAGAGGCGGAAACCCCAAAAAGTGAGATTCATCAATGTTTTATTCCTGTTGCCTACACAATTGCGTTGGCATTTTACTGGGTAATGAGATTAACTCGTTCTATCGTCGGGATAAAAGTGACACAACACCCAGCTCGATGGCAGCCCACAAGCGACGGCAACTCGCAAACAGGACTCGCAGCTTGTTTAAATCATATTAATTTGAAAGCTTTCGATTACCGTCTCTTGTTTGGCGTTTTCTGTTGGATTTTTTTTTGCTTTTTCCAACATAATACGAAGCTCCATGACCAGGTAAAGCAATGGTTGCCAGTGGGTGGCACACCGGGTGAGGTCATAGTGACGATTTATCGGCTTACCTTTAGGCATGCATCAGCAAAGCGAGAGAAATCGGAACTCGGCCGGCATAACAATTTTTGGGGTGAAATGTGGCACGGAATGGGAAAGAGGGGCAAGGGAATGCTTGCTACAAGTTTTATCCATATCAAAAATTAACTTTTGTTTTTCACTTCAGCTACTGTAGACGTGGAATAAGCGAACGAGAGTGAGGTCCATGTATTATTAACGGTGCGATGTCAACAATTTTGAAGAGAATAAACAATCAGCGTATGTACTTCGAAAAAAAAATCACATGACGGAACCCATTTGAAATCGTATTTAAGAGGTAAAATTTTCCAATTAGCATGGAGAAACTTATTAGAGTAGCCGAGTAAAGTAAAAGAACGCTGAGAAGGTCATGTTGTGACTTGTGACTCACAAGTATAAAATTATTTCATTATCGAAATATGATAAAACTCAAGCGCCTGTAATGCTATTCAAGTTCTCAATATTTTTGAGAAATATGTAACTTATAGAATGTAGGTCCATATGGGGTCTCCAGTTAGCCTTGCGAGCAAAGGCGTAGGATTGCCAATCCAGAGATGCCGAGTTCGGTTCTCGGTCTGGCCTAGAATGCTTTTGGGTGGGAAACATTCTCGGTTATCTGGGCATAGTGTATCCATTATACTTTTCCACACAAGATACATACTCATTCAATGGCGGGCATTAATAATTGAGGGAATGCTAATAGAATATAAGGTTGAAAAGCAGGTCAAGTTCCAGTTGGAATGTAGAGCCATATAAGAAAAAGACGAAGTTTTCATCAATATCAATATCAATATTTTTCCATCAAAAACTTCCAACTTTGCTTACCGCTTCTCGACACCAAATTCCATCAAATAATGAGTGGAAAGTATTTCCAAACACACAATTTTTTGAATGAATGAATACTAAGTGAACCTTGAAGAGATGATTTTTTACTCGTGGCTACCGTAACGTGAAGTGCAGATCACTGTTTTTTTCGCTCCCACTAAAATGACCGAAAAGGTTTTTCCATAGACTGCATTGCACAAAGTGGTGGATACAACGCACCATTGTTGATTTACCTACCCCGTATCAGCCTAGAGCTTTCGATGAGCCACGGGCATGACACCGAGACTGCGCCGCCGAGCTATGGGAAATGTGATTTAACCTGCAGCGATTTGCTCTCGCACCGAAACAACAATCATCATCATTCACGAGCGGCGATGGCGTAGTGTGACGCTTTTTTTTTCGTGAGACCAGCCTTGCTATTCACAGCACTTTGCAAAAAAGACCTTGGCGCAAATGCTGCAAGCCAAACTCAGTTGATAGTAACAATGTAATTTAACTTTTGAGTGGAGTTGAACACTACTAATATACATTGGGATATAGTTTCGGGCGAATCCGTGTTGTGACAAAATGATACTTTTTTTTTTATCATAATGGAGTTTATATCCCAGTATCATTTGTAGTTTTAAAATGAATAAATGCAGGTTTTAGGATTTATTGTTAAAATTTTCCTACCTACTTACTAAAGGGTCCAGAGATGATAAAAGACAGAGGGAGCCGCTGTGTTTTTTCCATGAACATCCGACAATTAAATCAAACTTGCAACATATCTATATTTAATCAATGTTTAATCAAATTACACAATATTCACGAATAATGTTGGAAAACTTGATTGGTGTACTATTACTTGCAACATGACACATTCGTTATCACGTCATGATGTTCACTTACGGAGTTAAAGTAAGGCATGATGGAATACGTGGCTCAACAGTTCTCTTTCTTCCATTTATCAATCTGGCATTTATTCTGAGAATGATTTTAAAAATCTTCAAAAATTCCATCCATCAAGTTTTTTTGTAAATGTTAAGTTTCCGTCGGGAACCAGAAATGTCGAAAATATCTTCACAATAGTTTGGAATACCAATAGGAGTTTTGAGCATTTCTCCAGGAATTCAAAGAATACCTTTATTAAAAACCAAAAGTCATTCTCAAAATGTATCTCTCCAGAAAAGCTGGAAATTTCTCCAAAGAAGCTAGAAATTTTGATACTTTAGGAAATTAGGTGAACACCTCCAAAAAACCTGGGAATGACGGTTGGTCAATACCCAATTAGAAATTAGACAATTAACTTTGTATGAAATAAATTATTAATGGACTTGGACGCTCATAGTGCACATTATTTTCATAAAATTTACACCAAGTTTGGAAAGAATCATCATCACTACACGGAAAAATAGTTATACTCAACTATAACAGTGGCAACTCAACTCAAAATGAACGAGTTATTCGCTGGTTTCGTTTATAAACATATTTCTATGGAATAATACACATTTTGGCAATTTTTTTTCTGGAGCTTTCATACTACCCTAAATGGTGTAACTCATTTCCCATACCAACAATACCAACCCTTCAGCAGAAAAAGAACAGCATCAAATTTATCAATTGAAATATGCGATAGAGTTAGGGTTTTAGGAATCATCTTAGACTCCAAACTAACGATCATCGACCACTACAACACTATTATTCATAAAGCAAATAACATGTATGGGTTATGTTATTTGCTTTATTTTGCTTTGCTTTACAATTAAACCATTATATGTAAGGTCGATACTGGAATACTGCAGCATTGTATGGTCTCCATTTTTAGACCTGTGCGCCGGTTATATAATCGGCGGCGGCAGCGGCGTGGTGGTCACTTTTGCCCCAACGGTGGCGCGCCGTTGGTTTTCATCGGCGGCGGCGGTGTCGTGAACCGGCGTGGATGAAAAAATCAATGGCTGATAAAAGCAATTTTACCGCGGCAGAGTTTCTAAAAGTATTTCTGAAGGAAACGGTTTTTTAACTCCCAATTACTTGGGAAATTTCATTCCTTAAGAATTTAGCACTAGCATTGAGCAATTTGCACAAATTCGTAGGTGGTACAAACATAGTCTTTTGTAAGAGACTAATCACTATCTCTTAGATGGAAGCAATGCACTCTTAAACAGGTGAGATCTGTTCTGGTCACGTCCTTGCGAATGCTGGGTAAGGGGAAGGATTATTAGTTGGGCTTCTTCTTATTATTATTGGCATTACATCCCCCTCTGGAACATTGCCGCCTCGCTGCTTAGTGTTTATTCAGCGCTCCCACAGTTATTAACTGCGAGGTTCTTGCTTTATAGCCGAGCATCTTACCGCTAGGCTAAGGATGGCCCTAGAAACCATCGTTTAGTTGGACACCTACTTAAGAAAGATGCAGAGAACTCTACTTATAGGTGCCACGGGAGGTTTTGGAATTGTTAGTATGGAATGGTTTTGGAGTCGTTTGGTAGGAATCGTTTTCGTAGAACGTGAAATACAAAAAAAACAAAATAGAAATACAAAGTAGGAAAGGGACGAGCCTGGAATTGAACCCACGATCTCCTGCTTATAAGACAGAAGCGATAACCACTAGACCACCAAGCTCGTCTTAGTAAAATCCTATGAGAATTTTTGCGGAAACTCATATAGGTATTCTTCCGAAAATCAATTCATGTTCTCTTTGGGAAATTCTTTAGTAATACAATATTCATGCTGGAATTCATTCGGAAATGTATTGAGAAATGAAATAGTTCCCGATGGTATTCGTAAAAGAATTTCCGAAGGAATTCCGTGAAGAATTTTCGAAGACAGACAGCTTAAAAAAAAATCTAACTGTATTTTTGAATGCATCCCAAATGCAATTTTCAAAGGAGTTTTCAAAGAAATTTCCGATTTTTTTTAAAGGACTATTCAATGAATTTCTGAAGATATTCTCGAAAAAATATCAAATGTAAAGGAGAATGTTGTGAAGGAATTTCTGAGCGAAATGGAAGGTATTTTCTGAAGATTGCCCTGAGAATTTTCCAAGGAATTGCTTTAGGTTGTTCTGAAAGAATTTCTATGGGAATTTCAGCAAAAAGTGTCAAGAAGCTTGCTAAGGAACCCCAAGTGGAATTTCTAAAAAAATTCCGAAGTAATTTCTAAAAAAATCCCGAAAGAAATTTCTAAGCAAATTTTCAAAGCCTGAAGGAATTTGCGAAGGATTGGATTTCAGAAGGAATTTTAGTTATTTTTTTAAGGAATTCGAGAGTCCGAAGGATCTTTTGATATTTCAAAAGAAATTTGTGAAGGATTTTCGGAAGGTACATTCGAGAGGATTTTGCGGAGCAATTCCTGATGGAATTTGCTAAGGAATTCCTGAAGTTTTTCCAAAGAAATTTCCTAAAAAAATCCTGGTGAAATTTCTTAAAGGATACGTGAGGGAAGATTTGAAATAGTTCTTAGAAAACCTGTTTTGAATTTTTGAAGGAATATCTTAAGAAATTTCAACATTTCTCGGGTACTTATTCAAAAGGACGTATGTGATTATGAAAAAAAGATTCAATCGTCGATTTGTCCAATCTGACAGTACTCCCACGCAAACCATCACCACAGACAGGTAGCGGAAGCCTTCGGCTACCTGTTGGTGGTGTTGGTTTGCGTGGGAGTGCCCTCAGATTGAACAAATCGACGTTTGAATCTTTGTTTACAAAATCACATACGTCCTTTTGAATAAGTACCCAAGAATTTATTTAATTTGTAGATAATTTCTGAAAGACTTTCTGGAACTCATTTCCGGAGTTTTTGTAGAACTCCTTGAGACAATATCCGAGGGAATTACTGGACGAAAAGCTGGAACTTCTGGAGGAAATTATGAAAAGATTGCTGAGAAAAAAGTCCGGAGGAATTCCTGCCAAAATCTACAAATTACTTCTGAAATGCCAGTAGGTACTATTAGGAATTTCTTCGTTAATGCTATAGAGAATTCCTCTGGAAATTCCTTCGAAAAATTATGTAGAAAATTGTTTATGAATCCCTCTGGAAATTCTTCTAGGTATTTTTGGGAAGTCTTTTAGAAACACATTAAAAAACTCTTTTAGCAGTTATTTTAGGAATTATTTTCGAAAATTCATTCAGGATCATTTTGGAAATGTATTCAAAAATTAATTTGGAAATTCATGTACGAAACTTCTCCAAAAAATCACTTGAGGACTCCTCCTTCATTAAATAGTCTAAATTAGGTCGTTACAAATATTTAATTAACATTTTGTCTAACTGGTTTCCGAAAGGTCAAGGGGGAAATAATAAAAAATAAATATTAAAATGAAAAAAATAAAATAACTCCTCGGATTTGTTAAAGAATGTTTTGAAAATCCTCAAAATTATCCGAATTTTATTTTTTTGCCTCCTCAAAATATTATTTTTTATCAAAAAAAATCCGAGGGGGGGAGACAAAATAGGTTTTAAATATTCGTATAAGTGATACTTCCTAGTTATAATTTTTTGTAATAATAAACCCTAAAAGACTTTCAGAAAGAATTGTTGAAAATAAAATCAGAGTGAATTACTTCCCAGTTCAGGGCTACAGTGGCAGTTAATAAGAAAAGAAGAAGGGTTTTCAACTGATGTTCGCAATATACCAAGTGGTTTCAATAATATTCAAAAAATGATTACAAAATAAAAATTAGTTACACGGAACAAAAAAGAATCGGAAAAGCATTCACAGTAGGGATTTAATTATTTTGCTAATTTTTACCTAGGATAGGATGTGACAATTCAATTGAGACTGCCTTGTTGCTTTTTAAACGGTTGCTCTGACGAGGTGGTCGCCAGTGCAGCCAAAGTAATTTGTTTCAAAATCTTCCAAATATTACGTATCAAAACTTGATGTTTTTCTTTCCGTTCCATCCATTAATTTTTGTAAGAGATGCGAAAGACTAACAGAGAGAAGTTTTCGCTAATGAAAATATGACTTTGTATCGAAAATGTCAGAAAGATGAATCATAATGCTTAAAATAAACAGTTTTAAACCTTTACAACCTTTAAGAATAATTTATTTGGCGTTTGCAGTTCAATATAAATTTATTTTTTTATTAAAAAACTAGAACTCAAACATTTATGTATTTTGCTTAATATCAACTTTACAAACCTGCAACACGGTAAAACTAACAACATGCTGCCCTACGATAAACGCGCCGCCACCAATCGAAGTAATCGATTGTCATTTTCAACCAATCAGCAACCGGTACGATTGCGACAGCAAATCGGTACGATTTTTACTGACTACTTGGCACATCCTATCCTAGATTTTTACCAAATAAGTCAACTGTCCTAAACTGAAAACAAAAAACAACTGGCCAAAACAACAAACAACAGTTGGTTTTAATAAATAAAAACGAAAATATTGTCAAGATAATGAATGTGCTACTAAACTTGATATTCTTGAACTGCAATGATTTGCCTACACCATTGTCAGATCCTATAAGAATGGGAGGGGGCGCTTTGAGTATGTGTCCAGGCCCTCACAAAAGCTTGTGTACCACAAGAGTTATTAAAGATTGCTTTCATGTCATTGATCGCAACTTGCTGGACCTTACAAATGAATCGTTACAAACTGGGCACGTGCCGCATGTTTGGAAGGAATCACTAGTGATTCCAATACAAAAAGCTGCTGGAACGATTAAAGCCGAAGAGTTCCGTCCCATCAACATGTTGCACACATTAGAGAAAATTTTAGAACTTATAGTTAAAGGCCAGCTAATTACATATTTAAATAGTAATAACTTGTAAATACCGGAACAATCAGGTTACAGAGAAGGTCATTCCTATGAAACTGCATTGAACTTGTTATTATCTAAATGGAAAGAAAATATGAAGCGTAAAGATACTATTCTAGCTGTGTTTTTAAAGAAGAAGAAAAAGAAGAAGAAGAAGAAGTAGATGGTTGAAGTACAAACAGTTAAAATTGAATATTAGTAAAACAAAGTAAATGGTTATTTCGCGAAATCGTTCAATTGATAATGTCTCGATGAAAATTGATGAAGAGACACTTGATCGCGTACGGGATCGAGATTGCAGCGCTTGCAGAATAAGATTATGCGTTTGATTTTAAGACGAATTTTCAATTCTAACGTGAAATCTGTGCTGTTATATGCTAGCGAAACATGGTGTGTATCAATGGAGAACACTCAACGGCTGCAGGTGTTCCTCAACAGATTCCTGCGGTATATAATTCGGGCCTGGTGGCCTCACAACTGGATCTCAAACAACAACAACAAAACTCAAACAACAACTCCATCGTCGGTGTCACCAAAGGCCGATAGCAACATAAATTCGGGATCGGAAGTGGGGCTGGGTCGGCCACACTCTACGTAGGGGCGGAAACGAAATCTGTAAACAAGCATTAGACTGGAACCAGCGGGACATCGCAGCAGAGGCTCATGGCGGCGAAGCCTCAATAAAGAAATAAAAGAAGTCGACCGAAACCTAACCTAAAGCGATAGCCGGGCAACGCTCAGGATGGAGATCTTTCAAGTCGGCCCTTTGCACCACCGGAGGTGTACAGGATCCATAAGTAAGTAAGTTTGATTTTAAGATGTAACAGATTCACTTCCTCAACTTTTTTGTTGGATGCATTGCAGTGGCTCTCGGTGAAGCAAAGAATTGTGTATTTAACAATAGTGTTCATTTTTAAAGTAGTAAATGGTTTGCTGCCTCGATATTTGTGTGATCGAATTGAAAGAGGAAGTGACATTCATAGATATAGCACTAGAAACGCAGAAGATGTAATAACACCTAACTCTTTGCATGGAGCTTCACAAAATTCTTTGATTTTTTTTAAGGTATCAATGATTTCAATTCGATGCGTACACATATCAAACGTGCAACGACATTATCACAATTCAAGAGACTTTGTGTTTCACACGTAAAAGCTGTATTTTAAGCAGCTACTTAGTTGACTTTTAAAAAATCATTAATTATTGTATCTTGACAAAGTTTGACCTACGGATATTTTGTTTGGACAATTGTGTTTTTAATTATTGAGGCACTAATAAACTATTTTGTTCGCCTCAATGATGATGATGGATTTTATATTTGTTGACGTAATTGTAATTTGACCTTTTTCTTGTGTAGTCTACAAAATTTTGAGTATAGCGCGCGTAAAGGAGATATGAACGATTTATAAATTTATGTACAGACTTGCGCTTTTTCAGCCGTTTCAATGATTCTGCGGATTAGTAATAGGCTATCTAGCAGAGTTTGGTTTCCGCGGTTGATACCGACACTTTGAATATCGACGGAGCGGTAACACAAGTTTTGATTTTGTTGACAACGACATAGTTTATTAGATTATTATTGATGCTTTCGAGTGGCTAACGTTACTTGTAATAACATGAAACGCGATTCTTGGTTGAACTTTTTAAATCTGTGCGAGAGGTATCACAAGTTTTGCATTTTTATGAACTCAAAGCATCAATACTGATACTTATGAGAATCTGTAGATGAAATAAACAGTTTTTTTACATTTAATATTTTTGCTGGATTTTAGTAAAGGAAAGTTATGAAATTTATATCTGTGATGGTAATCAGATCGTTTTGGTTTTGTTTTGCAAATCTGATTAAATTGTTAATTAATTAATTAATTATCTTAAAGATAAATCGTCTAGCTCAAACCTTTCTAGAAATAGGGGAGGGGGGGGGGGGGTTCCCGTAGCGTAGTTGGCTACGCGTTCGCTTTACAAGCGAATGGTCATGGGATCGATTCCCCCCTCGGCCAAAACCTCGTCAGTCGCCAGATGCGCAGCCTATACGGTTGCGTATTGGGGAGCGCCCTTACCGTTACGACTGCCTGATGACGACTGACAAATTGTTCTTCTCGGAGGCATTCCTCCAATGTACCCGGACAAATGGCAATCGAACAACGGAAACGATCATTGGATTCACGACACGGACAAATGGACACAATGGACTCACGGTGAGATGAATCAGCAACGACAACAACAATGAATAATGGAAAAATCTAGAAATAGATTCTGTGTGGATTCTGGAAGCAGAATACCACAGTAGATCTCGGCACAGTAGCGGTTATGTAACACAGAGTGCCTGCCAAATAAAGAAAGGAATAAAAAAAACCTTTGTGGGAATATGTGGCGAGACCATCATCATCATCATCACAACAAGCATATTTTAGGAGACTCCTACAAGTTTAGGTGCCCGACTGAATAAGGCCCTGACTTAGACGAATTCCAAAAACCAGTTAAACAATTTATGTACTACATATTTTACTAGAAAAGGCCTCGTTCAAACTATCAATCTAATCAACCAACTTATTCATTAACCAAGACAATGCACTTGAGACATCATCACTTGAGGAAAATTTGAAATTGAATTCTGACGAGTTCCACTTCAACATCATTGTCAATAGATGCGTTAAGTCGTATTCCAATTAATTCCACTACGTTGTATTGCTTTAGCGATTAGATATGGGCGTTCAGATCCGGAACCGTACAAATGATCCGGATCTTCAATGTGAGCGAATGATTCGTAGTTCGCTTTTTAAAAGACCCGGTTCACCAGATCAGTTAAATTCGTGACCATTTAAAGAGTAATGACAAATTGAAAAAAATTGCAAGTACTTTTTACATGTTATAAGGTACACTGGGGGTAGTGGAAAAGGAAAAATCGATAGTGCATGTTTGAATTAGTGTAAAACCAGTTTAAATGATCTAATTGCATTCAATCAAAATAGGCTATCAAAAACAGTCAATTTTGCACCAACTGTGCGGAAATTCATACCATTTTGGTTGCTTGAAGTTTATGGAAAAAGATTTAAAAATTTGGAGTTGTTTTTCCACTTAACCCAGTGGGATGGGGTAAGTGGAAAACCCATGTTACCTTGACCTTCAATTGTGATGAGTAGTTACAAATAACTAAAATCCAAACGGTAGTTGCCTGAGTATCTTTCGTCGAATAATTTCATTGGCTTAACGGAATAGGTCACCAAGGAATTCTCGTAATAGCTAGTGAAGGGCTGGTTTTGCCTTTTCGAACATTAAGTGTACGTATAATTTATAGGTTCGCCTCAAAGATGAACTTTTTATAGGAAAAATGGGGCTTGCAGGGTTATAAACTAATCAACTTAGTTTAACGAATTGAGAAGATGTCTGCGTGTGCGTGTTTGTATGTATGTGTGTGCGAAAAACACGTACAAAATTTTTTCCTATTTTTAAGCACTTGTCCTTAACCAATTTGTTCGCACAAAAAATTGCATTCAACGGCAAAACTTGCTATAAATATAAATGAATTTTAATTATGGAATATATTCACCAACCGGTGCTATTTTTTTCTTTCTCATACATTTTTTTCATATGTAAAACATGTGAAAGGCATTAATACCGGTAGGTGGATTAATCAGACTTTTTCTTATGTACATTAGTCCAATCACCACTGAAATCACAATGTTAATAAAGAAGAAACATATTTAGATTCACAGCCATCAAAATAAACCCTGGTGGGAAGGAAATAATTGTATGATCAGAACATTTTCCACTTCCCCCGCAGTGTTTGATACCAGGGGTAAGTGTAAAGTTTTCATATTATTTGCTTTCATGGTACAAACCACTACAAATTGAATGTGATTAGTTTAATTGTATTAAAATGGTCACCTGTGACATAAATTCACTGAAAAATGGGACAACGTGTGCAAATAAGAATTGATTTCATGAATGCAAAAATTAACTTTTTCGAAACCTCAAAGCGTTAACTGTGTTAGTGTATGTATTATACAAATTTTAATATAGTATTAGTGTCAATGTTATGGTGTGGTAAAAACTGTAAAAAATGTACAATTACAATTTTTCGTGTCGATTTTTACACTTACCCCCTTTTTCCACTTCCCCCAGTGTAACTTATATGATTGTTAGCGAGAAAGGGAGGAAATATTGTATGATTATGTCAAAATAGTGAGCCTGTATGACAGCCGCTACGCCATTTTGCATTTTCCTCGTGTTTAGTTCAAAAGGTCCGATCCGGTTCAAAGATCCGGATCATTAAAGTGAATGACCCAGATCTGATCCGTTCAGCGAAGTGATCCGTTTTGCTCATCTCTATTAGCGATCCAGAGAATATAAAACTGAACCATTGCCATTGACAAGAAAATTGCCACGGTGTAAAAAAATGGATTACATATTATCGAAGTTTCATGTACCTCTGATTTTTTTTTTTCACAGAAAGTTGGGCAAGGTCACTAAAAATGAGGTACGGGGTGTTTAAAAATATTTCATCGGCGATTTTTTGAAAAAAGTGATTTTTATTGTTCTCTTTTCCAATACACCGTATAAAAAGTCAATTGATAACTCAGTAATGAATAAATCATTGTAGTAAGCCCTAAACATTAGAAATACACCCGATTCTGTTTTTACACGGATTTTTTTTTACACGGCCGTGTAAAAAAAATCCCATACAAATTTTTTACAAAGTTGCTCCATTTTGCATGATTCGTTGAGAAATCATAAAACTTTTTTTACACGGACGTGTAAAAAAAGAATCGGGTGTATACATATTTGTAGCTTTTTTTGTATACAAATTTTTAAAACGGATCTTTCTATTTAAATCTATCTTGAAACGGGTCTAAAATTTTGAAGAATATTGTTTTTCTGTGGTTGAGGTGTTTTTACAAGTATTTCTTGTGTTCTTGTTTTTTGCATTATTAACAATCATCTATCTCCGGCATCTATACTGTTGTCTGATGAATATTGTTTTTGCAATTCTATCTTCTGATATTTGCACTGGATGATCTGACCACTGAAGTGCACCGTATTTTATTAGATACATTTTTTTTCCTTTGAACATATTATTTTCCTTGTAACTCGTGCGTATGCACCACCCAAAAATTACTGCCCCTCGCTATGTATTGTACGCAGCACCTTTCGCCCGGAAGATCCGAAAGCTTCCTAATCTGCCTCTTTACGTTTCATGTGCGTAATTGCCCACCGGTAAAATTAAGGTATTATAAAAAGCGAATTTCGTTTCCGTCTGTATTATACGAGACCTAACTTAGGCCTAAGACTGGTTATGTACGACAGAGGTCAAAAACATTTCAAAGGTTTTTTTTCCTACACCTTCACCATCCCCTTCAAGCACTATCACAGCACAAGCAATACTAAGCTTAACTCTATCTCTTCGCGCATCCATGTACTTCATCTTGGCAGTACTTACGCATATGTTCTTGGGGTTTCCAGACGAAGTGGTGGAAGTTTTTGACACACTGAAGATTGAGACAGTAATAAGGTACCAGCAGAGCCGTAGCGTGGCCTGCCGGCGCCTTTGGCGAAACTTTATTGGACGCCCCTCACTATTTTGCATAAGTTCAAAACAAAGAGCGTGTTAAATCAGGGAGATTTAAAATCAATTAATTGCGTGGGTTAAAATTTGCTTTATGAATTTTTTAAGCTTCTATTATCTTCATATGCATAGGTAGGCAGTAAGGATTACTAAAAGCCTTAAGATTCTTAGAAATCCATTGAAATTTTCACGAATTTTAGAATTCCATAAACCTACGGAATTAAAAAAAATACATGTGTTAGTAGTGCGCGGATTCTTGACAAAAAATCCGAACTTCTTTGTTGTGAATTCACGCACTAGTGGCCAATAGAATGAGTACTGGTTGTTGCTTGAAGCTCTATCGGTCCTAGAGGAGTATAAAACCCTACTTTGGAGTGGGTTAAATAACTTTCGGAGATACTCCATATTGATTTGGAAAAGTCCAACTCTAAAGTGGCTAGGTCGGTGGTTTCAAGAAATTACAGAACTTTCAATCAAATTCAATTCTGTATTAAAATCGTAGATGGTTGGAATAACAGTTAAACCTTCGTAGCGAGAAAAACCAGAGCCTAGAGCGGGTTGATTAATGGCTAGAATGGCCATCGGATCTGCCGGTAGTTTGCTGGCACTGGTGAAATTGCTTGGACAAATTATGTTAAACTTTGAAGTAGGTCAGTTACCATCATTATAGAAATCCCTCGATGCAGATTCTTGTGTATAGCATGCTGTTAGATAAGTGACTCCATTCCAAATACTCATCCTCGTTTAAAGCAGTTTTTATAGAACCAAGAGGAAAAATCAAATTCATATTATCAATGCTCATCGAATATCATCGTTTTGTCTTTTCTCCATTGTATGAGACAAGTTTCTGGTTTAATGGAACCGAAAATATCGCTGGATTGATGGCATTTGATCATCATTTTCGAACCTCATATAGTTTGTCTGCGTAAAATGAGTAAATTTATCTCAAATTCAAACAAACTCCTTATCATTACTTCCGTGTACCGTTTTGGCTCAAATTCCGAACATGGTTCATATTCCGACCACTGTCGTTTTACCGCCCTAAAACTATTTTTTTATTGGTTTTCTGCACTGAGGATCAAGATTACAAAAGAAATAAAGATCCTCTGGAAAAATTTACACGAATAAAGCCAAAATTTACACGAATAAAGCCATATAAAGGCTGTTTGGAATTTGGGTCAAAACGGCATAAGTTTTCTACAGTCTACTGTGTTTCTCCTCTAGCGTATTGAAAAGTCCCCTTTTAGGGTTCCCTTCCTAGAAGCCTGTTCCATGCTCCTTGTCAGGTATCAACGGAAAAGGGCTCTTCGGATCCCTAGCCATACGGTTGATTACGGAATCGTTGATTACCGAGGAAATCAACTAATCACGAAATCCTTGATTTCGGCGCCCCCCTAAGGTCTGGCGCCCTTGGCGGGGGCCAACCTGGCCAACCTCACGCTACGGCGCTGGGTACCAGTCAAAACGATTAATGCAAGAGATGGCGTTTTTCAATGGTAGTAAAATCGAAATTTCATCACTATTAGACTACTAATCAGTGCAAACTAAGTGCAGGAGATAATCTTTTCACCTCATACTTCATTCCTTATCACTACTTTCTTCTAAAACAGCAGCATTTTCCATAAATTTGCGAAATACTTGATTTTCCCATACATTTTATCGATTTTCAACTACTATTCTTCCATGAGCTCATGGTGAAAATTGTGAAAATCTCAGAACATAGAGTAGCAGGCTTAACAACACAGATAGAAACGCCGGTATCGCCACTCAGTGACGAGTACCGTAAACATGGTGCACGGAAGGTTGTTGTCTACACTTTTTACTGCTGCTGCACCCTGGAAGTAAATGTCATCGAAGTAAACAGTCGGTCCCTCATTCACTCCACAAAGGGGAAGGGGGGGCAAAATGCCCTAGCTAAGCAAACACTGATTTATTGTCTTATTTGTAACGATATTCATTGGTATTTTTACATTATGCAACAGTTAAACAAGATAGCTAGTTGATGCCATTCAAAAATTGTCAAAAATCTCAATCATATTGATAATATTCACATTTCAAAAAAGAGGTGATATTCTGTTGCCGGAAAACTCATGAGGCAAAACGCCTTTTAGCTGGCAACTACTAGGGAACAAAGTACCATGCGTCGGCGAATCAGCATTCTAGTATGGATAGTGCATGGAGACGCAAGTACATTGTAGGTTAGCGCCACTAGGGCGTTTTGCCTCGCCAAAATGTTAGATGTTTCTTCAAAATGTGGAAATTTTCGGTTTGATGAGACACTGAATCTAGAGGAAAATATTATGAATTATATAAAATATGGCAGACTGACTGTTGCGATGGGTTTTCATTGACTTGAATGAAACTCTTTTGATAGCAGGGCTGGCCATCTCGAGCGAATGTCGGAATAAAGAATTATGAAAACAACAGATAATCAAGATTGGAAATAGATGATACTTGCTGAAAAAAAAATTAAGAGAGATTGTCAATAAGGCAAACATAAAAAAAAAAGTCCGAAAATATACTTTAACCCTTTTGTTACCGACAGGATACCCGGATACCTTTTTCGTTTTCTAGTGAAATTTTTTTAGGGTTCTGAACATCGCAGGAAATTGAAACTCCGTGACATTTTCAAACTCGGCAAAATTAAGGTTTGGGTGGTACGAAAATGAAAATCCAGTAAGGGGGGGGGGGCTTGGGGAGGGGCTTCTGAATATTTTTACCCCGTAACGTACCGACAGGGTACCCGGGTACCCACGTTTTGGTATGACCATAACTTCGTCAGTTTTCAACCGATTTGGACGATTCCGTTTGCTATGGATTAAGAAATTCATCCTTTATCCGTTCCATGTCATATAGGACCGATCCGGATTACCTGGTTACCGGAGTTCCGGGTTTGCTAGACCATGTCTCAAAAATGGTGAAGTTGATCTTATAGAATCCAAATGATGATTTCTTGTACCCTGAGCTACCAGTTTCGCAAAAAATTCGAGGATTATGACTTCCCAACGTATCAGGACCACGTGATCATATGGACTCGGAACGGACATCCCGGAATAGGTTCCCGTGGGCCCTATAGTGGCCGCAAATTCATTCCTGGCAATATGGGTATCAAAATTCTTGAAATTGTTTCGGGAACATGTTATTCATATAGTTGAAACCATAGGATGGATATGAACCGGAACGGTCATTCTGGAACAGGTTCCCGGAGGGCCCGTAGTGGCCAAAAACTCATTTTGAATAAACCCTAGCAATATGAGTATCAAAATTCTTGGAATTGTTCCGAAAACATGTTTTCCATGTAGTTGAGACCATAGGATGGATATCAACCGGAATGGTCATTCTGGAACAGGTTCCCGGAGGGCCCGAAAGGCCCGTAGTGGCCAAAAACTCATTTAGAATAAACCCTAGCAATATGGGTATCAAAATTCTTGGAATTGTTCCGCAAACATAATTTCCATGTTGTTGACACCATAGGATGGATATGAACCGGAATGGTCATTCTGGAACAGGTTCCCGGAGGGCCCGAAAGGCCCGTAGTGGCCAAAAACTCATTTTGAATAAACCTTAGCAATATGGGTATCAAAATTCTTGGAATTGTTCCGCAAACATAATTTCCATGTAGTTGAGACCATAGGATGGATATGAACCGGAACGGTCATTCTGTAACAGGTTCCTGGAGGGCTCGTAGTGGCCAAAAACTCATTTTGAATAAACCCTAGCAATATGGGTATCAAAATTCTTGGAATTGTTCCGGAAACATGTTTTCCATGTAGTTGAGACCATAGGATGGATATGAACCGGAACGGTCATTCTGTAACAGGTTCCTGGAGGGCTCGTAGTGGCCAAAAACTCATTTAGAATAAACCCTGGCAATATGGGTATCAAAATTCTTGGAATTTTTCCGGAGACATGTTATTCATGTAGTTCAGACCATAGGATGGATATGAACCGGAACGGTCATTCTATAACAGGTTCCCGGAGGGCCCGTAGGGGCCAACAACTCATTTAGAATAAACCCTAACAATATGGGTATCAAAATTCTTGGAATTGTTTGGTAGGGTTTGGGTCACCGTGAACTTTTATATCGTTAATTTGTTGATATTTTTTCGGTGAAAACTAAACACACACTTTGCATAATTTTGCATAACGTTTCGGCCTACTGCTTTTCAGCCATCATCAGATCTAAAATTTATTGAAACATAGTTAACAATTTTCATTTAAAAAATACAAAGTACAATTTTCTTCACCCACTTGCAATTGATCAAACGTTCACCACCAGTGTGGTTTTCAAACTAGAAACCCCCCTAAATTTCTGCATCCCACACGATGCTCTGCGTGACGTCACCCATCTTCTCTTCGTGTTGTATGTGTTCTGAGCGATCGCATTTTGCACACTAGGCCATTGTATGCAGAATTAATTCCACCACATTCACGCTGCATGTTGACGGTTCTGTCGTCACCAATTAGCTTGATATGGAAAGCCTCTGCTATTAGTCTGCTCTCCTGGTTTTCGATCCTCTCTAGAATTTCGGTTTTGTTGAAGTTAAAGTTATGTCCTTCTTCCAGGAAATGTTGTGTTAGACCCGTTTTTGCCTCCTTTTTCTTCATGTTGTTCTGGTGTTCGTTGAGTCTTGTGTCCAGCATTCTGCCTGTCTGTCCCACATAGATTTTCCCATCATCGGTACCGCTCGGAATGCCATACACAACATTTTTTGGTTTTCCCTTTGGGGATAGGGTCTTTCAGACGGGAAAAAACGGTGTCTTTGATTTTGTTTCGTGGTTTGTGTGCTAGTGTTATGTTCTGTTTGTGTTTCAATAAATTTTAGATCTGATGATGGCTGAAAAGCAGTAGGCCGAAACGTTATGCAAAATTATGCAAAGTGTGTGTTTAGTTTTCACCGAAAAATATCAACAAATTAACGATATAATTCTTGGAATTGTTCTGGAAACATATTTTCCATGTAGTTAAGACCATAGGATCGATATCAACCGGAACGGTCATTCTGGAATAGGTTCCCCGAGGGTCCGCAGGGGCCAAACACTCATCTTCTATCTTCTTCTTCTATCTATCTTCTTATCTTATATATATATATAAAACTCAATGTTTGTATGTTTGTATGTATGTTTGTATGTATGTTCCAGCATAACTTCTGAACCCATTGACCGATTTCAACCAAATTTGGAACACACATTCTTTATCTTAAGGACACGACGATAGGGTGGTTAGGGATGCTCTTTGGAAAAGGGGGAGGGTGTGGGGGGAGGGGTATTGCTTAGTTATTGATCAACTCAGTGTACTTTTTAAACCCCTTGGCCGATTTCAACCAAATTTGGAACACACATTCTTTAGCTTCAGGAAACGACGATAGCATGCTCTTTATAAAAGGGAGAGGGTGTGGGGGGAGGGGTATTGTTTAGTTATCGATCAACTCAGTGTAACTTCTGAGCCCCTAGGCCGATTTCAACCAAATTTGGAACACACATTCTTTATCTTAAGGAGACGACAATGGGAGTGCAAAGCATGCTGTTTAGAAAAGGGGGAGGGTGCGGGGGGAGGGGTATTGTTTAGTTATTGATCAACTCAGTGTACTTTTTAAACCCCTTGGCCGATTTCAACCAAATTTGGAACACACATTCTTCATGTTAAGAAGACGACGATAGTGTGGTTGAGGATGCTCTTTGGAAAGGGGGAGGGTGTGGGGGGAGGGGTATTGCTAAGTTATCGATCAACTCAGTGTATCTTCTGAACCCCTTGGCTGATTTCAACCAAATTTGGAACACATATTCTTCATGTTAAGGAGGCGACGATAGTGTGGTCGCGAATACTCTTTGGAAAAGAGGTAAGATATGGGAGGACGGGTATTGCTTAGCAATCGATCAACTCAATGTAAGTCTTGAACCCCATGACCGATTTGAACCAAATTTGTTTCAAATATAGTCTGTCCTAAGGAAACGATTTGAGTGGATACACATTTAATTTTTTTTAACGGGCTCGGTAAATGAATTACCGCTTTCTCAACAGCTGAGCTCTCGGTAGTCAGCTCAGTAAAAAGTTCAACAATTTACCGAGTTCTCAGTTCTGCATACTCGATAACGAAATGTCAAATATTTCCGAGCACTCGGTAAAGAAATACAGGTTGATCTGTAAAAAAAATACGGGCTTCTGTAATACAAATTACCGAACAGAATGTAATTTCGCATCCTTTTTGTTTTAGCGGAAAAAAGAAAAACAAAAGTATTTTCTATTGTAACATATTTCATTATTAATTTCCAATACTAAGAGGGAATAATGGGGAGTTATATTCGCAGAGCTTTTAAACATCTGAATCTCAACTGCCGACTTCCTCAGCCCTTTTTCTGAAGAAAAAACGGGCCGTTCTCAGCGGATGCTGTCGATTTTCTGCAATTTTTAAACTACGATAATTTTTCCGTTGGCTGGGAGTTTTATGTTTTTTCTTACCTTAACATTAACAGCAACTCAATTATTTCCATTTCCATTGCAAATAAAACGTGAAACGTGCGCAGCACACTTCCTCAAGGAACACTTATAATTTCATTTTTCAGAGGACAAATATGGCGGTACATCAGGCGTCACGAAGGTCTTTCGGAAACTGAGAAGTCGGTTAATAAACTACCGTAAGCTCAGTAAAATTTATTATTTTTACCGAGTGCTCAGTATAATTATTTGACAGAATTGAAAAATTTGATAAATATCGAGTTATTCGGTAATTTACACTACCGAGGCATTGGTTTAAATTATTACAAAGATCGGTTAATTCTGATATGTTTACTGAGCTTTCGGTTTAAATTAAGTTTTACAGGATAAAATCGGTAAAAAACAATACCGAGGTGAAATTTGAGATTTAAGTGTGTAGGGGTAGGTCATTTTATTTTCATTTTGTAAACACGTATTCTCTACACAAAGGAAACTATTATAGACAGGCTGGGAGGGACTATTGGAATGCGGGAGGTTATTGGGGTTGCTATTGTTTAGAAAACGTCTTAATTTAAAATCAGTCTTATTTAGTTCATCCGAGGTTCTTTGACATTGTACAATGTTCCGAAAACAAATTGCCCGAATTCCTCAAAAATACCAAGACCTCGACAATAACATTTTCCCGATAATAACATTCTCCGAAAAATGACTTTAACGAAAATAGACGATACTTCCCAATACACATATCCAAGAATATGACATTTCCCTGAATGAAGCTGGCCATTAACATGTCATTCGACATGAAGGCATTTGGGATAATTGAACCGTTTGTTTGAGAAACTGCATATGTAACATTTTTGGCCAAAATGAGATTTTTATATATTCTGAATCCTCGTCCAAAAATACGTATTCTGGCAAAAAACACGAAAAAAAAATTTTTGCTCAGGAATGTATGAAATTTTTTTCGTTTGTTTGAGAAACTACATATGTCCATGTACTTTGAAGAGCAATTATGGAGTACTGTTAAGACTTTTTGCACTGAAAGTGCCCCAGGGTGTTGAGTTTTGCCAAATACTATTGATCTGTATCGGAGAAATCGAATGATTCGGTGCAAATTTGTTCAAAAACAGTTTTTTGTTGTTTTCTCGAAATAGTGTAAAATGGACTTATGCAGTTTCTCAAACAAATGATTCAATTATGAACAGCACCAGTAAAATCTTTCATAGAAAGCATGCATTTGGGTATAAAGCAATGGTTATTGTTACCCTTCATCGGAATCATGGTTTGCCCAGTGAAAAGCAATGAATAATGTGTTTCCTTCTGAATGGTGGATGTGACTGCTTCTTTAAATGTAGGCATTTACCCGGAATAAGGCAATGGTGAGTGTGATCCCTTCTTTAAAAATATGCGTTTGCCCAGAATAATGCATCGGTTGAGGTTTTTCCTTCTTTAGAAATAGACGTTTTCTCGGAATATGGCTATTCAAACCCACGGTCCCTATTTTCAGTCAGTGTTTCTAAAAGCCTTCTTTTAATCAAATGATGAAGTATCAATTCCGAGCAAGGCCGGGTACATAAAGCTAGTTTAGAATAAACCTTGGCAATATGGGTATCAACATTTTTGGAATTGTTCCGGAAACATGTTTTCCATGTACTTGAGACCATAGATTGGATATGACCCGGAACGGTCATTCTGGAACAGTTTCCCGGAGGGGATGGCCTAAAGTGATCATTAATTCATTTGGTAGAATTCCCTGGCAATATGGGTATCAATATTCTTGGAATTGTTCCGGAAACACGTTTCCATGTAGTTGAGACCATAGGATGGATATCAACCGGAACGGTCATTCTGGAACAAGTTCCCGGAAGGCCAGCAGGGGCCAAAAACTCATTTAGAATAAACCTTGGCAATATGGGTATCAAAATTCTTGGAATTTTTCCTGAAACATGTAATTCAAAAAGTTGAAACCATAGGATGGATATCAACCAGAACAGTCATGCTAGAACAAGTTCCCGAAAGGCCTTTAGTGGCCACAAACTCATTTAGAAGACACCCTGGCATCAAAGTTCTTGAAATATTTTCGGAAACATGTTTTTCCAAGAAGATTGGACTGATGTTGGGTCATCAGGCTAATGTCTGTTAGGCCGAATGGTTATTGGGTCGAATGAGAAGTGAGGAGTGAATAGTGAGAAGTGAGCAGTGAGAAATTGAAAGTAAAAAGTGAAATGAGAGAAATGAGAAGAGAGAATTGAAAAGTTACACAGTGTTGACCCGATTTTGTCACTCCCCGATTTTATCTACCTCCGACTTTATCACATTTTCGACCCGAATTCATCACGTTTCGCTTTTGTCACGTTTTTTACCCATTTTGCATCCATAAAAGTTTTTGAAAATTTTTAGTCGTTCTTTTTATTTTTGTAAATTATTCAGCAAACACCAATGATACTTACAGCGTCTGTGGTTCATTATAAATCATTTCTGAGTACCTGTCAAGAATTTTTAAGTCTTTTTGACAAGAAATAACGGGAAAAAAAGAGAGCAAATATTTCTCCTAAATGAGGGTCCCCTCGGAAACCTGTGTGAGAATGACCGGTCCATTGTCAAACCATCTTATGGCCTAATAACCCAAAAGATCATGCTTCCGAGACAATTTCATGAATTTTGATACCCACATTGCCTGGGCTTCTTCAAAATGAGTTTGTGGCCACTTTAGGCCCCACGGGAACCTGTTCCAGGATGACCGGTCCGTTGTCAAACCATTCAATGGTTCAATTACTTATCAGATCATGCTTTCGAAACAATTTCATGAATTTTGATACCCATATTGCCAGGGTTTCTTCAGAATGAGTTTGTGGCCACTTTAGGCCCTCCGGGAACCTGTTCCAGGATGACCGGTCCGTTGTCAATCCATCCTATGGTCCAATCACTTATCGGATCATGCTTCCGATACAATTTCATGAATTTTGATACCCATATTGCCAGGGTTTCTTCAAAACGAGTTTGTGGCCACTTTAGGCCCCACGGGAACCTGTTTCCGGAATAACCGTTCCGGGATTGATTCATAAAAAGGTCCTGTAACGTAGTTAAGTTATATTCTTTAAATTTCCAACGAAGTTTATTAGTCATCACGCAAGAAATCTTCATTTGGTTGAATATATATCTATTCACACATACTTTGGGACTTGGCCCAGTTAATCCGGAATTCCGGTTACCAGGTAATCCGAATCGGTTCTCTGTAACATGTATCGAACAGCGGGTAAGTTCCTGCATCCGTAGCAACCAAAATCGTCGAAATCAGTGAAAAACTTACTATGTTATGATCATTTTAAGTCCGTGGGTACCCGGGTACCCTGTCGGTAACGTAAGGGTGTTTTTTTGTCGGTAACAAAAGGGCTAAAACCCTTGAATCACAAAAAAAACATATTTTTCCAAATTTTAGATCTGTTTAAGATAGGTTTTCTGTACAAAAGGTCTCAAATATGTATATTTTCAATTTTGAGGGCTTACTATAATGATTCATCCATTGCTGAGTTACCAATTGACTTTTTATACCGTATATTGAGGAAGAAGGCAATAAAAATCACTTTTTTTTTCAAAAAATCGCCGTTGAAATATTTTTAAACACCCCGTACGTCATTTCTAGTGACCTTGCCCAACTTTCTGTGAAAAAAAATCAGAGGTACATGAAACTTCGATAATAATCCATTTTTTACACCGTGCATTGTCCTCTCTTGTAAATATCAGGACAAACTGAACTCGCAACAATAAGCGATTGCCCCTAGCTGCCTTGGGGGAGGACAATGATTTTTTTTCCGTGCATCTAAGGAAGTTTCCGGCATTCCACGATGTTTTTGGGTAAAAACTTCATTTATTTAGTCTACATCTAAACAGATAACACTGAATCAACAATTTGACGCCACAATACACGGTTCGAGGCCGCATCTCTCCATCCTCGAATACGCCCCACGCTCGCCAAGTCGTTCTGCACCTGGTCTGCCCATCTCGCTCGCTGCGCTCCACGTCGTCTCATACCTGCCGGATCGGAAGCGAACACCATCTTTGCAGGGTTGCTGTCCGGCATTCTTGCAACATGCCCTGCCCATCGTATCCTTCCGGCTTTAGCTACCTTCTGGATACTGGGTTTGCCGTAGAGCTGGGCGAGCTCATGGTTCATTCTTCGCCGCCTCACACCGTCTACTTGCACACCGCCAAAGATGGTCCTAAGCCAATATGGTAAAAGAAAGGTGTGGAGGAAGTCCAAGCTTGTTAGTATTAGTCAGCTAAAAAAATAAACAAAGTTTGAGGGGAGGGCATTGACGTCACACCGTTCCATCACTCCATTCGCTCATGAACCTTTATGAACCATTTTAGAGAAAACCTATTTTGATAGATTATTTGCGACCCACGAAGTAAATATTTTTGGGAGCAAAAGAAAAGCAGCATCAGACAATTAATAATTATATTCACAAGCTATAACTAATTCGCAGTTTAATTTATAAGGCTTCCTAACTATATATTTCGGCTGTTTTCTGTGAGGCATACATTTTTCATCATCGTTCATCCACTTTGCTGTAATAACTCCATATTATTATTGGGAAATGGTCATACACATTGGGCATCTGAGCTACAGAGTAAATCAGAAGATGTTTAATATTCTCGATATCCAAGGATACTCGCTATAGTATGTAAAACAATCAAACGTTATTTGATAAATATATAATAAGCCCATAACAAAATGCTGGTTGCCCCTTGATACGATGATGCAGTGCATAACGCTTGGAGGGGAAGTTGAAAAAAATGTTGAAACTACCTCTGTGACGTAAGCCGTCGTCAGGTAGTGAAAAGGTTGCTAAGACGCGACTAAAACCACGCACTACACCACAGGCAAATGGCTGTGTAATACACAAAATGATCACCTCACCTTCTTTACACCATATTGGTCCTAAGCACCCGTCTCTCGAATACTCCGAAAAAAAAACTTAGTAAAAAAACTGGGTAAAAACTTAGTGGTAGTCAATATTTAGGCATATAAATGGGCATTTGTTGAGATGATTTCAGTGTTTCTTTTGAATTATACATCGCAGATTGAAAATCCTTGTCCTATGCAGATATGGACAAAGACATTGTCGCTAGTTTCTTTTGCTACTTTTTTGTGTTTTCTGCGACAATTACACTCCTTGGGTCAAAGAATTTAGATCAAATTGTGTCCATTAAAAAGCAGAAAGATTGAACCATCAATCCCAAAATAAGATTTATTCCAAACAAATTATTTATATATTTATATAGTTCCTGTTTTTATGGAAATACTGAAGAATCTAACTATGAGATCAAAATTGGCATCGTATTCTCGGATATATTAGAGCATGTAAGGCAAATAATTCTTGTCATATTGTGTTTAAATTCTGATAAATGCTTGTTGCGCGGTGCGTTTGTCAGTAACAAACTCTGCTGACGACAAAAGGTATATTGTTAGGCGTTGCTCGAATATTGATTTCCTGCCTTTTGTAGCCTGCTTTTGGCAATTTCAGCAACAATTACACTCCTTGCATACAACGGTATCCGATTTTACTCTTGTCACTGATCTCACTATCGCGTTGCGATCTAAAGCTCAATCCGGGCCAACCAACTGTAAAGGCCTATACTTGAATGAATTGCCGCCGTTGACCCCCACCGCACAAATGTTTCGGACAGGAGACTGAAATTCATTCAGTTTAGTTTGTACTGCACTGACTTATCTTTATTGACGCGATCGAATGGATGAGATTAAATATAGGTACCTATAAATCCGGGTGAGATGCCGCGTCGGTATAGGTGCCGCACTTTGGAGAACTGGTAGTAAAGACTTGATTTATTGGCGCAAATTTAGGGGAACTGTTCCGTTTTCCAACTCATTGAACATTTTCATAACATGCGAGCCCAACGCAAAAAAGTGTTCATGAATTCGTGAACTAACAAGTTGTATTCCTTGTATTTTTTCGGGAACAACAGCCACGGGAACATAGGTCATGATGTTGTTAGTTGATGATGCTGTAGTTGAGGAAACGACCTTCGATCCTCAGCTTGCACAGCCTTGCGTTGATTGGTTACCACCGAATCACACGTTGGCGCATCTTGCTCAACACTAAAGCCGGTTACCAGTTCGTTGGCGGTGTAACAGCTTTGGTGGAAAGTAGCCACTCGATGCCCACATTTCCACATTATCTGTCCTGTTCCACCCAACAACAGGTCTTGAGGTCGTGCGCTTTGATCGGCACACGGTTGGAAGTTAGCAGAGCCCATTGTCAAATGCCACCACATCCCCACAACACGTAGTGGCCTGGGGAGGGGTCGTTAAGCCCTTGGATATAGTCCCTGCTGCCCCCACATTGATCAATTTCCCCTCGAATTCCAGTTCAGACCGCTGATGCCGAATTATCAATGAATAGATTACCTAAAAAAATGCTTTTGTCTTACCATTACCAGAACTCTTGCGCCGTCAGTGTTCATGATTGTCATAAATCTGACACCAAGATTTGAACGATTTTCCAATCCGAAAATTTCTTAGACCGAACCGGGAATCGAACCCAGCCACCTTCAGGGATGGTGCATACACTTTAAAATACCAACCAATTAGAGCAGTGTGCAATTGTACGGGGTAATCAAGGGAGTTAAAGGTTTTCCTGAATCGTTTCGGGACCCTGGTCAACTGTGCAGGAGATGAAAACGATTGATCGCTTTCCGCATCGCGGTTAAAATTTTGATTAAAATTCGAATGGAGAAACACACATTTTAGCAATGTTGCTCTTGGAATTTTAATTTTTTTGTGAATCGTTTCATTACGCTAGTACAAAGTCTTAGATAAACTGAAAAGCTTTAGTCAAAAAATTTAAAAAATTGTCTGCCTTAATAGATGCTATCCTAACATTATCGCGAATGTATTGACCATTTGAAATGTATTTTTGAACATTTTATCAGATAAGTAAGAAACTCATGCGAAACATTAAACATCCACTCCCATTCCATACATCTTACGTAATTGTTTAAATATTGTACCATTTCAGAGAGCAATGACCACCAATAACCCAGTCGACAGTGGAACTGGCTGACCTTCACCATGGAACAATACAATTACCATCAACATCACAGACGTCAACCATCATCAGTAGATGAAACTCCATTCAGCAAAGTGGGTAACCTTGCAGAATCGCACAGCTCAGTCGCGGGAGTGACTCATTCAACAATTTTACCCTCATATGGAACCGGAAAAGATTGACAGGTAGGCAGAGTGTTGTCGGGGGAGGATGCAAAACCGAGCCGGAAAGGAAAAGCAGTCAAACTCAAACAATGCACGCTACCGTGGCTTTACTCAGTGGCTGGTTCGAATCAAAGAAATACAGAGCCGGAATTGAAATTACTGGATATTATTATATTATTTTTCAATTTAGTTGCAAAATTTTCTTATAAAATGAGGTAAGAATAATAGTAAACTACTTTTATACCGGTGAATACCTTGCGATGTGGAAAAAGCTGAAGAATGATTACAAACAGTTGTGGAAATATCTGGCTCGTACACGCCAAGATTATTTGCATATTGCTTGCATGTATTGTTGCTTTTCACCCCTCTTAAAATAATCGCTACAAAACCGATACAGCCTTAATTTAGGTAGACGTGTGTGCTCTGTGTGATGACAAATAGATCTGTTTCAAAAACAATATATGACAAATGGAATCTTGATTAATGACGACGGCGATGGCGGTAATTTGCATTCTAGTTTAAAAGTTAACGATTCTGACTTCTCAAAGGGCGCAACGTGTTCAATATCCAAAAACTGTTTTAAAATCCATCCCATTTTTCCTCTATCGCCCTTATTCTTTATTTAGTTTAATTCAACGGACCAGTATTAGTCTAATTGAATACTTACATATCCAAAAAGTATCACTCATATGACTCAGATAAATTTTTATGAAAAAGAAAATATTCTTAATCCTCAAAAACAATTTTAAACTGATTTAGACCGCATACAAAGACAAAGAACTGGCGGCGCCATTCTGGCCGCATGGCCTTTGCCAAAAGAGGCTTGGCGTGGTCTGCTCACAGAGGGGTGGAGTGCGGGGTGACGGAGGCTGCAGCCAGCAGCACCAAAGTCTTCCCAGTGGAACGGCCCATAGAAAGCAGGCCCAAGCAGTATTGGTGAGGTCGTTGGGGGCGGAAGTGACCCTGTAGTGCAAGCAACTGGACGAGGTCACGAACGCTGACGACGTCACCTCTGCGTCAGAGAGCAGTGCGGTACAAAGGTCGAGAATTTTTCTGTACGCCCAAAGTCCCAAACACAATGTCAGCGGAACGGCAACGGAAACGGCAAATTTGACAGAAAATATATGGGTTAACTGTCAAATTTGCCGTTTCCGTTGATGTTCCGTTGACATTATGTTTGGGGCTTAAGAGGCAGACCCTTTGACACGCAGGTAGCCTACCTTAGGTTACCGGTCGCGGAAGCCAAAAAGGTCATGGAGCGAGGGAAGCTGATGATCGGCTGGTCAGTATACCCAGTAAGCAAACTCCATCCATCTTCAGTGGACAGGTGCTATCGGTACGTAGAGTCGGGGCACACGTCTTACGAATCTAAGTGCTCAGACCGTAGATACCTGTGTCGTCGTTGTGGTGAGGAAGGCACAAGCCGCAGGAATATGCCAAAGTGCCTCATCTGCGCCAGCAAAAGGCAAGCCGAGTTCCGAACAGTGCTCTCAAGACAGCAATCATAGCGAACCCGAACATGTCCAGGCTAGCTATGCAGAGATGCCTCAATAGATGGATAAGGCAGAAGTTGGTGATGTTGTCGAAGGCCGGGGAGCCACCGGGAAACCCCTCGGCGTACAGACCCATCTGTCTAATTGACACGACGGGCATGTTGCTGGAGAGGACCACCCTCAAAAGGCTGACCCCGTCAGTTAGAAGCGGTTGCAGAATATTTTTCTCGGTTTCTGTGTGCCGAAAAGAGTTTGCTGTACTGCTTACAGTGGCCTATCTTGCGGAACGTAAAAATAGAAGCTCATCTCGAAATGATCGAAATTAAAAACACCGTGAGGTTCGCATTTCCCAAAGATGCTCCACGACCATCGTATGGAGAGATAACTGGGTTTGTTAAATCGCTGAATGCCAGCGTCACGGAAATGGAGACAAGAGTGAGAAGGCTTTCAAGGACATGTTGGCGAACAATACCCAGCGAAGTAATTTTTCGGTATGATAATGGAACAACAGTAGCAGTGGAGATGTATGATGCAGAGGGTGATTTTCAATACGTACGAGTGTGTGAGCTTCCACCGGAGCTACCTGATCGAGAAATAGCAACGGTTCTAGGAAAGTATGGAAAAGTAAAGCGCTTAGTGCGGAAAAAAATTCCTGCTGATTGCGAGTTGGATGTATTCAACGGTGTACGTGGCGTGTACATGGACGATAAAATGGAAATACCATCGGCACGTCCAGGCACGACTGTTTAAATAAAACGAAGGTTTTAGATATATGCGTTTTAGAAGATACACAGGAGACGAACATCGATGAACCAGTGCTTGAACAAAAACAAGATCCCAAGGTTCAACTAATCCCAATAAGGTGTTGGAAGTCTGATGGAAAGGTATACACGCAATACGCAGGGATCAATCAGATTAAAGCTGAAGACAAGGACAAATGGCAGAAAAGGCGCGACACCGAAGCAAGGGCAGCCAGGTGCTTTTCACCATTGAAGGAAAAAACTTTAAAAAAATCTCTACCAATTTCCATTGGTTCACAATCTGACATGTCAGACTAGCCTTTTGTCATATATTTTTGTTTCAGTTTTGCATCAAATTGAATAATCACAATATGAAATGAATTTCGGCTCCGTAATGTGTATGCCACGATTGAGCCTATTAAATAAATCAACACAAAAAAAAAGTTATCGGTTCGTACGGGTAAATCCACATTGGACGCTATTAACTCAGTGGTAAAGGTCGCTGAGATAGCAATCCAACTGTAAATTCAAGGTATTCAATTCTGTGCGGGTGCGCTAATGACGCATCTGTTACGAAGAATGCATTCAACAAAGCAAGTTGTGATGCCTTCGCGCGGTCGTTACGCCGGCTTCGCCTGCCGGTGGGCCTGTACCGGATCTTGGAAAGCTATTTCAAGAACCATGTACTATTATACGAGACCGATGCCGGTCAGAGAAGCGTTCCTATTACCGGAGGAGTTTCGCGAGGATCAATACTGGGCCCGGTATTGTGGAACCATGTGTACGACGGGGTTCCGAGACTCAAGTTCACTGCTGGTGTCAAGATTATCGGTTTCACTGACGTAACCCTGAAGGTCTGCGAGAAGTCGATTCCCGAGGTAGAACTGACCGCAGTTCACGCAATCAGCATCATGGCGGATTAGATAACCTAAGCGCTAGAAGCCTGAAGCTTGCTCAACATAAAACGGAAGTTTTTTTTTTTTAAACTAATTTTATTTGCTAATTATCTAATACATGCATTCATCTCTTAGACTAGGTGTTCCGTGTTTTCTTAACACTATCACCCTTATCTGCTATGTTATATTTTTAGTTATTATTAATACATTTCAATTGCCTCTGGCAGTTAGAATTTTTCCTCTGGTTGAATTGAACCATGTAGGAATTACAATGTTTTCAACTTAAACTAAACTTAACCTATTTTATACTAAGGGTACAAGGAGTTAATCGTTGCAATAGAAGATTGCAACGATTTTTGTCTAAAATTGGAAATTATTTTGTTGGACATTTGTTGCAATGTCTCAATATTAGAAATTCTATGAAGCTCATTGGTACTATACCACGGAGGCAACTTCAGAATCATTTTCAGAATTTTATTTTGAATCCTCTGAAGTGCCTTCTTTCTGGTATTGCAGCAACTAGTCCATATTGGCACAGCATACAACATGGCAGGTCTAAAAATTTGTTTGTAAATCAAAAGTTTGTTCTTAAGACAAAGTTTTGATTTTCTGTTTATAAGTGGATATATGTCAATGTGATTTTTTAAAGTTAATTTTTGATCTAGCAGAAGTCCTAAATATTTAGCTTCGCTAGACCAATTAATTGGAACCCCATTCATAGTGACAATATGTCTGCTAGAAGGTTTCAAATAAGAAGCTCTCGGCTTATGTGGGAAAATTATAAGCTGAGTTTTGGAAGCATTCGGGGAAATTTTCCATTTTTGCAAGTAAATGGAGAAAATATCCAAACTGTTTTTGCAATCTACTACAAATGACACGAAGGCTACGCCCTTTGGCTGAGAGACCTGTGTCATCTGCAAACAAAGATTTTTGACACCCTGGTGGTAAATCAGGTAAGTCAGAAGTAAAAATGTTATACAAAATGGGCCCCAGTATGCTGCCTTGGGGAACACCAGCTCTTACAGGTAATCTATCAGATTCAGAATTCTGATAGTTTACCTGCAGTGAGCGATCTGATAAATAATTTTGGATCAGTTTAATAATGTACAGAGGAAAATTAAAATTCATCAATTTTACAATCAAACCTTCATGCCAAACACTGTCAAATGCTTTCTCTAAATCAAGAAGAGCAACTCCAGTCGAATATCCTTCAGATTTGTTGAGCCGAATTAAGTTCGTAACTCTTAATAACTGATGAGTGGTTGAATGCCCATGGCGACCAAATTGCTCATAAGCAAAAATAGAATTGTCATTAATATGAACCATCATTCTATTTAAAATAATCTTTTCAAACAGTTTGCTTATTGAAGAAAGCAAACTGATTGGGCGATAACTAGAAGCCTCAGCTGGATTTTTGTCCGGCTTCAAAATTGGAACAACTTTGGCGTTTTTCCATTTATCTGGGAAGTATGCCAATTGAAAACATTTGTTAAATAAATTAACCAAAAAGGATAAAGAGCTCTCAGGAAGTTTTTTGATAAGTATGTAGGAAATACCATCATCACCCGGGGCTTTCACATTCTTAAATTTTCTAGTAATAGATCTCACTTCATCCAAATTAGTTCCCAACGAAGGGTAAAAAACACTGTCTTGGTTGAGAATGTCTTCGAAGCTTCGTATAACCTGTTCCTCAATTGGACTAGTGAGACCTAGACTAAAATTATGGGCACTCTCGAACTGCTGAGCAAGTTTTTGAGCCTTTTCGCCATTTGTTGATAAAATTTTATTTCCCTCTTTAAGCGCTGGAATTGGCTTTTGAGGTTTTTTAAGAATTTTCGTTAATTTCCAAAAGGGTTTCGAACTGGGATCCAACTTCGAGACATTATTCTCAAAGTTGGTATTTCCCAGAATAGCGAAATTTCATTTTGCAAATCTCGCCAAATAACTTTCAACGCGGGATCGCGAGTTCTTTGGTATTGCCTTCGCCTCACATTTTTAAGACGGATCAGTAGCTGAAGATCGTCGTCAATAATAATGGAGTTGAATTTAATTTCACATTTAGGAATTGCAATGCCTCTGGCTTCGACAATTAAATTTGTCAAAGATACGAGAGCATTATCAATATCACTTTTGGTATCGAGAGGAGTATCAACATCAAAATTCCTATCGATATACGTTTTATATAAATCCCAATCAGCCCTATGATAATTGAAAGTAGAGCTCATTGGATTATAAATGGCTTCTTGTGAGATTTCAAATGTCACAAGAAGGTGATCAGAGTCAAAGTCAGCATGAGTTACCAATTGGCCACACAGCTGACTTGAATCCGTTGAAACCAAATCAATTGTCGAAGGATTTCGTGTGGATGAAAAACAAGTTGGTCCATTGGGATATTGAATAGTATAATATCCCGCAGAACAATCTCCAAATAAAATTTTGCCGTTGGAATTGCTTTGAGCATTATTCCATGAACGGTGTTTGGCATTGAAGTCATCAATTACGAAGAATTTTGATTTGTTGCGAGTCAGAATTTGAAGATCAGCTTTCAACAAATTCTTTTGCTGCCCATTGCATTGAAAAGGCAAATAGGCTGCAATGAAGGAAAATTGACCAAAATTTGTTTCAACAGAAACTCCTAAGGTTTCAAAAACTTTGGTTTCAAACGAAGAAAATAATTTATGTTTGATACATCTATTAATGACAATGGCGACCCCACCACAGGCGCTGTCAAGACGATCATTTCTGTAGATAAAATAATTTGGATCTCTTTTAATGGAGAGTCCTGGTTTTAAATAAGTTTCTGTTATAATGGCAATAGGCACATTATGAACTGTTAGGAAGTTGAATAATTCATCTTCCTTACCCTTTAGAGAGCGGGCATTCCAATTTAGAACTTTCACACAATTATTTAGATCCATTAAAACGGAGTCCGATAACAATTTTTTGTGTGTACTTTATACCAACCTGAACAGCTTCTGGTATGGTATTTGCTTTGAACATTGCATTAATCCTGTGATGCAATTGTTCTGTTAAAAAATCAAAATCGGAAGCAGTCATGCTACCTGAAACGGCAACATGACCATTATTTTCCGTTGGGAAATGGGTATAAACCTCATTTTGAGAAGAGAAATTTTGTCTACCAGCAGCGATGTTTGCATACGTAGGTACATTCGAAAAATTGGAATTTACTGAAGTGCTTGCTACCCGTTGACGAGCGGCAAAATTTGTTTGTGAATTGTGGTGGGTATGAATTGTTCGACCGGTAACCGGTTTCGAAATTTGAGCGTTTGAAAAATTTCTACCCGTCGAATCTGGGATCCGATTGGAATTTCGCGTCATCAATTTTGCACGGGAATTCAAAACTTTTTTGCGTGAAGGACATTCCCAGAAATTGGATTTATGATTGCCCCCACAATTTGCACATTTAAATTTATTGGAATCTCCTCTCACAGGACATGCGTCCTTGGCGTGAGAGGTTCCACCACAAATCATGCATTTAGCATCCATGTGACAATGTTTGGTGCCATGACCCCACTTTTGGCACTTACGGCACTGGGTGGGGTTTTGAAAATTTCCCCCAGGCCTGCGGAAATGTTCCCATGGAACACGGACATGAGACATAATACAGGCCTTTTCCAAACTTTTCATATTAGGGTAAATCACTACTTGGGCCTATGGACCCGGTTCCCGGCTCACTACACAGAAAACTAATGATTTAAGGTACACTGGGGGAAGTGGAAAAAGGGGGTAAGTGTGAAAATCGACTCGAAAAATTGGAATTGTACATACTTTACAGTTTTTACCACTTCATAGCATCATGCAATATTATACTTTGATGCTCACACTAATACTATGTTGAAATTTGTATAACACATACACTAACACGGTTGTCGCTTAAACTGTAATTTTAGGTTTCGTGAAAAATTGATATTCGCATTCATAAAATTAATTCTTATTTGCACCAATTGATCTTTTTTCAAGTGAATTTATATCACAGGTGACCATTACAATACAATTAAACTAATCCCATTCAATTGGTAGTGGTTTGAACCTAGAAAGCAAATAATTCAAAGATTTTACACTTACCCCAGGTATCAAACACTGCGGGGGAAGTGGATAATGTTCTAATTACGCAATTTTTTCTTCCCTCTAGGGTTTATTTCGATAGCTGTGAATCTTAATATGTTTCTTCTTTGTTATCATTGTGATTCCAGTGGTGATTGGACTCATTTAAATGAGAAAATGCCTGAATAATCCACCTATCGGTACTGATGCCTTTCACATGTTTTACACATGAAAAAATATATATAAGAAAGTTAAAAATAGCACTGATAGGTAAATATATTGTATAATTTACATTAATTTTTATTCCTAACAAGTTTCGCCGTTGAATACAATTTTTTTTCGAACAAATCGATTAAGGACAAGTGCTTAAGAATAGCTGATAATTTGTACGTGTTTTGCGCACACACATACATACAAATACGCACATACAGACATCATCTCAATTCGTTAAACTAAGTTGATTAGTTTATAACCCTGTAAGTCCCATTTTTCCTTTAAAATGTTCATCTTTGGGGCGAACGTATAGACTTTACGTACACTTAGTGTCCGAGAAGGCAAAACCAGCCCTCCCCTAGCTATTACGAGAATTCCTTGAGGATCTATTCCGTTGGGGTAATGAAATTATTCCACAAAAGATACTCAGAGCAATTATCGTATTGATTTTAGTTATATGTAACTACTCATCACAATTGAAGGTCAAGACAACATGGGTTTTCCACTTACCCCATCCCACTAGGGTAAGTGGAAAAACAACTCCTAATTTTAAAATCTATTTACATAAATTTCAAGCGACCAAAATGGTACGAATTACCGCACAGTTGGTGCAAAATTGACTGTTTTTGATAGCCCATTTTGATTGAACGCATTTAAATCATTTAAACTGGTTTTACACTAATTCAAACATGCACTATCGATTTTTCATTTTCCACTTCCCCCAGTGTACCTTATACTGTTTGGAAGCCGCAGGTTTATGATTGATAATTTTTAAAAAGTCTCCCATTTATTTTTCACAATATTCAATATCTTTCGATCACTTGTTTTACTCCTAATTGATCCAATTGTAGAAAATAAAAATGTAGATTTCAAAATCTCGCTCTCCGATGCCACACCACTGAGCCGGAGTGATTCTTCCACTTTTACAAAACGGTATCATCAAATAAACACCTACCTGAAAATCGTCCTAGTGCTCGTTACAATCATTGCTTCAAGCTTTTAATCACCACACCATGATGCTTCACACACGCACTTCAATCTAATCACTAGAACGTATCACCAGAACTTATATAAATATAATTAGAATACATTTAAAAATGTATTCTCAAACCGAACAAAAAATCACCTCGGCCCAAAAACTTCTAGCCGCACCGTGCTCCCAAAAGGCCAGGAGAATGAAAATGATCCTTTATCGTTGATAGGAAAACTGTTTAATACGTTGACGCTATCATGTTATTTATAATTTTCTCGATTTCAAAAGGTGAAAAAAATATTGTTTTTAAGTGTTTAGAAAAAATTTGGATGAGTAAATATATCTTCTCAACCAAATAAAAATGATTATGAATGATACCATCTGGCATCTTGTTGTCGTGGAACGTGTATATTTTTGTTTACGTCGCATTTTCTACCGTCCCGAGAGAGAATGAGAGAGAAATGTTGAGAGATTGAGTGAAATTTTGCTTAGGCCGGGAACTGGTTTTATGGTATGCCGAATGGAAATCGCTATGACAGAAATGAGTGCTGCACCTCGTTAATTTAAATCAAATAAAAGCTTTTTTGAACGATATTTAGCACGAATAGCTATTTTTTAAGCAGAAGTGAACCCCAATGCAGTATTATACAGCCCACAAAATTCAGGAAAAGTTGCTTCCTGTCATAAATATCAATTGAATAATGCAGTCGTACGCATGTTAGGCCGGGAATGGGGTAAGAAACCCTATTTAGTTCACTTTTGTTTAAATGAACTTAATAAAATTTTTGAGAAATGCCCCTCTGGGAAGTACAAGAGTGGGATTTCTTTTTCATCTTAATTACTTGGATTGGTGAAAATCCAAGTAATTGAGAAATTTCAATTTTAATCTCATCCAGTGATTTATCCTCACTGGGGAGACCTTTCAGGACGACTTTGAACAATCGCTCAGTTTTGTCGTCGTATGTGAAGAATTTATGGTGCTTCTCAGTTAAATACTGAAGAAGACGTTTGCGATCGTCAAAGGATCCCGGCAAAACGCGGCAGTCACCCTTCCAGGCAATCTGAAATGAAACTTCGATCCCCTGAAGGTTACTCAAAATCTCATTCCGGAAGCTAGAAAACTCGGCAACAGATACCACAATTGGCGGAATCCGTTGTTTCTTCGCATGAATCGAATCACCTGGGCTAGAGGTAGATTTGATTTTCTCAAATTCGTCGTTAATCAAATTGAACTGATTGCTCAGTTCGATTGGAGAAGAATTATTTCCGATATTAGAGTTAGAAGGAATATCTGAATTCTCCAGCTTCCTTCTATTTTTTCCGCGCTTTGGCAGGACGGTCTTGAAACCTTGTTTCTTTGAAGGAAGTGGAGAATTCAGAGACTCCCCCTTCCTCTTGTTTTTATTAATGCTCATTGCTGAGCGTGGAGACGTGACTTTCTAGAAGGTTTTTCCCAGAACGGTGTCCCTGCAGGATTACCACCGCTTGTCTGAATTTTACTTCCCAAAACGGATCCAACGTAAAACGAAGGCACGGGTCCAAGCAAAGTTCGTAACGGAATCAGTAGGCACAAATAGCGCTGAGAAGCACTGTTGAAATTAGAATAGCTTCGGGTAGTATTAAAAACTTCCTTCCGCAAAGAGAGAAAGAACCTCACAGCACGAAAGCACGATGCGGTCTGATAAAATGGAAGTGGTAATCGTCATCTACCGCAGATCGACACAACATCCAGTGCTTCATATGGGAGAAGTCGAGCTCACGTCGAAGCGGAGCCCGAAGGTTCTCAGGGCCACAATAGATGACAAACTGACCTTCCGCAGTCATGATAACTATGCATGCAAAAGGGCAAACATTTACCATCCAGAAGGAAATACATTAATCATTGCTTTTCACTGGGCAAACCATGATTTCGATGAAGGGTTGAGTTGATCGATTACTGAACAATACCTCTCACCCACATCCTCCCATTTTCCATCCTCAACCCACTATTGTCGTCTCCTTAAGTTAAGATAAATTATGTGTGTTCCAAATTTGGTTGAAATTGGCCAAAGGGCAAGGAAGTTACACTGAATTGAGCGATAACTAAATAATATACCTCCCTCCACATCTTCCCTCTTTCCCAAAGAGCATCCCTAGCCGGTCTCCTTAAGGTAAAGAATGTGTGTTCCAAATTTGGCTTAAATCAGTCAATGGGTTCAAAAGTCATGCTGGAACATACATACAAACATAGAGATTGTGTATCCGGTATAAAGTTAGACGACATTTTCTACCGAAGATCGACTTTTCTCGAGATACAGGCGAAATTCCCATCTTCGGAAGTGTAGTGCGCTGGATTCGCCTAAAGATGCGTTAAACAACGCATCCTGTAGTTTGAAAGATAAAACTTCGAAACAAAGTTCGGTTCGGAAATCCCTACTTCCGAATTCTAATTTGGTGCAGCGCCGACAATAAGCTACTTTGAATTATACTCCTCGTGCTTAGCATGAGTTTTGGCTCTAATGCCGATCTATGATAGCAGCTGGCTTATATTGAAGTCGTTACCATTGTGCAATTCTCAGCGATAACAGAAATTCTACAAGTCAGAGAGGGAATTAGCAGCGGCATTTATTTTATATTGTTCCAGAAAGGTTCAAATGCTGAATCAGTAACATAATCGGGTAAATTTGCAAGTTCAACTATAATTCAAAACAGACTACCACATCTTCTTATGGCAATCTTGTTTTTGGTTGATATATCGTTGACGGGAGATCTATCCCTTGCCCCAATGTTGTTTTCGTAAAAACATTGTTTATCTTTGTGCATATTGATCCTCAAATCACTTTTATAGTCACTTTCATAGTATTAATGAATATTAAAGCCAATATATAATCATCATTCCAGATTTGGTTTACGTTGAGTTACGAATAGAATAGGACAGAATGTCCAAACATTATAATTGAACCCCGTTTGTAGATTGGAAGTTTATTGTCAACGATAACAATGCAACGATTTCTTTATCGTATTTGATATCGCTTTCAAAGGTAATCTCTTGTTTGCTTTACCAACATAACTACATCGTAGCCCAGTTGATATGAGTATTTCTAAGAATTGCAAAGTATCGACGTCTGGATGCACATACCGGGAATAGATTTAACGGCAATAAATTCCGAACTTCTTGATAACGGAGTCGTGTCGTAAGAAATTTGATTAAACTGACTTGTCAAGGGTCTCCAGTAGCTTTGCGATCAAAGGCATAGGATCGCCAATCCGGAGATGGCGAGTCCGATTCTCGGTCCGGTGTAGGAAGTTTTCGGGTTGAAGGCTTTCTCTACACCCTGAGCATAGTGTATCCATTGTAGTTGCCACACAAGATACATACTCATGCAATGGGGGGCATAGAAAAGCTTTCAATCAATAATTGAGGAAATCCTAACAGAATACTATGCTGAAAACAGGCCAGGTTCCATTTGGAATGTAGAGCCATTGAAGAAGAATAAGACTGGTCAATAATATAAAAGTGGTCACATTAGTTATGGTCGCCCCAGAGGTAATCTCGATTGCATTGTAGGACAATGAAACAGTTTACGTTACTAGTTGTACTTTTGTGTTTTATTAACACTCAGGTGAGGAATTATACATTTATTATATAATGCGCAGAAAGTTTGAATATGTCCGATTTCAGGCAGCACCGGACCGCACTTCCCGCATCATCAATGGACGAGTAGTTCCACACAAACCTTATAATGTGTTTATCATGTTCCTAAACGATAACAATTCAGGATTCTTTGGTGGAGGCACAATTATTTCTAACCTCCACATTCTGACTGCCGCAGCCAACATCGTCGGGTAATGTTCTATCAAGCATATAAACACGCATTATGAGTAATGCACTGCATCACATTTCACAGATTCACCTCATGGACTGTTCGCTATGGGAGCAACATCTTCAGCCAATTAAATGAAATCGTTTCAACCACTGCTACTCCCCATCCTGAATTTGATTCAAATAACCGGCTCAACGACATCGGCGTTATTACTCTGCCTCAATCTCTAACGTTCCACGCAACCGTGTCGCCCGCTGCCCTTCCATCGCGTTTCTCATCTGAGCTAAATCTGCTACCTCTTGAAAACGAGCAGGGAACAATCGTGGGCTTCGGATTCACCAGTGAAGATGGTAAGTATCATGAATTCAAATTGTTCTCACAACAATGCAAACCTGTAACGTCCCTTACGATACCCAACAGTTCATACACAATCGGATGTTTTGTGGGGATCCTTCCAGCGGGTGATAGACGATGCTAACTGCCAACGGTTCTATACGATCACGCTGCCAAGGCACTTTTGCGCTACTGATAATGTTGACTCTTCCAACGTTTGCAACGGAGAAATTGGCGCTGGTTTCATTACTGACGTACGAGGTTTACCGACAGTCACGGGAGTTGCATCGCAGCTAACAGTTGGTTGTGGCTACACGAGTCCAACGGCGTACACTCGTGTTGAATTCTACCGTGAATGGATCAATACAATAACATCACTATAATTTAGATTAAAAAGATTCACCACATATGTATACCATCCTGGTGAATTATGAAAACGACTCAATTAAAATATATGTAATTTCTTAATGTGTTTTATTTTTATATGATCTCGACAGTACCTTCTGTGCTTCTCCAGACCTTGTCTTCGACTCAGGTTTGTTCTGCTTCAACGACCAGGTCTCGTGTTAGTGAAAGATACGTAAAAGGCGTTCTGTATTCGATTGAATGGTTCAGTGGAGTTCGAAGTAAGTACGATTTTCTGCTATGGTGCGTTTGCTGGCACGTGAACTCATCAACCCTTTCCATTTCGCCATCACTTATGAATGCTCGTGGTGGGGTGCTCAGAAAGCCTTCTCTTGAAACTCTTACCATCGTCTTTGACTGATGACTGATGATTCCTCCCTCTTCTTAGAGTAACTTTTCGTTGGCTATACAAAGCAGCCTAAAATGTCCATCAGCATCGTACAAATCATTTATATTCTTTTCTGCCTATATAACGCACTGCAAAGCGATGTTAGAGCTGATATCCACGTAGCGGTGTGTCAAGCTGCGTTAACGCCGCGCTCACGCATACGTGTGCACGACTACAATCGATGCTGGGTACCTTGCGTGGACGCTGCGTTGCGCAGCTTGAGAAACCGCTACGAGGACATCGGCCCTAAAACAGTAGGCAAGAAAAATCATCACTTTGCCATAATCATCAATAGCTTTCCTGAAACTCGAACTTCGGACATCACCCATTGGATCAAATTCCACGGAAATGCGTATTTGTGCAATAACTTTCATAGTTTATCGCTGCGACTTAAAAATCGAAAGATAATATTTATATGGACAGTAGATCTGATGGCATTTTAAAAAGTGGCTGAAATTCAGACGATTTCTCGCTTAACTTTTCAAAAGGACCTAAGTAACATTTTTTTCATGAATTAATTTGAATGGCGCCATCAACAGAACAACATGAAAGCTTTTGTTTGCAGTACTATGTTTGTATTTGTTTAAAGAAATTTTATTTTTTTAAATATCCAATCGACGTCTGCGTTTTCTATACCGGAGAACACTTTGCGATTGCGAAAATCGGAGACGGTCACGAAAATATTATGAACTCTGTATGCTAATATCTGAGCCGTTTCTCGATGGATTTAAATTTTTTCGAACCATTCGATCAACGCAAATGTACGGAAAATACTGATTTACAACTAGTTATTATCAATAACCGGTAGAAAGTTTGGAAATTGATAAATTAACCAATCCCATATATGCATCGTAAGCACAAACATCAAACTCATGCAAAGTAGTGCGGACACAGCACCGCTAAGGCGTTGGTAGCAGTCTCAACCGAAAATCATCGCATCGATGGTCGTCGGGGTGGTTGCTGCAGATCTTTCAAGGGGCTGTCCATAAACCATGTAAACTCTTTAGGGGGGCGTGTAGTTGTTTCGAAAAAGTTTAAGTTTGTCTACGGAACGTAGACATATCGTTAAGGACATAGTTGGAAGAGTACCACGATGGCAGCCAATATGGCACCGGACCTTCCACGGGCCAACCCCACACCTCCCGCACTCCTCTCCCACCAACATTCGAATGCATCGAACAGCATCGAACAAAAGTTTAATATTCAAATTACTAACCTGTTCACAGCATATTTCCTTACTTCCCGTGATAATGAACATGTTTCTTCAATGAATCCTATGTATTCCGGCCCGAATTATAGCATAAATCAGCAGTTTTGTGCCAATTTAATAGCCGTTCGCGATTTGTTGGGTTCATCACTGCACTTCACTTCTTCTCAAAGGGCATTGGAAAAATCAAGTTTTTACTCACTGCTCCGCACATGAGCAGCCCGAAATGTTGATAGAATGCAAATTAAACACCACTTTTTGAAATCAGTCACTTATTTGACCCGAAAACTTAGTATAAACTGCTAGTTTTGCCCGAAAAAAATGACTAAAAACTGATCGCGGAGCGAATGTAAACACCGCGGTGCACCGACACCGGCAGCAGCAAACTAATAAGTAGGGTGGCTCAAAAAATAATTTTGCTTCGCCACGCTCAGTTGAGTATGATTTATAATTTGGGTTTCATCCAATGGTTTGGGCTGGTTTGAATAGAGGCTTACCGTGCGCAGGTCGTTTCAGGTTTGTACGACAGTTGATATGGAGAGGTTGAATTTAACATTATTCTGATTCTGGCACTACGTCATTGGGCGATGGCGAGGGGGAGACCATATGACGGGATGAAATTTTTAAGAGCTTCAACTCCATAGGCAATCCATATTGAATGGTCGTTCCAATAGTTGGGAGTCGATTTTAAATAATCGAGGTTGCAATTCTTTCGCATGATAATTAGGCTTCTCAGAAGACATCAGTGAAACGTGCAATTCAACAAAATACCCAGAATTTGTCTGTGATATCTATCGCACCAGGGGCAGATACTTCTAGTCTAGTCTAGTCTACACTATCGTACCAGGGGCAGATACTTCATACAAAAAGTGTGACATAAGGGTGAGTGGAGTATAAAATGCTATATTTGCGTTACGTAATCAATGGATCTTTTCTGCGGTGCGGTTTTCGTTCACTGAAGTCTCTGGAATGTTGCTTTCAGCTAGGTATGTGGGTTCTCTTTTCGCCAGCGTTTGGAGGGAAAGCGCCGTAGCCAGTGTAATAAAAGGTTTAGTTTCCCATTCTAGTTTTCATACAAACTTGAACCGGCTTGCGCTCAACCAGTTTTTGTTCAAATCGGTTTTTTGAGGACACTCGGAGCATGGGACGGAATCGAGTGAGCATAGTGGTGCTGGGTCGTTTTTTGAACCACCCTACTAATATTCTTTGTTTTTTTTTATAATTACGACACCAATACTACTACAGAATATGAAAGTTTTTATTGTACCAATACTATCAAAGCTTTGTTTTGGTACTCAACCCACCTTCACCTTAAGAGGAAAACTGTCTAATATGATGACGCTATCATGTTATTTATAATTCTCTCGATCTCAAAAAGTAAAAAAAAAATGTTTGGCGTTTGGAAGGAATTTGAATGAGTGAAAATATCTTCTCAACCAAATAAAAATTATTATGAATAATACCATCTGGCATCACGTTGTCGTGGAACGTGCATATTTTTGTTTACGTCTCCTTTTCCACTGTCTCGAGAAAGAATGAGAGTAAGATGTTTAGAGAATTAGTGAAATTCGCTTATGCCGGGAATTGAATTCGAGTATGCTAGGAAAGCAATTGCTGTGACTGAAATACGTGCTATACCTCGTTAATTTAAATCAAATAAAAGCTTTTCCAAACGACGTTTAGCAAGAATGGCTATTTTTAAGCAGAAGTGGATCCCATTGCAGTATCACACGGCCCACCAAATTCAGGAAAAATTGCCTCCTGTCATAAATATCAATTAAATAATGCAGTCGTACGCATGTTAGGCCGGGAATGGTGTAAAAACCCAATGTGACCATTTTTTTAATGTAATAATACCCTGCTTAGCCCAAGCAAATCAAATGAAAAAAGGATTTGACTCTTGGTTTACTGATTCCTAGGGAGCAAAGGATCTAGAGATTATTTAGGAGCGGAACTTTAAAAAAATCCACCTTGCGGTGATGGTGCCTTCCTCGTGTATTCTAAAACCAGAAAACACATAAGAGTAACAAGAAAGCACATTAGAGAGGATAAAAATGCACTTTAGTAAGATAGATTAAGTTATTTCCATCAATTCCCATTTATTTGCGTTCATTTAAATGCATTGCAGCCTTTGAAAAAAAAATTGAAGAGAATATTGTTAAAAGTCCCTTTAAAAAACATAAGCATCGAACAATCAACAAGAAAGTACGGACCGGAACCATCGGCGAAGACCACCGCGATGAAAAGGGGCTAGCGATTGGAAACTCGGTTCGTGGAACTGCAAATCTCTCAACTTCATCGAAAGGACACGCATACATGCCGATGTGCTCAAGGCCCGTGGTTTCGGCATCGTAGCGCTGCAGGAGGTTTGTTGGAAAGGATCAATGGTGTGAAAGTTTAGAGGTAATCATACCATCTACCAGAGCTGCGGCAACACACACGAGCTGGGAACAGCTTTCATAGTGATGGGCGATATGCAAAGGCACGTGATCGGGTGGTGGCCGATCAATGAAAGAATTTGCAGGTTGAGGATCAAAGGCCGGTTCTTCAACTTCAGCATAATCAACGTCCATAGCCAACACTCCGGAAGCACTGATGATGATAAGGTCGCATTCTACGCGCAGCTGGAACGTGAGTACGACAGCTGCCCAAGCCAAGACGTCAAAATTATCATAGGAGATTTGAACGCTCAGGTTGGCCAAGAGGAGGAGTTTAGACCGACTATATGAAAGTTCGGCGCTCACCGGCTGACGAACGAAAACGGTCTACGACTAATTGATTTCGCCGCCTCCAAGAATATGGCCATTCGAAGCACCTACTTCCAACACAGCCTCCCGTATCGGTACACCTGGAGATCACCACTGCAGACAGAATCCCAAATCGACCACGTTCTGATTGATGGACGGCACTTCTCCGACATTATCGACGTCAGGACATATCGTGGCGCTTATATCGACTCTGACCACTACCTGGTGATGGTTAAACTGCGCCCAAAACTATCCGTCATCAACAATGTTCGGTACCGACGACCGCCGCGGTACGACCTAGAGCGACTGAAGCAACCTGATGTCGCCACTGCATACGCGCAGCATCTCGAGGCAGCGTTGCCGGAAGAGGGTTAGCTCGATGGGCCCCTCTCGAGGACTGCTGGAATACAGTCAAAGCAGCCATTAATCTGGGAAACCGAACAGCTACCGGAGGAGTGGAAGGAAGGGGTTATATGCCTCATCTACAAGAAAGGCGACGAGCTGGAGTGTGAGAACTTTCGAGCGATCACCATCCTTAATGCCGCTTACAAAGTGATATCCCAGATCATCTTCCGTCGTCTGTCACCATTAGTAAGCGAGTTCGTAGGAAGTTATTCGGCCACATTGAGAGTTGACGTAAAGTCAATGTCAACTTCTCTCCACGAACAGCCTAAATAGCCGTGTGGTGTCGGCAGCTGGTTATCTGGCTAAGAATAACATTACGGATTGCCTGTTCCAGTGATAAAAGTCCACCATACAGGTGACCCCTAATTCTCGGTGTAATGCGGCTTTATGCTTACCGTACCTACGAATGAATGGTTAGAGGGGTTTAATAAGAACCTAACCGCAAACGGAGCCTGTGAAGCACCAGGGCCCCCTTCACAGTATCTAGCCCTCGCTGCGCTAATTGGAGCTATGGCGTAGTTGACTTTTTACTTCTCCGAGACAATCGGCTACTCTTATTCAACCTCATCGTGAGGTTAAATAAGAGTGGGGTTATGAATACGTGTACCTGGTTTTCAACAAATTGTCACCTATATTGATTCGCATTATGCGTTTTTTACAATGTACTTTGTGTATGTTACCTATATGGATTCGCATTATGCGTTTTTTCACAGTGTACTCTGTGTCTCGTCCTTGACGTTTGGCTTAGGCTACTCTTGTTCAATCTCAACGTGAGGTTAAATAAAAGTGGGGTTATGAATATGTGTTTCACTTAATTTTCAACAAACTTTCACCTATATGGCTTCGCATTATGCATTTTTTCACAATGTACTTTGTGTCTGTAACCTATATGGATTCGCATGATGCGTTTTTCACAGTGTACTCTGTGTTTCGTTCTTGACGTTGTGAGATTATTTTGTTTAACAAGAGATCATCACCGCTTCTAATCATGTGAGATTATTTTCATCGGCTTTTTTCGGTGAACATTAATTTAAACTAAGCAAATTACCGGACGTTTCGACCTACTAATATGTTCGGTCATCATCAGCGGATCCTTAAATACACAGTCTCATGATCTCATTTGTGAATGATATTGTTTCGCACCGCATTGATTCCACCAAACTATTGTCTTGTTTAAATTTTTACACTCCTACTCGGCAATTGAGAAATCGAAACTTGTTTGCCACCTGTCATCATCGAACAAATTATGCAAAATTTAGTCCAATGAATCAAATGATGTCTGTTTACAATCAGTATTGTGAAGCAATTGATTTAGCCATGCCTCGTATGAGCCTAAGAAAATATTTTAGGAACATTAGTTACAATAGAACATAGTTATAAGTTTTTTAATGTAGTCTACATTATGTTTGACGAAATAAATAAAAAAAAAAAATGTTTATTTTTTAGTTTTTTAGATACAATATTTGAATTAATGATAACTTACATGCTATAGAGAAAATCTACTCCCATCACTTCTCTGCTTTTGTTTTGTACATCAGTCGTTCTTGACGTTCGGGTTCGGCTACTCTTGTTCAATCTCAACGTGAGGTTCAATAAGAATGGGGTTATGAATATGTGTTTTACTTAGTTTTTAACAAATTGCCACCTATATTGATTCGCATTATGCGATTTTTACAATGTACTTTGTGACGTCCTCTGTGTTTTTGTGACACCTCTCTTTAGTCCCTAGCTGAATGCGTAAGAGTCTACATAATTGGCTTTCCTATAAATGGTTCCATTCTCCTTTCCAACTTTACTTCTTCTTCCTTTCCCCTTTTCACTTTCTTTTCCGTCAGGTAAATGATGAGAAAGGCCAGTAAAGGCGATGGCACAAATCTCCCAAATTGGGGGGAACGTGCCTCCTGAGCCGACGTTCTGATACCTGATACCTGATACCACCATTAGTGAATGAGTTCGTGGGAAGTTATCAAGCCGGCTTCGTTGACGGCCGCTCGACAACGGACCAGACCTTTACTGTACGGCAAATCCTTCAAAAATGCCGTGAATACCAGGTCCCAACGCACCATCTGTCCGTTGATTTCAAGGCGGCAAACGACAGTATAGACCGCGTAGAGCTATGGAAAATTATGGACGAGAACAGCTTCCCTGGCAAGCTTACCAGACTGATCAAAGCAATGGCGGATGGTGTGCAAAACTGTGTGAAGATTTCGGGCGAACACTCCAGTTCGTTTGAATCGCGCTGGGGAATAAGACAAGGTGATGGACTTTCGTGCCTGTGGTTCAACATTGCGCTAGAAGGTGTTATGCGGAGAGCCGGGTGTAACAGCCGGGGTACAATTTTCAACAGATCCAGTCAATTTATTTGTTTCGCGGATGACACGGACATTGTCGGCCGAACATTTGCAAAGGTGGCAGAATTGTACACCCACCTGAAACGTGAAGCAACAAAAGTTGGACTGGTGGTGAATGCGTCTAAGACAAAGTACATGCTTGTGGGCGGAACCGAGCGCGACAGGGCCCGCCTGGGAAGCAGTGTTACGATAGACGGGGATACCTTCGAGGTGGTCGAGGAATTCGTCTACCTTGGATCCTTGCTAACGGCTGACAACAACGTTAGTCGTGAAATACGAAGGCGCATCATCTGTGGAAGTCGGGCCTACTACGGGCTCCAGAAGAAACTGCGGTCAAAAAAGATTCGCCACTGCACCAAATGTGTCATGTACAAGACGCTAATAAGACCGGTTGTCACGGACATGAAACATGGACAATGCTCGAGGAGAACTTGCAAGCACTCGGAGTATTCGAGAGACGGGTGCTTAGGACCATCTTTGGCGGTGTGCAAGAAGACGGTGTGTGGCGGCGAAGAATGAACCATGAGCTCGCCCAACTCTACCGGGAACCCAGTATCCAGAAGGTAGCTAAAGCCGGAAGGGTACGATGGGCAGGACATGATGCAAGAATGCCGGACAACAACCCTGCAAAAATGATGTTCACTCCCGATCCGGCAGGTACGAGACGGGGCAGACCAGGTGCAAAACGGCTTGGCGAGCGTGAGGCGTATTCGAGGATGGAGACATGCGGCCTCGAACCGTGTATTGTGGCGTCAAATTGTTGATTCAGTGTTATCTGTTTAGATGTAGACTAAATAAATGAAATGAATTGTCAAAAGTCCAAAATACATTCAAATGTCCAAAATACCATCGTTACCCGACTGTCTCAAATCGTCCAAAATACATGCGATGGTTGTTACGTCAACTAATAAATCTTGCGCAGTACATGCCCAGCCTTTTTTTTAGGTTGGCTGTGAAAATCACAGATGAAAGCTAGGTCTCCACTTTCTCCCGCTAAAATGTTTACTGGGATGTCAGCTTAACAGGAAAAATATCGGAGATGCAGTTTGACTATGCGCTGAAGACCCCGATATCCGAAAACTTGGGGAGATTTCGCTTCTGAGATCATGCAGATTAATCTGAAATGTTTGGATACTATACCACATTTGTTTGATAATTCTAAAAACTTAATCAAGTTGAGTCATCCTGACTGTTGAGACAGTGATCAATTTTCAGGAATACGAGATGTTCAAGGTTCTCCAAAACATTCTGGAGTTCAACCAAAACTATGTACCAGTTCTACCAAGGCTTTTGCTATGTTCTCATCCTCGGCATCCAGTCCAATAGATACATACGTTTTTTTTCGAGGTATGTTTTGCTTTGATAGTATGTGCTCTGAACCCGGATAGGAGCCGTGATTTTGTTAACAAAACCTGATATGAACTTGTTTGAAATAAGAGTAAAAATAACAAGCGATAATAACAAAAAAATGCACCGAAATATCATTAAAATATCAGGTTTTGATATTAACAAGAACAAACTAATAGCTCAAGATATTGATAAGTTCTTGTTAATAGCAAAACCTGATATTTCAATGATATTTCGGTGCATTTTTTTTTGTTATTTTCGCTTGTTATATTTACTCTTATTTCAAACAAGATCATATCATGTTTTGTTATTAATATCATGTTCTACTGTTAATGAGCTAATATCGTCTACCCGGGAAATAACGCTTCGGATAAAATTTTTCGAGGTGGCTCAAGTCGATGTAGTGTTAAAAAAATCTAACATGAGATATAAACGCCGAAAATCATCGCGATAACCTATAAACGGAAGCTTTTGGTGTGCTCTACAAGTCTTGTGAACATTGGAATTCGTTCCGTTTACTTTTGTTAAAGTGGTTTTCAAGCTCTTAAGTGCATAAAAACACTGTTTCTACTAAGAGTCGTTGTACTATCAAATTCTTGAATTTATTACAATCGAAAATTATCGAAAATCAATGCTGAATAGCTAAGTGTTCCTCATCAATGTATCATAAGTGGTACAGAATATTATTAAAAAAAAAAAACGGTAAGATCTATCTTTGTATCCTCATTATCTTATTGTTGAACCTTAAGAGATTCCAACATCATGAAAGCTCATTAAAATATTCAAAGCTGTGTAACCGTTGGAGAGAAAATTTCAGAGATTGCGGTGGAAACTTTAAAAGGCTTCAAAAGGGAAGCGGGGTGATAATTATTTTATTTTTTGTAAATTTCTTATACTCCTTTTAAAAATGGTTCGTAGCTTTTACCAATTTTAGTTTCGACAGAATCATTATTCATATAATTAATACAAGAAATCCAAAACTGAGAGAAATACTATTATCGTTAGAACTCTTAATTTATCCCGAACTCATAGTATTATATTATCAATTCAAAAATGAAGAAATAATGGACAAAAAAGTAACAATTTTTAAGTATTACTTTTTGGAAATTTTTAAAGCATTTTTGCAAAATAGCTAGGCTAGAGTCAAAATGTTGAACCAAGTATACAAACAGTCCTTTTGGTCCGCAATATTGCATACGCATAATTTCAGGTAAATGAAAAAATACAAATTTCAAATCTTGAAAAGAAATTGTAGGCAGCAAAATAAAATTTCCATGGAGTATTAGAAATTTTCCATAAAAAATTAGAAAATTGCCAATAATGAAATAAGAGTATGAGAATTGAAAATTTTCCACAATACAAAAACTAATTAGCACTTTCAAAAGCAACAACCCAGAATAATCCACCTAGTGGTGATGATGCCTTTCTCGTGCATTTCAATACAAGAAAGCACATAAGAGTAGCAAGAAAAGCACATAAGATAGGTCAAAAATGCACTTTAGGGAGATAGATTAAATTATTTCCTTCAATTTACATTAATTTGCGTTCATTTAAATGCATTGCAGCAGTTTCTAAAAATATATTTTTTTTTCGATTTAAAAAAATCCAAAAAATGGGGGAAAACTCAATGTCGAATGCAACCTGTTGCAAGCAAATCGGATAAGGCTAAGTACAAAAAAGTGTGTCTCACATTTTTTGTTCACACACATGCGTACATACATACACACATACAGACATCCCCTCAATTCGTCGAGCTGAGTCGATTGGTATATAACCCTATGGGTCTCCGAGCCTTCTATCAAAAGTTTGGTTTTGGAGTAATCCTATAGCCTTTACGTATACTTAGCATATGCGAAAGGCAAAAATGCTATTATGAAAGAAGAAATCAAAATGTTCCACGTTAAAAATTAAGCATGTGCGGTATTTCGAAAAATTTCGTTTTAGGTGGTTCGAAACGAAATTCCGCGGAATTTGAGCAAGGCGAAATCTGATTTCTTGATTTCGTTTCGTTTCGTAAAATTACAAAAATTCCGCTACAAAAATCTAGCTTTTAACGGAATTTAACGGAATTCCGCGGAATTTCGAAACAAATTTAGACATAAACCAGTATGTACCAGTACTCGTACGGTCGTGTATTATCAAAAATTTTGGTTGCGCCGCTAAACAAAATCATGAAGTTCCTAACAAAATTTGAGGCGAGTGAAGCGCTTATTAAGCCATAAAGAGTCTTCTTCCACTAAAAACTGGCTTATTCAGCTGAAATTGTTTGTTGAGCTGTTTTCCAAACTAAATGTTATACACATTTTTCCTGTAACGCTTACTACATAAGTCGACGTATATCGTTTTCTATAAAACGTCTTCAATATTTTCTTAGAAATGCCTAATAGAAAACGAAAAATATCCTTAACTGTTATATCCTATTTTTTTTTCAAAAGTGTCAGGCTCAGAGTGTGAATGTAATCAGATATGAATCAGATCAGAACAACTTTGTAAAAGATGCAAAGTAGTGACGTGGATTCTTAGGGCCGTTGTGAAGTATTTTTAGAATGCTTCTTTCTTATTAAAGGCCGACTTCTTCAACTCTTCCAAACCAGGTATGAACGCATGACTAAGCACCACTTAAGAATTAAGAAGACCATAAGGAAAACATTATTATTAAACTAAGCACTTTGATTTTGCGTTGGATTGACACGATTTTCGTCTTCGAGTTTTCAAAATAACTTCGTTTACAATAAAAAATTGTCACTTACCATGGTGGCTTCACTCGAATTACCTTTTCAACTAACCAATGATTCCTTTCCCATGGCGCTCACGGAGATGCAGAGCATTCCTCGGTCTCTTATAACAATGAGTCAAACTAATTTTACTCTCCTGATCATAAATTGATTGTAAAGACGTGACCGGCTCATACTCTCCTTAGCAGCTGTTTCTTGCAATCAATTGAAGTCTGTTGAGGATGAAAATTTAAGAACAATTTTTGCATGCCTCTTATGTACAATCGACGACAAACAGAAAATAGCTTGGTTCATTGAGTTGATTGTATATAAGACTATGGGTCTCCGAGCTTTCCATAAAAAGGCTGAATTTGGAAGGAAATGATATCCTATTGTTACAAGTTTTTGTATGAGAAAGTAAAAATTATTTCTTCATAACGGACAATCTGCTGTCCTAAAAACATTGCAATCACATTTCTGAAATACACCCAGGTTTTTTTTTACACGGTTGGAATTTATTAATTTCTCGGTGAACCCGAACTTTCACAGCTTTTTAAATACCTCCTGAATTTTCTTTGATTTTTTGTGAAATTTTTCGTGGGGTTTATTCATTGTTACAGTGACGGTGAAGGTCTTAAACGACTAAAACCAAACCGCGTAAACAAAAACCTGGGTGTACATATATTTGTGCATTTTAGAAATGTGCAGAGGATTCGTCTAGCGAACAAATGTAGCCTATTAAAACTATTCTCTATCTGCGTATATGCCTGCCAGATATTGATAAAATGAGTATCCCACTAGATAAAAAATAAAAAATAATTATTCATTTCCTGGGTTTGTGTTAGCTCAATACTATTACACCACGCTGATAAGTCAATATGAAGTATGTTTCAGCATAACCACATAATTCTTAAGTGAAATAAGGGTTTTAACAGAAATTGAATCAGAATCAGAAAAAATCCCACAATTTTTATATATTCATATGCTCACTGATATAAAACAGAACTGATACAAAATTGATCAGATTCGGGTGCACCACATACTCCACGATGAATTCCTTTGAAAGCGGCACAGATGCTGGGGTATTGCCTTTTCGCCAATAAACGAGAACGCGGCGATTTATCACAGACTGCTTCATCTGTTGTACTATAACTCTATTGGTCGCAAAGCAGTCATTTGATTTAAAAACCCAGATCAATCCACCTAGCGTTGGTGGTGCCTTTCTCGCGCATTAAAATAATAAGAAAAACACATAAGAGAGGTCGAAATAGCACTTTAGGGGGATAGATTTTACTTTTTCCATCAATTCATATGTATTTGCGGTCATTTAAATGCATTGCTGCAATCTTTGAAAAAAAAAATTTTTTCGCTTTTGAAATTTTTTTTCCCAAGGGGGGACCCTTGGCAGAAAAACAATGTTTTTTCAATAACTTCGGAACGCAATGACCGATCGGGCCAACTTCAATAGGAAACAACTAGACCGCAATCCGCGTCGACTGCATTTTGTTGCGAGCAAATCCAATAATGCTAAGTACCAAAAAGTGTGTCTCACATTTTTGTACACACACACACACACACACATACATACACACATACAGACATCACCTCAATTCGTCGAACTGAGTCGATTGGTATATAACACTATGGGTCTCCGAGCCTTCTATCAAAAGTTCGGTTTTGGAGTGATCCTATAGCCTTTACGTATACTTTGTATACGAGAAAGGCAAAAAAATCAGAATTGGGTACATAATGTAAAATCAATTCAATAAAAATTCCGCCAAAAAAAAAATCGTTTCGTTTCGTTAAATTTCGAGTTAAATAGACCTTGATTTCGTATCGTTTCGAAGTCTCGAAAGCAAATCTATATTTCGTTTCGTCTCGTTTCGAGTGAACAAAGACATTCTAAGTTTCGTTTCGTTTCGTTAGGAAAAAGTGTCTTATCGCATACCCTTAGTAAAAATACCATGTTTTCATAAATAAATCACTGATTATGGATCGACCGTACGTTTTAATTTCATTTATTGAACGGCTACTCAGTCTTATTACAACGAGTTTTTTATTTACCCGACGTTTCGACACAATCCCCGTGTCGAAACGTTGGGTAAATAAAAAACCCAGATTAATCCACCTAGCGGCGACGATGCCTTTCTCGTGCATCGTAAAATGTACTGAAAAAATCACATAGGAAAGGTCAAAAAAGCACTTTAGGGGGATAGATCGCATATTTTCTATCATTTTGCATGTTTTTGCATTAATTACTATGCATTCCCACCATTATTGAAAAAAAAAAAATTTTCGATTTAGAATTTTTTTTTTTCCAAGGGGGGACCCTTGGGAAAATACAATGATTTTTCAATAATTCCGAAATGCAATGTCCGATCAGGCCAATTTTCAATAGCAAACAATGGGACCGCATTCCCCGTCGAATGCGACTTGTTGCGAGTAAATCGGGTAATGCAAAGTTTCAAAAAGTGTGTCTACAAAATTTGTACACATACACACATACACACACACACATACATACATACACACAAACAGACATCACCTCAATTCGTCGAGCTGAGTCGATTGGTATATAACACTATGGGTCTCCGAGCCTTCTATCAAAAGTTTGGTTTTGGAGTGAAATTATAGCCTTTACGTATACTTAGTATACGAGAAAGGCAAAACTCATTGTAATAAGTGCAAGACTGAGTAGCCGTTCAATAAATGAAAATAAATAAATCAATATCAGCAAAAACAATTACAAAATTTTCCACAAAATATTTTTTTTTCATGAAAGAAACCCCCAAATAATCAATGAAGAGCAATAAAAAAATTTGACAATTTCCATAAAAAAATACAAAAAAGCAATAAAATTTGTAAAATTTTCTATGAACTTGAAACGCTTTTGAAGAATGGTTCATGTATTGAAAAATGCTCAGTGTTATTGCTTTTTTTCTTTATGGAAATTTTCGTGTTTTTTTGCTCTTTATTGGTTATTTTGTGGAAAGTTTTAATTATTTTATAAAAAAAAAATTTGGTGGAAAATTGTGTTAGTGTTTATTGATTTATTTTTGGAAATTTTGATATTCTTTTCCGTGGAACTTTTTGATTGCTTTTGATTGGAAAGTATTACTCAAATTATTGCAATTTCCGCTTTCAAAAGTGCTAATTTATTTTTGTTCAATTACGTATTGGTTTGAGAATACATTACATCAATTAGTGTGTCGATTCCAAGGCGTTCTTTTTTCGAAACTGTCCAAAAATAAAGGACGCACGAACAGACAGACATGTGCTCCGCTTGAGTCGATTGAGTCGAGTATATAACATTATGGGTCTCTGGGCCTTCTATAAAAAGTTCGTTCTTGGAGTGAAATCATAGCCTTTCGGTAGTTTTTCCTAAACTGTCATAGAAGGATTCAGTAGTTTGTGCGTGTCAGTAGTCGGTTCGTGTGACCCAGACTTATTTTTGCTTTATTAAAGTGCAATATGGCAATGGTGTTGCCATATTGCACTTTAATAAAGTGTTCAATTCATCTAAACAAATATAATATTTCAAAATTTATTTAATCCACATTTTGGAAAACAATTAACGTGCTGTATGTTAAGTACCTTACCTTGTTGATTGTTATTAGAAGACCGTCAACGTACCTGTAATTAAAGAAGACAAAGATAATAATCAACATGCTGAATATTTTGAGCATAAACGTATGATACAGGTTAAAAAGTTCAATTCTCATGAATTTCGATGGTGAGACACGTAAAAGCATATTATGATTCTGAGCTAAACAAAACTTTATCTTAAAGTAAAACATGAATCATGATTATTAATCTCCCAACCGCACAATTCACGTTGATTTGGTTGCAATAGCTCATATATGACCAAATTTGGTCATATGTTAGTTTCATAAACTGGTTTCCAACATATGTGTTGCTTGGGTAACTGCTTCATAATGATCTTGATCAAGTTCAGGAAAAAAAAATCAAATTTCAAACATGTTTTTTAAAAACAACAAACAGAAACGCCATTATATTGCCTCAAAACTTATATCTCAACTCACTTTATGGGTTGCACTTGCGATGTTGAGTCAAATTCCATTTCCTGCTGAAAAGAAAAGCAATTCCATCGTTGGCGAGGTTTTCCTCTCTTTAAATCCCCAGTTTAGTTTCAATTTAATTCAATAACAAGATAAAATCTCGTTTCGTACCGCAGCTCGTGCAAAGCACCAAAATTTTAACCAAAAATTTATGTGAGTTACTTCATTGCTTCTGGGGGGGAGTGCTTCTGGATGGCCGCTCCGTCCAGTTTCCCTGGCCTCAGCTTAGTCGACCAGAAGTGCCTAATATTGGCGAAGCGGAGGACCACTGGAGATGCTGCTTTCGCAAGTTTCAAGCAGGAGGCAAAACTCTGTCTTTCCCGTCGTAATTTCTCCGCTGTCAAGTGTAGCAGCCAGCAACACCCAGGAAAATGAATGCTTGAGTATTTTTCTCGAGTGTTTTGTTTGCAAACAACGAAGAATGGATCAGTGGCCAGTTCAACAGCCGAGCACACCAATTTAGTGCTTTTTGTTGCCGTGTGTTTCAACGGGCGCGCACCATCGAGCTTGCCTTCTACGTCTGCTGGAGAATGGTTATCCACTTTTGTCGGTGGTTCGCCTGGTATTGTTATTATTAACACCACCCCAATCCACGCTAGTCACGCTGGGCTTAACTTTCGTTATGGCTGTTGTCTCCTACACAAAGTTGTACTGAAAGGTAATATGTTTACCCTAGATCAGGAATTGTTTTTGTTTTTAGTTATAGTAATTATTTAGCCAGAGTTTGACCTATTTAGTAGGTAATATGTATTTGATTTCAGAAGCTGATTTTCAAAATGTGTTGTATGGTGAACTTAAAAGGTGAATTTTCATTTCTACAACGTCGTCTAATAGAACATTGCTAGCAGTTTCATATACACAGAGTGAGAACTATACTGTTCCACAAAGTTGTAGCAAAAGTACAAATACAATTTACGTTACGTTATTAATAGCTCATACCTCATCTCATATTTTTCATCACAATACCAGAAATAATAATGAATTGAATCTCGACTTAAATTTTATATTTTATTTCATTTACTAAAGTTATTAAATTTTAAATTATGATGAATTTTACGAAATACTTGCACATTTTTCACCGCATAACTCTCTAAAATGCACAAGAACAGTATTGTCAGTTCTAGGTGAATACATTTGGACTTTTTATTGGCTATTTTGTGTTGGCTTGCGCTTTGGAGCGTCGCACGCCGTTTTATACGCCTCAACAGAAGAACTTAATAGCGCTTGAAAGAGTGCGGAAACACAAGACGTAGCACGTGACGCTTTGTAATATTCAGGTATTATGCAAGTTGAAATCGAAAACGGTGAGATAAAGTTATTTGGAAGAAAGCATTTGTTGAAGCTTTTTATGGTGAGAATTTTTTATTATAAGATGAAGGAGTACTTTCTCAACTCTCAATAATATGTGCGCCTCGTTGCTGTGTGGCTAGTGTCAACAGGCATTAAATCCCATTGCGCTGCGAAGTGTGAGTTCTTAGCACGGTTGCAACACTTTCGTCTGAAAAATGTTTTCTACAGTACTGATGCTCGTTGCATGCTAGTCCTTTGTTAAATATGGTGCAACGAGATGATCATTGGAACCATTTTACGTGTGTTGAACCGATTCGATACGGATTTTTTTTTCGCCGTATTTCAACATAAATTTTGGACATACTGCTTCAAAAACGGAAGCAGACGAGCTCGGTGGTCTAGTGGCTACCGCTTCTGCCTTATAAGCAGGAGGTCGTGGGTTCAATTCCATGCTCGTCCCTTTCCTACTTTGTATTTCTATCTTAGTGCTTTCTGTGTTTCACGTTATACCAAAACGATTCCTACTGTTATAACCTTCCACATAATCCCAAAACCACCCGCGGCACCTATGAGAGGTCGTAGAGTTCTCTGCATCTTTCTTAAGTAGGTGTCCAACAAACCATCCTTCCCCTTCCTCAGCATTTGCAAGGACGTGGCCAGGACAGATCTCGACTATTGGAGAGTACATTGCTTCCATCTAAGAGTTAGTGATTAGTCCCAAATCAATATCTGTGGTAACGGATGAAAGTGATGCTACTCTCATACAATAGTCTTGGCTTGTACCACCTACGAATTTGTGCAAACTGCTAAATGCTAATGCTAATGCTAATACTGCTTCAAAAACGGAAGCAAACCATGAAAAAGTAGAAATATGAGGGAAATATTTTTTTTTAGAGATTAATTATTTTAGAGATCTTCAAGGACTTCCAAACCTTCATTGAGTTCAGATCTTGATAATCTACATAAACAACAAAACGTTTTACGGGGCCTCAATCCTGATATGAATTTGGCAATGGTACTTGAGGCATAATGAAACTATTTTTATGAAATCGAAGTGTTACCAGAACATCAACGGTACTCCAAACTATTCTTGAGTTCAGATCTTGGAGGTCTTCGAGACCAACAGAGTGATTGATTGGTACTTTAGCTTGTGTGTTAGTTGATGAAGCCCCATGGGACATTTTTACAAGAGCAAAGATGTTATCGATCATTTAATAATTTGCGTTCGATCATCTAGTAGTTTGTCAATATTTCATTCCAGAAGCTGAATTTCAAAATGTGTTGTATGGTGGACTTCTAGTGCGAAGGTTTTTCTGCAAATCTGCCTTATTGTTTGTTGTTTGAATTTCACTAGTAACGGAGTTAGAGTTATAGCTTCAGTAACTTAGACTAAATGATAACAAAATTCCAATCATTCAAGTTACTGCAACTAACGCTATAACTCCATTATTAATTTAACTCATAAAAATAGCGGGGATATCAAAGATCTTCTTGTTGATCAATTTGAATATGAGAGTCAGAGCTCAAAGAAAGTTTGGAGTGTCGTAGATATTAAACGAATTCTGTGGTGCGTCTATAATGGTGTTACGAGATACCTTAGAGCTATTTTAACTCATGAAACTAGAGAGGATATCAAAGATCTTCGAGTTGATCTATTTGAACATTAAGGTCTGTACTCAAAGATAGTTTGAAGTGTCGTAGATATTGATCGAATTCTGTCGTGTATCTGTAATGGAGTTATGAGGTACATTGGAGCTATTCCAACTCAAAAAACTAATGAGGGCATCATTTTGATCAATTTCAAATTATTAATATCTGTACTCAAGGATAGTATGGAGTGTCGTAGATGTCGAGCGAAGTATGTAGTATGTCTGTAATTATGTTACGAGGTATCGTGAAGCTATTCCAACTCATAAAAATAGTGGAGGTGATAACTTAGAGGCGGTCAAAAGATTGGTGGCCGAATCATGAAGAAAATTTACGGATGGGTGGACGGCGTGAAAACTCCTCCGGGAATCCCTCCGGAAGTTACTCCGGGAATACCTCCGGAAGTTCCTCTGGGAGTTCATCCGGAAGTTCCTCCGGAAGTTCCTCCGGAAGTTCCTCCGGGAATTCCTCCGGGAGTTCCTCCGGAAGTTCCCCCGGGAATTCCTCCGGAAGTTTTTTTTTTAATCGTTATTAAGGTGACTTTTTTAATATCTAAAGAGTTCATCATAAACCTCCGAAAGTTCCTCCGGGAATTCCTCCGGAAGTTCCTCCGGGAATTCCTCGGGAAGTTCCTCCGGGAATTCCTCCGGAAGTTCCTCCGGAAAGTTCCTCCGGGAATTCCTCCGGAAGTTCCTCCGGGAATTCCTCCGGAAGTTCCTCCGGGAATTCCTCCGGAAGTTCCTCCGGGAATTCCTCCGGAAGTTCCTCCGGGAATTCCTCCGGAAGTTCCTCCGGGAATTCCTCCGGAAGTTCCTCCGAATTCCTCCGGAAGTTCCTCCGAATTCCTCCGGAAGTTCCTCCGAAATTCCTCCGGAAGTTCCTCCGGAATTCCTCCGAAGTTCCTCCGAATTCCTCCGGAAGTTCCTCTGGAATTCCTCCGGAAGTTCCTCCGGAATTCCTCCGGAAGTTCCTCCGGGAATTCCTCCGAAGTTCCTCCGGGAATTCCTCCGAAGTTCCTCCGAATTCCTCCGGAAGTTCCTCCGAATTCCTCCGAAGTTCCTCCGGGAATTCCTCCGGAAGTTCCTCCGAATTCCTCCGAAGTTCCTCCGAATTCCTCCGGAAGTTCCTCCGGGAATTCCTCCGGAAGTTCCTCCGAATTCCTCCGGAAGTTCCTCCGGGAATTCCTCCGGAAGTTCCTCCGAATTCCTCCGAAGTTCCTCCGAATTCCTCCGAAGTTCCTCCGGGAATTCCTCCGAAGTTCCTCCGAATTCCTCCGGAAGTTCCTCCGAATTCCTCCGGAAGTTCCTCCGAATTCCTCCGGAAGTTCCTCCGGGAATTCCTCCGGAAGTTCCTCCGGAATTCCTCCGAATTCCTCCGAAGTTCCTCCGGGAATTCCTCCGAAGTTCCTCCGAATTCCTCCGAAGTTCCTCCGAATTCCTCCGGAAGTTCCTCCGGGAATTCCTCCGGAAGTTCCTCCGAATTCCTCCGAAGTTCCTCCGGGAATTCCTCCGGAAGTTCCTCCGGGAATTCCTCCGGAAGTTCCTCCGGGAATTCCTCCGAAGTTCCTCCGGGAATTCCTCCGGAAGTTCCTCCGAATTCCTCCGGAAGTTCCTCCAAATTCCTCCGAAGTTCCTCCGAATTCCTCCGGAAGTTCCTCCGGAATTCCTCCGGAAGTTCCTCCGGGAATTCCTCCGAAGTTCCTCCGGAATTCCTCCGGAAGTTCCTCCGGGAATTCCTCCGGAAGTTCCTCCGGGAATTCCTCCGGAAGTTCCTCCGGGAATTCCTCCGGAAGTTCCTCCGGGAATTCCTCCGGAAGTTCCTCCGGGAATTCCTCCGGAAGTTCCTCCGGGAATTCCTCCGGAAGTTCCTCCGGGAATTCCTCCGGAAGTTCCTCCAGCATTTCCTCCGGAAGTTTCTCCGGGAATTCCTGCGGAAGTTTTTCCGGGAATTCCTGCGGAAGTTCCTCCGGGAATTCCTTAGGAAGCTCCTCCGGGAATTCTTGCGGAAGTTCCTCCGGGAATTTCTCCGGAAGTTCCTCCGGGAATTTCTCCGGAAGTTCTTCTGGGAATTCCTGCGGAAGTTCCTCCGGGAATTCCTGCAGAAGTTCCTCCGGGAATTCCTCCGGAAGTTCCTCCTGAATTCCTCCGGAAGTTCCTCCGGGAATTCCTCCGGAAGTTCCTCCGAATTCCTCCGGAAGTTCCTCCGAATTCCTCCGGAAGTTCCTCCGAATTCCTCCGGAAGTTCCTCCGGGAATTCCTCCGAAGTTCCTCCGGGAATTCCTCCGAAGTTCCTCCAGGAATTCCTCCGGAACTTCCTCCAGGAATTCCTCCGGAAGTTCCTCCGGAAGTTCCTCCCGGAATTCCTCCGGAAGTTCCTCCAGCATTTCCTCCGGAAGTTTCTCCGGGAATTCCTGCGGAAGTTTTTCCGGGAATTCCTGCGGAAGTTCCTCCGGGAATTCCTTAGGAAGCTCCTCCGGGAATTCTTGCGGAAGTTCCTCCGGGAATTTCTCCGGAAGTTCCTCCGGGAATTTCTCCGGAAGTTCTTCTGGGAATTCCTGCGGAAGTTCCTCCGGGAATTCCTGCAGAAGTTCCTCCGGGAATTCCTGCAGAAGTTCCTCCGGGAATTCCTCCGGAAGTTCCTCCGGGAATTCCTCCGGAAGTTCCTCCGGGAATTCCTCCGTAAGTTCCTCCGGGAATTCCTCCGTAAGTTCCTCCGGGAATTCCTCCGGAAGTTCCTCCGGGAATTCCTCCGGAAGTTCCTCCGGGAATTCCTCCGGAAGTTCCTCCGGGAATTCCTCCGGAAGTTCCTCCGGGAATTCCTCCGGAAGTTCCTCCGGGAATTCCTCCGACAGTTCCTCCGGGAATTCCTCCGAAGTTCCTCCAAATTCCTCCGGAAGTTCCTCCGAAATTCCTCCGGAAGTTCCTCCGAATTCCTCCGGAAGTTCCTCCAAATTCCTCCGAAGTTCCTCCGAATTCCTCCGAAGTTCCTCCGGGAATTCCTCCGGAAGTTCCTCCGGGAATTCCTCCGAAGTTCCTCCGAATTCCTCCGAAGTTCCTCCGAATTCCTCCGGAAGTTCCTCCGGGAATTCCTCCGGAAGTTCCTCCGAATTCCTCCGAAGTTCCTCCGGGAATTCCTCCGGAAGTTCCTCCGAAATTCCTCCGGAAGTTCCTCCGAATTCCTCCGGAAGTTCCTCCGGGAATTCCTCCGAAGTTCCTCCGAATTCCTCCGGAAGTTCCTCCGGGAATTCCTCCGGAAGTTCCTCCGGGAATTCCTCCGAAGTTCCTCCGAATTCCTCCGAAGTTCCTCCGGGAATTCCTCCGAAGTTCCTCCGAATTCCTCCGGAAGTTCCTCCGGGAATTCCTCCGGAAGTTCCTCCGAATTCCTCCGAAGTTCCTCCGGGAATTCCTCCGAAGTTCCTCCGGGAATTCCTCCGAAGTTCCTCCAATTCCTCCGGAAGTTCCTCCGAATTCCTCCGGAAGTTCCTCCGAATTCCTCCGAAGTTCCTCCGAATTCCTCCGGAAGTTCCTCCGAATTCCTCCGAAGTTCCTCCGAATTCCTCCGGAAGTTCCTCCGGAATTCCTCCGAAGTTCCTCCGGGAATTCCTCCGAAGTTCCTCCGGGAATTCCTCCGGAAGATCCTCCGGAATTCCTCCGAAGTTCCTCCGAATTCCTCCGAAGTTCCTCCGTGAATTCCCCGAAGTTCCTCCGAATTCTCCGGAAGTTCCTCCAATTCCCCGGAAGTTCCTCCGAAATGCCTCCGGAAGTTCCTCCGGGAATTCCTCCGGAAATTCCTCCGGGAATTCCTCCGGAAGTTCCTCCGTGAATTCCCCCCGAAGTTCCTCCGGGAATTCTCCCGGAAGTTCCTCCGGGAATTCCCCCGGAAGTTCCTCCGGAAATGCCTCCGGAAGTTCCTCCGGGAATTCCTCCGGAAATTCCTCCGGGAATTCCTCCGGAAGTTCCTCCGGGAATTCCTCCGGAAGTTACTCCGGGAATTCCTCCGGAAGTTCCTCCAGGAATTCCTCCGGAAGTTCCGCCGGGAATTCCTCCGGAAGTTCCTCCGGGAACTCCTCCGGAAGTTCCTCCGGAAGTTCCTCCCGGAATTCCTCCGGAAGTTCCTCAGGGAATTCCTCCGGAAGTTCCGCAGGGAATTCCTCCGGAAGTTCCGCAGGGAATTCCTCCGGAAGTTCCGCAGGGAATTCCTCCGGAAGTTTTTCCGGAAACGAAACCAACGAAAAATTACCGAGTTTTTTGCTCAAACTTTCGTTTAGCAGATTTAATTAATCGCAAATCGCATCAAATATCCCTCAACCCCATAACTGAGGATATCCTACTGCAAATGTATGCTTAATTTGATATGAAACTATGTCCGTTGTCCTTGTACGAACAAAATATCACAAGTCAGTCGAAAAGCCGCTTGGTGCGGTTTGGCTGAACCCCGACCAAATACTACTCTACAATAAAATAAATTTTCTCATTGGCACCAAAAACACAAAAAACCTGCTACTGTGCAAACTGTAACAGAAAAACACCTAAGATTACGTCGGTGCTTAGGCGGCCTAATACCCCTCCAAAATAAGATAGATATACTGCGCCCAAGAGCGTGTTCACAAAATATACTCGGTCAAACCACCCCGGTCTCCCTTACAAATAGCTTTGTTTCTTATTGTAGTTATTTTTATCAAGCCTCAGATCATGCCGAAATTGTCCATTTTGCGAATGTTATTGATATAAGAGTTATTAATAATGGAACAAATTACCTAGTTCTTTCTGAATAAAACGCAATATGATTCTGCTATAACCCGATATGGTAGCTTATTCGCAACTTTCCCATTGCTTTGCGGTGTTACATCGAACAAAGCATTAAGCTCAATTACGGCTTCTTTCTGGCAGGGTGTTAAATAAGCTTCTTCAATTATCTACCCCAGCATCATTAGCACAGTCACCGTTCACTGTTTTAACACAGAGCTGCAATTCATCGCGGCGGCAGCTGGGCTGTGACCAGCGGCGAAACAGAAGTAAATGAGTCTCACAGAGATCTATCCTCACGGCAGCTATTGTCAACCCGTACGCAAAAGTGCGAGGTCGACCACAACCCTTCACTCTTCCGCTGTGCTTCTTCTGGTCGCCGGACCCCAAATCTGGTAGCCAGTCGCTCAATGGGTCAGCGACACGAATGCAAAATGCAGACAAGCTCAAACTCTGATTCGGAGAGTCAGTGTCAACTTTGGTGCGGTCAGGAACAGAACTTTGGTGCCTCTGATTTGAATTCTTTGCAAACTAATAGAAGTGATTTGTATTGTATAAGAAGTTGATAGGTGATTACGGGCACGCTTAGTTCGAACGCGACGAACGTCCAGTGCAGAAGTGCTATAATGTGAGTTTGTGGGAATTGTCATCCGTAAAAAGTTTTCCCTCCAGTCGGTGGTGCCTGTGGGTTTGGTGTTGAAACATATTTTACGACAAAAAGAAAACAACAAACTTTGGCCGAATCGCATTTACCGGAGTTTTGCATTCAAAAGTGAGTAAAGCGAATAACGAATAATGCAAAAAGCAGTACATACAAGTTTGAATGAAGTTCTCGAGGAATTCAACGATTATGAGTTAATATGCTGTTTCTATGGAGTCAGTTTCTTGAGTTTTCGTTCACTTCAAAGAAAGGGATATTTTGTTTCTTTATTTTGAACTGTTGCAAGGAGAACAAACCGAACTTTTGTCGACTTATCTAAGAGTATTTATGCATGAATTTCAAACTTCATCCATCAAAAGTATGCTGATGCTGAGTGATGCCGAGACGTGCACTTTGTCGGACACCAGCAACGTTGTTAAGCTTGCATATTTAGTCCCAAGAAATTCGTAAGCAACGAGAAATGTTTATAGTTTAGATAAGAGTGATAATCAGAAGTCAAAAGATGCATCTTGACTGCCAAAGTATAGTGTCCTGATTGAATCTAGTAATGAAGGATCATGAACTACGATATTTTTACTGCACGACTTGTTCTGGAATCGCTTTGTTTGTTCTTGTTAGTCAAAATGTTTGCATCGGAAAACCGTTTTCTGGGAAAGTGCAAAAAAGCATGCAACACGCTGGCATGTGCTTTGTCAATAAGTCGAATTGAAATTTACGGAGACAGTTGGAAGCCAAACGCGGGAAGAGAGGCGACCGGCATCGCCGCTAGTTATCCAAAGTTTGCGCATTGATGTCGGAGCTTCTATTCAGACTTTGTTCATTTTTCGAGAGTTAGAAACAAAGCGCACTTCATATGGGAACAGACCAGCTCCATTCAAGTGTGTTCGCGCTGTTTTCGGAACTTTTCCTCACTTAGCTCAAAGTGGTGACAATGCAGAGCCGCACAGAAAGAAAGAGTAAAAGTGGGAAAACTTTATCGTATCAGACAAGCAGCTTTTAGCACTGCTATGCGTGTTGTATATTGATGTAGTGTTAATTAAAATATATGTGCACAGATAGTTAGCAAAGTGATTTCAGATTTACTAAAGCTTGTGACTCAAGTGAGCCACAAGAAGTTCCTTGATGCAGCGCCGACGACGAAGTTTTCGATGACAAAGAGGATTCTTGGTCTGTTCACATCGATGATCATAATGCAAAGTCATGTTTGTTATCTGGATTCTTAGGATTCCACAAATTATGAGGAAGATGTTTTCGAAAACCAGGTAGGAGGTAAACATTGGTTTTGAGGTGGATGAAGTTTAGATGTTTAGTCTTAGGAAGATGAACATTTATGAAGATGGCATCTTATAATATGGAAGAATTCGCGGGTCAATAAAATGAGGTCGAACATCTTGAAGAAAGTTGTGATCATCAAAAATATGCCGATTGGCTCAGAATTGCTGATGCTTTTCTTTTACATATCTAAATTTAAATTAAATTTTTCTTTTTCTTCCTCTTCAATGGCTCTACATTCCAATTGAAACTTGGCCTGCTTTTCAACTTAGTATTTTATTAGCATTTTCTCAGTTATTAAATGAAAGCTTTTCTATGCCCGCCATTGCATGAGTATGTATCTTGTGTGGCAAGTACAATGGATACACTATGCCTAGGGAGTCGAGAATGTTTCCCACCCGGAAACATCCTAGACCGAACTCGAACTCGGTTTATATTGACTCCAAATTGTGATCTGCAGCTTGCATATTTACTTGCATACCTATTTCAAAATAAAAAAACTTGTTTTTTTTTTTAATTTTTTTAGCTGCTCATGTATTTCATCAATTTCATAATCCGCGTAGAAAAACTGGCAAAATGTCAATATCGGCAAAATAAAAAAAAAAACGCTTGGATTCCAAAATCCAAAATCCAAAATAAGTGAAAAACCCAACTTAATTCACCCAGTAGTGATACTGACTTTCTCGCATGTAGCCAACACACCAACCTTATATGGTGCTAATATGGTTCAAAATACCATTTTCTTTATAACTTTTAAACGCAACGATCGATCGTTATCAAATTCAATAGTGATCAACTAGGCTTTGTCCCCTGTCGAATGAAACTGTTTGCGAAAAACGCAAACTTCGTCCGATCAAGTGAGGTCAAGGTTTTTCTAAATCGTTTTGGGACCCCAATCAATTGTGCAAAATATGGACCAATTGCGACCTCGCATGCCGCATCGCGTTTTAATTTTACATGGAGATTAGTATGGGAAAACGTACTTTTCAACATGTTTGCTCTTAGCGGCTTCAATTTATCATCAATCACGTGACTCAAAACGTTAGCATATAGTCTGGAAGATGCCGAAAGACTTTGCCGAAGAAGGTACGCAGCTAGAAGGCCTACAAAAAAATGTTATTAGGTTTCGAAAATTGATTGTTTAAACCATATGCAAAAAATCAATGTTTCTGCCAGCACTACCGGACAACCTGTAATTGTCAGAGGGAAAACCCCATTTTCCTTCAAGTCGGAATTTTTACTTTGTGAAATCATTCTGAATATCTCCCATTAGCTCCAAAGTCCTATAAAATCAATAATTTTGAAATAACACACAGTTAAATTATTGCTCCACGTAGTTCGGCAGTGCTGGCAGAATAAATGATTTTTTGCATATGGTTTGAAGCGTTATAACTTTTTTCGTGGACGTTCCAGCAACGTGCCTTCTTTAGCAAAGTTTTTCGGCATCCTTTGGGTTATACTTGAACGTAATGTGCCACTTGGTTTGCGATGAACTGAAACCTCTAGTAGTAGAAATGCAAAAATATGCGTTCTCCCATACTAATTTCCATACAAACTTCAAACGCGATGCGGAAAGCGAGGAAGCAACCAATCGGTCCCAAATTCTGCACAGTTGCTCAGGACCCAGAATGGCTTCAAAAAACCATTGATTTGAAAAAATGACCATGACGCCCCACTCTAATACACACATACATACACACGGACAGACAGACATTTGCTCAGCTCATCCAGCTGAGTCAATTGGTATATAACACTATGGGTCTCCAAGGGTTCTATAAAAAGCTCGTTTTCGTAGTGAAATGATAGCCTTTCGGTACAACTTTGTTGTACGAGAAAGGCAAAAATAAATTAAACCACCTAGTAGTGGTACTACTATTCTCGCATTAAGCCAAGTCACCAACCTTTTTAGTTTGGTTCACCATTTTCTTTATAATTTTCGAACGCAATTACCGATGGTTATCAAATTCAGTAGCGATCGACAATGCTTGACCACCTTTCGAATGCAATTTGTTGCGAGAAAATCACTTATGGATTAAATTATGAAAATAATAATATCATCTTCCAAACTTAAACGTACATGTTCATGATAGAATTAGAGGCGAAAGTATACAATTTATAGTTCCGTTAGGATACGGCAGGCATGAAGAATGTTTTCATATAAGTCGATTTGAAAGCGAGCGGAGGAAAATATTTGTGATGGCACATATCGCACGACCTTCTATCTGCCAAACTCTCGTATGAAGGGGGAGGGAAGAATATCAGTGTGGAAGCTGATATATCTCCACTGGCAAAAGGAAGGTGGCGATTTGCTCAAATGCCATCGCGTGCGTTTTCTATCGACGAGTTATCATTTATTTATTCAGACTAAGGCCGAAGTGGCCTGTGCGGTATATAAGAGTCTTCTCCATTCGGCTCGGTCCATGGCTACACGTCGCCAACCACGCTGTCTACGGAGGGTCCGCAAGTCATCTTCCACCTTGCCCGCTGCGCACCTCGCCTTCTTGTGCCCGTCGGATCGTTGTCGAGAACCATTTTCACCGGGTTACTGTCCGACATTCTGGCTACGTGCCCGGCCCACCGCAGTCGTCCGTTTTTCGCGGTGTGAACGATGGATGGTTCTCCCAACAGCTGATGCAACTCGTGGTTCATTCGCCTCCTCCATGTACCGTCCGCCATCTGCACCCCACCAGAGATGGTACGCAGCACTTTCCTTTCGAAAACTCCAAGTGCGCGTTGGTCCTCCACGAGCATCGTCCAGGTCTGGTGTCCGTAGAGGACTACCGGTCTAATGAGCGTTTTGTAGATTGTCAGTTTGGTACGGCGGCGAACTCTATTCGATCGGAGCGTCTTGCGGAGTCCAAAGTACGTACGATTTCCAGCCACTATGCGTCTCTGAATTTCTCTGCTGGTGTCATTTTCGGCAGTCACCAGTGAGCCCAAGTACACAAATTCTTCTACCACCTCGATTTCGTCACCACCGATGCAAACTCGCGGTGGGTGGCTCACATTGTCTTCTCTTGAACCTCTTCCTATCATGTACTTCGTCTTCGACGTGTTGATGACTAGTCCGATCCGCTTAGCTTCCCTCTTCAGTCTGATGTAGGTTTCCTCCATCTTCTCAAAGTTACGTGCCATAATATCTATGTCGTCGGCGAGGCCAAATAGCTGGACGGACTTATTGAAAATTGTACCACTCGTGTTAATCCCTGCTCTTCGTATTACCCCTTCCAAAGTGATGTTGAATAGCAGACACGAAAGACCATCACCTTGCCGTAACCCTCTGCGGGTTTCGAAGGGACTCGAGAATGCCCTTGAAACTCGAACTACGCACATCACCCGATCCATCGTCGCTTTGATCAACCGTGTCAGTTTATCCGGAAAACCGTGTTCGTGCATTAGCTGCCATAGCTGGTCCCGATCGATTGTATCATATGCGGCTTTGAAGTCGATGAATAGATGATGTATGGGCACGTTGTATTCGCGGCATTTCTGCAGTACTTGGCGAATGGCGAACACCTGGTCCGTGGTGGAGCGTTCGCCCATAAAACCCGCCTGGTACTGGCCCACGAACTCCCTTGCAGTTGGTGCTAGTCGGCGGCATAAAATTTGGGAGAGTACTTTGTAGGCGGCGTTCAGCAATGTGATTGCGCGGTAGTTGCTACAATCCAGCTTATCGCCCTTTTTGTAGATGGGACACACGACACCTTCCATCCACTCCTGCGGCAAAACTTCCTCCTCCCAAATCTTGGTAATGACCCAGTGCAGCGCTCTAGCCAGTGCCTCACCACCGTGTTTAAATAGCTCTCCTGGTAGTTGGTCAACCCCAGGGGCTTTGTTGTTCTTCAGCCGGCCGATCTCCTCCTGGATTTCCTGGAGATTCGGAGCCGGTAAGATTATGTCCTGCGCGCGTTCTCCCAGGTCCTTTACCATACCGCCATCTTCGTCTGCTACATCGCCATTCAGGTGTTCTTCGTAGTGCTGCCGCCACCTTTGGATCACCTCACGCTCGTTCGTAAGAAGGTTCCCGTTTATGTCCTTACACATATCAGGCTGTGGCACGTGGCCTTTACGTGAACGGTTTAACTTCTCATAGAACTTTCGTGTGTTATTAGCGCGGTACAGTTGCTCCGTCTCTTCACGGTCTCGATCTTCCTGCTGGCGCTTTTTCCTCCGGAAAATCGAGTTTTGTCTGTCCCGCGCCTGTTTATATCGTGCTTCGTTCGCCCTCGTGCGGTGTTGCAGCAATCTCGCCCATGCTGCATTCTTCTCTTCCACTAACTGCTCACATTAGCCGTCATACCAGTCGTTTCTCTGATCCGGGGGCACCTTGCCAAGTGCAGCGGTTGCGGTGCTACCAATGGCGGATCGAATATCTCTCCAGCCATCTTCAAGAGACGCTGCGCCTAGCTGCTCTTCCGTTGGGAGTGCCACTTCCAGCTGCTGCGCGTATTCTTGGGCTAATCTACCGTCTTGTAGCCGCCCAATGTTAAGCCGCGGCGTCCGACTTCGACGCGTGTTGTATACCGTCGAGAGTTTTGAGCGCAGGCATACTGCAACGAGGTAGTGGTTGGATTCAATATTCGCACTGCCGTAAGTGCGGACGTTCGTGATGTCGGTGAAGAATTTACCGTCGATTAGAACATGGTCGATTTGGTTTTCCGTTTCTTGATTAGGTGACCTCCTTCTATCGACGAGTACTGTCTCTAAATTTTTAATATGACATCAGCAGCGAGTAAAAAAAAATCGTGCAAAAAGCGTGACAGGGGGGGGTCAAAAAGTAGTAGCAAATTGCAAACACATAAAACATAAAACATAAAACATAAAACATGAAACATAAAACATAAAACATAAAACATAAAACATAAAACATAAAACATAAAACATAAAACATAAAAAATAAAACATAAAACATAAAACATAAAACATAAAACATAAAACATAAAACATAAAACATAAAACATAAAACATAAAACATAAAACATAAAACATAAAACATAAAACATAAAACATAAAACATAAAACATAAAACATAAAACATAAAACATAAAACATAAAACATAAAACATAAAACATAAAACATAAAACATAAAACATAAAACATAAAACATAAAACATAAAACATAAAACATAAAACATGCATCCTTCCTTCAGCAAATCTGCTGCATAATTCTCCGACGGGTTTATACAATGTTTTCTCATGTGAAAACTACGAAAAAAATGTAAGAAAGTGAAATTTAGAATTGTATGGGGATTTTGCACAGGTAGAGGTGTGCGCCAACGTTCTTGGATCGGCGCGCCGCCGTTTGAAATTTGTCACGCCGGTGATCTATAATTTTCCACGCTGATTCAAATTTGAAGAAGTCCGCAGAATTTTCCGTGGAAATTCCGAAGATTTTGTGAAATTTTCGGAGATTTTTCCTAGAACATAGTGTAGTGCTCCAGAGATTTTTTCGTGGAAATACCAATGATTTCGTTCAAATTTTAATACAATTTCTCGTTAGAAAACTTCAAGTATAAATTTCAAAGGATTTCCCATTGAAATCCAAAAAATACTCGTAGAAATTGAATTTTTGAACGGAGAAGAGTATTTTGGCAGAAAGTAAAAAAACATTGAAGGTAAATAAAGCTCTTACATGACCAAAAATTATCCTCTATAGCTTATATAGCTACAATTGTTTGTAGATCAGGCTAAAAGTTGCTAGGCCTAATATGTCGTTTGACTAAACAAACCATTTCGCTGAAGCGCATCTAGTCTAAAATTATTTTGCCGAAAATCATTTGGTCGAACAGTTGCTTTAGTTGAAAAAAAAACAGCGGGAGAAATAGCTCAATTAGCTGAAACGGTCGTGTGGCAGAAAAAGTCATTTGGACAAAATGGTCATTCGGCCGAAAGTGTCGTTCTGCTGAATTGATCATTCTCCCAAAAAAAAACCGTTCAGCCGAATAGGTCATTTGGAAGAAAATGCCGTTTGGTCGAAATGGTTGTTCTGCAGAAAGGACATTTCTACCAAACAATATTTTCAGGCCAAATTATCTATTTGGCCAAACGAATATTTCGGCCAAATAACATTTTCAGCCAAATGAACTGTTAGGGCAAACAACTTATCGGTCAAATTACCAGTTCGGCCGAATATGCCTTTCGGATACTTGTCAATATCGGCCAAATGTCATTTTTTTTAAAACCATTTTCGACCTAATACCGTCGTATGTCGCTTTGACCAAATGAAATTTTTGGCCAAACTGTTTTCCGAAGCATAACCGTTTCACCCAAACGTTCATTTCAGCCAAATGCAATTCGACTTAACATATTATTCGGACAAATGGCTATAATTTCCATTGAATCTCCGAAGAATTTCTTATGGACAACACAAGGAATTCCCTGTAGAGATCCAAAGAAATTCACTGAATTACGATTTTTTATTCGTTGAAGTACCGAACAGTTTTTCGTAAAAATAAAAAAACACACACGTTTAAATTCTTAACAATTTATTGGAAATTCCTAAGAATTTTCTATAGAAATTTTAGAAAATTCCGTGCAAATTACAATGAATTTCGTATGAAAATTTCGAACAATTTGCCAATGAAATCATTTTTTTTTTTTGATGATGTTCACATTCTGAACAATCTTCCGCGGAAAAACTGAAGAATTATCTATGTTACTTTCGAAAAATATTCAACAAAAACTTTTCGTGTATTTTGTGGTAATTTTCCTGTAGAAACTTGAAACAAATTTTTGGTGAAAATTAAGAATTTTTTATGTAAATTCCAAACAATTTCCGACGGAAATACCAAACAATTCTCGCTTAACTTTTCAAAAGGACCTTAGTAACATTTTTTTTCATGAAATTATTTGAACACAACAATCAGTAGCTTTCATGTTGTTGTAGGTCCTTTTGAAAAGTTAAGCGAGAATTTTCCTTGGAAATTGTTTTTTTTTAATAAAAACTGGGCATAAATCCAAAATATAATAATAATAATTTTGCGTATTGAATACCCTCATCTTCAACCGTCTAAGACGAGCTGTGGTCGAAATACGTATCTGCAAAAATATCGAAATAATTGGTGGAATTAATTGGGAGATACTTAACTCGTCTTAGACGGTTGAATACATTCCACTAAAAAGAGCTTAAAATATTTTTTCTGACCCTCATTTTGATTTTACTAAGGGCCGAGCTGTTAACCTGTGAGCTAACTGCCAACCCGACTAAATTTTATCACAATAATATCAACATGTGTTACAAATAACAAAACTTGCAATAATTTTGTTATAAATTCTCTGTCAAAGATGGAGGAAAGCAAATTTCATGACCGTCATAACAAGATTATAACATAATGTGTTATGTTTAATTTTACGGAATTGCCTACGATTCTTGTAGATAGGAATTGGAAAAAACCCAGATCAATCCACCTAGCGTTAGTGGTGCCTTTCTCGCGCAATAAAATAATAAGAAAAACGCACGTTAGGGGGATAGATTTTACTTTTTCCATCAATTCATATGTTTTTGCGGTCATTTGAATGCATTGCAGCAATCTTTGAAAAATTTTTTTTTTCGTTTTTGAATTTTTTTTCCCAAGGGACCCTTGGCAGAAAAACAATGTTTTTTCAATAACTTTGGAACGCAATGACCTATCGGGCCAATTTTCAATAGGAAACAACTAGACCGCAATCCGCGTCGACTGCAACTTGATGCAAGCAAATCAAATAATGCTAAGTACCAAAAAGTGTGTCTCACATTTTTGTGCACACACACACACACATACATACACACATACAGACATCACCTCAATTCGTCGAACTGAGTCGATTGGTATATAATACTATGGGTCTCCGAGCCTCCTATCAAAAGTTCGATTTTGGAGTGATCCTATAGCCTTACGTATACTTTGTATACGAGAAAGGCAAAACGAAGGTACCAGCTTCAGTATACACCCGGTTCTTTTTTACACGGGTGTGTTTTAGTCAATTATGACCCTCAGCGTCAATGAAACTATGAGTTAACCCCATGAAAAAATTAACAAAAAATCAAAGAAAATTCAGGTGGTATTTAAAAAAATCAAGTAAACCGGGAAATTGAGGAACCGTGTAAAAAAAATATTTGGCGTAACTTGAACCTACATTCAAAGTTGAATCAGCTGGACAAAGTAAATTGCCTACATTATGGATAATCATAGTCTTTTCAATAACATAATTTGTTATATTATAAGCTATTTCCACCCCGTTTTATGTAACACATTATATTTTTGTTCAATTAATAACATATTTAGTGATATTTTTGTTAAAACTAGAAGAGATTTTGTTACAATTTTTGTTAACTATGAATTATACATGTTTTATAACAACCGCTGTTATAAATAACTGCTGTAACAGAATGACAAGCTCTGATATAAATCTGTTACTATCTACTGGTCGGGAGTAGTCAAATTTTCAAAATCTTTTAAAATGGATTTTAAATATTAAATTTAGGGTCTATGAGTATGAAAAAAATATGCTGTATCTCAGAAAAAGGTATTCTATCGAATGAATAAAAAATCAACATGTTTTTCAAAATTAAAAAACCCAATTCCAAAGTGCTTACTTGGAAATTCTAAAGAATCAAAATTTTAATGTAGTTTTCATGTAAAATCCGAAAATAATTTTCGAATGAATATTTTGAAGAAGCTCAGAAAAGTTCGTCAGGCTTTGAAAACATCCTGGAAAAATGCAGAAAAAATATTTAAAAAAAGAAAGTAAAAAATCTGCACGCCGATTCACGCCACTAAAATGGCTTTCGGCGTAACGCTGTAAACGCCGCCGTTGACAAACGCCGCCGCCGCTGATTTTCGGACCGGCGCACACCTCTATGCACATTGCACAGGTAGTTCACAGCGTGATTTTTTGCCTACTATGCAGGACGACGTCTTTGCAGGGTAAACCAGTAAAACATGAAACTTAAATCTAGACTTTTTGACTGCCGTCGATGATATTCTACTCCGCCGCCAACTTCAAATATGAATTCCGTCAAATGTAAATACAGTAAAATACAGTGGACGTTTGATAGCTGACTGTCATTCAATTGCAATTCGATAAGTGCAATAGTTTCGAACGGCTAGTGTACATATTTTCAGCCAAGTTTATTTGACAGTTATCTACTTACAAATAGACTAAAATAAAAACTCCCAATAAAAAAATAGAAAACTCGATTTTTTCGATTTTCTGGAAATAATTTCTGAAGGAAGTCCTTGAGAAAGTTCTGAAGGAATATCTGAAGAAAATTATTAGATTCTTGAGAAATTTCTGTATTAATCTCCATAGTAAATTACTTTCTGAAGAAATCCTTGGAGAAAATTCCGAAGGAATTCTTTAAGGAATGACCAAAGAAATACTTTTAAAAAATTAAGAATGTCGGTAATTCCTTTAGGAGCTCCTTTGGAAATTGCTCTAGAAATTTGTACGAAGATATCTGAAAATTCGTCCTAGAATTTTGTAAGGAAATGGCGGGGGAAATCCCGAGAGGAATTACTAGATGAATTTCTGAGGGAATGGAATGTCTTATGGAATACCTGTAGAAATTCCAGTGGAATTATTAAAATAATTTCAGAAGGAATTTTGAAGAAATTTTTAAAAGTTTGTCTGTATGTATGCAGTTATCCACCTTGTGGATTATCAGTTATCCACCTTGTGTCTTGCTATGCATACGGCTCCACCCAAAAGTACAGTCAAATTTATTAATCATTCTGCTCTTAATGCACTGCTGTGTGAAGGGTAAAAAACGGAAGTGGCGAACCCGTAAGCAGAGACACTTACGCGAAACCCGCGGGATAGAGAGAACTCTTTTCAAAAGTGTAATCCAAAAAAACTACAGTCAAACCTCCATTAGTCGATGTTCCATGTCTGGATACCGGCTCATGAAAGCAATTTCTGCTATATTGAGAAATATTTTCTGGGTTACTGGGATGGTTCCTTGAAACAATTTACCAAGGATTTTATATTCCACATTCCGATATTTCTATTAGTCGATGGTCCCTTCAATATCGACTCATGAAGGTTTGACTGTAGTAAATAGATTCGCAATCCTTTTGGAGCTTTCCGCGGGATAGCTTATTTGAGGAAGGGCGCGTCAAATCCATTATATGCAACTCTGGAAAAGTGTACCCATCTACATGGGTGGAATTCTTTTTAAAATATTCCAAAAAGAAAAAGGAAAGGACTTCCTGATGGAATTGTTAGAATTAATCTCAGAAGAATTTTTAAGAATTTCCAGAAGAATTCCTTAATAAATTTCCAAAGGTGGAGGTTTTTCGAAGGAATTCCTGATAGAATTTTTGAAGGATCACTAGAATGAGTTTCTTGATGACTTTCCGAATTAAATACGGGATGTATTTCTTAAGGAACTTTTCAAGGTATTAACGAAAGAGAAACTGTATTAATTTTCGAAGGACCCTGCAGTAAATTCTTAAGTAATTCTTGAGAATATCCGAAAATCCACAATCTCGACATTTTGACAAGTAGTCGTGATTCTAGAGTCAAAACTGAGTTTGTTTTAGTACTGTTTGTGTTTTCGAAGAAATTCCAGAAGAAACTTGTTTGGAAAATCTGTTTGGAAAATCCATTAAAAATCCCTTCGTAAATTCCTTACAGAATTTCTTCGGATATTCCTTTACAAATTAATTTAAAAATTCTGTTCGAAAATCTTTTCAGGTTCTCTCTTGGTTATTCCTTTAAGAATTGAGTCGGAAATTCCTTCAGGGATTTCTTTGCAAATCTCTTTATAAAAGCCACCAGGAATTAATTTGAACATTCATCCAAGGATTCCTTCAGAAAACGCTCCGGAAAGGCCATTGTAAATTTTTTTCTGAAATTATTTTGTAGCTTCCTCCAGGAAGTCCTTAGGATTTTTTTCAGTAAAACATACAAAGTTTCTGCACGAATAATTCCGGGAAAAAAAATCTAATTTTAAGCAATCTATAAAGGAATTTTCGAAGAAATTTGCAACGACATTTGAGCGTTAAACTTATTTTCAATTAAAAAACGCTTAAACAACGGTTTAAAAAATTGGAGGAATTTACAAACGAAATTTCCGTAGCTTTCACACAAGAATTTCTTAAGAAATTTTTGAAAGAGTTCTTAATGGAATTTTGAAAGAAATTTTCGAAGGTCTACAGGAATTTCGGGAGGAAGTACCGAAGGAATTCCTATAGGAAATTCGGAATGAATTTTTGAAAAAAGTTCTAAATAAATTCCAGAGGGAAATTTCGAAAGAATACCAAAAATATCTTCCTAGAGATTCTTTGAAGAATTACTGGAATAATTTCTGATAGAAATTTTTAAAAGAAATTCCTGAAGGAATTTCTAAAAAAAATTGTCCGTAAATCAAATTTCGAAGGATTTCTCCTAAAGGGATTTCCGAATGTATGTAATTGACAAATCCACAGAAAAAAAGTATTCAAAATTCGAATCATATAATTAGGACTATTTAATTACGAGAAAAAAACAGAGGCGTAAGAAGTTGCTAAAAACTGTTTCCTGTACTTTAGTTTGCATCATTCCATGATCAGCAAAGCTGTTCTTAATTCGACAATCTCATAATTCCCACCCGACTGTGGTAACGAGTTTTTCAAATACCAAACCGAAATTCTCAAAGTGTAAGCATTGTCCCTGCACGAACGAAGTTGTTTCACGCATCGGAATTCCAGCCGCTCATTGCATTCCGCGTGTTCAGCCACGATATACTGACAAAGGAAGCTTAACGAATTACTTTTCGCCCAGGCTAAATCGACCGGAACGGCACGTGAAAGCAGTTGGGAACACATCGAAAGTATTTTGTACTACGGTCTGTCCGCTGTATATGATGGGAAGAGCAGATGATCCCGCGGATGGCTTTTCAACACTCACTTATTGTTGGCAGTCGGTTGTGGAAGGGAAAAATGCTGACTGGATGTTCGAGTGGGGGAGAATGGAGCAATTGTACTCACGACGATTCCTTGTTTTTCTTCTATAAACCCATATAGCAATTCTTCACAATAGGGGGATTCACTTAACGGCGTAGGTTGCTGTGTATCTGTTTATGGAAATGTTTCACAGGCGATTTGAAATATGTCCCTTGTGATTGAGTGTGAAACATTTCTATAATCAGATACACAGCAACCTACGCTGTTAAGTGTATACCCCTAATATGTTTCATGAACATAATAGAAATAACTAGCTATGAAGCTCGTTGAGCAACCTTTTTGTCTAATTAAAAAAACACAGATCACTATTTAAGAAAAACTCCTCAATGCAACTCGTTTCACAAATAAATTTCGGGTCTAGTCCTAACAATGCTTTTTTGACCACTCTCCCCTGCCACCCTCCGCGGTTCGTAGTGCTGCGGAAGGTCGGAATGCGTGAAAAAGTGTCAAAGTTGAAAACGAGAAAATAAAAGTTAATGTCTGTTTGCATAAAATAATTTGATGGTTATTGATGTTCGCTCAAACCCCCCGACTGGGTACTATGACAACCGACTACGGTAGACCGGAATGAGTGTTTGGGGGGCGATTTAATGCCAGTCGATCCGGATAGAGGTAGGTAAGAGTTTTATGCGAATTCCAAAAACGTTCATTGCGATGGCGCGGAAATGGCATCGCGTTATTCAACACTGTGTAGAATTGCAGAATGACACTGACAAGGTTTGTAGCTGGGATATGGCGTGGTTGAGAGGAATTGTTCTTAGCTTTTACATTCAAACTTCAGACGCTTAATTTCTAAATAGAATAGTTTTGAGTGACTGTGAAGTGAATGTATTTTAGGAATCTTTTTCCATTTGAAATGTAAGCCTTAGAAGAATTTCATTATAATTGCACACATACTTAATAGTTATGAGTGTTAACGAAAAAATCATTTTCATTTTATGAAAATACACCATGAATATAAATCATGATTTCATGATTTATTTTCGCGTAACGCAACCAATGCGTTACGATTTGGTTGTTGCGATCGAAAAATAACACAAAGTTCAACAGGGGTTTTGAGCTTGAGTACATCGAGTGAGAGTCCGGCGTGCTACCTTTCAGCCGTTCTCACTTCTTGGGAAGGGAGCGTTCGAAGTATAACCGGTTATGCATTTTGTCGACTGTTGAAGATTGCGTAGTACCATGAATAATGTTCCTGAAATCATGAATTATAATCATGATTTCATGAACTGGCATGATTCATGATTTCATGATTTTTTATTCATGATTGTGGGTATGCATTTGTTTCCGTGTAGAATAAATCAATTTTACGAGAGTTTGCCGGATTTTTGGTCACTGAGATTATTAAAAATTTCCATTAATAGTGGTATTCAAACATATCCGGTATGAATGGTTACGAAATAATCGCGAAGCTTTGTGATGATCTTTGGAAATGGGTATTTCACTGATTGCTCTGGTTTTGCCTATCGCTGGCATAAATGGTTACGAAAAAATGCCAAACGAAGGGATAAACTTTTGAAATTGACCACTTATACGAATGTTCCGGATCCCCCCGACGCTTTCCGATGAATGTTCAATTGATGAGATTGCAAAAACAATATTTTCATGTAAGCAAATAGAACTGGAACAATCAAGGCACGTATTTGTATGAAATTTTATGTTTCATAGAACGAAACTCCAAATTTAAGGGAATGGATAGGTCAATTTGGATAAATCACCCATCGGCTTCATTCCAAGAACCTACAGCTTTCGTTTAGGATTAAAATCTAAAATCGGTTGAAATTTGAGGTTTTGTGATCGTGATGAAATCTTGGGTCTAAATGGACCGCAATGCACCATTTTTGTGGCTCCTTTCATGTCACTAGAAGCTGATTTTCATAGAGAATCTTAGTTTCACAGAGCTAGGAAAAGTAAGAATTTTTCAGATTTATATCGCGAAGGTTGAAAATAGCAACATTCTAAAGCCTACAGTTTGTGAGGGTATCAGGCCATTAAAGGTGATGGTCATTAGGCCGAATGAGAAATGAAAGCGAGAAGTTAGCTCATCCTTTATCCTTCTTCCTTTTTCCTTTTCTTTCTTCCTTCTTCTTTTTTATTTCGTCCTACTTTTTCTTTGTTCTTTATTTTTTCTTCTTCTTCTTCAGTCTTGCTTCTCCCTACTTATTTATCACTTCTCATTTCTCACATCGCACTTATTACTTTTTACTATTCAGTTTTGCTTCACACTTCTTACTTCTCACCGCTATGCCGCTCAAAGCGCACAAGCCCAAGTCCTGGTGTTAGGTGGTACGCTTATCAGCCCTTCCACGACGGCTCTCCGACGAGACAGGAGGTTTGCGCAGGCCTAATAAGCCGCCTGGAAAACCAATAATTACGAACAATATAAGAGATAATACGACTCGATATAATCGGCAAAAACCTAGGTGACGAATAAAGGATCACGATTGGAAACTTGGAAACATGGAACTGCAAGTCGCTAGGTTTCGCAGGTTGTGACAGGATAATCTACGATGGATTACATCCCCGCAACTTCGACGTCGTGGCGCTGCAGGAGATATGCTGGACAGGACAGAAAGTGTGGAAAAGCGGGCATCGAGCGACTACCTTCTACCAAAGCTGTGGCACCACCAACGATGCGGGGAACCAGCTTCATAGTGCTGGGTAAGATGCGCCATCGTGTGATTGGGTGGCAGCCAATCAACGCAAGGATGTGTAAGGTGAGGTGTGCAACGTGCATTGCCCACACGAAGGGAGACCCGACGACGAGAAAGAAGCGTTCTATGCGCAGCTGGAGCAGACATACGATGGATGCCCACTGCGGGACGTCAAAATCGTCATCGGTGACATGAACGCTCAAGTAGGAAGGGAGGAAATGTATAGACCGGTCATCGGACCGGATAGTCTGCATACCGTATCGAACGACAACGGCCAACGATGCATAAACTTTGCAGCCTCCCGCGGAATGGTAGTCCGAAGCACCTTCTTTCCCCGGAAAAAAATATACAATGCCACATGGAGATCACCTATCCAAGAAACGGAAAACCAAATCGACCACGTTCTAATCGACGGTAAATTCTTCTCCGACATCACGAACGTCCGCATTTAGCGCAGTGTGAATATTGAATCCGACCACTACCTCGTTGCAGTATGCCTGCGCTCAGAACTCTCGACGGTGTACAGCACGCGTCGAAGTCGGACGCCGCGACTTAATATTGGGCGGCTACAAGACGGTAGACTAGCCCAAGAATACGCGCAGCAGCTGGAAGCAACAATCCCAACGGAAGAGCAGCTAGGCGCAGCTTCTCTTAAAGATGGCTGGAGAGATATTCGATCCGCCATTGGTAGCACCGCAACCGCTGCACTTGGCACGGTGCCCCCGGATCAGAGAAACGACTGGTATGACGGCGAATGTGAGCAGTTAGTAGAAGAGAAGAATGCAGCATATGCGAGATTGCTGCAACACCGCACGAGGGCGAACGAGGCACGATGTAAACGGGCGCGGAACAGACAAAACTCGATTTTTCGGAGGAAAAAGCGCCAGCAGGAAGATCGAGACCGTGAAGAGACGGAGCAACTGTACCACGCTAATAACACACGAAAGTTCTATGAGAAGTTAAACCGTTCACGTAAGGGCCACGTACCACAGCCTGATATGTTTAAGGATATAAACGGGAACCTTCTTACGAACGAGCGTGAGGTGATCCAAAGGTGGAGGCAGCACTACGAAGAACACCTGAATGGCGATGTAGCAGACGAAGATGGCGGTATGGTGATGGACCTGGGAGAACGCGCGCAGGACCTAATTTTACCGGCTCCGGATCTCCAGGGAATCCAGGAGGAGATCGGCCGGTTGAAGAACAACAAAGCCCCTGGGGTTGACCAACTACCAGAAGAGCTATTTAAACACGGTGGTGACGCACTGGCTAGAACGCTGCACTGGGTCATTACCAAGATTTGGGAGGAGGAAGTTTTGCCGCAGGAGTGGATGGAAGGTGTCGTGTGTCCAATCTACAAAAAGGGTGACAAGCTGAATTGTAGCAACTACCGCGCAATCACATTGCTGAATGCCGCCTACAAGGTTGTTGTTGTTGATTTTTATTTAGGACCTTTTAACCATTTTGGTTATTCAGGTCGCATTATAAGATTACAGAGTTTGAATTTAATTTGTATAATGTATGGTGTGTATGTGTGGTTGTTGACATCGGGCTAGGTCGTCCTGGTTAGTGGTAACGTGCTCTTCCTTCCTGGATCATACTGGGAGGATGGTAACGGCCCTGGCGGCCTTGATAGCCTGTTGTTTAAGTTGTTTTTTGATGATCGTCGCTATCATGATGAGGAGAGAATCCCGACCATGATGATCAGGAGAGTCAGCTTCGTGTCGTGGTCTGCTAGTATACTGGTGTGTACTTCCTGGGTTTGGATGATCGTTACGTCGTGATCTCCGTTTTGTGTGGTATCCTTGGAGTCGTTGTTTCCCATGTTGAGTTCAGCAAAGGTTGACGAGCTGGCGACTGGTTGAGGTACACTGATGATGATTGATTAAGGTTGATGTCTGTATATATATGCTGGATATGCTGACTTAAGTTTTGTTTGCCGGGTGTTGAGTTCATCAGTTTAGTGGTTGGTTTGCTTTGTTGTTAAATCAGCGTTTGCAGTTTTGTTTTTTTTAAAAAGTTGACAGTTTTTTGCAAACTGCTGGTGTCATCACCTAGTATCTCTCGTAGCGATGTGCCCAGTAGGTACTTTTGCCTTTCTTTGTCGTATATTCTGCAGTCAATAAGAATGTGTTCTACTGTGATTCTTATTCCACAGGATGGGCACATAGGTGGATCTTCCTTCTTTGCGAGGAAGCCATGTGTGAGCTTGGTATGCCCGATTCTTAGTCTGGTGATTGTACGGTTAACATATCTATCGTTGGCATAAGATGAGGCCCACTCGAAAGGGGTGTTTTTTATCCTTCTTAGTTTGGTGGAGCTGCAGTTCCATGTGGCACACCAGCTGGATAATATTTTTGAGTTGACCAATCGTTTGAAATCTTCATACGGGGTTTTTATCTCGGTGGGGTTTCCTAAGAGTGCTCCCTCTTTTGCTAGTTGGTCTGCTTTTTCGTTGCCGGTTATATTAACGTGGGCTGGGACCCAGCACAGTGTTGTGGTGCCGTTTTTTGTTTGTAGAATTTTCCTGATTTTGATTATCCATGGATGACTAGAGTTATTGTTGGCGACGGCTTCTAAGACGCTTTTGGAATCGCTGAATATGACGTTTAATCCGGTGGGGCAATGTTCCAGGGCTTTGATGATGGCGAATGCTTCTGCACTGAAGATTGATAGGTGTGTGGGTAGGCAAGTGACGATATTTATGTTGTTAGAATGTACGCTGCAGCCTACACCATCCTGTATTTTTGATCCGTCCGTATATATGTGACGATGATATGGGTAATCGGTGTTGCAAAGTTCTTTGAATTGAATTTGTTTTGCTTTTGGGGGAAGTTTGTCAGGAATTCCGGTGTTAATTTGGAATACACGTTTTTCCCATGCTAGTGATTCTGCAGGGTTTTCGCTTTCAATGGTCATATGCGGGATGGAAAGTTCGTTCATTAGGTTTTTGGTGTCATTTATGATTCGTAAATCCGATTCAAGTATTCCCCTGGCTTGTTGCTTTATGCAGTAATCAATGGTTTTCTTGATTGATGCGAGGTGTAGTGGAGGGAGTCCGCTTTCTGAGAGTATGCTTTCTATAGGGCTGGAGTGAAAGGCTCCTGTGGCAAAGCGTATACCTTGGTGATACAATGGTGCTAGCCGGTGAATATTTTGTCTGTTTGCACAGGTTATTATGGGAGCTCCGTACAGTAGTTTTGGTAGAATAGTCATCTGTAGGATATGAAGTAGGGTTTTCCTGTCGGCTCCGAAATTAGTTTTGCTGATGCAGTTCATGATATTTAACCGTTTTTTGACTTCGTCTCTAGTCGTTTTTGTGTGGTAGTTGTAGTTGAGGTTGCGATCAAGCCACACTCCTAAAAGTTTTTGGTTGTTTGTGACTGCTATCTCTTCGTTATCCAGTTTTGGCGGGGTTGGTTTTGGAGTTTTTTTTTTCCTTTTTTCCAATGTGCATGATTCCCGATTTTTGTGCGGAGATTTGGAATCCAGTTGCGTCGCTCCATTTCTGTATGCAATCTAGAGTTTTTTGTATTTTTGCCCGCGTCCATTTAGCGGATTTAGAGATGACAGCGATGGTGATGTCGTCTGCGTACATTTTTAAAAAGGTGTCCTTTGGGAGGTAGTCTCTGATGCTGTCGACGGCTAGTAGGAAAAAGGTGACTGCGAGAACGGATCCTTGTGGGACGCCATTCTCTTGGGTTTTTGTGTCGGATAGTTGATCTTCGTACCGCACTTGAAATTCTCTTCGTTCTAAGAAAAGCTTGCAGAATTGGGCCATGTTTCCGGAGATCTTCGCTTTTGCTAGTTTTTGTAATATTAGTCTGCGCCAGGTGCGGTCATATGCCTTCGTTAGGTCCAGGAATATTATTTCTGCTTGTTTTTGGTTTATTATGGCATCTCTGCCAAAGCTGTCGATTTGGGAGATGACGTCAATTGTTTGGTGTCCTTTGCGAAAACCGTATTGGGATTTCCCAAGAATCCCGTTGGTTTCTAAGTGGTTCATCAGGCGTTTATTTACCATGCGTTCAAATAGTTTGAGCACACAGCTAGATAGACAGATTGGTCTTAGGTTGTTAGCTGTGTTTGGACATTTTCCTGGTTTGGGTATCGGTACTAGTATTGATTTTCTCCATGGTTCTGGAAAGGTTCCATTGAGCCAGATTTCGTTGTAGGCTTCTAGCAGTTTCTTTTTGACGTAAAACGGTAGGTGTTTGAGCATTGCGTTGTGAATTTCATCGGGGCCTGGTGAGGTTCCTGTAAGTCTGTCCAGCTGGAGTAGCAGCTCATTCATTGAATATGGTTGGCATAATTTTGAGTTACGGCTGCTTCTGAAATTGAGAGGCTGGCTTTCCTCTTTTTGCATTTTGGTTTTGAATTTGTGGGAGTATGCTTCATTTGAAGATTCTTTTTGGAAGTGGTCCGCTAAGTGGTTGGCAATTTCCAGGGGTTTTGATATGATTTTGTTTTCAGTGGCAATTGCCCATGTTCTTGATGCTGGTTGTCCTGTTTTAGATATTGCACGGATGCGGTTCCATATTTCTTTAGTTGGGGTGTTTTCGTTGATGGAGGAAGCAAACTTTTCCCATGATTTTTGTTTCTCTTCTTTGATGATTTTCCGGCATGTATTTCTGGCGCTTATAAATTCGTCGTGAATTGCTTGGTAGAGGGGATCGCCTGGTTTTGATTTTTGCTTTTTTCTTAGAGCTTTCCTTCTTTGCTTGATGGCTTCTGCCACTGTTGGGTTCCACCATGGAGCCGCTTTCGAGTGTACTTTGGTTGAGGTTTTTGGTATTGATCGTAAGGCTGCTGATTTGATTGCTTCCGTTAGTTCTTCTATCGAATGATTGGAGTTTGGAGGAATAAGCTTTTCAATTTCCTCTTCGAAAGTGTTCCAGTTTGCGGCGTCTATTTTCCATCTAGCGGCTCGGTTTCTTTGTTCAAATTGTTCGAATCCTATTAGGATTGGAAAATGATCGCTGCCGTGTTGGTCGTCTACAACAGTCCAGTTTAGCTTATTCGCTAGGTCAGCAGAGCACAAAGTTAGGTCGATGCATGATGGTGTGTTGGTGTTTTTATTAGTATTTGCTGAGTGTATGAAAGTGGGAGATCCATCGTTTAGAATAATTAGATTATTCTCGTTTATTATTGAGTCGATCATTTTTCCTCTTTGGTCTTCTTTTTTGGAGCCCCAACTGTTGTGGTGTGCGTTGAAGTCACCAGATAGTATAAGGGGTTTTGGTAGGGAGTCTATAATGGTTTCCAATTCGTTTTTGTTGATTTGTTGGTTTGGTGATAGGTAGATGCTGCAGACTGTCATTTTCCGTGGTATGTTAATTTCTACAGCGATCGCTTCGAGGGTAGAGTTCGTTTGTAATTGTTTGGCTTTGATGCCTGTTTTGACTGCTATTGCTGTTCCACCTTGGCCAGATGGTCGGTGGATAGAATAGGTTTCGTATCCATTTAGGCGAAAGTTTTGTGAGGAGTTGGTTCTTGTTTCCTGTAGCGTAATGATTTTTGGTTTGAATTTGCTGACTAAAAGTTGAAGATCCTCATATTGACTTCTTACTCCATTACAATTCCATTGCAGTATTTCTGTCATTATTTTTGTTGTTGTTTGTTGTTGTGTAGATAATCCGGATTCGAGTTTGGTGGTGTTTGGTGTTCTGGTTTGTTTGTATCAGGGTTTCTGGTCCATGTGTTCGTCGGGTTGATCGTCGGTGTTTTCAGATTCTGAGTCGACGTAATCCACTTCCTTGGCTGGTGCCATCTTGTGGTTGGCTTTCTTTTTCCTGGGCGGTGACGGCGCGGGGTTATCTTGATTTCTATGTTTAGGGGCGGATTTATATCCGTGTTGTTTTAGTATGTTTTCTAGCTTAGCGTAATTTTCTTGGAGTTTTTCGAGGTCTTTCTCTGCCTTTTTTCTTCTTTGTTTTTCTTCTTGGTATACTGATGCAAGTTTTTCAAATTTGTTGTGGATGGCTTCGTAGTTTTCTTCCATTTTTCCGAACTTTTTTTCGTTTTCGTCCTGGTATTGCTTCAGCAGATTTTCGTAATGAGTGTCGTAGTCTAGTTTGATGGATTCTGCTAGTGATTTCTTCTCTTCTTCTAACTGTTGGATTTGGTTACGATACAGATTGTTTTGTTCGGTTAGTTGTGCGATTTTTTCATCAGTCTGCCTCTTCAGTGATGATTTAAGGGTATCCGAATATGTTGATTTACCCTCGTTTTCCACAATTTTCCTTGCTTCCCAGAAAGAGATGGTTTTATCCACTTTCACTTTTGTAATGGCTTTTTCTTGCTTCAGGGTAGGGCATTCCTTAGAGAATGCGCCATGTTTGTTTCCACAGTTGATACATTTTTCGCTGTTGGTACATTCTTCGTGGTATAGTTCACCGCACTTGCTGCATTTTTTTTCACTGGAACAGTTCTTACTTGTATGTCCGAATTTGAGGCACTTGAAGCACCTCAGCGGATTTGGGTACCATGGACGAGTTTCAAGCACAATGTAACCTAGTTTAAGTTCACTTGGTGGCTTGGTGCCTTTGACAGTGAGGACAAAGATTCCCGTAGAGGTTTTATTTTCTTCTCTTCCTTTCATAATTTGCTTCACTTCAGTTATTCCCTGTTCCGAGAGCATCGCTAGTATATCCGTATCACTATCTTCCCTAACATCACGACAGAAAATGACCACTTTGCACGAATTTAGGGTTTTGTGTTCGTAAACGTTGACCGTTATTCCGTCGGTCATCTTTTCCATTTTAGCCAGATTTCTTGCCTGGCTCTCGTTCTTCACTGTCACAAAAATTTTTCCATCGCGGGTTTTTTTTGCACTGTGGACTTCACCGCAGAAACTTTGGATGAATTTTTCCACTAGCACTGGAGATACACCATGGAAGCTTTTTCCCTCCTCCTTCCTCTCCAGTACCATCACTTTTCCAGCGAGACATCCGCCGGAGGTCATTCATCACGTAGTTTTGCTACGTGTGAATTGGCAGTTTTACTTGCGTTTTTTTTTTTGTCGGACGCTCACTTTGGTTGCGCGCGGTTAATTACACAGCGGTGACTGCTGATATTGCAGTTTTGCTGGATCGTTCGGGTTGTAACACGACACTTCACTTCGATTGAATTTATTGTTAACGTTATTGAACGGGTCGATCGCGAAATACACCTGTTCTCAACCGTGGTCAGGCAACGAATGCCTACAAGGTACACTCCCAAATTTTGTGCCGTCGACTAGCACCAATTGCAAAAGAGTTCGTTGGGCAGTACCAGGCGGGTTTCATGAGCGAACGCTCCACCACGGACCAGGTGTTCGCCATCCCCCAAGTACTGCAGAAATGCCGCGAATACAACGTGCCCAAACATCATCTATTCATCGACTTCAAAGCTGCATATGATACAATCGATCGGGACCAGCTATGGCAGCTAATGCACGAACACGGATTTTCGGATAAACTGACACGGTTGATCAAAGCGACGATGGATCGGGTGATGTGCGTAGTTCGAGTTTCTGAGGCATTCTCCAGTCCCTTTGAAACGCGCAGAGGGTTACGGAAAGGTGATGGTCTTTCGTGTCTGCTATTCAACATCGGTCTGGAGGGAGTAATACGAAGGGCAGGTATTGACACGAGTGGTACGATTTTCACGAAGTCCGTCCAGTTATTTGGTTTCGCCGACGACACTGACTCTGTAGACTGCGTGGTTGGCGACGTGTAGCCATGGACCGAGCCGAATGGAGAAGACTCTTATATACCGCACAGGCCACTTCGGCCTTAGTCTGAATAAATAAATAATAATTCTTACTTCTCACGTCTTACTTCGTATTTCTCACTTCTCATTTTTCATTTTGCCTATTTTACTATTTTTGCCAGGAAAGTTTCAGGTTGTAAATTTTATTGACATTGCTGGGCATGAAAGTATTATCGTCTTAGCCTTATGTTATTCGGAATAACATAAAGCCAACACGATGATACTTTCATGCCCAGAAAAGTCGAGAAAATTTCCAACCTGAAAATTTCCTGGACCAAGCCTTCAGCTTTGTAGCAACGCATCTTACCGCACGGCTGAAGAAGGCCCCACTTACTCACTGTTGACGCACATAAGAGCGATTATTGGTTCTGGATAACTGTCGAATTTGACATGGGTTTCAAGACGAGTTTGGGCAATGAATTCAACAACTATGTCTTTAACGTATACACAGTTTCTTACGGACGGATGAATAGAACAGACATGGATGACTGAACATAATTGAACAAGATTACTTTTGCATCACTTGGTAAAGTTTAAAATGCCGTATAAAAAGTTTTATAGACGGAATAGTGACAAAGATTTCTGGATGAACAATAATTTTAGTAATTTGTAACATTTATAATAAACGCACATTATTTTGGCGCACAATTTTCTTCACTTATTCTGACAATAGACACACTGTGACGCTTTTTACGCTGATTTTAAAATCTAAATATTTTTTTTTTAAATTTCTTTAAATTTTTATGTCGGTTTCGGGGTCTAACCAATTTATGCCTTTCTCGTATTCAAAGTATACGTAAAGGCTATATGTTCGCTTCAAAAACAAATTTATTATAAGGTACACCGGGGCAAGTTGAAATGCGGGGTAAGTTGAAACGGAAGCTGTAATTTGGATCGGAAATGACCCAATGCCCAGATTATTTTTTACAACAAACTACTCCCCTGAACGCACCTTCTGACTGCCATTCCCGGAAGATTGCAGCTACAAAAACGCAATCCCTGCCTATGTTTATTTTTCGCCCTTCGCAAAATTTTAACCAACTTTTTGACGTGCCAATAAAACAGGTCTCCAAATGATGTTTGGAAGAGTGCTTATCTCAAATTTTCACAGTAGGTAATCATTCAATGTTGAACAAGCATAATGATTATGAAAAATCGATGGGAGATCCGTTTTAATTTTTGTATTTCGGTCGTTTGAAATTGCTCCGCAATTTAAAACCCATCGGGGCAAATAGAAATGTGTGGTGCGGGGCAAGTTGAAACGACGATTCAAAACGTCTCCCTCGCAATTATTTTTTTCTTCTAAAATTCAGATACTTGATAGTAAGGTTTTAGGGCACTGAAATGGAAAGTAGGCTTTGAAATTAAAACAACAAAAGTCAAAAACAAGTCGCCACCCACATAACGCGGAGTTTCTGCCGCCATTGTTCTACGGGTAGAGCATAATTGCACCAGAAGTAACTGTGTTTTAATTGCTAATTTCGAATCATTATGTAACATAAGCGGACTACAAATCGAAGGGATCGCTTTTCAAGGTGCGTATTGAACTATTTACAATGGTAGTTTGTTTAATCAGTCTGCTTCAATTTAAATATTTAGTTTAAAAATAGCTGTACGCATTATGATCCTTTGATTCAAAATTCGTGCGCGGTGGACGGATTTCGATTCAGGAGTAGTTGATTTAATTCATATTTTCCTCATGTTTTTCGTAGTTTTTATGTGTAAATGTGAAACACTTCAAAAGTAGGAGCCTTCATGTCCCCTTGTCAATGACAAACGTTTCATTTGCATTCGATTTCTATAGTCTAGTCTAGAGTAAGGATTTCGATGTCCCACGGTATATATTGATATGAGACAATTGAATGGACTATATTTAGGTTTATTTTTTGAATAAAAGAATATCAATATCTGGAATGTGACTTTTATGGGAGTAAATATCAAGATGAGGCAACACAATTTGGGATTTCGTTTTAAAATTTTTAGAACAAAACCTGCTATGTTATCAGTTTTTCTTAAACAGGAAACAATTTTAAGCTAGTTTCTAGAAAGGAAATCAAAATTATAAAAAAAAAATTACATGGGACTCTTATGCGAATTTAGTCACCATTACAACCTCGTGCATCTTGAGTCTCAATGAGTACATATATTGTGATTTTAATACGGAAAAAATAGCTTATCTCTGTATGTAGCGCAGTGTTTCAACTTGCCCCGATACGCGGGGCAAGTTGAAACGATGCACATAAAAAAGTAATTTCAATATACAAAATATTTATAAAAAAATTAGGTGAAGTTACTTATTTTTTATGTATAATCTTTGGCCCGAACTAGCAAACACCGCAAACGGATTCAAAATTTATTAAAAAGCGATTTTTTTATAGCACTTCAAAGTTCAACTTTGAAAAAACCGTTTCAACTTGCCCCGGTGTACCTTACGACGCGGAATATTGTATCATTGTTTCCTATTGAAAATTGACGAGATCGGACTATTGGCTCAGAAATTATGACCAACATAATTTTGTTTATAAAAAAGCGCGTAAAAATTTCCTCCAGGAATTCCTCCGAAAGTTCCTCCAGGAATGCTTTCGGAAGTTCCTCCAGGAATTGCTCCGAAAGTTCCTCCAGGAATTCCTCCGGAAGTTCCTCCAAAAATGCTTTCGGAAGTTCCTCCAGGAATTCCTCCGGGAATTCCTCCGGAAGTTCCTCCAGGAATTCCTCCGGAAGTTCCTCCAGGAATTCCTCCGGAAGTTCCTCCAGGAATTCCTCCGGAAGTTCCTCCAGGAATTCCTCCGGAAGTTCCTCCAGGAATTCCTCCGGAAGTTCCTCCAGGAATTCCTCCGGAAGTTCCTCCAGGAATTCCTCCGGAAGTTCCTCCAGGAATTCCTCCGGAAGTTCCTCCAGAAATTCCTCCGGAAGTTCCTCCGGAAGTTCCTCCAAGAATTCCTCCGGAAGTTCCTCCAGAAATTCCTCCGGAAGTTCCTCCAGGAATTCCTCCGGAAGTTCCTCCAGGAATTCCTCCGGAAGTTCCTCCAGGAATTCCTCCGGAAGTTCCTCCAGGAATTCCTCCGGAAGTTCCTCCAGGAATTCCTCCGGAAGTTCCTCCAGGAATTCCTCCGGAAGTTCCTCCAGGAATTCCTCCGGAAGTTCCTCCAGGAATTCCTCCGGAAGTTCCTCCAGGAATTCCTCCGGAAGTTCCTCCAGGAATTCCTCCGGAAGTTCCTCCAGGAATTCCTCCGGAAGTTCCTCCAGGAATTCCTCCGGAAGTTCCTCCAGGAATTCCTCCGGAAGTTCCTCCAGGAATTCCTCCGGAAGTTCCTCCAGGAATTCCTCCGGAAGTTCCTCCAGGAATTCCTCCGGAAGTTCCTCCAGGAATTCCTCCGGAAGTTCCTCCAGGAATTCCTCCGGAAGTTCCTCCAGGAGGAATTCCTCCGGAGGACTATTGGCTCAGAAATTATGACCAACATAATTTTGTTTATAAAAAAGCGCGTAAAAATTTCCTCCAGGAATTCCTCCGGAAGTTCCTCCAGGAATTCCTCCGGAAGTTCCTCCAGGAATTCCTCCGGAAGTTCCTCCAGGAATTCCTCCGGAAGTTCCTCCAGGAATTCCTCCGGAAGTTCCTCCAGGAATTCCTCAGGAAGTTCCTCCAGGAATTCCTCCGAAAGTTCCTCCAGGAATTCCTCCGGAAGTTCCTCCAGGAATTCCTCCGGAAGTTCCTCCAGGAATTCCTCCGGAAGTTCCTCCAGGAATTCCTCCGGAAGTTCCTCCAGGAATTCCTCCGGAAGTTCCTCCGAAAGTTCCTCCGGAAGTTCCTCCAGGGAAGTTCCTCCAGGAATTCCTCCGGAAGTTCCTCCAGGAATTCCTCCAGAAGTTCCTCCAGGAATTCCTCCGAAAGTTCCTCCAGGAATTCCTCCGGAAGTTCCTCCAGGAATTCCTCCGGAAGTTCCTCCAGGAATTCCTCCGGAAGTTCCTCCAGGAATTCCTCCGGAAGTTCCTCCAGGAATTCCTCCGGAAGTTCCTCCAGGAATTCCTCCGGAAGTTCCTCCAGGAATTCCTCCGGAAGTTCCTCCAGGAATTCCTCCGGAAGTTCCTCCAGGAATTCCTCCGGAAGTTCCTCCAGGAATTCCTCCGGAAGTTCCTCCAGGAAGTCCTCCGGAAGTTCCTCCAGGAATTCCTCCGGAAGTTCCTCCAGGAATTCCTCCGAAATGTTCTCCAGGATTTCCTGCGAAGTTCCTCCAGAAATTCCTCCGGAAGTTCCTCCAGTAATTCCTCCGAAGTTCCTCCAGGAATTCCTCCGGAAGTTCCTCCAGGAATTCCTCCGAAGTTCCTCCAGGAATTCCTCCGGAAGTTCCTCCAGGAATTCCTCCGGAAGTTCCTCCAGGAATTCCTCCGGAAGTTCCTCCAGGAATTCATCCGGAAGTTCCTCCAGGAATTCCTCCGGAAGTTCCTCCAGGAATTCCTCCGAAGTTCCTCCAGGAATTCCTCCGGAAGTTCCTCCAGGAATTCCTCCGGAAGTTCCTCCAGGAATTCCTCCGGAAGTTCCTCCAGGAATTCCTCCGGAAGTTCCTCCAGGAATTCCTCCGGAAGTTCCTCCAGGAATTCCTCCGGAAGTTCCTCCTGGAATTCCTCCGGAAGTTCCTCCAGGAATTCCTCCGGAAGTTCCTCCAGGAATTCCTCCGGAAGTTCCTCCAGGAATTCCTTCGGAAGTTCCTCCAGGAATTCCTCCGGATGCTCCTCCAGGAATTCCTCCGGAAGTTCCTCCACGGATTCCTCCGGAAGTTCCTCCAGGAATCCCTCCGGAAGTTCTTTTTCATCTCACTGAACATTTATCCATCTCATCGCAGAACAAAGAAATACAGCACCAATCTCGTCACTTGTTTTTGCTAACATGCGTGCTCACTGCTGACAAAAATCACAAAAATAAAAACAAGTCAAATTCCTTTTCATTGACTTGTTTTCGATGGTCTTGGAGAAACATGAGATTTGACTCCCACATTCCATGGTTTTGTTTAGAAAACCGACCCCTTCCTCGGTAGCCCCCTTCCCCATACCCTCGGGAAACCCGGAGCATCTACGGTGCCCATGAGCCGATCTGAGATTTAGAATAAGGACAGAAAACTAGAAGAGTTTCTACATCCAATGGTTCCTTCTTTTTCTTCTTCTGTAATAGTGATAAACTCTTCAATAATGTTGAAAAATAACTCAAACAAAGAATCAGAAAAAATCTTCTTCTTCTTCTTCAATGGCTCTACATTCCAACTGGAACTTGGCTGGCTTTTCAATTTAGTATTCTACTAGCATTTCCTCAGTTATGAATTGAAAGCATTCCAATGCCTGCCATTGCATGGGTATGTATTTTGTGTGGTAAGTACAATACTTTTGGAGTCAAGAATGTTTCCCACCCGAAAACAGCCTAGACTGGACCGAGAATCGAACTCACCATCTCCGGATTGGCAATTCTATGCCTTTGCTCGCAAGGCTACTGGAGACCGAGCTGGAGAACCAATCCAATGGTCCAATTGTCACTTTCATAAAAATCAGCTAATTGCTTACAAAGTAATGTTGATACGAAATTCGACCAAATTTTGCCTATCTCAACCTTTTTGTATAACCCCTGTGCTTATAAGGTACTGTCATCATGCGTAGAAGTGAACATCGCTCCTGCACAAGCTGCCACAGTTGCAGAAGGTAGCTGGGTTCGATTCCCGGTTCGGTCTAGTCAATTTTCGGGTTGGAAATTGTCTCGGCTTCAATTTTACTCAAAACTATGTCAATAGCAGGACAACTCATAGATTTTAGTAGTCCTGCTTTTGACGGAAATTGAGTAAAATTTTCGTGGGAAGAAAAGAGAGGGCAATACAATTTTACTCAGTCACTGAGTGGGTGAAAGTTAGCGTGTAATAACTGTGGAAGTGCTGAATGAACCCTAAACTGCGAGGCGGTGATGTTCCAGTGGGGGATGCAATCCCAAAAAGAATAAGAAGAACAGTTCTAGTTACTGGTTGATGGTCGAGTATTGGACGGGCGTCCTTCATAGCACCATCCACTTAGCACGTCTTCCAATATGACTGGACGAAGCTTGGTGAGGGGGCTGAGAATCAAACCCATGAACGTGTGGCCTCTTGTGCTACGGGACCCCCAGATGGTCTATTTTATATCGTGCAGATTACATCCATTCAATAACTGAAACATTAAACGGCTATAATGTGTTTGTTACGTGCGTGTATTCAAACGTATTTCTCATTTTTCATACACTCGTATGAAAAAAAGCATTAATATTTTGACTTCAAACATTCAATTTTAAAAAATTCAAACGCGTACTTTCGAGTTTGCTTAAATATAATTTCGCGATTTTTGCGACAACATTTGAAGGAACCGCGATTTTTGCAACTGAACGAGTAAATCGGCGGTAGCTGTTATAGCTTTTTATATTGCATGGTTTCATTGCACGTCCACAAAAAATGACCTTGAATTTTGATCGGCCATCTTGGATACCGAAATGGCGTCAAACATCGATTTTCGAATTCTATTCTATTCATTATTCTTCAAAACATTATTCTAAGTGTTTTCCAATGAAAAAACTTAGATTTTTTTTTTTTTGAAACCGCGTAAAATCCGAAATCCAGATCCAAACCGAAAGTTGTCCAAGACCGGCGCCTAACCAGCCACCATCAGGATGGTCTTGCTTTAAAACCGCGCATCTTACCGCTAGGCGAAGGATGGCTCTTAGACATGTTTATTATCATTATTATTTAGGGACCGTACAGTAAGTACGTAAGAGATTTTCTGGGTTTTTAACTCCCCGTTTAAATTTATTTTTTTTAAATGGGAGGACATAGAATTAAATAAAAGAAGTCTGTTTAGTTTCCTAAGTATCCCTCAGAAAATGCTGCTCAAGAACTGAACCATCCACAAGAACCGGTGAGCGTGTATTCTTTTTCAAACCGAAACTCAACCCACAATCCCACTAAGTGTCAACCTAATATCCCATCTATTGTCAACGCTAATGTCATCTATTTCGAAAACATCCGCCTCTGCGCGGCGCGAAGGCAGATCCAAAACTTAGTATGATGAAATTTAAACTACTTCTAAACGGGTTATATTGTGTGCAGTTTCCTGCTGCTGCATTGACTGGTCCCAAGGTGAACCTTTCACAAAGCACCCACACAAATTGCGGGCATTCAGCTGAATTTTGCGAGCTTCGCCGTTTGCCACATCCAAACTTTGTTATATTAACGATAACAGTTTCATGTGTTGCCCTCCCCCGTTAGTGCGCCCCAAGAGAGCGAATGAATCGTGTGCAAGTGGTATTCGGTTGCCGACAAAATTCCTCCCCATCTGGAGCCAAATGCACTTTCCAGGTAGATAACGGTGGCCAGTTTTCTCCAAACGAACACATCATGGCAAACTCTCTCGTATGATCCCTGACTTTGGCTTTTGTGGTGCCGCACAAAGTGAAACTCAGCTGAACGAAGCTTTCATGGCTTATTTTCTTCATTTTCGCACCTTTCGGTTGTTTCAAAAGACCACCATTGTCACAAATAGCTCATCATGGCTCAATGAAGGAACAGCTTTTTTCAATCTACCAGCTCATACCCCTCCTTCGGTTTCTTCGGTTGGTTTTATTCCCCGCCGAAATGAGCTGGTCGTACACATTCAAACATGCTATGAAATTACTCCCATGAGGAAGGGATTCTTTTTTTTCAGAGCGATAACATTTTGTGGAATCCGTCTGTCGTCGGAGCAACTCATGAGCACTTTCCACAAACACCACGAGCAAGGTGAGATGCAAGTCTTTTATTTTTTTCCCCAGTTCCCACTATCTACCTGTTCACCTAGGATCAGAAATTGCTCAGCCAAAAACCCTTTCACCGAATATGGGGCAAGATAACGTAAAAGCCTTATCCACTCCGGCTGCGAAGGCATGCTGCGGTGGAATAAGCTACTTATATATGGGTAGCTGCCACGTTGCGGGTTTTCTGATTGCAGGAAAGTTGTTGAAAAAACGGAAGGAGTGGAAACTACTGCCATTATCTCGCAGGTTTTAATGCTGGCAATGTGTGGCGCACCGGATAGCAGGTTTTAGCAGATAGTTGAATTGAAGAAAAAATGTGAGCATTATGCGATCGTAGAAAACAAGAGAAACATTAGTTTTAATATAACTAATTAAAACACGTGTTGAACGATTTTCATTACGATTAGGGTTACCATTTTAAATGAGCTGGGTGGTAGATTACATTTAGGAATTTATGGCTTTTAACGATTAAATGAAACTCAAATGATTGTGTTATGATTATTGATAGTTGATGAAATCCGAAAATCAACTGAATTTGTTTTAGTTAAATTAATTTTGAAAAATAAAACTAAAAATTCCATTTGATGAACACACTGTTATACAGAGAATTATATTGTTCTGATTCACATTACTGATTTGGATCCATGGTGTTATATGCAGTTATATGTCGATGAACAGATTGTTCTCGCGACATTTCTGGAATATCTGACGTATAGGAAATACCTGGTTCAAACAAACTTCGAGCATCACCTAAAATACACTATGATGTAAACCTTTAATGTTATCTTATTCTTATTCTTGAATAATTATAACGTACTTATAATTTCCATATTTATACAATTATAGCAAAATTTTTCAGATAAATTTACATGTAACGAGTGTTCGAGATATGAGTCTGTTCAGGATTTGAATTTAAACGTTGTTCATAATCTTTATCAAATAGGTACGTACATGAATAGATATAAGCGAACTCCTATTTTCACGAAAAAAGTATACAAATTGAAACGGCAATTTAGTCGAACTTCTACCAAATAATAAACCAAGCCACGGTGACAAATATTTAAACACTTTTTTTTTCACGTGAACGGAAACAATGTGCGGTTAAATTTTTAAACCACTGCCCAGTACTTTTTTGTTCATTATGATAATCGATTACTCGATTATAAATGACCAATTTTTTCCACGAAATAAATAACTCGTGTTCAAAAGGAATCAATCAAAATTGGTTTTCGCAATAAATGGAACCGCAATCAGGTGTACTCCAAATGCTTTGAAATCTCTAATTAATTGTGGGTGTTGGATGCAGCAATCCGATACTGCCAGTAACTATGATTTATCATGTGTAATGTTGAAGCGTTGTTCTCGCCACCCAATTTATTTGTGGTATTCGTAATTTGTGTATCGTGGAAAAAAAATCCATATATTCAGGTTGGGCAAACTGACACCCTTTTGTGACTTTAAAAAATAGGCAAGCGTGTGGTGAAACGTGTTGGACCATGATTCTTTCACTATGTATTTCATCTAGGTGATTGATTGGAAATAAATTTACTTTTTATTCCCTAATCTCTCTATATAAAAATGAGTTTCCTTTTCCTTGGGGCATTATAACTCTTGAACGGGTGAACCGATAAGCATGATTCATGCTCGGTTCAAATGGTTCGAAAGTGGGCTGTGTAGAAATGGACATGAATTTTAACAGGAATATTTTGAAAATCATAAATTAGCATTAGCATTGAGCAATTCGCACAAATTCGTAGGTCGTCTGTTATATGAGAGTAGCATCACTTTCACCCATTGTCACAGATATTGATTTTCTAACTATTACAAAAAATTTCTACTATTACAATACTAACTGTTACAAAAATCGAAAACAAAAAGTGTTGCAGTGTGAACCGGCCTGAACAATGAAATTGATGCTCTCCCAAAATCTGACAAATATCAGTCCAGAATTAGATTTCAGCGCTTTTCTTATTTTTTAGATTTTGGTTTTTTACTATAGAAGCGACAAAACAGAAAGTTTTTTGGAAAGTTTACCTGTATTAATCGGATAATCGAAAATGCTAACGTTGGAGTTGTAAATCAATACGAAATGCTGTCACAAAAGGCCAAATTAATATTTTATGTTCCATAATGATCAATTTTGGAGACTTCCGAAGCTCGTGTTTCCATTCCAGACCAGTATATTTCGATCGGCCGCAATTCTGGTTATTTTGGGGTCAAAGGCACAAAATTGGATTACTATTTAACATCTTTTTGTAAAATGTGGAATATGGAGGTGAATGCGCAAGATTTATTTTCACACGTCCTGTTCCTTCGGCTTTTTTTTGAAACTCTCGCAGTGTGAATAACACATGCTGAAAACGTCTTCCACAAAATTTCGTTAAAATCAGCCCAGAAGGCGAAATGTTATCGACTTTTGAAAGTTATGCAGTTTGATTCCGTACACCGTTTAAATTGTGCTACTCGGGGTCAGAGTATATCGATGCGGAGGATGTATAATGAACGGGAACGCAAGTGCCAGCTGCCAACCTCGCAACTGTTGTCAGCTTGCGGCATGCGCGTAGCCGTAGAACGTGGCATCAAGGCCGGTAACGGGAAAGCTCCCGCTGTAGACGAACTTCTCATCGCCGTCCGAGACTTGTCGAGTCTTTCCGATCGCGATCGAGGTGGGACGTGAATGGCTCAACAACTAAGTTAGGAGCTGAATTGACCCAAGGGCACTGACACTCGTCTAGTCACCCATTGTAGTTGCAAAGTGCTTGGAACTTGCACTGATCTATGAATATGCTGACCAGGTGGAAGAGTAGTGTTGATAACGTAATTCTAATCAAATCCAAATCAAATTGCTACGAAATGAGATTTCGATCCTCAAACATGATGAAAATATAAAAAAAAAATCATGCTTGTCTTTTACTTATTTTCGGTGGTATATGAAGGTATGTCTGCAAATCACTCCTTACTGAATGAATGAAAAAATCTTTTTGTATTTATCATGACATAAAAACACTTTTTTTAGATAGGGTAAAAGACCCAAAAGTTGAGGTAATAAGCACGTGCTGTCACTATTTTATCACTCACATCTAAACGATACTACATTTCACTTACTTTTAGAGTGTATCCAAAAACTCATTATCTTTATTTTATGAGAAATATGTTCCGATCGCAAGGAGGCCTATCATTGTTGCCTAAAATCAATCCCCCAATTATTGATACAGTGTTCCAATAGTTGTGGTATTTTTTTATTTCGTGTTCCTATAGCTGCGAATCCCATTGTTTTCTTACGGGACTCGCAACCATAGTTCCTATATATAGGAACACTACCGCAACTATTGGTGCAAAGGCCAGTGAAAAATAAGGTATTTGAAGTTTATTTACCGATTTTGAGTGTAGAGGAACTGTACCGGTTTTGGCCATGTTCCTAATTTGGCCAATTTTGCGAATAACTCCAAAAATAAAGCAATTCGGGAGGGTTTTATTAGTTCCAACAAGAGATATATCCCTCACGATTCAACGCTGCTTTTAACTGATCGATTATTTTGGAAAAATATGTATTTTTCAGGGTTGGCCAAATTAGGCACTAAGTTGGCCAAAACCGGTGCACTTCCCCTATTCCTTAGCTGTTGTCGTTTGTTTCTCATAGTGACAGTTCACCTAATTGATTAACAATGTGGGTTGTGCTACGTTTAATATGTAGATTTGCTAAAAACTATAGGAGGACCCACGAATATCGGAACTTTTACCCTAGCTACAATCGTAATCATACCCCAGTAGCCATTGGCTACTGTGTTCAACCAGGGCTACTGTGTTTACTATCTCATGTGGTCTTTGATGGTTCAAACAAATCACTAAGTGTCAAGTGCTTTAGGACAATTGAAAACTGTTCGCAAGCCGGTCTCAAAACTATGGTGCTACTAAAATTGTAGTGATTTGGTGGATCACTTGAACACATGCAACAACGGTGCTGAACCACACAGTTCGAAAAAAAACTTGTAAATTTCCGTTCAAGAAGATGTATCAAATCGATCTTCGTGTTCAACAACATAAAGTTATAGGTTGATTTAAATTTACACATGCTGTCATTTCATTGTTCATGTTTTTAATGGGAAATAAAAAAAAATGCCATCATGGGGTATTGAACTTCAGTCCACAAAGTGAGAGCCTATCTCGTTAACCACTCGAATATTTCCGCTTCTTGAAAGCGAGCCGATCCAAGTATCTCAGGTTTAGGGTTCTGGTGATTCAATTCTAGCATGATTTTTGAAAACGTCGTATGCTAAATGAGAGACTCTTTTTCATTACGCTCTCTTTCAATAATATCTAAGCTAATTTTGCATTTATTACAATATTTCCACCTCAACACACTTCAGATCTCTGTTGAAAAATCCGATGTAAATGTTAGTTTGGCTTTGTAATAATCGAAAAAGAAAGTAAACAAAGAGAGCCTCTCTTTTGGACTTCCGACGTTTTCAATAATCACGCGAGAATTATTCTTTAGCCGACTAAACGATAGCATTAATTTAAACGACACGGAATATCTTCAAATACGGAACTGTTGTTAGATAGAGTTTGATTTTGTTTGAAGTTCAGATTTCTGTTCGGAATAGGCACAAAGCATAGAAAATTAAATCCAGCGTCAGCGGCGTTTGTTTTTATATGCCGCGTGGATGAAAAATCATGGGCTGAAAAATTAATTTTACGCGAATGTTTGGATTCACACGGTCTTGGTTCACACGGAACGAATCGCCCATATAAAAATTGACTTCAGTGAATTATTATTTCAATATACTACGTTTTCCGATCATCAAACATCACATGTAATAGTAAATTGCCGGCGTCACTAATCAGTACCTGATTTCGAAATGTAATTTAAACTAAAACTAGGGGGAATGACGGCTTTGGCAGGTTTTGTTCTATTATTGACAGGGGGTTTTTATTACTGATTGTGCTCAAATTTGGCCTAAACATTCTTTGCATATCAAAGAATATCGTGGCCAAATTTCATAAAATTTGGTCGACAAAAACCCCAATAATAGAACAAAACCTGCCAAAGCCGTCTTTCCCCCTATTTTATTATTCTCTTATTTGGATCAATCAAATGTTATCAATAAATCCTGCTTTACTTTTCGTGAATTAGAGTTTGGTATCATAAAAATTATCTATCAATAACTTTTTTCAAAAGTTATTCTTTATTCAGGATTTTTATAGACTCCAGTCGTTTTACTTCTTTGGAAAACATATACAACTGGGCAATGTTTGAGCGGTTGCATATCTTTAAAGAATTTGTAGTGCTATCTATTGTACAGCAGGTGATGTGATTCCTGGAAAGACATACGCGATGGAATCCACTAATGACAGCCACAATGGACAGTTTATTCCACATTTCTGCATACTCGAAATCTCAATAGATGATCAACATAACTCAAAATGAGCACTGGCTGAGTAAGACTGGGCCACGATGACCAATTTAATTAAATATTTTACCTAAAATTTGGTTAAATATACCAAAACAGGTAAAGTCATTTCGTTGGAAACTTCATTCGTTAATTCCTATGAGAATTTCTGCGGAACCATAGAATATAAAACCATAAAACCATAGAATATTCCTACAGGAATCCAAAATTTCCTAAAACAATTTCCGAAGGAATTCATGAGAGAATTTTTGAAAGGATTCCTAGAGGATTTTCCTAGAGAATCCCTGAATTAATGTCGGAAAGAGTTTATAAAGGCATTTCCCGAAAAAATATTGAAGGCATTCTGAAGAAAAATCAGAAGAAACCTTTTAAAGAAATTTCGAATAAGTCCCTACATACATTTTCAAAGGAATTCCTAACAGATTTTCCGAATGCCCCCAGAAGCAATTTTCGAAGCATTTCCGGAGAAAATTTTCAAAGGATTTCCGAAGGAGTTTTGAATGAATTTCTGAAGTGATTCCCGGAAAATAAATTGAAATAAATGGAGAATGTTGTGAAGTAATTCATGAAGGAAATGTCTTCCTAAAACTACCAAAGAATTTCTGGAGGAATTTTCAAAGAAATACTCAAAGGAATTCACATGTATTAGCATAAGCAAAGCATGAACATTATGACCGCACAATTCGTAGTTGCTACTCCGTGATTTACTAGAACTTACGAAATTTTACATAGAACACAATAAATGGGGCTTTGGATTAGCCATTCTCAATGTACACGTTTCGGGAGCTCAAATATTTAAAGTCAATAACGGCACCAGCCACGTCCTTACGGTCATATAGGAAGGGAAGGATTGTTAGTTCGACTCTCGTTGCTACTAGAGACCGAGAACACCTCTACATCTCCACGATTATCTCGGGATGTGGTATTGTGTTAGTTGTTTAGGGTATTTTATCTAGATTCACTTTGATAAGTGATGCGATCTATGGGATGGGAAATGACACTAATTTGCTGTCTCGCCATGAGAAAAAAGTTAAACAGTGCACGCCCGGTGGCATATGAAAACTGAGGAGAATCGCGTTTTGGACGATCGAACGGACGCGCAGCACTCTGTACTTATTGGCCCGATAGCTATAGCAAACTATTGAAGATCGTGCTTGTTTTGATTAAAGCAAAGTGCAATGCATGCCACATGAGCCACCGAAACCAAATAGATATTTGATTAGTTTCCCGACGAATAAAACACGCACTGCACTTACTTGCTCGATGGCTTTTGCAGACTATTGAAGATCGCGCTTGTTTCGACGGCTACTCGAAGGAATTCACATACAATTGCTTAAGGTAGATCTGAATGAATTCCTATGGAAATTTCAAGAAAAATTATCAAGAAATTTATTAAGGAACCTCTAAAGGAACTTCTTAAAAAAATCCGAAGTTAATTTCAAAAAATTCCGAAGGTTATACTGAAAGAATCTTCCTAAGGAATTCCTAAATTAATTTCCAAAAAAAAATCTGAAGCTGAAGAAATTTCCGAAGGAATCCGTAAATGAATTTCTGAAGGAATATTTAGAGATTTTTTGAAGGAATTCTAAGACAATTTCAGAAGGAACTCCTAAAACATTTTCGGAAGATATTTCAAAAAATTTGCGGATGGTATACCCAAATGAATATCTAAGGGAATTTCGAGAAAAATCCTAAAGGATTTTACGAAGCAATTCCTTAAGAAATGCTTATCTGAAATTTACAAAGGTTTTTTTTTTGAAAATTCCTTCAGGAATTTCTTCGGATATTCCTTTAGAAACTTATTCAGGAATTTTCAAGAAATTTCCTAGAAGTTCTTTCTAGAACATTTCATGGAATTTCAAAATAGTTGCTAAAAGAGTTTCTGTTGAAATTATCGGAAGAATACCTCAACAAATTTACTTCAAAAGTACCAGTAAGCTTTTTTTTCTGAAATTCCTCTTTAATTCCTTTGGGAATTCCTCCAGCCCTTCGAAAATTCCCTCAGGAATTCCTTTATGGATTCTTCTGGAAATTCATTTAAGAAATCCAAAACTCTTTTGACAATTTCTTCAGGAATTATTTTCAAACATCCATTCAGGTTCTCTTTTGGAAATGTCTTCAAAAATTCATTTGGAATTTCCTGCACAAAACCCTCCAGGAATTTCTTTAAAAACACTTCTAAAAAATCATGATAACTCCTCCAGATTTATTTCCTTAAATTATCTAAAAAATTCTTCCTTCCGATTTGCCTCCAGTGACTTCTTTAAAAGATTCTTCGAAAAACCTATCAGCAAGAATTTATTTAAGGAATTCATAAAATATTTTTTTAAATATATTTATAAGGAGAAATTTCCGAGAGAATTTTCAAAGATATTCCCGAAAGCATTGTAAAAATTTTTTTAAATAGTTCCTCAACAATTTTCGACGAAGCTTCTAGTGGAACATCTAAGGAATTCGTTAAGAAATTCCCGGAGGAATTGCTAAAGAATCTTCCCAAGGAATTTCTTAAAGAGTCTCCGAAGGAATTCCTAACGGAATTTTCGTAGGTATTCCTAAAACAATATTCGTATGCATTACTTTAAAAAAATCTGAAATAAATTCGTAAAAAAAATTCTGAAGAATTCCGTAATAGAAAGAAATTTTGTGAGAAATTTCCGAGGACACCCAAAGAAAGTTGCGAAGAATTCTTAAAGTAACTTAAAAAATATCGGTGGAATATCTGGACGAATTTCCAAAAGTAATTTCTTGATTCATTCTCGAAGGAATTTTTGGAGTGTTTTCCGAAGGATTCCTTGGATGAAATTCCGAAGGAACTCTTAAATGAATGCATAAAGGATACTTTTTCGAATATTCTCAAAAATTCCAGGTTTTGGAAGTTTTTGGAGAAACATTTCATGGAATTCCTACAGCTTTTACAATTAAGTGATAAACAATATAATAAAGTAATATAATAAAACTGCGTAGCGACAACACATCCCAGTTCTGGGTTACAATACCAGTAAATAAGAAAAGAAGAAGCGTTTTCAACTAATGCTTATTAGTTATTTGTTATTCGAAACATGCAACCTGGGAAAACATTCACAGAAGTGATTTAATTATTTTGGCAAATTGTTTGCCAAATAAGTCCTAATAGCACAAATATAAAAACATAAGAAAGTTATTGAATAAGTGGCCTGGTTGATTTTAATAAATAAAAAAAAAGTATTGTCAAGATAATTAATGTGCTATTTAATATGAAATTCCTGAACTGCAATGATTTGCCTACACCGATTCTATAAGAATGGGAACGCTTTATAGCCTATTCAGATTACGCCATTAATGACATAATAATTGGCGTTCCAGGGTAAATACGCTTTATGATGTCATTATTTACGTAATATTACATACATTTTGCGCTGTCAAAAGATACCCGCTAAAAAGAGTCATAAAGAATTTATTGAGAACAATTATTACGAGAGAGCTTTCGTTCTAACTAGGATGCAGGGAGAAATTCAACAAAACAAAATTGACAAGCGTCACGCTCTCTTTGCCAGAGAGAAAATTCTCTCTGTTTTCATTTCGTTTCGTAATTAACAGTCATGCTCTTTCTGTCGCAGCAGGGTCGAATGCATGTTAGATGGAAATCTTCTGAGCGCTGAAGAATAACTCGGATTGTGACGGTTTTGTGGAAAGCATTTTATATGATGAAAAATAATGATGATAATTATTTATTCTCCACTTATTCAACATGAATTGTTTAAAAAACAGATGCTCTCTAGAATTAACATGAAATATTTAACTTAAACCTAGATTTAATAGAACAAATCGAATAAATTTTCAAAGTTCAAGGGCCAATGCGGAAGCCAATTTAAAACGTAGGAATGGTTGTAAAACGAATATATTTGATGAATAAACATGATTTCATAAATTGTTTCAATTCTGCTCCTTGAATGGCTTAATATACTTTGGATTTCAACATTTTTCGCGTGGGACAACAACGATTTGAATGGGATGTTTATATAAAGTAGAATAACCTTAAATAAATCATGGATTGGTAATGCATTAATTCATCCAAAATCCAGTTTAAATTATATCACATTCAGACGATTCGATTTTGTTAGAAGCTGTACCATTGATTGTCGAGTAGAACGCAATGGTTCAGTTTCCATTTTTGAAAAATTGCTGAGTTGCCCTTCATACATGGAGATACTGGTGGAAATACATTTTAGTTCGATAATATTTCTTGAAAATTGGTCCAATCGTCCTTTTTTTATTTATTTGTGAGAATTCCCAAAAGTATCTAAATTTTTCTATCAAATCTCCGTTCGATCATAGTATAGAATCAAAATACTTTTTAAACTTAAAAATAAATTGAGGAATAGTCTGATTCCCCGAAGAACGGCGCACCCAACTAATGAATGTAGCTTCGCTCATTATCCTTAATGAGAGCTTCAAATATTCTTCGAAAATCCCTTTTCATATTTTTTTTATATTTTTTTTCGTAGAAACTTTGCTCAGAAAAAAATGTTCGATTGTCGCCACACAAATGCTTGATTTCGCAAATTAAATTTTAAAACTCTCCTTGAATTCAACCCTGTATTAGCGTGCAAATGAGGAAACATGGAAACATCAAGATATGTTATCTTGCTGCAGTCTGAACACCTCGTAATAATTGGATACCCTCTCACTTAACAAAGTCATAAATAGCCCAATCTGAATAGGCTATTATGCATGTATCCAGGCCCCCACAGAAGCTTATTTGTCACAACAAACATATTTTGCGAGTTTAGGTACCCGGCTGGATGAGCTCCTGGCTTAAACGAATTCCAAAGATCAGTTAAACAATTTGTTGTACCAGGTAAAGCCTCATTCAAACTCTTAAATTGATCAACCAACTTATTCATTAAACAAGACGATGTATGTCACTATACCGACTTTGAGACACCATCACTTGAGGTAGATTTAAAATTTATGATTTTAAATCTGATGAGTTCCACCTTAACAACATTTATATACTGTCATAAGACTCTTCCAATAAATTCCATCACGTTGTATAGTTTTACAGAGACCTATTATGACCTCAACTGTAATGTCTCGTACTTGACGCGACTCAACTTAATTGATATTTTTTTATTACAAAATTATGATCGTCGGTGCGCCGACCCAAAGTCAAAACGAAATGATTTTTAGCAATTACTCAATTTGGTTTGATTTTCGGACCTATCTCCTCATACAATTTTTGATTGCAAAAATTTTTTACAATCACCACCCTTTCTTTGGGTGTAACACCAAATATCAGTTTTCCCATATAACAACCGAAATTTTTGGCTTAGGCTGCTATACACACTTTCAATCAAGAGCTGTTAAGACAATTATTAAGCCCTTTTAGTGCACCTTCACCTGTCATAAGACGTCCTATATATAGTATAGTACTAAACTCGTCTTCTCACAGGCAAGAATTGTTATTTTGCTGGAAGAACTTCAACAAAGTCTGATGCAAAACGTTTAATCATCTTTCTTTTGCACGCGCACAAAAGGGATATGATTTGTTTTCATCAGGAAGCGCTTCGGAATCGTTTCCCGATGAAAACAAATCATATCCTTTTTGTGCGCCTGCAAAAGAAAGATGATGTAGAAATGATAGACCACTCCCAACCAAAAAATAACTCTTATTGGGAACATTTTAAAATGTCATAATTCCTTTAAACCAATTCAATAACGAACACGTGCCACACGACCTCGTTACATCTAGATCGCTTACCGCGGTAATTTATGTGTTATTGTCTGGTCTCTCTGCTGGCCTCATTACTTATTCAGGGTCAAGGGGGGAATCCGCAAATTTGATTTTCATTCAAGCCGGATAACCGCGCGTTCTCATGCATCAGCAGCAACAACAACAACAACAGCACATCGGGGAGAAGATACATATCCGTGGTTATCCATTTCCACCCGCTTGCACCGACTGACCGACCCACACGGTTACTCGATTTGGCAACAGCAAGCAACAACTTGACGGCAACAAACGGCAGAAGGTCGTAAATTAATTTTCCTGGATCACATTCGCTTCCCTCGAGATTAAAACTTCTGTGCAGATATCCAGAGGAATATTTTACTGAACGCCCCCGAGACACTTGGCCCGGCGATTTTGATAGAGAATGGAATTTTCTCCACATGTGAATGGTTTAGGGTGGTACGAGAGCAATTATTTAGAAATGAATTGGAATTCTTACTTCGGCAAAGGTTCGGCATAATTTAAAAGGGGTTGAGCCATCAAACATTTACAGCTCATATCGCAATGCGTTGCGTTACATTGGTGGATCAGCCCCATTGCGCTCCACTCATGGCCGGTGAATAATCTACCATATTTGAATGACGTATTTTGTCACCTATAAATTTATGGCGTACGCAGGGGCAAGGCATAAATCTTTTTTTGTCGAGAGAATTCGTCCAAGCGTAACCTCGTACGTACGTGCGGCTGGCATTAGGTTGACATTATCGAGAAAAGGCGACGCTCTGCCGGTTAGGTCCCCAGATAGTCGAACGGACATACACCAGTATAAACAATTCATGAGCTTATCAATCATCGTGCAGTGTCACTTGGGCAAATATACTGCAGAAATTCAGCCTTCCCAGGCACAGCGAGTGGAAGCGGAGAAATCGGCCGGAAAGCTCCCAAAGGGACGCAATATTCCTAAAATATGTGCTGTAACGGGACTTCCCATTCATCTCGTAAAAAAGCTTGTTTTTGTGTGGCCAAGACACAGAATGTTCTTCCTCCTTGACTAAGCACCAGGGACATGTCCCGAACGATCGGTGAACGAATCGCACAACAACGGAATAGTAAGCGGAAGTGCAAATCGCTATGGGGGATGGAACCCATGTTTTCACTTCTCTCACATTGATTCACCAGAAGACTGGGCGGAGAAAAGTAATTACATATGTCCTGTAGCTCTACTTAGAGGGTAACGTGACCCAATGATGTTTGAGCTGAGTAATGTGTAAGATTACGTATTGTGTATTGGAAATTATTCAAAAATCACTAATTAATATTTTTCAATGTCAGAAACAACTGATAAGGATAAGCGTTTCTTACAAAACTTTAGCTACCTATATTCAACTAAATGGTGATTTGTGCACATATTGAACACATAAGGAAATTATTGGATTTGATACGCTTTCCTGGTACGGATTCTTGTCCTTTACACCCAACCGGTGATTGTTAGATTTTCTAATTACTGACAAAGCCAAAAAAATTGGTCTGGGGGGGTTTGTAATTGATGGAGCAATTTCAATGTTACTAGTTAATCTCTTGGATCTCGAATAATGAGTGATCTATGTGTGTAGTATAAGTTCTATTCAGCGGCGCTGCTGAAAATTTTTTAGTTTGTGAGGGTTCGAACAAAATTTTTCTTCCAAAAATTGTCTTTGGGGCCTTTATGTCCAAACCGAAAAAAAAATAGAAACCCGAAGCTTGAAGTTTAGATACTACACGAAGATTCCCGCACGTGACTGGTCGATAAGTGATGTGGCCAGTCGGAATGGCCGACGGATGATGCTGCATTCCGGGAGAGTCATCAGATGAGGATGGTTGCAGTTTGGTCGACGGATGGCGATCTTGTTGGAATTGACGGTTTTGTCCTTGGATCTTGATGCGACGGATGGCGTGATGCACGAACATGTGACGCATGATGAAATTTCACGGAGCCATTTCACGAAGCCACGATTTACAAACAAATTTTGAAGAGCAATTTTCTTCCGTTCCACAGACACTCCTGAAAGTCAGAAATAGCTGGACGTCCCATTACTCGTTTCAGCGATCGTACATATCCATTCCGTAGGCAATATTCCGAACATCTCAGCTACCAAAGAAGCGTTTATGTTGCGGCTTCGGCATTCAACAAGGTTATGAAAATCCCACTTAGTAGATATACGTCACTTTGTAACGCTCGACGGTTACAGTTTCTCCTAGATAATCAGCATGCATTCAGTGTCAGGCCATGTTGCCGAACATAACGTTTTGTTGAATATTATACATTTTTGCCTTTTTTCGTACACCAAGGTGTAACGAAAAGGCTATATATTCACTTTCAAGATGGTTTTGTGATAGAAGGTCCGGAAACCCATAGTGTTATATACCAATCGACTCAGCTCGATGAATTGAGATGATGTCTGGTAAGTCCAGGAAGTGCGGAGTTAGGGACCACCTCCATCAGCAAACGAGTGAGGCAGGACTACATACTAGACCCGCTAAACCGTTTCCATTGCCGCCAAGCCCATCGTCCCTTCGGTACAACCAGAAAGTAATGTTTCAAAGGGGAGTGCACAACGCACCCTCTTTACACATCATCTGGACTAGGTTGTCCGGGGTAGTGTCCAGACCACATGTGGCAAGCATGTCACGCATTGTGCGAAAACGCGGGCACACGAACAACACGTGTTCCGCCGTTTCCTCTAAACCTGCGCACACCGGACACTCGGGCGAGACCGAGTGTCCGAACCGGTGTAGGTACTGTCTGAAGCAACCATGGCCTGTAAGGACCTGGGTCAGGTGGAAAGTGATTTCCCCATGGCGCCTCTTGAAGCACCTATCTCCGGTATCAACCTATGTGTCCATCTACCCTTAGTGGAACTGTCCCACGCACGCTGCCATTTGACCATTGAGGCCAACCTAACAGTCCTATGGATGCCTCTCGTGTCGCGCATTTCGAAGCACTCTATGTCTTCACCGATAACGATGTTAATAGGCATAATACCGGTGATGATGTATGTACGTATGTATGTATGTATGCGTGTGTGTGTTAATGCGGCTCGAAATACACTTTTTCAAAATTTTCGATGGGCCGCCCACTTATTTTGTTCTATTTGATGCCCTGATGCCCTGGACAAAATTCCAACAAAATCGGTCAACGTTTGGGCGCTGCTAAACCTATTGGAAGTTTATATAGAAAAGCCCTCCATAGCCGTACGGTAAGACGCGCGGCTACAAAACAAGACCATGCTAAAAGTGGCTGGGTTCGATTCCCGGTGCCGGTCTAGGCAATTTTCAAATTGGAAATTGTCTCGACTTCCCTGGGCATAAAAGTATCATCGTGTTAGCCTCATGATATACGAATGCAAAAATGGTAACATGGCTTAGAAACCTCGCAGTTAATAACTGTGGAAGTGCTTAATGAACACTAAGCTGCGAGGCGGCTCTGTCCCAGTGTGTGGATGTAATGTCAATAAGAAGAAGAAGAACATGGAAAAGCGTATTGGGAAACATCGAAAATAGTAATTTGGAGCTAGATGGCCTCATTTACAACCATCAGAAAAATAGAAATAAGTTTTTTTTTCATACTAATCCATACTAGGGTGGCTAATGGGTGTGTATGTGTGCAAAATTTTATAGACACGGACGAATTTTGTTTGCTTTTCAAAGTTGGCCAGATCGGATTATCAGAAGTTATGGCAAAAATGCTATTAAATATGCGTAAAACACGCTAAAAAACACTTGTCATGTCATCTTTCTTCCATTTCCTTTCTACATTTTACTTTCATCCCATTTTATCAATATATGTTTTTCTTCCATCTCTTTTCCTACATTATTTTTTCGTCTCTTCTCTTCTTTCGTCTTTCTTTTGCTTTTTTCTTCGTAAATCGTTCTTTTTTATCTTATTTATCATCAGACTAAGGCCGGAGTGGCCTGTGCTGCACATAAAAGACTTCTCCATTCAGCTCGGTTCATGGCTGCACTTCGCCAACCACGCAGTCTGCGGAGGGTCCGCAAGTCGTCCTCCACCTGTTCGATCCACCTTGCCCGCTGTGCACCTCGCCTTCTTGTTCCCGTCGGATCGTTGTCGAGAACCATTTTCACCGGATTACTGTCCGACATTCTGGCTACGTGCCCGGCCCACCGCAGTCTTCCGATTTTCGCGGTGTGAACGATGGATGGTTCTCCCAACAGCTGATGCAACTCGTGATTCATTCGCCTCCTCCACGTACCGTCCGCCATCTGCAACCCACCATAGATGGTACGCAACACTTTCCTTTCGAAAACTCCCAGTGCGCGTTGGTCCTCCACGAGCATCGTCCAGGTCTCGTGTCCGTAGAGAACTACCGGTCTTATAAGCGTTTTGTAGATAGTCAGTTTGGTACGGCGGCGAACTCTATTCGATCGAAGTGTCTAGCGGAGTCCAAAGTACGTACGAATTCCAGCCACTATGCGTCTCCGAATTTCTCTGCTGGTATCGTTATCGGCGGTCACCAGTGAGCCCAAGTACACGAATTCTTCAACCACCTCGATTTCGTCACCACCGATACAAACTCGTGGTGGGTGGCTCACATTGACCTCTCTTGAGCCTCTTCCTATCATGTACTTCGTCTTCGACGTGTTGATGACTAGTCCAATCCGTTTAGCTTCGCTTTTCAGTCTGATGTAGGCTTCCTCCATCCTCTCAAAGTTACGTGCCATGATATCAATGTCGTCGGCGAAACCAAATAACTGGACGGACTTCGTGAAAATCGTACCACTCGTGTCAATCCCTGCCCTTCGTATTACTCCCTCCTTGCCGTAACCCTCTACGGGTTTCGAAGGGACTCGAGAATGCCCCTGAAACTCGAACTACGCACATCACCCGATCCATCGTCGCCTTGATCAACCGTATCAGTTTATCCGGAAATCCGTTTTCGTGCATTAGCTGCCATAGCTGGTCCCGATCGATTGTATCATATGCGGCTTTGAAGTCGATAAATAGATGATGTGTGGGGACGTTGTATTCGCGGCATTTCTGCAATACCTGACGTATGGCGAACATCTGGTCTGTGGTAGAGCGTTCACCCATAAATCCCGCCTGGTACTGCCCCACGAACTCTCTTGCAATTGGTGTTAGTCGACGGCATAAAATTTGGGGGAGTACCTTGTAGGCGGCGTTCAGCAATGTGATTGCGCGGTAGTTGCTACAATCCAGCTTATCGCCCTTTTTGTAGATGGGACACACGACACCTTCCATCCACTCCTGCGGCAGAACCTCATCCTCCCAAACCTTGGTAATCACCCAATGCAGCGCTCTAGCCAGTGCTTCACCACCGTGTTTAAACAGCTCTCCTGGTAGTTGGTCAACTCCAGGGGCTTTGTTGTTTTCAGCCGGCCGATCTCCTCCTGGATTTCCTGGAGATTCGGAGCCGGAAGTCGCATGTCCTGCGCGCGTGCTCCTAGGTTCATTACCATACCGCCACCGTTGTCTGCCATATCGCCATTCAGGTGCTCTTCGTAGTGCTGCCGCCACCTTTGGATCACCTCACGCTCGTTCGTAAGAAGGTTCCCGTTTATGTCCTTACACATATCGGGCTGTGGCACGTGGCCCTTACGTGAACGGTTCAACTTCTCATAGAACTTTCGTGCGTTATTCGCGCGGTACAGTTCCTCCGTCTCTTCACGGTCTCGATCTTCCTGCTGGCGCTTTTTCCTCCGGAAAATCGTGTTTTGTCTGTTCCGCGCCCGTTTGTATCGTGCCTCGTTCGCCCTCGTGCGGTGTTGCAGCAATCTCGCCCATGCTGCATTCTTCTCCTCAACTAACTGCTCACATTCGCCGTCATACCAGTCGTTTCTCTGATCCGGAGCCACCGTGCCTAGTGCAGCGGTTGCGGTGCTTCCAATGGCGGATCGAATATCTCTCCAGCCATCTTCAAGAGATGCTGCGCCTAGCTGCTCTTCCGTTGGGAGTGCCACTTCCAGCTGCTGCGCGTAGTCTTGGGCTAGTCTACCGTCTTGTAGCCGCCCAATGTTAAGCCGCGGCGGACGACTCCGACGCGTGTTGATCACCGTCGAGAGTTTTGAGCGCAGACATACTGCGACGAGGTAGTGGTCGGATTCAATATTCGCACTGCGGTAAGTGCGTACGTTCGTGATGTCGGAGAAGAATTTACCGTCGATTAGAACGTGGTCGATTTGGTTTTCCGTTACTTGATTAGGTGATTTCCATGTGGCTTTGTGGATATTCTTACGGGGGAAGAAAGTGCTTCGGACTACCTTTCCGCGGGAGTCTGCAAAGTTTATGCATCGTTGGCCGTTGTCGTTCGATACGGTATGCAGAATATCCGGTCCGATGACCGGTCTATACATTTCCTCCCTTCCTACCTGAGCGTTCATGTCACCGATGACGATTTTGACGTCCCGCAGTGGGCATCCATCGTATGTCTGCTCCAGCTGCGCATAAAACGCTTCTTTCTCGTCGTCGGATCTCCCTTCGTGTGGGCAGTGCACGTTGATGATGCTATAGTTGAAGAAACGGCCTTTTATCCTCAGCTTGCACATCCTTGCGTTGATTGGCTGCCACCCAATCACGCGTTGGCGCATCTTTCCCAGCACTATGAAGCCGATTCCCAGCTCGTTGGTGGTGCCACAGCTTTGGTAGAAGGTAGCCGCTCGATGCCCGCTTTTCCACACTTTCTGTCCTGTCCAACAGATTTCCTGCAGCGCTACGACATCGAAGTAAATCGTTATTTATTCTCCTTTATTCTTTCCCACTTCTTCTTTCCCTTTTTTCTTTCCCCTTTCTTCTTTCTTCCTTTTCTATCTTATTTTTCCAGTTTCTTCTCCTTTATTTTTTCTTCTTTATTAAGCATATGCGGTATTTCGAAAAATTTCGTTTCAGGTGGTTCGAAACGAAATTCCGCGGAATTTCGCGGAATTTGAGCATGGCGAAATCTGTTTTCTTGATTTCGTTTCGTTTCGTAAAATTGCTAAAATTTCGCTAGAAAAAACTAGCTTCTAACGAAATTTAACGGAATTCCGCGGAATTTCGAAACAAATTTAAACTTAAACCAGGCTTTATATTATCAAAAATTTATATTATCGTTAATTTGTTTTCAAAACTTTAGGTTATACAAATTTTTCTATCAACGCTTACTACATAACCCCATCCTTGGTCGACAAATATGTATGTAGTTTTCTTCAATAAAACGTCTTCAGTGTTTCCAAGATTCAAATTTAAATTTGGGGATATTTTTTTATTATATGCACAATATGAATGTGGAATCGATCGTGGGACGGCAGCTAGTCCAGGAGAACGCGAAGTGAAAAAAACCTAACTCGCGTAGCAGAAATTTGTTTAACCAGTGTGCAATCGATCGTGTGGATACTGATCATGAAGAACATGTTGGAGAACGCGAAGTGAACTAATGTCTGCATCGAAGAGCACAAAATTATTTAGTGCGGAATCGATAGTGTTATAATAGAGGTGTGCGCCGGTTCGATATTCGTCGGCGGCGGCGACATTTTCGGCGTCACGCCGAAAGCTTTTTTAGCCGGCGGCGGCGGCGTGAATCGGCGTGGTGATTTTTTTATTACGTTTCTCAAGAAAATTTTTTTTTTGCATTTTTTTCGGAATGCTTTCAAGATTTTTGTTTTCAAAGAAAGAATCTTTCGCATGAAAAATTTAATGAAGTTCCTAAATCTGGAAATTATTTTCGAATTTTCCACGGGAACTAATTTTTTGTACAATTAGAAATTTTTTGTACAATAGACGTTCGATAACTGGAAGTCATTTAACTGCAATGCTACTGCAATTCGATAGTTACATCAGTTTTGCAGTTATCGGACAGCTGAACTTCAAAACGATTTCAAATTCGATGATAGCTGCATTGCACTGCACAATCAGGTGCACTTCTGTTGCATCAGATGTCGTCTGACAATCATTTGACGTCTAGAATGCGTCGCAGTTATCGAACGGCTAACTGCTAACTGAAACGAAAACATGTTGCAGTTATCGAACGACTTGTGTATTGTCCATAAGAAATTCTTGGGAAATTCCATTGGCCGAAAGCGACATACGAGCGAATTGGTAATTTGGCTGAAAAAGTCGTTTGCCCTAACAGGTCGTTTGGCCGAAATGATCGTTTGACCGAAAAGGTCATCAGCCCGAAAATGACGTTTGGACGAAATGGTCGTTTGACAGAATGGGCTATTTGGCCGAAAATATCGTTTGGGCCAATAGGTCATACTGCCAAATGTCAATAACTGAACGGGTAATTTAGTTAAAAATATATATCCGTTTGGCCTAATAACCGAAATTTCGCAACCTCTCTACTTTATAAGTCGATACCGACCTTTAAGCCAAAAGTCATCTAACCAAATCCCATTAAGCCGAATTGATGCAAACTGTTATCACTGTTATCACTGTTGTCGAAAATGGTTTGACCGAAAGCGACATACAGCTGAAAACCCCAGATTAATCCACCTAGCGTTGGTGATGCCTTTCTCGCATTTAGTTAAGACACCAACCTTATATGGGGTTTATATGGTCCGATGTACCATTTTCTTCATAACTTTTAAACGAAATGGTTGATCGTTATAAAATTCAATAGTGATCAACAAGGCTTTGTACCCTGTGGAATGAAACTTGTTGCGAGAAAGTCGGTTAAGGATTACTATACGAAAAGTTGTCTAATGTTTTTTATAGCTTTTATGCACACACACATACACACACATACACACCACATACATACACACGGACAGCCAGACATGGGCTGGCAAAAAATCATTTAACCGAATAGATCATTTGACCAAAAATGCCGTTTGATAGGAATGGTCATTGGTCATTTGGCCCGGAAATGTCCTTTCTGCAAATCTATCCTTTCTCCAAACGGCATTTAATGTCAAATGACCTATTAAGCTAAACGCCATTTTGACAAAATGATAAATTCACGGCACTTTTCAAAGAAGGTTGCAGAAAGGACATTTTTGGGCCAAATGGCTCTTTATGCCAAATGACAACCTAGACGATCCCACAACGCATAAGAATACACGTTTAAAATCGTTGGCCGATCCAAATTTCATCAAAATCGCATTGTGGTGCACAGATAATAAGTTTATATTACGAGTTTATTCAGTTTCATTTGTTGACATCGCATATTCTAGCAAACAAACTCAAATGAAATCGGATTATCTGTCAAGCAGAGCTTGTTATCACAAACTATATCGCAATGTATAACAAACAAACTCGCTTAAAAATCGTGGCATTACCGTGCACGGTCGGATAAGAAATATACATATATCGCCTTTACTTTTGTACGAAAAAAGCGTTTTCGCGACTGGTATATGATTAGTTTGTGCACTTAGGCATCGCATAACAGAAAAACAATTCTGGGAATTCTTACCGAAAGACGTTTTTGATCAGATGATCTATTCGGTTGAATGAATTTTTCGGCCGAACGGCATTTTTAGCCAAATAACCTTTTAGGGCAAACAACTTTTTACAAGTCCGGCCAAATGTTCCTTTTCGCTGTACGTCGATTTTGGCCAAACCAGTATTAACCTGATAATAGTTTCCGTTAAACTTTCAGTTTTGCTAAATGATACTTAGCTGGATGTTTTTTGGTCTTGAGGCCAGTATCGACTTAAAAGTAAAGAGGCTACTGAATTTTGTTCAATGGTCAATTGACAAAAAGTCCATTTGGATAAACGAGCGGTTATTTTTGACAATATTACCCGTTCAGTCAAATGGCCCATTCTGTCAAAAATCCTTTTCGGCTAAACGGCATTTTCGACCAACGATCGTTTCGGCCAGACGACCTGTTAGGGTAAACGGCTTTTCGGCCAAATTACCAGTTTACCGCCCAAGAATTTCTTATCGTAAATAGAAAGAATTTTCTGCAGAAATCCAAAAAATCCTTTAAAATTCTAAGCAACTTATACATTGTTTTAAAGTTGACTAGTGATGAACTAAATCCTGCAAAAAAATCATAAAAATCACTCAACAGAAACTCAATTGGAACTTTCTATGGATATTCTGAATATTTTCCTGCAGAAATTTGGAACAGCTTCCCGTGAATACTCTGAAAAGATTCTCATGTAAATTCGAAACAATTTTCCAAAATTGTAATTGTAATTCATGTCTGAAATCCGAAAATAATTTCCAAATAAATATTTTGGAAAAACGTGAAGAATTTTCTGGAAGTTCATAAAATGTTTGAGGTGAAACAAAATTCTCCCGTTAATGTCTTGAAAATATCCAAAATGACCAATTCAGCCAAACGACACTTTCGACCGAATATCCATTTCGGTCAAATGGCCCCTTTCGGCCAAACTACTATTTCGGCCAAAGGGCATATTCGGCTATTAAGCTACTCGACGTTTTTTTTCAGTCAAAGGAACTGTTCGACCAAATAACCTTATGCTCGATACCTTAGCAAAGTCGGAAAGCATAATGAGAGCATATATAAAACATATTTTGATTTTGACATGATGATGACAAAATGATTTATAATTTGTTTTCAAATATGAATCATCATGATTGAGTACATATTTTTATCTCATTTTGCTGTATATAACTAAATAGAATGGTAGGACATCAAAATATGTACTTATTTTGTTATCAGAAACCAATATCAAAATTAGTTTTGGATATCAAATAAAGTAAACATAATCGAAGATTTCACAACATTAGAACAAGTTATCGAATTGCTCTCAAGCTTGCTTCTACTAAATAGTCTTTTCGTTTCGGTTAAACTACATATTCGGCCAAACAACGTTCAGCCCTGTGGTCTTCGGCCAAATGGCTGTCTGCCGCACGACTCTTCAAATTCAACTTCAATGATATGTTTTTTATTTCAGCGGGAAATTCTTCGCAATTTTTACACGAAATTTTTAGACTAGTTTTTTTTTACGCAGAGCTTTCCGAAATTTTAACAAGAAATTGTACGGAATTTTCATGAAAATCATTGACATCTTCACGAAAAATTCTCTGGAGTTTCAACGTGATGTTGCTGAGATCTATCAGTAAATTAAACGGAACTTCCACTGAATCTTCTGAATTTGCACAGAAAGTTTTGCGGAGTTCTTCAAATTTTAATCGGCGTGAAAAATTGTAGATCAGCGATGTGGAAAATTTAAAACCGGCGGCGCGCCGATGCAAACATGTCGGTGGAGGCAGCATGTCAAAAACTGTCGGCGGCGGCGGCGTGGCACGGCGGCGCACACCTCTAAAAAGTTTATTAAACGAAGCACATTGATCTTGCGTTAGATTGATTTGAAACACAGTTTTCGTCTTCTTGTTTTCAAAATAACTTCGTTTACAATAAATATTTAGTCGCTTACCAAAGGGCTTCACATGAATTACCTTCTCAACTAACCAACGATTCCTCTCCCGAAGCCCTCAAGGAGATGCAGAGCATTCCTCGGTCTCTTATAACAAAGAGTGTTAAACCTAACTAGTAAGGAGCATCGTTAGGCATTGGTCATGAATTGGAAACTCTGAAGCAAGTATACAATAAGAATAACTTTTTTAATTGATAATTAATAAATTAATAATTTATTTACATTTCCCAAGAATATTATTTAATTGGTGAGCTGTGCTTATTTGATGTTTCTCGGCCAATTATGATTAGCAACTACGATGTGTACAGTTAATCAAGCTATGCTCTTCTTTGAGTATTTGCACAAAATGTAAGGAATATTGCAGATTTGTGGGCATCCAGCACGGGTTGAAAGATCATTAAAATTGCTCATACTGACCATAACAGCTGTTCTCATATGCCAAGGACACACAGACAATAGCTCAATTCGTCCAGCTGATTGTATATAAGGCTATGGATCTGTGAAATTCAATCAGAAATACATATCTTTATGCATTTTAGAAAGGTGCACAAGATGCTTCTAATGAGCAAAAGTATGTTATATATATGTGGACGAATAAGAAGGAATAAGTTTTGGCTGTTGCACCCTTTTCAAATGTTGGTCTAGTAATACTAATTCTCTATCTGCGTAAACGCCTGGCAGATGTGGATACATAATTGATAGTCTAAGCATTCATTTCAAATTTTTACTTAGCTCAATACTATAAAACCACGCTGACAAGGCAATATGTAGTATGCTTCAGCATAATAACATAACTCTTAAGTGAACTAAGGTTTTAAACGAAATTTGAATCCGTATATGAAAAATTCCAAAAATTCTGGGGTATTGCCTTATCGTCAATTTATCATAGACTGCCTCTTCTGTTATTATAACTCTATTGGTCGCAAAACAGTTATTTGATTTCGAAAAAGTGAAATCAGAATTACGTACATAATGTAAAACCAATTTATTAAAAATTCCGCGGAAAAAAAAATTAAAATTTCGTTTCGTTTCGAAAAAATTCGAAATAAATGAACCTTGATTTCGTATCGTTTCGAAGACTCGAAAGTAAATCCATATTTCGTTTCGTTTCGATCCGAATCAACATAGACAATTCAAATTTCGTTTCGTTTCGTTTCGTTAGGAAAAAGTGTGTTATCGCATACCCTTATTCTTTATTCTTCCATTTTATTCCTTTTTCTGCCTTCTTTTTATTTTCCTCTTTATTATTTCGTCTTATATCTTCTTTCGCCTTTCCTTTTTCCTCTTTTTTCTTTTTTCTTGATTTTTTATATTCTTCTTTCTTCTTTCTTCTTTCTTTTTTCTTCTTTCTACTTTCTTTTTTCTTCTTTCTTCTTTCTTCTTTCTTCTTTCTTCTTTCTTCTTTCTTCTTTCTTCTTTCTTCTTTCTTCTTTCTTCTTTCTTCTTTCTTCATTCTTCTTTCTTCTTTTTTTCTTTCGTCTATCTTCTTTCTATTTCTTCTTTCTATTTTTTCTTTCTTCTTTCTTCTTTCTATTTTTTCTTTCGTCTATCTTCTTTCTTCTTTCTTCTTTTTTATTTCCTCTTTCTTCTTTCTTCTTTCTTCTTTCTTCTTTCTTCTTTCTTCTTTCTTCTTTCTTCTTTCTTCTTTTTTCTGCTTCCTTCTTGCTTCTTTCTTCTTTCTTCTTTCTTCTTTCTTCTTTCTTCTTTCTTCTTTCTTCTTTCTTCTTTCTTCTTTCTTCTTTCTTCTTTCTTCTTTCTTCTTTCTTCTTTCTTCTTTCTTCTTTCTTCTTTCTTCTTTCTTCTTTCTTCTTTCTTCTTTCTTCTTTCTTCTTTCATCTTTCTTCTTTCTTCTTTCTTCTTTCTTCTTTCTTCGTTTTTCTTTCTTCTTTCTTCTATCTTCTTTCTTCTTTCTTCTTTCGTCTTTCTTCTTTCTTCTTTCTTCTTTCTTCTTTCTTCTTCCTTCTTTCTTCTTTCTTCTTTCTTCTTTCTTCTTTCTTCTTTCTTATTTCTTCTTTCTTCTTTTTTCTTTCTTCTCTATTCATTCTTCTTTCTTCTATCTTCTTTCCTTTTTATTCTCTTTCTTCCTTCTATCTTCTTTCTTCTTTCTTCTTTCTTCTTTCTTCTTTCTTCTTTCTTCTTTCTCCTTTCTTCTTTCTTCTTTCTTCTTTCTTCTTTCTTCTTTCTTCTTTCTTCTTTCTTCTTTCTTCTTTCTTCTTTCTTCTTTCTTCTTTCTTCTTTCTTCTTTCTTCTTTCTTCTTTCTTCTTTCCTCTTTCTACTTCGTTCTTTCTTCTTTTTTTCTTTCGTCTTTCTTCTTTCTTTTATCTTTTATCTTCTTTCTTCCTTCTTATTTATTCTTTATTATTTCTCCCTTCTTCTTTCTTCTTTCTTTTTTTCTTTCTTTATTGTTCTTTCTAATTTATTTATTTATTTATTTATTTATTTATTTCTTATTTATTCTTTCGTCCTTCTTTTTTATTCTTTCATCTTTGTTTTTTCTTCTTTCTTTTATCTTCTATCTTCTTTCTCCTTTCTTCTTTCTTCCTTATTCTTTTTTTTCTTCTTCTTTCATTCTTTTTGCTTCTTTCAATTTTATTACTCCTTCATTTTTCTTTTTTGCTTCTTTTCATTTAGATAAACTCCCATATTCTTTTCATTTCCACTTATACTCGACGGATCTGGCTGATTTTTTACAGTAGCTTCTGTGAGCTTCGGGAGGCATATAAGAATGGTCCACCTTGATGAATACTCTCTGTGAACGTTTATCTATGAAGAAAGTATACTTTCATGATTTTTAGTTTTTTGGAAAACAATGCTCAACGAGAGAACTTCTCCAGGAAAATAAAAAATAAAAAAACTTTTCGGTATTTCCGCTTGATATTCTTGGAAGATTCCGCGGGAATCTTTGGATTCTCCACTGGATTTCCTTCGAAATCTGCTCGTAAAATTATCAAGAAATTCTGCGAAAAACTCTTCGGATATAATATTTTTTCAGTAATTTCCTCATGAAAGCTATTGTAGTTTTCATTAAAAAAATTGAAAATTTCACTGGAAATTCACCAAAATTTTCGACTGGAAAAACACCGAAAGATTCTGGGTCATCAAAACTATTATTGAGTTTGAGACTTGATATCTTTGTTTTTTTTTTTAGTTTTCCTTACATAGGGGAAGTGGACCGGTTTTGGCCAACTTAGTGCCTTAATTCGCAAAATTGGCCAAATTAGGAACATGGCCAAAACCGGTACATTTCCCCTATGTCTTCTGGAAAGTCGACAGATATTGTGAGATAGCTCTGGGATATTCTGGTCATCCAAACTTTCCTTAAGTTTAAGGCTTGTGAACAACAAGTGAAGCAGTATTCACGAAATTGCCCAAAAATACACGCGGCGGTCCCCGATTCTTATGGGGAGATAACACTGCGGGGTTTCCTAAGGTGCGGTTGTTCCTTTCGAATATGGAACGCCGCGTGAAATTTTGTTCAAATGCGCTTTTGGAAACATTACAACAGCCGCGCGGTGTATCACATTGACAGCAGCCTATAATACCTTTTTTGCTACCCAACAATTCCGAATGTGCTCATCCACATTCGTTCCTGAAAGGTCAACAAACATCAGTAGATAGTTTGGATACAATCCAGTTCATTCAAACTATCCTTGAGTTCGGGACATTAGATCTGCAGCTGAACTAGTCACTCATTTCATTCATTTATTTAGTCTACACCTAAACAGATAACACTGGATCAACAATTTGACGCCACAATACACGGTTCGAGGCCGCATCTCTCCATCCTCGAATACGCCCCACGCTCGCCAACTAGTCACTCAAAAGTTCTAAATATATTCAAAAATGAAAATGTGAATTACATCTCCTGGAAGATCTACAGACATCAGAAGAAAGTTTAGATATTCTGGGTCTTCCAAACTATCCTTGAGTTGCAATCAACAGTAGGAGCAGTGATATCAAATGCAAATAAGCGCTGGGCTATAATCTGGCAGGACATTACATCAGAGACATACATAGTGGCTCGTGGTCACGAATCTTCAACAAAGTAATATAGGTACATATGACCTGGGCTCACGTCAAGGCTAAAGCCAGCTACCACCCGAGATGCAGATCTTTCACGTTGTCCCTATGTACCCCTAAGAGCTCTGAACCTATAAGTGAGTTGAATGGAAGCGATCCTTAATAGTAGGCACGATGAACTAAGATGGTCCAAAAGCTGAGAACAAAAATTAATCAACGTATATGTTCTGGTTTTATGAGAAAACTTCGATCTGGGATGCAATCGGGTAAACATTGCCAAGAATAAGACTATAGCATAAACGCTCTGCCAATTTGCTCACCAATCGAAAACGCAATAGACTGCTAGGTTAAACAGGCTCTGGCAGCTATTATTAAAGCAGGACATAGGATAAAGATAATAAATAATCCACACTAGGCAAAATAAGAAAGACAATACGAAAAAAAAACTAGCAAAAATTAAGTGGGCAGTCATATACATGCTATCTGCAGAATAGATCACATACTCGATTGTGACAATCATCGAAGTGTCAGCAAACGATTCAGTCTAGCCGAACTAATTAATTGTTGCAGATGATATCTAAGCATTTCACTCACGCTTGATAAATGTGAAGGGTCGGAATAGCCGGTGTGCTTTCCAATGATACTCTTTCCAGTCCAATAAAAATTCCAACCGACAATTGCATTGTAACAAACTATGTACCGCTTTACCTTTGCTATATGAAACTCACAATAACCGTTACAGTACATGATTGATTCACGTGTAACTTGTTCGTTTTTTTTCCTCCGATAAATGCTCGATTGGACAATCCCACAGAGTGTATATGTACATTTGCGGCGAGCGTGTATCAATAATCGCAAACTCTACCCACCTGACGCGTAGGACTTGCAACTTTTGAATGCACCTCGTGGGATTTGCTGATCTGAGCATCCTCTGTCATGTATGGGCGTACAGGTTTACATATCCCAGCCCTAGGATCAGCTCCCCCGTGTTTAACAACACAAAGTTGTGCTCATCGAAAATTAACGAACAATGATTAAACTTTCACCATTGATATTGACGGTCTACAGTGTTGCTGTTGACTAATAGTTCCAAAGTTTTTGCTTTACCTGACGCTTCAATAGGACTCGATCTCGTTATCTCATTAGAATACGCTCCCAATGGGCGGGCCCAATCAAATAAATTTTCTCATTAGGTTGGCCTCGTGTCCCCTATGTGCCGATGGTTCGCCCACTAATCTGATTTCTTACTTGTTGATTCTAATAATTACAAGCAAATTATCGATGATAATTAAGATAAACAATGGTCCATTTATCGATGGTGCGCCAGGGCTCCGCGCAATTATGATGCACATCAATTGGGAGTTTATTATACCCATAATTAAACATCATTCCTGGGCGTGAAAAAGGTGCTGAAAACAGCATACAAACGGCGTCATCAATTATGTGCGTCATGTGATATGCCATCAATGCATTGTTACATAATCGCACTGAAATACTCATATGATGCATTTTATAATTATGAATATACCGAAAACGATATGATATGAGGCTCAGATTTATGCAAATGTATTCGCATTACTTGTCATGAGTTCTGTGTGTGTACCATTGCTCGTTTCAACCAAGCAATCACAGTTTTTCTTCAAATTATTGAATAAGTTTTTTTGTCGTCAAACTTTACGAAATTAGAGTACAGGTTTAAGCATAATGAATTACGTGTTAAACTGTTAGTTTCACCTGCAAGAATAACTTAGTATAATAGTAGTTTGTGAAACTAGTTGAAAAAAGTTTTCAGCATGAGTTATAAATAAATACTACAAGTGCTGAAAATCGAGTTTTGCAACTAGTTACACACGCTATGTTTTGCAATGACGAAAACTGGGCTTTAATATGATAAATTTGTATCAAAACTGTACAGTTTAATTCACTCCACATGATCATTCTTGCTTATAAATTATGTTGATGCAGAGAACAATCAGAATTCATGCTATCGTGCCACATTACATAGCTCGAGAAATCATGGAACGATAAATAAGCTTGTCTTTGAAAAATTTGGTTGTTATGCCCATTAAAATATTTCATTTATTACGCGACGCAGTGAATATACTATTTGAAAACATTTCAGTTGACTAATGGTCATTAAAGCACCTTTATCGTTGGTATGGAAAAATAGGCCGTTTTAGCGCCCAATGACAAACTGTAAACTGAAATTACAAAAAATTACCCAGTGCAACGCTCTAGCCATTGCCTCACCAATCGAATCGCTTAGAATCGAGATATTGACCTCCCAACATGGCCATTTTGTATGGAAACCTAGCTTGTCTTTATACTTTTTTCCACCAGTGTATAAAGTTACATTTTTTCCTCTTTGCAAGTCCTATTTGCTAGAAGATGCGAAATGAAGAGAAAGATACAAAGTAGAAGAATGGAACAGGCCTTGTATTGAACCCACAACCTTTGTGAATGAAGCAGAAACGATAGCCATACGACTACCAAGCCTACTTTTTTTAACACATTGGGTTTCATTTTCCTGTAAATGATGAGAACTTTCTGAATTCCACAGATTCCGAGATATCTAACCAAACTGATTTTCCCATATAGCACCGCCCATAGGATGTATTCCAAACTAAACAGTTTTTCAGTATACAGTATTGACCCGCTTTTGTCACTCCCCGATTTTGTCTACCCCCGATTTTGTCTACATCACGATGTTCCCATTCACTGTTTCATATTTCTAAAACAAATTAAAAAATTGAAAGTACCTATTTTTTATTTTTTTTATTTTGTTGATTTTCTTTTTTATAGCATAGCATAGAACCCTTGTTCAAATCGTAGGTAGAGTTGCAGTGATAAACATATCAACCATCGTTGTAGATTTTGCCATAATCTTCAATTAAGTGACCCGACTTTTTCCACACACCTGACAACCTCCTTACAATTTATTTTATAGTAGCCCTCCTTTTATAAAACGAAACCCGGAAGCTTTCACAGACGAAGGAGATAATAGAATGGTAAATACATACAGGTTATATGATATTTTCAATTAAGGGATATAAAAAAAATGTTAGTTGTGATCACGGACAAACAGACGTAACACAGATGAAATTTCCATTCTCCATGCTCTGTACGGTCGTTTTAAATCACAATGATTACTTGTTTCACACCTAGAGGCGCGCGCATCGCTAACCATCAGATTTGCGCCCTCTATTGGCAGTATTGGCGTACTAAACACCATTACGTGTAACAAGTACGCGAGTTCTAGCTGTTACGTCTGTTTGTTTGTGATATAATTAACTATAGTGAGCACATTTCTGGAAATATTGAATAATTATAATACAGTCGAATCTTCCTCAGCTGAATTTGTAATGTTCATTTATTTTATAATCACTGTAGTCAAGAAACATGATTTCTACAAAAAGCTGCATGTGTCCGCAAGCAGGCCCTACCAGAGCAACCGTGTGCCGCTCAAAGCACACAGGAGCCCAAAGAGTGCCAATTGACACATCAGGATCAATGCCAGCGAGATCCTGATTATGGCATTCTGGCCGCGTGTCAACGGACCTTTTCTTGGATATCGTGATATTGTTAAAGCGAGAGCTGGCAGTCTGACATTCTACTCTCTTAGTACAGCCGAGTGACACTGACTCGAAACGGCGAGTGGGCTAATGGCTAGGCTGTCTTCCGCCCGCTAAAACCGTGGCGGGCCTTGTAGCACGCTTTCCAATCCTGCCACCAAGCTTTGTCTGCTGGGTGGGAGTAGGCTCATATGCCCTTCCCCAACTTGCGCTGATCTGGCTCTGAACATGTAAGTATCAACCCTTGCATGGCCTCCCTGCACACCGAAAGGCATGCAAATATAACCATGGAATCATTAAAGGCGACTACTCCAGTAGAATTCGACGGCACCCCCAAGGGGGACCTAATAACAATGAGTGAAGTAAAAAATAATTCTTTTGAGTTTTGACTATGCGAAGGCAAAGAGCGGAGTGACGGAAGCTGCAACTAGCAGCACCGGAGTCTCTCCAGCAGTGACGAGGTATAGCCCTATAAGCACGCTTGGTGGGCCACTACCCGGGATGCGGGTGTTCGCCGAGCAACTCGATGATATCATCGAGTTCGCGAACGCAAGGCAGAACATCAGTAAAAAACTGAAACAGAACATTCGGATGCTCCGCCATACTGTTCGAGTCACAAGACATGAACAGGATGCGTTTATCAAGCGGGTGGTGGGAAGAGAGAAGGCCGACAAAGGTGCTCAAACCGATGCCTTCTCCTTCTTTGGAGGAGCGACCATGGCCCAAAAGCCGGTTGATTTGACCCAGACCGTAGCAACGATTGACGGGCCTAGTCCGTGGCAACCTGTGTCGTCGTTGTGGCGAGGAAGGGCACAAGGCGCAGGAATGTGATAAGGCATCAAAGTACCTCATTTGCGCCAGCAAAAAGCAAGCCTGTCCCCACGTTATAGTGGATCTTCGTGTCCCATCGGAGAGAAAAATAAGAATAAGCCGGGCAACATACGTGTAACACAGCTGAATCTCAACCACTATGCAACTGCCCAAGGTGGCCATTAGAACGGTTTAAACCAGATGATCGATAGGCTATCGTCTGATCTAGTGGGTCGTAAGCCGGTTGTCATAGCAGGAGATTTGAACGCTTGGGCAGTGGACTGGCGCAGCCGCTGTACCAATTGTGGGGGTCAAGCGTTACTAGAGGCGCTAGCGAAGCTCGACGCAGTGCTAGTCAATGATGGTTCCGCTAGCACTTTCAGAAGGAACGGGGTCGAGTCATGGATATACGTAACGTTTGTCAGTCCTGGTCTGGCACCAGATTTGGACTGGATGGGGGACGACAATTCGCTTCAAGATCAACTATGGAGTACAACATCTGAGGTCCGCGGATCCCTGTCAGTTCCGTGTATGGAGAACCAATCACTTCGACAGCGAAGTTTTCATTATGGCCCTGGGACTGGAAGCCAGCACTGAAGATCTAAGCGGGGATGCGTTGGTAGCTGTTCTATTACGCGCGTGCGACGCCACCATGCCGAGGAAACCCCTGCCTAGAATTTGCAGACGCCCGGTATACTGGTGGAGTCCCAAGATTGCGGTCCTTCGATCAACCTGCTTAAAAGCTAGACAAAGGATGCAATGTGCCCGCACCGTGGATGAAAGAGCAGACCACCGTGAAGTGTTCCGAGCTGCGAAACTGAACTTTAACAAGGCCATCAAGAGCAGTAAGAGAGCGTGTCTCGACAACCTATGCGGAGGAGCCAACGCGAATCCATGGGGTGACGCCTGCAGGATAGTGATGGCCAAAACCAAAGGGAGCACTTCACCCCCCGAACGGTCCCCGGATATGTTGGCGAGGATTATCGAGGTACTATTCCCGTCCCGAGTCACAAGTCCCTGGCCCCCTGCACCGCAAGGCAATATGGGTGCGGCCAAAATGGTGGCTTCGGTGACAAACGTTCTAATGCCTGATGGAGTTCCGAACAGCGCTCTCAAGGCAGCAATCATAGCGAACCGAACATGTTCAGGCTAGCTATGCAAATATGCCTAGATGAGTGTAGATTCCCCGAAAGATGGAAAAGAAGGGCTTCGTGGCCGTGCGGTTAGCGACGTCAATCGTCTAGGCGCATGAGCTATGGAGTGTGGGTTCGATTCCCGCCCCGGTAAGGAGGAAACTTTTCGTGATCGAAAAATTCTCCCCCGGTACACTGGGTGTTATGTGTGTCTTGTCCGTTGTCTAGATGTTAAGTGTTCAGACTGTACGACCTCTGGTCGAAGACGGTGTTCCTTTTTTTCTTTTTTTCTAAAAGGCAGAAACTAGTGTTGTTGCCGAAGAACGGGATGCCGCCGGGCGACCCATCGACGCATAGACCAATCTGTCTTATAGACACGACAGGCAAGTTGCTAGAGAGGATCATCATCAACAGACTGACCCCGTACTCGTTGCTTGGGTGGGCTTAGTGGGTCCGGCCTTCCGTCAACCCCACTCCCTGAGCCTGAGTGATAATTTCAGGTGCCTGTTTGCAGATTTACCTTCATATCTCTACAATAAAAAAAAACATGCATTCGCACCACTCTGCAGATGATGTCTAAACAAAACAGTTTATCAACTTATTGAGTTTCAACAGCTTCAGCTTTCAATCGAATATCTCTCATATACACTAACGACGTCTTGCGGATGAATTTTAAACTGAGAAGCTTCTAATCCCACGATTGTTTTTGATTGCATTTTGTTCTAAGTGAGACCTCTGTTTTTCTGTGGCGGAAGTTTTCTAATTCCCACAGATCCCGAGATATCGAGCCAAACTGATCTCTCATATACACTAGCGCCACCTTGCGGATGAAACAACCAAACAGTTTCTCAACATATTGATTTCCAATCTCCGAACAGCTTTGTGGAATACGGCAACTTTCTAAATCCCATAGATCCCGGAAAAAAAGCTAAACTGGGAAACGATGATAAAGGAGGTCATAATGTCGGAAGAGCAGACGATCAGGATTAGTATTGTTTTATCATAAAATACAGCTTGAATGGCATAATAAAGCTTGAATGGCATAAATTGTAAACCACCCTTCAGAACATCATTGTAAAACTATTTGGCGACTATTGGGGGACAAAATTCCATTATGGCAAGTTCATTTAAGTTCACATATTGAAAACTGCCGTGATACCATGAACAAAACCGTTAACAATTTGTTTGGTACAACTCATGTGGAAGTAGTATGATTGAATTATTTTCGTACTGAGGTCGAAATTCCTCTACCGTGTACAATTTCTTCAGCCTCCACCTCCCCCCAAAAAAGCAAATGCTAATATCTACAACCATTTAATTTAATTGCAGCAACATACTCGTTTCCCTTGGAGCTGCATCCATCAGAGAGGACGGCCTCTGGAAAGCAACATCTATGGCATATTGCTGAAAGTTACGAGCACCGACGACGGTTTTCAATGGTCCAAACCAACAACAGCAGCCCCCATGTTGCAGCATTCGAACTTGCATAGAAGGTAGTCAGCGAGCAGCATCGAACCGAGCAAAACCAAGCTGATTACACAGCGAAACGGTAGCTTTTCGCCTCCCACTAAACAGGAAGCTGCTTGTTATTAAAACTGAAAACAGGATTGGAAACATTAGCGTTGCTGTAAATAACTAATACGCTCGGTGCATCATTACTTCTGGAACAAGCTGCGTGCACAAAAAGGGTTGTGCTGCAAAGTTTCGATTCCAGGTCGCCGTCTTGTAACGAGACCCGACCCTCGTGATGAGCGGGAAATTCGCCTGGGCACTCCTGCTGAAGTGTAAGTAAAATAGATTAAAATACCAAGCGAAGGATAGTCAAGTTTTTAACTGGATTTTCTACTAACTTATCTCCGTAAATATTAATTCTGTCTTGTCTTCTGCTGCCGTCTTCGTGGCGCTGCTGGTGATGTGGCAGAGTGTGACTTTGATAAAGTTTTGCATAGAAAGTTGTCAGGATCTTTCCCTTGTTTCACTTTTATGTGTTTCGCTAGGTTGCACGCCAGCCACACCGCAACAGAGAAGCAGCAGCAGTCTGGTCGACGCGATGCACCGCATGCTCAATTAGGTACAAAATGAAACGGTTTTTATCCTGGCGAGCTGAGCAAGTTTGAGCAGGTCGAAATGATTGACCCTAGAGTTCTATTTAAGTTTAACACTCCATCAATGCCGAGTATTATCTGGAGATGAAAATTACCAGAGTCCTATCAAAATGCATTAGGGAACTCGTTTAGAAGTGTTGATAGAAACAAAAAGTCATACAGATTAAGTTTGAGGAGCTTAGAAGCCTGGTTTTGCTTAACCTTCTTTCACTCAATCAGAGTCATATTTTTTTTAGCTACTTACCGACCATATTCTGAAAAATATTCATTGCTAGAGGTAGAGTTTTGAACTGGTGTCAAAATGTAATTCTTCAAAGACAACATACTTCTAATCAATCTACATTTTTCGTTTGATGAAGCACAAATGCTATGTATCAATGTGAATCACTAGAAAAAATCACTAAAAAAAATCATGCATTCAATGAAGTGTTAACATAACACTTAATGGAGTATCTGTAAATGTACCTCAACAATAACTGAAAAACGATTCACTCTGACTAGACAACAGCAGCACGAGTAATCAACCGTCAACACCATGTTGACATGCTCTACACCCGACAGTCATCAATCTCTGAGAACTGAAAAAGTTACCCCACAGTGGCACAGCTTCAGTGATAAAAACTATCACGTGAAAAACGACATTGTCGACACCGTCACAGATAGTGGATGAATGGAGGAAGGAAAAACCAAACTCGAAATGAATCATCCAAATCCCTAATGACACCCAACGCAAACGGTTTACTAGCGGGTGCCGGTGGACAAACTCAGGATAAGCAACGACCACAATAAGTCTTTTCGACGCTTTTTTCACTCCATTTCCTTGTTTGCTGTTCATTTTGTTTGATCGAGTCCGGCCACTGTTGGTGATGCAACCAACTTCCCGGACAAACGAAAGGGTTAGACGATGTAACCCGATTAAAAGTTTCTTCCTTCTGTGTTGCTTTCCGAGGAAATATGCGATAAAGGAGAACTAGCGGACTTGAATGGAAAGATTCAAAGTCAGAGACATTTATCATCCGGTGAAAGTCTGTCAAAGTTCGGTTGCGTTGTCTTTGGTTATGGATGGGAGTAACGTAACTCAAACACTGTCAGATAGTGCTCTTTTGCATCACCTGAGAAACGTAATACAGAAGTTTTTCCTTGTTGCTGCAGATTCAAAGGCTGCTAATTGGAGAGTTTAACAGATTATGCTGAAGATTGCATTTGAAAACAATTTATTATTATTTTCATGGAACAGAGCTCGCAGTTAGCGCTTCGGATGTTCTCTCGTAGTATTATCTCCTAATGATCACGGGGAAAAAATGAGTAAACAAGCTTATCCTCCATCACCAGTAACACAGCTCGAATAAATCTCACTCTAATTGCTTCAGCATAATGCACAAGGAAGGAAATAAATAACCACTACAAAGCAATGGAGTACACTAATCCTCACAGAAATGAAGCTCGTCATTACTGCAGGACCTTGATAAGTTGTTACAAAAACATGACGATGAGCTTATGGCCCTTCTAGTAGTAATTTGTGTGCTTGTAGTTTTTATTCCGTAATTAATTTAAGATTTCGAAAATTAAATACTTTAGAAACTTACCCGTTACTTTTCGAAGGATTTTCTTCCGTCGTTGTTAGACATCCCAAAGGTTCTGCTCCCTGACGCAGTTAACCCTCAAACGGCCGGGATGAATCTTGACAACTTAAAACACCTCGTTCTCTGTCAATTTTTAATTGAATTGCAAGCGGTTTCAACTGTGATCAAGGGGAATAGTAGCTACAGCATGTAGATGGGTAAAATACTCAGGATTGGTTCTAAAATATAAACAACAGTGTTAATTCTCTACCACCTTTTCGTTATGGCGAGCCCATTTTTATGCACACTTTTGTTTTCGATATTTTATCAAAATTAAACACTCAATCATGCAGCAATATAACGATGTGGTATGCTTGAGATACCTGCTTGAATATAGGGACTCGAAAAAGAATTTATTTGCAGTAACTAACCGAATATAAATATGTGCGCATTAACGATTGCGCCCTAACACCGGTTCTAATCTTCGATGAAGAGTACACGAGCTTTGTTCGCCAATGACAGGCGTATGAGGCCCTTGGTTTTAGTACAAGTAATTAATGGTCTATGTGAATGGTTGACAACAATGGTCAAATAGACATAAATTGACCTCCGGATGACCTTCAAATAGGTTCCGGAAAACCAGAATATCTGGTATAAAAGGCCAGCATAGAATCACCGAATATATCGGTTGTCCGACACCTCAAACTTCTCAGAATCTCATAGGTAACTTAGAAAACTCCATAGTTTCTTGGTAGGATAGACCTAGCCATTTGATTGCCACGGAACAGGTTCTGGAAACCCGAAATTTCCGGTACAAAAGGCCATCATAAAACTACAAAAGAAATTATGCGTCCGACACCTCAAATTTCTCAGAATCTCATGAGTAATTTAGAAAATGGCTTAGTTTCTTGGTATGAAAAAACTGGCCATGCAACAGGTTCCGGAAACCCGGAATTTCCAGTAAAAAATGGCAAACATAAAATTACAAAACAAATTAGGCTTCCGACACCTCAAACTTCTCAGAATCTCACAAGTAACAAAGAAAACGCCGTAGTTTTTCAGTAAGGTTAAACTGGCCATGTGGTGGCCATGTAACAGGTTCCGGAAACCCGAAATTTCCGGTACAGAAGGCCAACATAAAACTACATAACAAATTATGCGTCCGACACCTCAAACTTCTCAGAATCTCATGAGTAATTTAGAAAATGCCTTAGTTTCTTGGTATGATAAAACTGGCCATGCGATAACCATGGAACAGGTTCCGGGAGCCCGGAATTTCCGGTAAGAAATGGCCAACATAAAACTACAAAACAAATTAGGCTTTCGACACCTCAAACTTCTCAGAATCTCATAAGGAACATAGAAAACGCCGTAGTTTTTTAGAAACGTTAAACAGGCCATGCGGTGACCATGTAACAGGTTCCGGAAACCCGGAATTTCCGGTACAAAAGGCCAACATTAAACTACATAACATATTAGGCGACCGAAAACTCAAACTTCTTAGATCTCATGAGTAATTTCGAAAATGCCTTAGTTTCTTGGTAGGGTAAAACTGGCCACGCATGGTCACGAAACAGGTTCCGGAAACCCAAAATTCCCGGTATAAAAGGCCACATAAAATTAAATAACAAATTAGTCTTCCGACACCTCAAACTTCTCAGAATATGATAAGTAATCCAGAAAACGTCTTAGTTCCTTGGTAGAGTAAAACTGGCCATGTGATGATCACGGAATAGATTCCAGAAGCCCGTAACAAGCAGTACAAAAGGCCATCATAGAACCACGGAATTAAGCGGTCTTCCGACACTTCAAACTTCTCAGAATCTCATGAGTAATTTTGAAAACGCCATAGTTTCATGATAGGTTTCGGGAACCCGGAATATCCGGTACGAAAGTCCACGTTAGGCTATCGGAATGGGCTTTCCAGGGACTCCGAATCTTGTTCCGTGGCTATAAAATTGCCAGTATTTCTCTAAAAGTGCACTTTGGCATTTTCTGGATTACTCGGGAAATTCTTTTTTTTCATGTCTTTATTATCGAGACTTTCAGCCCAAGGCTGGCTCGTCTCGTAACCGGGAAATTCTCATAAGTTCAAGGTATCCGAAGACTGATTTATACATAAGTTAAATGAAGGTCTTTTCACTGGAAATACTGGATTTCTGGAACCTGTTCCGTAGCCATTTCTACTCTACAAACAATTTAAAATTTTTTGAAAAGTTTGAGGGGTCGATAGACTGCTTTATTTTGTAGTTCTATGTAGGTTCTTTCCTGTAACGATGGATAGATCACTTTTACGTAGTGTCTTACGGAGTAAAATCTACCAAACCGAGCCCTAACTAAATCTATTTTTCGAGCTAGGGCTTTAAGTTGTTTTAGTTAAGGATTACGCTACCAATAGCAGTATTTGAAGTATAACTAACTTAACTTTTCCCTTTTCCCTGCAAATGACAAAATCATTGCAGGACAAAATTTGTTTTAGCTAGAAATGGTTTTGTACATATAGCCAAATCCCAGGTGTGGTGCTCTACTGGTGATATTTTAGAAGCAAAACAAAGAGGTGGCTAGGGCAATGAGATTGCTCTCTGTAAAGGGTCCAAATAGGCTATCATGATCCTCTTGAGAGAAAAAAACAAGAACTATATCGAAACCGATACTGCATTCCTTATCAATAGTATTGGAGTAATTCGAGATGCATCTATACATTAAGGGGAATGCTGCGATAGATCTTATAGCTGGTCAAAGTGGTACATCCGAACATAAAAATGTTAGAAGACTGATTTATTTTGTAGTTCTACGTTGGTCTTTAGTACCGGAGAAGTAAGGTGTAAGGTAAGATAACGGTTTGATCCTGTTTTATAGTTCTATGTTGGCCTTTTGTGCCGTGAATTCCGGACTCTCGGAACCTGTTCCATGATTATCACATGCCCAGTTTTACCCTATCAAAAAACTATGACGTTATCTGGATTACTAATGAGATTCTGAGAGGATTGAGGTGTCGGAAGACCGATATATTCCGTGATTCTATGCTGGCATTTTGTACCGGAAATTCCGGGTTTCCGGAACCTGTTCCGTGGCCATCAAATGACCAGTTTTACCCTACTAAGGCATTTTCTAAATTACTCATGAGATTCTGAGAAGTTTGAGGTGTCGGAAGACCAATATATTCGGTGATTCTATGCTGGCCTTTTATACCGTATATTCCGGGTTTCCGGAACCTATTCGAACCTATTCGTCATTCGGAGGTCAATTTATGTCTATTTGGCCATTGTTGTCAACCATTCACATTGATCATTATTTACTTATACTAAAACACCTGTTACGACGTTAAAAATTTCAAAATACTAAACATTTGCTCAAGAAATGACTTATGCCACACTTCAAAACTCCCCCCTCTAAAAGAGGGATGGTCATCCTGAGCATTTTACCCATCTACATGCTGGAACTACTATTCCCCTTGATCACAGTTGAAACTGCTTGCAATTTAATTAAAAATTGAAAGAAAACGGGCTGTTTTAAGTTGTTAAGATTCGTCCCGGCAGTTTGAGAGTTAAATTGGTTAAAACGATGGAACACGTTACCCACCTATTTTAATATATTTTCTGATATTTGAATATAGGCAATGGGGTGGTTCAGATAATACTAAACTGATATCCTGCCGAATTTGATAAATTTCACAGAAATCCCTGAAAAAACTTCTGGAGCAATTGAGGATTTCTATAAATTACATTACCGAATTACCGAAATCTTCTTCTTCTCCTTCTTCTTCTTCTTATTGGCATTACATCCCCACACTGGGACAGAGCCGCCTCGCAGCTTAGCACTTAGCAGCATTAAGCACTTCCACAGTTATTAACTGCGAGGTTTCTAAGCCAAGTGAACAATGAATCATGTATATAATGCATAGAATCGCCATATACCTACTAAAGTGGAGGCCATATACGTACTGAACAATGACTTTCTTGAGTTTTTGTAAGCATTAATACGATCCAGTGAACTGTGAACATGAAAAAAAAATGAATATAACAAGCCCAGTTTCGAACATTCGACCTCGGCCTTTAGATCCCGATACCCTACCATCGGTGCTACTTAGCATCTCTTGATAAGCAACACAATTTTGACAATCATAATGTAGTTGAAAGTTTAGTATTGACAAGTGCTTCGATATTATAAATTACGATACATACTACATTTATACGATTTGAGTACTCCATTGTTGCATGTATAAAGATGAGTTGAATCGTATATGGAAACTGCATATGATTTTCCCGATAATTTTTATGCATAACAACGATTACGCAGGATTTCAAATGATTCTGCGCTCATATGTACGATGTTGAAATGTCAACAGCAGTCATGTTTTATTTCGCTGTTTTTACCTCCGGGATATTTTTATTTAGTTTTATTATAATTATTATTAGCGCATTGATATGAAGTGATAATACGTAGTGGAATAGAATATCATCGATTATTGGCTTTTAAGCACATCGAAGGAATGAAGTAAGTGAAAATAAATTATTTGTATCTGTAAGGTTCAGTGGGCTTCGATAAACACGCAGAAGGAAGAACTTTTATACGTGAAACGCTCATCAATATGCGATTTGCATAACAACGCGCGTCTGTATAAACGACATTTGAGATCTAATCCGATTACACTGATATTGTTTATATTGATTTAAGACTTTTTCGAATACAATCGTAAATATTCCATTCTAAGCTCTTTAATACGATAATAATCATATTTTGGCTTTCTTTATCAGTGCTAACATACGATTGTGATATTAAGTGGCATCATATGCGATGAAATTTCTTTTTCCAATTACGATCTGTGGTTGACTGGGAAGGTATGCTTAAGCACACCACTCTATCAAAATGTAGTTGAAGACACTATACCAGAATCGTGGGCGTTTTTACATTCACTAACTCCCAGAAAAAATATATTAAACTCTTTTAGTGGAATGTATTAAACCGTCTAAGACGAATTAAGCACTGTCCATTTAATTCCACCAGTTAATTTTCGTTATCTTTGCAGATACGTATTTCGACCACAACTGTGTGGTCGTCTTCAGTGTCTCGTACTTGACTCGACTTATTCACTTTTATTCACTATTCACTTTTTATTCACTAACTGTTGGACTTATGTCTTTTGGACCTCCTTACAGAAACGCAGATTTTTCTTGGTTGCGTACCTCATGGTTTCCCAAACTGTGGGTCCCGACCCCCAGAGGGGTCGCGAGCGGATTGTTGGTGGGTCGGGTAGAATAAATATTAATTGCAGCTCGAATGCCGAACCATTTGATCATTTTTTCCAGGAACATAATTCCAAGTTCAAACCGCATTTTATTTTAAATATTCATCACCACGCTATTTTAGAAAACATGTATGTATGCCTAAAAGCTGTCCTTTAATGAAGTAAAATAAAAACATTTTGACATACAATATCATGTTTGTCATTTTTTGCATTTGTACATGAAGGTAACGTGAATATTTTTGTAAAACTTGCCGAAACAGATGACATTCTGATTCAATTAATGCTTAATACTACTTGGTAAAATGCTTTTTTTTCATAGGTGGGTCGCGAGACATATAGAATTTTGCTAGGTGGGTCGCATACCCAAAAGTTTGGGAAGCTCTGGCGTACCTTAAAGCTATGGATGGATTTTATTAGATGAATATTCGGGTTTTCAGATTACGTCTACTCACATTAGGTCGCCACTATGTATTCAAGTCCAGCTGATTTTTGCGCCTTTTTCAGCAAAATAATGTAGTAGATCTAATTACAACATAGTTATGAGAAACACTGAATTGTGAGTATAGAACAAATTCTACTTACAGTGCCAGTAGTAAGAGTATTTGAACCTGACCAATAATATAAGTTTCACTTCTTTAAATTCTGGGATGTCGATCTCCTACTTTTAGATTACCTTAAGGAAACATTAGATCATTCGATTATCGATATAAGCTAAATCCATATAAACTCAGAGTCAGGCTTGTAAAATGTCATCTGCATGTCATTTGACTAATTTGTTCATAACTTTCTTTAGAAGCCAAACTTATTGCATAAATTTAGATGTACTCATAACGCTTGAGTAGGGCTATATTTTTGTCCAAGGGTACATTGCTCTAAATATAACATCTTAGGCTGGAGAGTGAAAACACTTCAAAATGTCACGTGTCATTTGACATAATGTCATTTGAATGACATTTTGCCTCCCACGCTCCAGATTACATATTTACAGCAATGTCTTGTTAGACAAAGTTGAAAGCACATTTAAGAGCTTTAAGTTCGTCATACATCATGAATTGATAGCTACCTTCTGGAAAATGTTCTGGGAAAATTATACAAACGAATGCAAATTCCATTTTACAACACTGCTCAGAGTAGTACAAACAGGAAAGTAGATCAAGTTCAGAAGTGAGATACCAATGAAAAATAACATTTTTACGTTTATAAATTCAATTTTCAAAACTACAGTATTCATATAGGAGCCACGTTCTCAAAGCATCACTTTGTTGTCATCAGAGTCTATTATATAGAGTTGCGCAAAGGGGATCTTCTTACACTTATTCTGAATGATCTTCTTGTTATTCTGTTTGCAACTTTCATTTTTGTTCAACCCTTAAAGTGACTTCACGGGAGTGTTCATTGCTAAAGCTTTTTGATTCGATAACCAAGTCACCCACAGAGTGCAAACACGTGAGTTTCTTGTTGCTACTTTAATGGTGGGTTTATTTAAGTTTTTTGAAGCTGTTTCTAGAACAAATCTAATACATTTCAATTCATGCGTATTAATTCGCCATAATAGTCATTAGGCGATAACAATACTTCCGCCTTACCAACAAGCATTTGTGTACTTTGCTCGATAGGTAGACGGTTTGACAGTTCAATAGGTAGATTTGGCTTCACTCTTTGCGTAACTCTATATAATATACTCTGGTTGTCATCTGTTTGTTCGTTCACAATTAGCCACGGGGATGACAAGCTACGCCATTTTTGTCACATCTTTTCTGAATCACCAATACGAGTTCACTGCGAATGCAACATAAACAATTGCAAGGGTGAAAATGATATAAAACGAACAAAGGCATAGACATTACCTTGTGCAACTAGCATTCTAAATAATTGAGCAAATAAGTTGAACATTCTTAAGTTTGAAGCATGGAATCGAGTGTAAAATTGTTTGAATTGATAATTCGTTAAATTTTTCTCTATTTTCTCATGATTGTATCATGTTACATTATTGAGTGGTATGGGCGTTTTGCATCATATTCTCCTGTAAAAACGTAAACATTCAGAATTCACGCACATACTATTACAAAATAAATCAGTATTGGGGTAATTTGACACTGGGGGATAAATTTATCCCCCGAAAAAGAACGAACAGGCAAACCTGTCAAAATCCATAGTAAAAAAAATAGCATGTCGCTCCTCTGCAATTAGCACAAGATCGTTCTTTTCCAGGTTTTTCGTTTCGCCGAACCACTTGGTCCTATTAGCGAGAGTCGGCGGATATTCGTTTATCCATCGACGCCAGAATTGATCCATAACAAGCTGCCTAGCCATGTTCCAATTGGTACGGGTCACTCTTGTTGGCTCCGCTAGCGTTGTTGGAGGCTGAATGACACCGTTCGAGCTCAACAGGATAAAGTGATTCGGCGTTAATGCTTCCTGGCTGGGGCTTTCAAGAGGAATTGAAGGTAACGGTCTAGAATTTACTATAGATTCGACCTCGGCAATAACCGTTAACCAAGGTTTCGTCGTCCGGGTTACGATCGCTACATAAAGAGCCTAAGGCCACTTTATGGAATTTTACAAGACGTTCCCATGCGCCCGTGAAATGTGGCGCAGACGGTGTTTTAAAGGCAGCTAAATAAAATTTCCATTTAAAATTAGAAATTTTCCATAAACAATTAGGAATTTGCCAATAAAAAAATCAGGGTATGAGCAATAAATAATTATAAAATTTCCACAAATAAAACAAAATTTCCATAAACTATTAAGAATTTTCCACAAAACAAAAATAAATAAGCACTTTTAAAAGCAAAAATAGCAATTATAAAAGAAGAATTTTCCATAAAGAAATGAAAATGTTCCACGAAAAAAATACAAAATTTCCATAAATAAATCAATATTAGCAATAAACAATTGCAAAATTTTCCACAAAATTAATATTTTTTTCCATAAAATTTCCATAATTTTCCAACAAAATTTCCATAAACAATTAAAATTTTTCCACAAAACAAAAATAAATAAGCACTTTTAAAAGCAAAAATAGCAATTATAAAAGAAGAATTTTCCATAAAGAAATGAAAATGTTCCACGAAAAAAAAATACAAAATTTCCATAAATAAATCAATATTAGCAATAAACAATTACAAAATTTTCCACAGAATAAATATATTTTTTCCATAACAAAATAAAAATTTTCCACGAAATGATCAATAAAGAGCAATAAAAAAAGAAGAAAATTTCCATTAAAAACACAAGAAAGCAATAAAGCTGATGAAATTTTACATTAATTTTAAACGCTTTTAAAGAAGGGGTCGTCTATGGAAAAAAAAGCACAGTTTGATTGCTTTTTTACATTTCTTTATGGAAATTTTCTTTTTTTTTATTGCTTTTTATTGATCATTTCGTGGAAAATTTTTATTTTGTTATGGAAAAAATATATTTATTCTGTGGAAAATTTTGTAATTGTTTATTGCTAATATTGATTTATTTATGGAAATTCTGTATTTTTTTTTTTTCGTGGAACATTTTCATTTCTTTATGGAAAATTCTTCTTTTATAATTGCTATTTTTGCTTTTAAAAGTGCTTATTTATTTTTGTTTTGTGGAAAAATTTTAATTGTTTATGGAAATTTTGTTTTATTTGTGGAAATTTTATATTTATTTATTTCCCATACCCTGATTTCTTTATTGGCAATTTTCTATTTTCTTATGGGAATTTTCTAATTGTTTAGTCTGTTTTAAATACCCACTTTGTATTCGAGTTGGTAAAGGTTTCCTTTTGATCTCTTCACGGAGTTTTCGGCTTGCCCCCTGAAAATTTGTTCCGTTATCAGATTGAATTTGGAGAGGACCGTAGATAGCGAATGGGCCATCTTCAAATGTATGGCTCTCACTGTGAAACACGTGAATAAGACAATCCATCTTTTAACACAACTACGACCAACTCTAACCTGGATAGGGCCGAAATAATCCAGCCCGACGTAAGAGAATGGTCGGATCCCGGCTGCGAGGCGCGACTCTGGTAGAGATGCCATCCGTGGCGTTGTTGGTTTAGTTTTTTTTTGACCTTACAGGTAATGCATGCCCTTACCACTTGACGGACCGCAGTGGTTCCGTGGCTCCGAAGATTAGAAATATGGAACTTTTGCCAAATTTCTTTGCAAACCGTATTGTGATTGGCATGCAGGTTCCGACGATGGTGCAAGTCAATGATCGACTTTGAGAGATACTGGTGGCGTGGTAAGATGATTGGGAACTTGAAGTCGTATGTGACATACGGGACGGCCTCAATACGACTGTCAGCACGCACCACCGCATTTTCTTCAAAAAACGGCAATAGCCGTCCAGCTGAAGCTCCGTGGAAAACATAAGGACGTCTTCATCCGGTATCCACAAAAAGCCTAGGACTCGTTCCACTTCACCTTCTGAATCGATTTTGATTACTTGCCGCTGTGGGTTTTCGGAATCCCCGACCCTTTGCAGGAGTTCATTGCAGTTTGAATGCCAATTTCTGATCTGGAATCCTCCCCTTGCGTGCACCTTTTTCACCTCGAGTGCTACCTTGATTGCTTCCTCTACCGTATCGAAACTGTCGAGATAGTCATCGACATAGTGCTTTTCTATTATTGCCTCTGGGAACTCTGCCTTATGCTCATTGCTCATGCGCGTTGAGGTTCTTATCGTGCTGTGCTTGACAAGGTGAGCAGGGGCCTGTAGCATAATCGAAATTTTACTAATAATATTAGTAGAGTAGCTTGTAACTTGTATTTTTCTGTTGCATAATGAATCTACAAGTACCAATTTACAAGTCTAATATTACAAGTGAAGCGCACTAATAATATTAGCAGAATTTACAAGTAACTGTTGCATAAAGAAATACAAGTACAAATTATTAGCGTTGGCTTGTAGTTTCTTTTACAAGTATGAATGGTGCTGTAATTTAATTTACAAGTAGCTTTTATTTTATTATTTCAGCTGTGCAAAGTAAATATACATCGTTTTATTGTTTTTAACGACTTAACAAAGAAAGAAATTATTATTCAAAGTGCTTTAAATTACCATACAGTGAAATACTATGGACTAAGAATAAATTTCTCGTTCCAATACAAAACTGAGAATTATGATTTTTTTTTTCAAATAACTCTGGAGAAAGCAGAAATACTTTGAGTGCTGACATCAAGTATTCAAATGATGGGGTGCTAACTCAAAAGTGGGCTGTTTTCACTTAAATCGTACTTTGGCCCAATAACCCATTTTTGTGTAAAATAACTTTTCTAACACCACGTAGTTTACATTAATCCACGTAAAAACATATTACCCAAAGCAAAGTTTAGTAACTTTAGTTTAACTAAAGTTGAAGTCAAGCCAAACCCGCAAAAGTTCCGCAAAACACGTAAATAGAAACCCGCTAGTACAAATCGCAATAATTAAAACCCATGTCAATCTCAAAATCCGCATATAAAAACCACATAAAAAATCACTCCAGTGTGCATTACTTTTTCTTTGTAAAAAATACCAATACCAAAAAACCGGATTGAATCAATAAATTGATAAGAGAAGGATAATAAATTCGTGTTCCGTGCATACCTATCGCAGTATTCCATGCACAAACTTGCAGAAAAACATAAACAAATCATTTATCTTCGCATTGACAGTGAACTATCGGATGAATTTTGACAGGTAAATGAACCTGACAGACTTGTCATTTCAACCTTACTAATAATACAAGTTCTAATATTATTAGTTGGCGAATTACTTTTATGCAACACAAATTACAAGTACTTGTAATTTTTTGACTAGTAACTTGTAACTTGTAGCTAATATTATTAGTCTGATTATGCTACAGGGCCCAGGTAGCCCCAAAACATCCCACTTCCATCACGAATGTCTTCACAGGTTGCGACGGGTTATCACGATAAAGGAATCGTTGGCTGTGCATGTCTTGTTGGCGAAACATTTGTTCCAGATCGCCACAAACGACAAACACCGAAGCGAGGGGAGTTAACAAATCTGGTCCTTTTAGCAGCATGCTATTCCATGAGATACCTCCGACTTTTACCGCGGCATCGCACACCAGCCTTATTTTATTTGGCTTCTTTGGGTTTCTCACGGCGCCCAATGACAAATACCACACTCGGCGTGGATCGATAGACTCCTCCTCCTGCTGCGTTACTTTGTGGATGTAGTTGCTCTCCAGGTACTCTTTGATCTGCCGCTGTACACTGTCCTGCAGCTCAGAGTCTTTGTTCATCCGCCTTTCAAAGCACTCTAGGCGACGCATTGCCGTAGAAACGCTGTTGGGAAACGCCACGTTGTCATGCCGCCAGTGTCGTTTGACCAGGTCGTGCAAGTCTTGATCGGTTTGGTATTCTCGTCGGCACTCGCACACGTGCAGCGTGAAGTTCATCGTCTTCTCTTCCTGAGTTGTGTCCCCATAGGTCGACCAACCGAGACTAGTTTTGCAAGCCAGTGGATCACCTAATTGACCTTCACGTATCTTTAGTGTTGCTGTAAGACTGGCGTTGTTCGAGCCAATCAGAATACCTGGTGTGACCCTTTCATAGCTACTGATTGGAAGCCCTCGGGGATAAGTATACTGCCGCGCTAGCCCTTTATAATTGAGCGTTTACCTAGGCAGATTGAGACTAGCAACTGTTCTTACGTCATTCACAACAAACTATTTGCCTTTTCCTTCCCCGGAGATCTAAGCCTGTACCCGCTGAGAATTCGGTTTCCGTCGAGTAACGTTGCTCGTCCACGTGAGACAAAGGGGTAGAGATTCACCATCGTCTATACCCAATCACTCTGCAATAGACTGCTCAACCAGTCAGTGTCATGTCTGATCCGATATCTAGGAAAGCGTGGGTTTCCAAAAAGTTCCCTTTGTCATGTTCGGAATTTGAGTCACAACGGTATATGATATAATATGTATTATATCACAATTCCAGGAATTTCCTTGAGGATTTTCGAACAATTTTCTAACGAAATTTCCAAACGAACTTGTGAAGAAATATCCGACATTCTTAAATTTCCCGAAAAAAATCTTTGGACATTGAAAATTAAAAGAAAGGATTCAAAGAAAATTTCGGAAATTCTTTAACGATTTTTTTAGGAACATCTTCAGAAATTGCTTCGGAAATACCTAAAATCTTTCGGAAATTCCTTCAGGAATACCTACAGAATCAGTATTTGGAATACCTCTGGAATTCCTTTAGGTAATTGATTTAGGATTTTCGTTGAATTATGTTTTGTGGAATCAGTCTGAATTTTTTTTGATAACTCCTCCAAGAATTGATTCCAGGAATAACATTGAAAATGACGTAAGGAATTCCTTTCGACATTCATCCAAGGACTCCTACAGGAAATTCCCTGGAAAAGCCTTTGTTGTTTTTTCAAAACCTCTTTTAGAAACTCTTCCTTCTGGATATCGTTCAGAAATCCTTTTAGTAAAACCATACAAAATTCCTTCAAAAAATCGAAAGCTTTCCTGAACGATGATGTTCTTAAGAATTTTCAAAGAATTTCCAAGGGTTCCCGAAGAGATTTCTTAAAAAAATACTGAAAGAATTTCTCCAAGAAAATCCTGGAAAAATTCTGAAGCTATTTCCTAAAAAAGATCGAAGAAATTCTTAGAAGAATTCGAAGAATTTGCAAAGGACTTTCCGATAGAGTTTTCAAAGACATTTCGGGAGGCATTTCCGAAAAAAATCTTAAGGCGCAGATATTCCTTCTTATTTTTTTAAGGCTCTTCTATGGAACTTTTTGAAAAAAATCCTTGGATAGCGAAGGAATTGTAAGAATTCCTTCTTTGAATTTCCGAAAAAATATGTTGATGCATTTACAAAAGAATTTCTGGATCTATTTCCAAAGTAATTTCCAGCGAATTTTCTGAAAAAATTCCTTGAGAAAATTCCGAAGTAATTCTCGGAGAAATGATGAGAGAAATTCAAAAATGTCAATGTAATTGAAATCGCTTTGAATTTTTTTTTTCGAAAATCTATTCAGGGGTGGCATTGCGCACCTCGACTCGAAACGAGCAAACCATGCAAACTGTCATACGAAAGAGCTGTCGAAAAGAGATGCGCAATGAGGCGTAGGTGTTCTTCGGTTATTCCCTTAAGAATTCATTCTAAAATACATTTGCAAACACCTTCAGGATTTTTTTTATAAAATGGCTTCAGAAATTCCTCCACAAACTCTTTCGAGAATTCCTCCAGGAATTCTTTTGGAAACCCTCCCGAAAGGCATTCTTCCGAAAAATTATCGAAGTAAGAAATAAGAAGTCCTCAGGAATTTTCAAAGGTGTTTTAAGGAAAACTTCAAAGGATTTGCTAAAGGAATTTCGAAAAGATTTTCCGAAGGAATATCCAAGTGAAATTTCCTAAGCATTTTGAAATGATTATCTGAAGAGATTCCCGACAGAATGCTTAAGGGAAATTCAAAAGGAATCTCCGAAGCTCTTAAAGAATATTTTAAAGAGATGTCAAAAAATTTGGAGGAATGAGCGAAGAAAATTCCGAAGGAATTAAAAAAAAGTTTCTCAAGGGATTTTTTTACCTCAGCACCAACACCAGTAAGTCTTCCCCTATCTCTACCTGCCACCATGTACTTTGTCTTGGTAGAGTTAATGGTTAAGCCTATCCTCGCCGTCTCCCTCTTCAGTGGGACAAAAGCCTCCACTGCTCTGCTCTGCGTTCGATACCAATAAGGACGATGTTGTCCGCAAAGCCAAGGAGCATATGCGACCGTGTGATGATAGTGCCGTTCCTCTTCACCTCAGATCTCCTAATAGTGCCTTCGAGTGAATGCTGAACAATAAATTCGAAAGTGCATCACCCTGCTTCAATCCGTCTAAGGTCACAAACGAGGTTGACACTTCGTCTGCAATCCGAAAACTTGATTTCGAGCCATTCAGCGTTGCACGTATCAGTCTAATCAGTTTGGCCGGAAAACCATGTTCGGACATTATCTGCCCCAGCTCATTTCTCTTCACTGAATCGTACGCTGCTTTGAAATCAATGAACAGATGGTGAGTCTGAAAGTTGTACTCCCGGAATTTATCAAAGATAATCGGCCCTCACGAAAACTTGCCTGGTATTCGCCAACGAACCTAACCTCAAGCGGTCTCAGTCTGTTAAACAGGATACGCGACAGGATTTTGTACGCCGGGTTCAGAAGGGTGATCCCTCTGTAATTGGCACACTCTAGTCTGTGCCCTCTCTTATAGAGTGGGAAAATGAGGCTATCCAACCAGCCGGCAGGCAGTTCTTCATCCTCCCATGTTTTCTGAATAATGTGGTGGATTGATTGATGCTCACTTCCGTGTTTGAGAAGCTCGACCGGGATCTCGTCCTTCCCAGCAGCTTTACTGTTTTTCAGCTTGTTTAGAGCCTTCTTAACCTCGTCCAGCGTTGGTGGTTCCACAGCTTGACCGTCGCCGACTATGTCCACCTGCTCCTTAATACACCTTCATTTTCCCTGTTCAACAAATCTTCGGAGTGCTCCTTCCACCTGGCTGCCAGCATAGTATTGTCTGTCAGCAAGATCCATATTCTCCTGGGCTTCAGCTATCACACCTCTTCGCGTTGCCTTTGTTTTGCGGTGGATTGCTACACTGTATCGCTCTTTGTTATTACGGGTACGAGCCACTACCCACTAGCATTCGACTCCTAGCAACATTTTTCTCGTCCGTCACTCGCTGGCACTCCTCATCAAACCAACCATTTCGTTGGCGTCGCTGTGCAGTGCCTAACACTTCCTGCGCTGTTGTAGTCACAGCTTCGTGGATATTTTCCCACAATCTGTTGACGTCGCCAGATCCGGTGGCATCCCGATCACCATGAAGCCAACTCCTCGTTCGGCTCTGTCACCGCCGCTATAGTAGATGTGGTACTTGAATGTAGTGTTCGTTATGGGATCCACCGCCCGGAATTTACGTTCTCCAGTTCTGGGCCACCGTATTTCCTGGATTGCTGCCACACTCACGGCAACCTTCCACAGCTCACGAGCCAGGAGCCCAACACATGCAGGTTCATTCAAAGTTGTTGTTGCCGTTGAATCAATCCGTTTGCTCTACTTTTGCCTTTCTTGGTTACTGTAGAATCTTCGGTAGGCTACCTTACCAGGATTGCGCTACCTACATCGCGTTGAAGGGGCTGCCTTCTCAATGCTAACACGATGCAACGTGGTGTGCACAGTTTAGTTTAGAGTCCCCCGCTAACACTCGGACGAGGATCAGCCGCCCCTAACATGGGAAACAGACACTGTTGTGAGCCGCTCCTAACATGGAGAACAGACGCTCGATCAGATTTGCATCTCCGGAGAGGAGCAAATCCCCCCTTCCCTGTCAGCATACACACAGCAAAATGTTGAACTTTTACCGAGAATCGCACAGCCGTGCCCCAGCAAACATGTTTTTTGCCGAGATTTCTGTCAAAATTGCTGATAATCAGCAAATAATTTGCCGAAAATCAGCTAACAAACGCTATTTTTGCCGGAATATCAGTTTTTTATTTTGCTGGCGCACGGCTGTGCGGATTTTTGCCGAGCTGCAGAAATAAAAACTGAGTGTGTGCGACCCACCGTGGTTGGTTACCCGATCTTCCCTAAATTTGCTCGAATCCCGGCCAGCGCCACGATGAGGTAGGGATAGGAGTTGCTGGGTAAGAGGCTAAGGACCGCAAAAAGGGATCTATTTTATTTCTTCAGGTACGCAAAATACCAATGGTACGCTTTACCCAGCATTTGCCGTGCCATTTAAATGGATTAACCCAAAAAAATTAATTGGAATTTTTATGACAATGGCGACCCCACCACAGTCTTTGTCAAGACGATCATTTTTGTAGACAGAATATTATTTCAGAAAAATATTTGGATACATCAAAACGAAGTCCAATAACAATTTTCGAGTAAATTTGAACCAACCTGAAGAGGTTGGTATCAAATTCACTCAAAAAATTGTTATTGGACTTCGTTTCAATGGATCCAAATAATGTTTATAGTGTTCAATGTTAAAATCGTGGCAACGCACAAACTGAATGCAATAAACTTGAACAAACCATGTTTCCATTTTTCTCAATTTCTCGCTCATTTGAAGTAGGAGAAATTTTTCACTTGGGCTTACACTATTTTTGCTTTCGTAATTATCCCTACAGACTAGGCGCTTCTGCCGTTATTGGCTTCTTAAATTTCAACTTCGCACTGCAGCAGCTCAAACCGTACTTTCCTTGGAGCGAGACACTATTTATTTATGTCGCAGTTGTGCTGTTGACACGTTCATATCGTCTCGGGCACAAACAGTCAGTGTCCAGATCAGGGAAAAATAAAACTTTCCTTTACGAATGGATGTCAAGATAAGGTTTCATTATTTTTAATTAGGAGAAATATGAATTTACGATCTTAAGCTCTGGGTAGATAATTGCCCTGTCGTGGTTTTCTTTGTTTGTAAGGATTTGTTGGGCTGTAGATAGAACATAGTAGGTTATATGGAGGCCAAGCTAGAGTTGAAGCAATCGCGTCGTTACATTGACAGCATTGTAGTGCTTTCTTATCTTTTTGATTTGATATTGGCTTCCATACTTGGATTTGATAAGTTTGGTTTCCCATTTTCTACTTTTCGACTATTGAAATGATTGGTAAACATAATTTGTTTAATGGTAATCTATCAGTTGGAATGGAATGAAATACAGCTACTTAAAAATTTTAACAATAAACACAACCTCACACAATTAAAATCCACTTATTAAATTGAAGGAGCAAAGGCTATCATATCTAACAAAACAACTAGGACCTAAACATTATCACGTTTCAATGAACGCAAACTGTTTGTTTAAAATTCTCTTGAATGCATCATCAGTATACGAACATAATTTGCAGGAAAGGGTTAGTTCGATAGCTTTGATTCATACCGAACACAAGTACTTACTTTCCACGAAGGCAAGTAATCAGATACATTGGTTAACAGAAATAGCGAACAGAACAGATTCCTCGGAACCTATATCCTGTTTGCCATATTTCTGACTAAACATGTCTTTGATATCTTGCTGGAACTTGTTAATTATTTTCAACATGCGAAGACACGCATAATTTTTAAGTATCCTTGACGTAGACGTTAGTGTCACCAAGTCACGTTACCATTATTTGCAAAATACAATGCAACGTTTTTTGTCTGCCCTTACATCATTAGTATCTTATTCCACCATTAGACGAAGCTGTCCAATTATGCAATGAATGATACTTTTATTGTACTTTTTTTTCTCGTTCCATCTTTATCCGATCAAATGGGCACCAAATGCGAAAACAAACCAATTCAACGCAACAATACTCCACATACATACATGAATTCCCAACAATAGGCTACTTTATCGCTGTGCTGCTCGCATCAGTCAGTGCTGAAGAGAAATGGTCCTGGTCAAAGGGCGGCAGCAACGGGGCAACCCCGGACCGGCAGAACGTTCGGAGCGATGTCATCCAGTTCCAGGAGACGAAACGAGCCACCGATGACGATGGAAGACGATACAACAATGCTCAGAAAGACGTCAGGTATGGAATTTAATTGGAGGGAACGGGAGCGTTGGTTTCATCGGTAGTAGACCTGTGCGCCGAAGTATTTGTGAACGGCGGCGGCGTAAGGCCATTTTTACTCCGGCGGCGGCGGCGTCGGTGGCGTCACGCCGTAAGCAATGTTCGGCGGCGGCGGCGGCGGCGTGAATCGGCGTGAAGAATTTTGAGCTGAGAAAAAAAATCACGCAGCAAGGCATTACATGCTTTTTATGAATTTTAGGGTTTTTGTACAATTGCTAGCCTCAGTCAGACTGATGGGGAACAGCCGTATAGCTATAGCTTGTATCTGCACAGCAAAAGTTTACATTACATCCATCACTAGGACATATTCGCATCACAGCACATGAGTTCATTGGAAAGTACTTCGGATATAAATCCAGAAATTCGTGTGGAAATTCCTCAAAATATTCCTCAGAAAATTCGACAATGGAATTCTAAGAATTAATTTAAAATTTCCCTAATGAATTCCTTCAGAACTTCCACCAAGAATTCCTTTGAAAATTTATTAGGATATTTCTCCGAAACTTCTTTCCGAAATTTCTTTCCAAAAGTTCCATCAGGAATTTCCTTCTACTTGAGGGATTTCTTCGGTCCTTTACGGAGTCTTTGGGAATTTCTTCAGTAATTCATTCGAAACTATTTTTAGGATTCCTTTAAAAATTCCTTTAAGAATTAGATACCCATGGAAAATCCTTCAAGAAGTTCTATGAGAATACCTACGGACACTGTTTTAGGAATACATTCGAAAATCCATTTGGGAGAAATCCTTCGGAAATTTCCAATAGAAAATCTTCCAGTAATTCATCAAAACATTTCGGAAGCTCTAGGAAGTTATTTTTGGTATTCTTTCGAAATTTCCCTCTGGAATTTATTTGAAAAAAAATCTTCAGGACTTCTTTTCAAATTTCTTATAGAAATCCCTTCGGATATTCCTTTAGCAACTCTTCCAGAAATTCCTGTAGAACTTCGAAAATTTCCTTTTAAAATACTTTAAGAATTATTTCGGGAATCTCTTCAAAATTTCTATTGTGAATTCTTCGGAAATTTCGTTTGTAAATCCCTTCTTTTTTTTAAACGTTTTAAGGGTTTTTTTTTGAAAATAAGTTAAACTCTCAAATACCTTTAGAAATTTCTCCAAATTCGAATTCTTTCTGGAACTATTCCTGCAGTAATTTTACTGAAGTAATTTTCTGAATACTTCCTGGAGGAAGTTCCAAAAGAATTTCTGAAAATATTACAAATGCCTTTCCGGAGGGGTTTCTGAAGGAATCCCTAGATAAATGTCCAAATTAGTTCTTGGTGGTTTTTCTGAAGAGATTTTCGAAGAAATTCCTGAAGAAATTTCCGACTCAATTGTTGAAGGAATAACCGAAAAGAATCTGAAAAGATTTTCTTTTAAAATGAGTTTCTGAAGGAATATTCGAAGGAATTCTGAAAGTAGTTTACGAAGGAATTTTAAATGGATTTTCCAAAAGCTATTGAATTTACATAGAAAATCTTATATTTCTCCTGGAATTTCTTCAAAAATCCGGACAGTAGTAAAACAAATTCAGTTTTGACTCTAAAATCAAAATTACATGCCAAGAAAAACTCCCAAAATATCGAGATTGCAGGGCTGGTAGCGACCAAATTCGTTGAAAATAGTGACTTTAGTGACCAATGCTGACGAAAAAAGGGACCCAATAGACCGTTTTCCATTTCACTAAACATAAATTCATCTCATCGCAAAACAAACAAATACAGCACAATCTTCATTGTAACTTTTCACAAACATGTATGCTCACTGTTTGAAGATCAAAGAATCATTTCAAAATCTTTTTTTTTTTTGTTAATGACATGTCTGAACAAGCAGTTTGTTCGGAATATCATACGGTGTGTGTCAAATTCAAAATCATTAAAATTTTTAAACATTCACGATTTTTAATATTTGCGTACCCAAAATTTATGCATTTTCAGTTTCAGATGTATATCATCTGAATATATTTTTAAAAATTCACAAGTATTGATACGTTATCAATAAACAGCCTCAAATCCCATTACCTTATTAAACACAGATGTAGATTTTAATATTTCGATTCATTTTATGTTACAAAATTGTTATATTTATTTGTTACAAAAAATCCCTGTGCGCATTCTGTTTGCATCACTTATAGTTTATAAACTATGACATGAAACTCTTTCAATAAATTATTGTCGAAAATCCCATAAGAACACCAAGTTGGCCAAGTTTCAAAGTGAATATTAAGTCACGAAGAAGTTAAGAGCAACTATCGGACCAAAAGGCACTTACCGGTCATCTAAAAAAAAAAAAAATTAAAAAAAATTAAAATTAGCCAAAAGTTCCAAAATAGTTGAAAATAGTGACTTTAGTGATTTGAGAATTTTTAGTGACTTGCCAAAAAAAGTGACCAAGTCACTAAAAAGTGACCCGCTACCACGCCTGAGATTGCGGATATTCGAATATTCTCAAGAATTCCTTGGGAACTTACAGCAGGAGCTCCTTCGAAAATTTCTACATATTTTTTTTCGTGAATACCTTTATTAATTCTTTAGGAAATCAAGAAACTCATTCTGGTATACCTTCAAAAATTCCGTCAGGAATTCGATCGGGAATTTCTCCAGGAGTTCCTTCAAAAAACCTCCACAAATGAATGCTTAAATTTCTTAAAGAATTTCTTTGGACATTCCTCCAAGAATTCCTTCGAATTTTCTCAGGGATTCCTTCAGAAAATCTTCCAGACGGAGATAAATTCCGAAATTCCTCAAGACTCTAAGAATTTTCTTCAGGTACTCCTTCAGAACTTCCTCCAGGACTTCCTTCAGAAATTATTTCAGGAAAACCAATAAATTTCTTTGGGAATTGTTTATCAAAATAAATCGAAACCGTTATTTTTAGAGCAATTCTGGCTATTTAAGTACAAGGAGAGTGAAGGAAATGTTCAATTTGGTGGGTCACCTGCCCCATCGTGTTCCAGCTTCAGAAGCCAAGTTACCATTTTTGCTTTCTGTAGCCAATAAGATAAATGTGTCAGAGATAGAAGCAAACATATCTGCTAAAGGTTTAACAGCTATTTAATTTATGCCTGATAGGTTGCCTTGGTCCGGCAGATGCAAACGATCTGCATACTGTGATTTTTGTGTTGGCCAATCATCGGCGTGAAATACGAAATTCGGCGGCGTCGAGCCAACCGGCGTATGGCGCGCCGCCGACACCTTGATCGGCGTCGGCGTACGACAATAAGTGTCGGCGGCGGCGGCGTGGCGCGGCGGCGCACAGGTCTAATCGGTAGGTCCACAGCCACAGCGATGTCCGACGTGCAACAGAAAATGTTAAAGATCAGTTTTCTCTGTCCATAAATTAAATTGTGAGCCGGATATCCATCTCTCGCCTCAGTGCTCAGGGATTGCATTGCATTGAAACCCACAGAGACAATAATTAGTTTGCTTTGGATTGTTCCTTTCGGAATAGATTTGAGTTTACAAACATTCCTAATTTACATTTTTTTAACGATAAAGCAGAAGTTCATTTTAAAATAGCCCTAACCGCAAATCAAGCAGCATCGAGCAAATATATCTTGGAAGCAAAGGCACAAGATTGCCAATCTGTAGTCGGTGAGTTTTATTCTCGGTTCTTGCCAAGGATTTGTGGAATTGTAAACATTCTTGACTCCATTCTGTTTGCCACACATTGCTGAGTCAATAAATCGTCATTACAAAATTTATTACTCATAGCTGACCACAGTTCTGTTATAATGACTGTTTTATTACATTTCATGTTTTACAATGCTGATGTAATCTGAAAGTAATAAAGTATGGGACGGCACTCTATAATCTGAAAAAGTGAGGTATTTTCCAAAAATGGTGATAACGAGTAGTACTCATCGAACTCTTTAACAGAAAAATGGATACCATGCATGTTGTAATTTGGCGCATACTTCAATTTTTCAGATTACGGCAGGGCAGTTCACAGCTATCTTACTGGCTCGGCTAAATTGATAAACCGGCTGATTTGCGTTTTGGGCGTAACTTATTTTGTAAACAAACATTGGACGGCCAATTCCTGCTAAATCAAGCATTTCCTAAGAAGACCACACCACGGTATGTATCCGACACAATAAGCTTTCATCTATCAGATAAGGGGGCTGCGAAATAGTGAGTTGACATCCAGGAAGGGGCGCCTAACATAGCTCTGGTCCTCACAAGTTCCAATACTCACGCTTCCACGGGTCTTCCGATGACAATTGACCGCCAGGCACTGTTGTCCTTCTGACATCAGCTAGAGTGAGAGGGCGCGTCCTGTGGGGTCTGCGTAGGATGTTGTGGGGTTTGACAGTGGGCTCTGTTGAACTTCTATAAAAAGCTACATGTGTCCCAAGCAGGCCCTATCAAAGCGACCGTGTGCCGCTCAAAGCGCACTAGCCTAGTCCTGGTGTTGGGTGGGACTTTAAGCAAATTTGACTCGAATGATCGAGCGTCTGTTCACCAAGGAGGTGCGGCTTCAACAGCGTCTGTTCTGGCATCCAGCGGCTGAGTATGAAATGCTATTCCCCAGAAGCTATACCTAAGATGGCAGCTCCATACCGGTGGATAGGAAACCTTGGGCCAACAACCTACTGTTCCCGAAACATAAATTTGTTCGAGAATCCGATAATGAAAGAATAAGGACTGATTTTACGGCGACGACTCTTAGCGCGAAACAACGGACACGAATAGGAACATGGAACGTTTTAACCCTAGTCCAGCAGGGTAAATTGGCACAACTTGCCAATGAGGCACGCCGCATGAAGCTTGAGATCCTGGGACTGAGTGATGTCCGTTGCCCAAACTTTGGAGAACACAGAACGCCGTCGGGACAAGTTCTGCTATACTCTGGTTTACAAGGTGAACACGCTCCCCGGCATCGCGGAGTTGGCTTCCTACTAAGCGCTCAGGCACACTCTGCGCTTATGAAGTGGGAACCTTTAAGTGAAAGGATAATCGTTGCCAGATTTAGAACACGGGTCCTTACCTTACTATAATCCAATGTTATGCGCCAACCGATGCTGCCGATCTGCAAGACAAAGAGAACTTCTACAGTCAACTCAATGCCGTCGTAGATTGAATTCGTAGAAGGGTGATATCAATATCTGTTTGGGCGACTTCAATGCGAAGATCGAATCCGACAACTCGAACCATGAGCGCATTATGGGACGCCATGGTCTCGGAGAAATGAGCAAAAACGGAGAGCTGTTCGCAGAATTTTGTGGTAATATCGACGTGGTGATCGGGAGATCGCTCTTTCCTCATCGACCGGTTCACAAGGTCACGTGGGTCTCGCGTGACGGCTTTACAGAAAATCAAATCGACCACATCTGCATCAGCCGAAAATGGAAACGGAGCCTTCTTGATGCACGGAATAAACGTAGTGCCGATATTGCGTCTGATCATCACCTCCTCATCGACGAAATACGCCTGCGCATTGCGCGGATTCGTCGGCAGGAGGAAAGAGTTGGACGACGATTCAACGCACGCCGACTGGAAGATGCCACGGTGAAATGGTCCTTCGTTGAAGAACTGGAGACGCGTGCTGCAGATATTCCGGAAGGTGGCAGCGTGAAGATCGATGCGACTCTCCGGCGACAGCAAGCCGGATTCCGTGCCGGAAGATCCTGTGTGGACCATATTGTCACGCTCCGCATCATTCTGGAGCAGGTCAACGAATTCGAAGAGTCCCTTTACTTGGTATTCATTGACTACGAAAGAGCTTTCGACCGTCTCAATCACGAGAATATGTGGGGCGCCCTGAGACGCAAGGGAGTTCCTGAGAAAATCATCGGCTTCATCGAAGCACAGTACGAGGTCTTTTCGTGTTGAGTGCTGCACAATGGGGTCCTGTCCGACCCTATCCGGGTCGTAGCTGGTGTGAGGCAAGGATGTATTCTATCACCGTTACTGTTCCTCATCGTAATCGATGAGATTCTGGTAGATGCGATTGACCGTGAACCAAACCGCGGGCTGTTATGGCAGCCCATAACCATGGAGCACCTAAACGACTTCGAATTGGCTGATGACGTTGCACTCCTCGCGCAACGGCGCTCTGATATGCAGAGTAAGCTCAACGACCTTGCCGAGCGGAGGTCATCAACGTCAACAAGACCAAATCGTTGGATGTAAACACGGTGACTCCTTCCAGTTTCACAGTAGCCGGGCAACCAGTGGAGAATGTTGAAAGCTTCCAATATCTTGGTAGCCAAATGGCGTCAGACGGCGGTACCAAGATCGACATAGGCGCACGGATCACTAAAGCAAGGGCTGCCATTGCGAGTTTAAGAAATATTTTGAAAAACAAGCAGATAAGTGAACGCACCAAAATACGAATTTTCAACTCTAACGTGAAATCTGTGCTGTTATATGCTAGCGAAACATGGTGTGTATCAGTGGAGAACACTCAACGGCTGTAGGTGTTCATTAACAGATGCCTGCGGTATATAATTCGGGCCTGGTGGCCTCACAACTGGATCTCAAACAACGAGCTCCATCGTCGTTGTCACCAGAGGCCGATAGCAACAGAAATTCGGAATCGGAAGTGGGGCTGGGTCGGCCACACTCTACGTAGGGGCCGTATCTAAGTACCGACGTAGATACGCTGGCTTATAGTCTCATCGAATCTGTGTCAAAAGGTTGAAGGACAAAGGGTCGAAAGGACAAAAGGTCGAAAGGACAAAAGGTCGAAGGGTCAAAAGGTCGAGGGACAAAAGGTCGAAAGGACTAAAAGACAAGGAATGAGTAGTGAAAAGATAGACGTAAGAAAAGAGTAATGAGCAAGTAAATGAGAAGTGAAAAGTGAGAAGTAAGAATTGATAAGTGAGAAATGAGAAGTGAGAAGTGAGAAATAAGAAGTGAGTAGTGAGAAGTGAAAAGTGAATAGTGAATAGTGAGTAGTGAAAAGTGAGAAGTGAGAAGTGAACAGTGAGTAGTGAGTGAGAAGTGAGAAGTGCGTAGTGAGAAGTGAAAAGTAAAAAGGAAGAAATGAGAAGTAGAAAGTGACAAGTGAGAGAGAAAAGACACAAGGATGTTAAAAAAGAAAGAAGCAAGTAACATGGAATTTAAAAATAGAAAAGAAATAAGGAACAAAGAAGAAAGAAATAAGTAAGAAAGAAGGAAAAAAAGAAGAAAAATAGAAAGGAAAAAGAAGGGATGAAGAACAATAAAAGAAGAAACAAGGAAGAGAGAAGCAAAAAAGAATAAATGAATGAAAAAGGGAAAAAGAAAGAAGAAATAAAAAAACAAGCAGAAACAAATGAAACAATAAGCAAGAAAGAAAGAAATAAGAGAGAAAGTATGAAGAAAGAATGCAGAAAAGAGGAAAAAATAAGGAAAAAAGAAGTAAGAAGGAAAAACGGAGGAAGAAAGAATGAAGAAAGACGGAAGAAAGAAATAAGTAAGGAAGCAGGTAGAAAGAAAAAAGAAACGAAAATGAAAAAGGTGAAAGAAAGGAAGAAGAAAAAAGGAAAGAAGAAAGAAGTTAGAATAAAAGTAGAAGAAGGGAAGAAGTAGGAAGGAAGACACAAGGAAACAAAAAAATAAGGTGGGCAGAAGAAGCAAGTAACAGGGAAGGACGACAGAAAGATGGGGGAAAAAAAACGAAGAAGGGAGAAATAAGGAAGTATAAAGGAAGAAAGAAAGAAGCCAAAAAGAGTGAAGAAAAAAAGAAGGAAGGAAAATTGTTTCCTGAAAATCTGAAAAAGGAAAGAAAGAAGGGAGGAAGAAGGAAGAAAGAGAGAAGAAAGAAGTTAGAAATATGGAAGGAAGAAAGAAGGAAGAAAGAAGTAAGAAAGAAGGAAGAAGAATGGAAGGAAAGAAGTAAGAAAGAAGGAAGAAGAATGGAAAGAAAGAAGTATATGAAGTAAGAAGGAAGAAAAAAAAGAAAGAAGAAAGAAAATAGAGGTTAAAAGGGAGACAAAATAATAAAGAATGAAGAAAAAAGAAGGGTCTTTCTTCATTTCGACCTTTTGTCCTTCGACCTTATGACGCAGTTTTTTTGTTTCGACCATTTTTCCCATCTATCTTTTGACCCTTCGACCTTTTGTCTTTTCGACCTTTTAATCTTCGACCTTTTAACCTTCGATCTTTTGTCATTAGACCTTTTGACCTTCGACCTTTTGTCCTACAACCGTCTCATCTGGCCAAGTTCGTCTATACACTTTTGCAACGTGGTACGAAATAGTGACTAGATCGCTATTCTTAGAACCTTATTTTAGATATCATCCAGTACTGGATCTAGTTCTAGTTTTAGGCTGTTTCTTCTTCTTCTTATTGGCATTGAATCCCCACACTGGGACAGAGCCGCCTCGCTTAGTGTTCATTAAGCACTTCTACAGTTATTAACTGCGAGGTTTCTAAGCCAAGTTACCATTTTTGCATTCGTATATCATGAGGCTAACACGATGATACTGATTAATTATTTTAGAGCGTCTTAGGGGAAATGCTACAAGGTTAAAAGACTATTATTCTTCTATTTACTTCCACTATTAACTTTTTTATGTATCAACAAGCAGATACGTATTTCGTTTCCTACTTGGAAACTTCTTCAGTGTTTGTTATCGACTCGATATCGGAGTCGATAACAAACACTGAAGAAGTTTCCAAGTAGGAAACGAAATACGTATCTGCTTGTTGATACATAAAAAAGTTAATAGTGGAAGTAAATGGAAGAATAATAGTCTTCTTAACGATGATACTTTTATGCCCAGGGAAGTCGAGACAATTTCCAATCCGAATTGCCTAGACCGCACCGAGAATCGAACCCAGCCACCCTCAGCTTGCCCAGCCACCATGGTCTTGCTTTGTAACCGCGCATCTTTCCGCACGGCTAAGGAGAGCCCCATTTAGGCTGTTTGCCTTCGGGTAATTAGTTCTCCTAACTCCTACATTGTATCTTCCTCCATATTTGGATTCCATACCATTTCTACTTCTGCCGTATACCTTTAAGTCAACTATTTTAGTCGGTATACCACTAATCGACCTCCAAGAATATGGCCATTCGCAGAAACTACTTCCAACAAAGCCTTTCGTATAGGTACACCTAAAGCGGTTTCGCTGCAGCAAGGGGCCTGCAGATCGAGGAATGCTATAGACGGAAACGGATACAGCAGACCCACCTTTTCCAGGAGAAGAAACACCGCCTGGCGCAAGTTCTATCAGAAGCTCAACCCACCCCGTAAAGATTTCGTGTCGCGAGCTGAGATGTGTAAAGGTAAGGATGGGAGCATCTTGAAGGACGTACGTGTGGTGATCGAAAGGTGGAAGCATCACTACGAGGAATACTTAAATGACACTGAGAGCACAGACAATGATAGTCTAGGCAGTGCAGGAGATGATTACGACGAATTCAGCGGATGATGGAAAGCTAACTAGCCCCTACCTTCAGGGAACACTTGCTTGCACAAATTGATGATCAGAATCTAGGAAACTGAACAGCTACCGGAAGAGTGGAAGGAAGGTAATATGCCCCATCTATAAGAAAAGCGACAAGCTGGAATGTGAGAATATTTGAGCGATCGCCATCCTTAATGCCGCCTACAAAGTGATATCCCCGATCATCTTCCGTTGCCTGTCACCAATAGTGAATGAGTTCATGGGAAGTTAATAAGCCGGCCTCGTTGAAGGTCGCTCGACAACGGGCCAGACCTTTACTGTACGGCAAATTCTTCAAAAATGCCGTGAATACCAGGACCGAACGCACCATCGATGTCGATCTCAAGTCGACATACGACAGTATAGATCACGTAGAGCTATGGAAAATTATGGACGCGAACAGCTTCCCTGGGAAGCTTACCAGACTTATCAAAGCAACGCTGGAAGGTGTGAAGATTTCAGGTGAACACTCCAGTTCGTTCAAATCTCGCCGGGGACTAAGACAAGGTGATGGGCTTTCGGGCCTGTTGTTCAACATTGCGCTAGAAGGTGTCATGCGGAGAGCCGGGTGTAACAGCCAGGGTACGATTTTCAACAGATCCAGTCAATTTATTTGTTTCGCGGATGACATGGACATTGTCGGCCGAACATTTGCAAAGTAGGCAGAACTGTACACCCGCCTGAAACGGGAAGCCATGAAAGTTGGACTGGTGGTGAATGCATCAAAGACAAAGTACATGCTAGTGAGCAGAAACGAACGCGACAGGTTCTGCCTAGGATGCAGTGTTATAATGTATACGATAGACGGGGGTACTTTTGAGGTAGTCGATGAGTTCGTCTACTTTAAATCCTTGCTAACACCTGATTGTTAGTCGTGAATTACGAAGGCACATCATTTGTGGAAGTCGGGCCTACTACTGACAGGAAGGGTACAATGGGCAGGGCATGTTGCAAGAATGCCAGACAACAATCAAGCTAAAACTAATGATAAGTTCCTGTTTGTAGTAATACGGTTTTCTTCCACAGTGGTGTTGTGTGTTGGTGCGGAAACAGTCCTTCGATTACTGTCCTTTTTTTTGTTTGGGCGTTGGACCACTGCGTCCATTGAGTTGAACTTTTGTGGTATTTGCTATTAACTACGCATCTTGTAGGTTGATCACCATTTCTCAAGTAAACAACCTAAGACGCGTCTGTTTCCAGTCCGGCAAAATTGAGTTAATAAAACTCACTACCTTTCCAGGATTTGCGTTCCAAATTTCACCTGGTTGCATAAAGCCACTATTTAGAAATTTGGATCTACATTTGTACAATGCATAACAACTGCAAAGCAGATGTTCCGAGGTTTCACGTTCCATGTTACTGTCCTTAGCTCTTTTGGGCACCACTCTGGCGGTTTCTTTGGGCTACCAACCATTGCCATAGTGACCTTATATGCATCTCCAATAAGTTTGCTCTTGCATTCAAGTAGCCTTGTTGAGCTTGATTTGTGAGAGCAGCTTATGCCATCCACGAAACATATGTTTACGATCTTCTCTTCAAATATCGTTGTAGGTTCTCTGTATCCTACTTCCTGCTCGATAAAAGCTGCGACGGAGTTCAGCGGTCCTTCTATTCCAGCAATAGATTAAACGGCAAGCATGTCGTGGCTGTACCTTTCTCGCCATAGTTACATCACAGGCCCGAGTTAATACTGCAAAACAACTCGCCCGGACTAAGTTTCAACAGATTGCACTCAAATCAAACTGCTTTCGATAGCATATCCTTGTCAAGGGCTTCCGTTTGTTCCGAAGGGAGAGTAGTGTGCCATGGCTATAACCGGATGTGTATTTTTTTCGCTCTGTCATTTTTTGGTGTTCCAGCATCCCATGTGTTTGTGAAGTGATAGAAAAGAAAAGGTGTACGTATAAGGAATTGTCCAGTGGAGTTCCTTAATATACAACCAACTCGGTAAGCTCGTTCCATAATTCGTAAGTACGTTGCATTTTAAGTTTTCCACTTACATATTTTGCACGCTGGATTTTTTTTCGCAGATGGTGTAATTTTCAATAATACATCAATTCAAGACAAAATTTTCAAAACGACAAAGCTTTCGTAAACAAAGATTCAAACGACGATTTGACAAATCTGATAGCTCTCCCATGCAAACCAACACCATCAACAGGTAGCGGAAGCCTTTATCTACCTATTGATAGTGTTAGTTTGCGTGGGAGAGCTATCAAATTCGTCAAATCGTCGTTAGAATCTTTGTTTACAAAAGCAGATAAGTCGTTTTGAAAATTTTGTCTTGAATTATATGTCGTGACCAAGGTCGTGCCACTAAAAATCGAAGTAAAATTTACTACGTTGCACTTAACCAACCTCTCATTTTAACTTTCAAACCGTTTTTAATTTTAAATTTACTGCGCATTTTTAAGTCTTGCATGGATCGCCCGCCTCATAGAATTCCTTCTCGTTTTCTAGGCGCGGCGTGAGTCATGGGCGTTAACACAGTTTCTCCGTATCATAATTATGAGAATACTATATGTATTATATGAGGGTGAAAATTTTAAAACTTGGAAATGATAATTTATGTTTTTTATCAAGGAAAATATGAGATCCTTCCACGGCATCGATAACGTTGAGCCAGTAAGCAAAAATGTCTCAGAGACGCACTTGATTGGCCAAAATACAGAAGAAATTGTTTTTGAACGGGAGAAAATCAAAAGGCCCTCAACTATTGGGGCTGAAAATGACTTGAAAAATAATAGAAGAGCAAATGTCTTTAAGATAAAAATTACAATGATGTATAATTAGGAAGTGCTTCTTCTTTTGAAGTAAACATGCACACTTATAATTCTAATTTTACCGATTACCGAGAATCCAACAGCCGAGATATTGGTAATAGTTTCGACGAATTTCGGTAAAAATTTTACCTATATTTCGGTAAACTTTACCGAGTCATTGGTAATCGTTACCGAGATCTCGGCAAAACAAATTTACCAAGGTCTACAAAATAATTGAAGAGCGTGGTATGTAGTTTTCTTTCTGATTTTAGCAAAGTGAAAAAATCTTTTTGAACAAAATATTACGCCTTAAGCGCTTTTTAAATGTGAGAATCTACAGAAGGCAGTTTAATAATAAGTTATAACATTTTTATCCAATGATGCTGAAATTTTGAAATGAATAGAGTTGCTAATGGTTAGAGTATAAAAATAACTATCAGTACAGAGTGAAAAAACTTCACTATTCCATTTACTTCCACTATAATCACTTCGTATCAACAGATATGTATTTCGTTTTCTACTTGAAAACTTCTTCAGTGTTTCGTTATCGACTTTTGGCCAAGGATGTTATCGATCATTTAGTAATCTGCCTTCGATCATTTAGTAGATTATCAATAACTCATTCCAGAGGATAAATTTCAAAATGTGTTGTATGGTGGACTTCTAGTGCAAAGATTTATCTACAACTCTGCCTAACAGTTTGTTGTTTGAATTTTACTTATAACGGAGCTATATCGCTAGTAGCAGTAACTTAGACTAAATGATTGCATATTTTGTCATCATTTAGTATGAGTATAGCAACTAGCACCGTAACTCCTTTAATAGTGGAATTCGAACATCGACCTGTTAAGAAGAGTTGTAGAAACTTCGCACTAAAAGTCCACAATACAATACATTTTGAAATAAGGACTCTGGAATGAGTTATTGCCAAACTACTAAATGATCGAACGCAAATTACTAAATGATCGATAACATCCTTGCTTTTGGCAATAACAAGACGTGTGTTAGGGAGTGCTTGTGTTATGAATCATAAAAATTGCTTATAGTGCGATAATATATTGAGGAATCTAACGCTTGTCGCGATTTGTTTACGTATTTACTACGTGTAGAAATTGACTAAATTATGAGTTGGCGTTCATTTTTTTAACTGATCTCATCCAAAGCACGCGTTTTCTTACTCCAATAAAAGTGTTGGACATAAGAGAGAGAAAAAGAAGAACAACGGTGTTGTGTAGAAATAACAGCATAAAAATCGTCATGGAGATTTTGTTAGTTTTTCATAAAACGTAAATCGCATGTTGTAACTATAATGCACCAGTGTAGCTCTAAAAAGTGTTGAAAAATTGTTTGAAGTAAACACTTTCTTCACCAACGTGTATTATAAATGTGTGATTTTAGTGCGCGTGTGATCTTATAACCTCTAGCATGCAGAACGATCGTGCGATCATAGAAATTTAATTTCTACTTTGTGCGGGTCAATAATCGCGCGATCATCGAAACATTTTATTCTGCTTTGTGCGATCGATAAGTGAATTAATTAGTGTGCGTTTGATAGTGTTTTTGTGTAACCTCGGCATACCGTTTACCAAATCGAGCCCTGCTACACTCCCTTTCCCATATATCCAACATCTCAGTGATTTCTCGTGGAAGTGCAGATGACTCGTCGGCTCCCATCAAAGCGAGTTTCACGTCAACATTATCCTACCTATTTCCTAATTGACCTGCATTCGGACACGGCCGGCGCTGGTATTGCTTAATTTTGGGTCACCATATTTTACACATTGAGGTTGATGTTAGTCCCAAACATCATCTGTTGGTTCTCTGTGTAATTACAGCTGACCTGGCAATAACGGAGGAGCAACCGTGGGCGGTCAATCATGCTCATGCTCATGCTCATATCCTTGTCAAGAGCTTCCGTTTGTTCCCTCTCTGTGACGCAGTAACTCCTGTACCTGTGCACCTCTTTTCATCCATTCGAGTTCAACCATTTTAGTAGAGCAGAGTTTTCCGATGGCATAGCAATACTTACCCACAACAAAAGGATGGTTTAAACCTGGGAGTTGCGGACTCGATCGATTCTAATTTTCAAGATATTCTCGTTGAAACCCGCGAATTTCGTCTCAGTGTTCCATGTTCACGCTATGGTTTTCTTACATTGAATTATTATTATGTTTTTCTTGATTGATGACTTGTGAGGGAAGTCAGATTTTTTCTTTTTTTTGGAAAAGATGTTTAATTTTGATACACATAGTTAAGTTTGCCATCTTAGGGTGTTTTTAAGAGATATTGCGAAAAAAGATTCGGCTGCCGCTGGGACTTGAACCCACACTATTCCATTTAGTACACGGACGTATTACCAATTATACAACAGCTGCCCTTGCGAGAAGTTGTTCCATAACCAGCTAATAAGGATGGGATATCAGTCAATTCCCCGTATCTATCGAATCTGCTTTGGCAACATTTCACACCCTGTTCTCTTTACCCAACTATGTGTATCAGAATTGAAAAACAGTCGGTTGCGTTTGAATCACAAACATGTGCTTCTATTTGTCGTATTGAGGCGGGTTTGCTTCTGCAACGACAATAGAGGCTCGCTTGCCACCGAGCGTCCGACCAGCAGCGGTGTGTGATACTGCAGGGTATCATCGTTTCTCTTTTTCTTGATTGATGACTTGTGAGGGAAGTCATTTAGTCCGTGTACTAAATGGAATAGTGTGGGTTCAAGTCCCACCAGCAGCCGAATCTTTTTTCGCAATATCTCTTAAAAACACCCTAAGATGGCAAACTTAACTATGTGTATCAAAATTAAACATCTTTTCCAAAAAAAAGAAAAAATCTGACTTCCCTCACAAGTCATCAATCAAGAAAAAGAGAAACGATGATACCCTGCAGTATCACACACCGCTGCTGGTCGGACGCTCGGTGGCAAGCGAGCCTCTATTGTCGTTGCAGAAGCAAACCCGCCTCAATACGACAAATAGAAGCACATGTTTGTGATTCAAACGCAACCGACTGTTGTTCAATTCTGATACACATAGTTGGGTAGAGAGAACAGGGTGTGAAATGTTGCCAAAGCAGATTCGATAGATACGGGGAATTGACTGATATCCCATCGTTATTAGATGGTTATGGAACAACTTCTCGCAAGGGCAGCTGTTGTATAATTGGTAATACGTCCGTGTACTAAATGGAATAGTGTGGGTTCAAGTCCCACCGGCAGCCGAATCTTTTTTCGCAATATCTCTTAAAAACACCCTAAGATGGCAAACTTAACTATGTGTATCAAAATTAAACATCTTTTCCAAAAAAAAAAAATTATTATTATGTTTATCTTTTTTGAATGAATTGCAAAGAATTCGCCGATTTACTGCATTGCACAAACTATTGTGACGATTGTAAAATTGTTCCATGCTGTTAACTTTTATAGAATTCCTCGAGAAATTTAAAATGCTACAAATGAGTTTTGTTAGAAATGAATTTTAATTAGTAAAAGCGGATTTACACGTGTACTCTCCCTGCGTTGTTCAAAATGCTCACAAACTCTCTCGATGCGATTGATACTTGTTGACAGCTTGCGGTGGAGATTTTTTGACAATAATTTTGACTCTATCCGCAGCCCCCAGGTCTAAACGACAGTATTAGAACGGCGTGCAAAGGTGGAGAATGAGATACGAACTTGTTGTGGCTACTCGATCATGTAAGTGATGAACTTATTATATTAGACAAAAAATCATTAAAATAAAGATTTAAAAAAATACTCGATTGTGTATTCAATATAAGACAAAAGTTGGAAATATATGATGGGCTGGACGCATTTCTATAGTGCCGCTTAAAAAAACCAGTTTGCTTCAATTCGAATTGGTTGAAAAGTGTTGAAATCATGTAGACAGATGATGCACAGAGTTAAAACGAGTATGACACCATTGCTAGTTGAAACAGCATGAATTATATTCACAACCTTCACCCCTGCTCTTCAGAAAATGGCGATGCCCTATGCAACATGTACGTTTCTCCATTCTATAGTCTAACGTTTTCCATGGAATTCCCTCATAACTCTGCTAGAGGCAGGTCACCAACACCGGACCGTTTAAAGCCATCTAGGTTTATGTGAGGGAACTGGAGAAAAAACATACAAAAGCTTCAAATAACCACATTTTACTCGCTGCATAACCTTTTTCTCCCAGCATGGACAACTTTGACCCCATAGACACTGTTTCTTGTTTTTTCGAAATCTTTCAACTAAGGTATGGGTCATCTGTGTACATCTATGGCTCAAAACCGCCCATTCTCTTTTGGTTGAAATCGGTCCAAGGGAGCATCAGGGCACCAAATAGAACGGAATAGGAAAGCGTTGCATCAAAAAATTAGAAATAAGTTTTCTCCATACTAGTTTGAGCCACTCTGTGTAGTATACGTCCTTCTATTTGTTATGTATGATGCATAAAGATGTCAGATATTCATATTGTTCCATTTGACGAGGAAACCTTCCTAGTTAGAAATTATTTTGTTTTAATGAACGAAACATTAACTACACTGGTTTATGTCAGTATTTGAATAACTTGTTTGTACATACATATTATAAAAACTTATTTTATTTTTTAGAACTCCTGGGAAGGCTTGAAATTTATTAGTTATGCGCTAATTCAATTCCATGGGAAGTAATTGTACGATTTTCGTTATCTTATATGATCCGAATGTAAAAAAAACCTCCACGCCCATTTACTGCAGATACAAGCAGCGTAAAAGTGTGTCTTTCCCATCCAAATACATTCAACAAAATCCAATTAAAAGAATTGATTCTTAATTATAATAAAAGAGCGCAACTTGTCACCAGCCCCTCCTCTTTGAGTATTTATAATTCGAAATACTAAACATGTGTAATGACGCACTCGCGTATGAGAGCAAACTCGAAACATAATGCTGAATTATGGATGCCGCTGTCAGACCTCCAAAACCATTGCCCAAGCACTAATTTCCTACTGTGATTATAATTATCATTTAATAAATCTCTGTTTAACTCGTCGCAATTAATTTCCACAGACAAGGCCGCTACGAAGTGAAAGAAACCACAACACGACGACCAACGTTCGGGAAACCACTCAGTGATGAATTTTCCGGAGAAGTGAACGGTCCAAACCAGCAGAACGATTTCGGGTGAGCTTGTTCGCCTTTAGATAGCAATCTCTTTCTTTTCTCTGCTGTAATGCAGGTGGTATTCTCTATCTGACAGGATCAATCAGCGGTTCGGCGGCCCGGGTAATGGACAGTTTTCGCCCAACCCGTATGGAATAAATCCGGGCTACGGAGGCGGAAATCCCTACTTTGGAGGTGGGGGTGGTGGTGTAGGTGGTTTTCCTCCACAGGGCGGTTTAGGCGGAGGATATGGCGGAGCATATGGAGGAGGTCATGGTGGAGCATACGGTGGGGGATACGGTGGAGGGTATGGAGGAGGTAATGGAATTTTGGTTGGGCCTGAAGGGCCTACCGGAATAATAGGACGACCCTACAAAGGTTTCACCGGAGGTTATCCCGGAGCCACTCCTTATGGGCCTTACGGTGGATTCGGAAATCAGGGAAATTTCGGAAGGCCAGGTCAAGGTTACTATCCTCAAGGTCAGGGTCAATTTCCTGGAGGAGGATATTATGGCAGCCAAGGTGGCCAGTTTGGTCCGGCACAGTTTGGCCCGGGACAGCTCGGTCCGGGGCAATTCGGGCCTGGTCAGTTTGCTCAAGGGCCAGCAGGTGGACCTGGTGGGTTCGGACCAGTAGGAGGAGGACCAATAGGAGGAGGACCTTTTGGAGGTCCTTTCGGTCCACAGTTTGATCAAGCAAAACAAGCCACAAAGAAAGTTGAAAAGAAGTCGATTTGAGTGATATACTGCTGCTGAATTTGTGATATATTGTTGAAATGGTTAAAATAAAATAGAAATGACATTGTTTTCTAAACTTACCGATTGTTGTGATGACAATTATAGAATAGAACAAAGCTCCGAAAAATGTCCATTGGATTTGATCGACGTCTTCTATTCCATCCCAGCCATCCTTTTTCATCGCAGTCAGAATCTCCTTCTCGAAAGACTAGAATAAAGCGAAAGAGCAAACAGTTCCCGTTTAAATCGACGTTGTGGCAATAATAATTAATATCCGAAGCACCATTCGACAACCAACACAAATAGGAAACTAATTAAAGCAGACATCGATAACAGGCATGACACTGAAAGGTTTCCGATTGTGGAGAAGCAAGAAGGTTTTTCATTACCTGCAAATGAACGATGGCGGCTTCGGTCCAGTTGTGCTGATGCAGTACCGGTTTGTCGTTAGTCATTTTCCAAATTGCATCCGTTAGGTTGACACGAATTGAACTGATGCCCTTTTTCACCTGTGCAGTTTGCGTATTGGTAGGAAAAAAATGAAATAAAATTAGAGATGCTTTTTCCTTAAAAGCTAATAGGAAGTTTAGTGCAATAACTGATAAAGGTATCAGAACATCGAATGAAGGTGCCTTTTTTACTATTTTTTAACATTTACCTGATGGAAAAAAGTGAAAAATAGAAAGAAACAGGAGATGCAAAGAAGAATGGAACATGCTTCTGGGAAAGAAGCTCTAGATAAGGACTTCAATATGCCAAAGGCGAAACACAGAGTAGTCCGCATAAAACTCGTATAATTTTTGTTTGTGACTACGAAATCTAAACCGTTTTCGAATAATAGAAACTCAGAAGTAGTGATAGAGAGTTTGTATGAATTTTAGGCAAATTCTCTCATTTTATGCAGGCAAACTATTTAAGGTTCAAAAACGGACCATGGCGATCGCATTTGATCTTGTGACATTTTCGATTCCGAATCAACCCATCAAGCCCACACATGTCAATAGATCGTGTGTAACTTGCAGTTCAATCATGCCTCAACCAAGTCTACTAAGTTCTTCAAAAAGTTCCGGAATGTGGATAAATTAGACTACCAGGTCAACATCGTTCTGTACGTCAACGACGTCAACTCATTAAGACCAAGCCCGTTCATAGAGCCTTTGTATTTAACTTGCAGTTCAATCATGCCTATCCCAGGTGTTTGGAGTTCAGATCGATTAGTCTGTCAGGGCAATCACGCTCTGTACCATACCGATGTCAGCCTATCAAGCCCACACATGTCCATAGTGCCTTTGTGAATAACTTTTCAAACATTCCCTATCCAGGTGTTCTAAGTTCTTTGAACTGTTCCGGAGTTCGCACAAATTAGTCTACCAGGCCAACAACATTTTATACCACACCGCCGTAAACCCATCAAGCCCACACGTGTCCAAAGAGCATTTGTGTATACCTTGCAGTTCAATTATGCCTCTACCAGGTGTCCAGTCCTCTAAACTATTCCGCATCGCACATCAATTGGTCTACCAGGTCAACTACATGTGGTACATAACCTGTTTGATCTGGGGGTCCAACTGATTTGAACTCCGGAACAGTTTGTATAACTAAGAACACCTGAACAGCGAATGTTTGATTTGGAAATTATACACAAAGAACTTGATGGGTTGACGTCTCTGGGGTATAGAGCGTAGTAGACCTGGGAAACCGATTGATCTGAACTCCGGAACAGTTAGAAAAATTTAGAACGCCTGGTTCTTTTTTTTTATTCCTTTATTTATTTGATAGGCACTCTATGTTACTTAACCGCTACTGTGCCGAGATCTACTGTGGTATTCTGCAGCCAGAATCCACACAGAATCCATTTTTAGATTTTTCTATTAATCAGTGTTGTTGTCGTTGCTAGTCCATTTCGTCGTGAGTCCATTGTGTTCGTTTTGTCCATGTCGTGTATCCAATGATCGTTGCATTGTCCGGTTGCCATTTATCCGGGTAACGTTGAAGGAATGCCTCCGAGAAGAACAAGTGGTCAGTCGTCATCAGTCATCAGGTGAGGCATGCACCCCAATACGCCACCGCATAGGCTGCGCATCCGGCGACTGACGAGGGTTTTGGTGGAGGGGCTGGGAAACCCATGACCATTCGCTTGAAAGGCCTACTACGCTACGGGACCCCCCTACACACCTGGTTCTATTGACATGTATGTACTTGATGGGTTGGCTGGCTCTATAGGCATGTATGTACTTGATGGGTTGACGGCGGTGTGGTACAGAAAGTAGTTGGTCTGGTAGACTAATTGATCTGAACACCGGAACAGTTTGGAGAACTTAGAGCACTCGATTCAGGCATGATTCCAAGTTGAACCCAAAGGCTCTATATGGACATGTGTGGGCTTTACGGGTTGAAGTTGTTGTGGTACAGTGCGTAGTTGACCTGGTAGACCAATTGACCTGAACTCCAGAACGATTTGGAAAGCCTGGAACTTCTGTACAAAAAATATTGATTGTATTACGTAATTTATCTCATCCTGAATAGTTTTGAACACATTTATGAAAAAAGCCGGTTCAAGATCGTTTGAGAAATATCTTATATATAGTCATTTAACCGCGTTTTTTCTTTTCCAATATAGTAGACCCTTCCAAAGGCATCTAGGGATATTCAAAAAGTTCATTTATTCAAAAGTTCCTTATGGAATAGTAGTAAACTATGCTTAAATTCATTGAGTAAACCGAATTTTACTATTTTTCGATTGGCAGCGTCCTGACTTACGGCATTCCAAGGAAAAACTGAACACCCCTAGAAACCAAACCACCATAAACTACATGAGATGGGTTAAAGAACAATAAAAGAATTTTGAAAATTGATTTGAATTTTATTTTTCTCTTGGATCTATATAATCTGGTAAAATTTAAAACGAGGTACTTATCTAAAGACATCCTGAATACGAGAATCTGCATCGAGGGATTTCAGTAATGATGGCAACTGATCTACTTCAAAGTTGAAATTTAACCACGTTAACCAATCCCACCAAACTACCAAAAGGCCCACTCCAGGAATTTATATATATTGTTCCGCATAAGCAGGAGTTGTTTTTTTTTCTTGATGCGACGTGGTCCAATCTACCTTCTACCGATTCTCTCCAAAGTTAAATTTCACGTAAAGTACAATAGTTCTTTCAAACCACCGCACAGCGGTGCGTTTGGCGAAAATCGTGAACTTTTTTCTTACCATTCCAAAGTTTTGATTTTTTTTGGATCAGTGTCTTCGGGAATAAGTTTTACACAAATATGGTGCATCGAATGACCAAAAGACGTAGTTCCAATTTTTGCCACAGATGACGTTGCAAAATTTAACTTCTAATAAACGATTTTTAAATATGGTGTCTTTGACAAAATTCCAGTCATCGAACACATAAAACGAAACATACAGTATTCCAATGGTAATTTGACTTGATCATAAACTTCCTCTTTTCTAATGTCTGGAAAAACTAAAATTCTGGACGGATAACGTATCATAGCGGCAGGCAGGATTCAATTTGGAAATCAGTTTGTGATTTGTCAAATGATTTACCTCTCAAACCCTAACAGCACAATTCGGATCGATCTGGTTGCTGCAACTCAAATGCAACCGAATTGAAAAACCTTTTCACCACATGTGTGCTACTCGGGAATGCAGTCTTGATGCAGTCAAAATTGTACAACTTACGGGCTGCGCTATAATCCTCAATTCAATCACGAAGAGTGGACGCGAGGGCCGCACAACAGCTGTCACAAGATGACGCTCGGCAGTTGTGGTCCCAGCGAAAAGGAATCTTCGAATGCAGTCGCCGGCAGCAGCACTCAGGAGAAAGAAAATCGGTAAATCATTAAGTGGCCGTCGGTCAGGACCAGCAGTTTATGCAAGGAAAGAGTTTGATATTTTGATTTGAAATTTATTCTCAAGATTCAGTTTTTGGGTGTGTTGCTGTTTGTAAAATAAATCGTTCCTTTTTAGGACCACTATTTTTATAGAAAACAAATTTAGGCAGAGATAAATGTTCTACAAAGTGCAAATCATTATCGCTTGGTAGCAGCGGGGGTCAGAGGGAAACGCTGTTAGTGAAAAACGCATTATTAACGATAAATAGGTTCAACACAACCACCATTTTTACACAAGAGAAGGATGGACCGAGACAAGTTTTCTTCAAAGTACAAATCGTAATCACTTGACAAGTTCCAGCAAAATCATAAGGGCTCTTGGGAGGGAGACGCTGCAAACATTTATTCGCATGGTTGATTCTTAATATTTTTTTGAATTTGTTGATTTCTGGTTTTGGTTTATTTATTGGATTATTGGGAAAAATCGATTCTTTTCCGGACCAATATTGTATGCAATTTGAGAAGAATCTCATCAAAATACAAAATACAACCAAATGGTGACTGTAGAAGCTTCAATTACCATCATTTTACATAAAAGAGGCATCCCTTTCCCTTGCCGGTTGCCGGGAAGAAGTTTGTCGGAATGAAAATTCCGGTGTTGTTGAAGGTGATGATGGGCCGCTGGACGTTTGCGCTCTGTCCATTCCACGACAGTGACCTCCAGATATCGAGTAGTACTGCAGTTGAACTGGGGAAGGCGGTGAGCGCCAGGACAAATATGTTAATCAGGTTATTGATTGAATAGTTTTCGCTTTTTAATATAGAAAGACAGCTGAACTAGTGATAATGCTGTGCTGATGGAAATAATAATGCTCATTCTTCTTTGGAATGACTTCGTTCTTTAGGGCATCAAAACATTTCAGCCTTTGCCCTTCGTCATTTTCGTTCTTCAACACCTTTTAAACTTAGTATATATTATTTCGTTATATGTGGCCATATCCGCCATCGTCAATTAAAGATATGTATCTCTTGCAATGTATAGTCTGCGCAATGACCGTCCTTTCGTAACATAGCAATAATCAAAACCGTTCAAACGAACGACAAAAACCTGACATAGGCACAACATTGCGTAACAGACTGAATGCAATGATTTCTTTGGTTTCATAGAAAAAACGTCCAGTTTCAATATTGCATTTCGCATCGAAATCATCCCCAACAGCACCCAACTGTTTAGATCCAACAGGGCAACCACCAATTGATTGCCGACGACAGCATTGGCACCAAATACCTTTTCAGTTTGGTTCCAATTGAATCGGAAAGCTACAATTTGCGATGATTGAAGTTTCCAGGCAGCCAGCAGAGAGATGCAAAAACTTTTCTCCAATTGCATCACTATCCCGTTTGGCCAGCCAAGCGTATCCTGGAGCTGAACCTGAACTGCAAAACCAAAAGAGCAAGGTTGCATCCGTCTCCGGGCTTCGACTTCTTTTTCTCCAATTGATTTGCTTCGCATCGACAATTTTCTATACGGCATTCCCTGCCTCCAGCGCACCGAGATAATCGAACTGTTGACCAAAGTTGAGGAAATGTTTTTCCTAGCCGGCGGTGTAGGGTGACGTAAATCAACAAAGATTGAAGAAGGTGGTGAAAATGCTATCCATTCTACTTTGGTGAGTCAATTTCACACAAAATTCAATCGCTTGATATGTTTTCTTTTGGCAAACTCTATAGAACAAACCTGATAAAAAGTGGTAGCTCCTTGTTTTAAAGATTCTGTTGAAAGGAAAATACCACTCCCTTTGGTCCACATTGAGGGTACAATTAAATTAACCTCAAAAACGCAAGAGGAACCTAATCAAGCAATACCCAAAATACTGCTGTGAACTTCATTGCTTGGTTTCCGCTTCATCGGAGGGGGATGGAAATGCTTCGTTGTTGAGTTTTCGTCCCCTCTCGCAGACTGCGGCAGCCTAAAAAGCAGAAAATGAGAATTGTCGAAGGCCAATAAAAACCGAGAAAGTTCATTGTCGGCAGGCACACTGGAAATCGCTTCATTACAAGCGTTTGTGCTCCAATTAAATAAAAGTTACAAATTTGGGGAATAAAATGTGTGGAAAAGTTTCTTGTATAGTTGAGTACATGGCGAAAGCGGGTAAAGGTACAGGAAATGTGAAATGTTTTCATTCATTCAGCTTCGAGAAATCCATAAACATCATACAGTGGAAACATCTTGATGAAACATTGGGCGCTCCATATAAAAATAAACATATATATAAACGATTTTTTGGGAGTTCAAACAACTGTCCATCGATTTAGAACAAAATTTTATTATGCGGGAAGGGTGATTTGAACAACCCTGAAAATGCTTATTAATATACTTATTGTACTGTAAAAACAAGATTTTTAAAAGAAAAATCAGAGTCAGATTTACTTAACCAATCAATTCAGTTTGTCGCTTGACGAATTGAGATATTGTGTCTGTGCGCATGGTATTGTGTGCATGTTTTCCATATTAATAGTTTTGATCTTGATTTGTCGATAGTTTGTTTTGTTGTAGGTAAACTGTTCCATTTTCCATCTCACTGAACATATATTCATCTCATCGCAAAACAAAGAAATACAGCACAAATCTCGTTGCTTCTTTATGCTAACATACGTGCCCATTGCTGAAAATCACAAAAAAAAATCATAAAATAACAAATCAAATGCCTTTTCAATGCTTTGTTTTTGATGGGATGGAAATGGGAGCTACGAGATGAAGTGCCGAACCGTTCGCCTATACATATTTTTACCTCAACGACGCAACCGCATTGTGCGTTTCTCGTGCTTCGCCAGTAACTTTTGTTTAAGTTTACTTTTTTTAATACCTACATAAGTCTTCGTCGCGCGCGAGTTATCGAACCAACTGTGTGAAATTAGTTTCCTTCTACAATCTTCCATCATGCCGTGTGGTGTTAAATCTTGCAACATAAACGATGATTGTTATTTGTGGAAATGCGAGTACTGCAATAAGCGATTCCATGCAGCATGTATCGGAGTTCAACGACATCGGGAGGAACTCATCACTGCGTTTGTGGCTCCTTTATGTGCGGACTGTCAGGAAATTCTACGGAAAGAGGCCGACGCACGCATAAGAAAGAGTTTATAAAGGCTATTCGTACCCAGGCGGACGCGAACCATCGTATTATTGCCGACCTGAAGAACTTTTATCCAGTGTCATTGCTGTTTGAAAGCATTGAGCACCTGCTCAATGATGTAAAAAACGTGCTGGCGACGACCAACAAAAATAACGAAAGCTTATGCATTTCGCTAAATGAACATAGGAAGTCGTGTGACTCACGTGCGACCTCGACAATTGCCGACATCTGCAAGTCGAATAGGGCAAAAGACCCGATAGTCGTGGGTGTTCCTATAGTTGCGGTAGTGTTATTTTAACAAAATCTACGTACTTAACGCAGCAACCCATATTGTCTATCAATTTGTTGACCTGTCATTACTCGAAATAAAAGAAAACAGATAAGAAGATCCCTCCAAATCGGTAAAGTATGAACAAATTACAATATCTTTTTCTCGGCTTTGCGCCAATAGTTGCGGTAGTGTTCCAATAGTTGCGAGTCCCATAAGAAAACAATGGGATTCGTAACTATAGGAACACAAATTAAAAAATACCGCAACTAATGGAGCACTGCACCAATAATTGGAGGTATCATTTTAGGTAACAATAATGGTTTCTGCAGCGTTTGGAATACTTTTCGTTTAAAATATAATTGATGAGCTGTTGGATAAGTACTTAAGGTAAGCGACATGAAATATAGATGTGGTGTAAGCGAAGAAACAGTGGTGGAACGTGCTTAGTTCCTCCACTATTGGGTCTTTTGCCCTACGGCATTGTCGCAAAAAAATATCAACTTTTTGACGAGAGGCTGATTTGCCTACAAAATGACGTGGTTCTTTTAACAAAAAGTACCGAAACACTGGCATCGTCGAGCCAAGGAGCAAAACTTCAGGAAATTCACGATGAAGTAAAATTTGTGTCTGCGAATATATCCACTCCAAAATTAAATGCAGCGGGAACCGGTCAGTCGAAATCTCTGGAGGGAGAATTATCAGAAAATAGTAGTAGCGAGTGAATGCTAGTAATAGACCCCTTAACGACTGAAATTTACTTCAGTTGCTCCGCTAGAGCGAGCTTTTTGATAAATTGCAGCTCTGTAGCACCAAATGACAAGCAACAGGTATCAGCAACGTGCTTCGTTCATTAAACTAGGGAGTGAGTGCTAGTAATGGGCCCCGTGCGAATAATGAACCCCCTGAACAAAACCCCAAATTAAACGCTAGAATAGACTATTTTCTGCAGACTTCCGTCGGATGGTGTTGCTTTGTGTAACAGGACAACAGTACCAAACTGGAAAGCAGGAATTTAGTTATACTGACTGTCGCGACCGGCCGTATTCTCGACAGTCCATTGTTGACTGTCCATTTTTGCGGTGCAGGTGGATTTGAATCCACAGAGAGAGCGAGGCCGCACCGGACCTGGAATGCCGTCTCTTGTCGTTGCTTCCGGGTATGAATCCACAGAGAGAGCGAGGCCGCACCTTACCTGGAATGCCGTCTCTTGTCGTTGCTTCCAGGATTGAATCCACAGAGAGAGCGAGGCCGCACCGGACCTGGAATGCCGTCTCTTAAGGGTGCTGTCGGGTTTTAATTCCTAGAGAGAGCGAGGCCACACCGGACCTGGAATGCCGTCTCTTATCGTTGCTGTCGGGTTTGAATCCACAGAGAGAGCGAGGCCGCACCGGACCTCACGCTTAAAGTCAAGTACACATCGCATGAATAGCTTTCACACATCACGGCGACGCCTTGGCCAACTCTCACTATGAGTGAAAATTTTGTGTGAAACATAAGCAGTCGCTGTGTACTGTCTCACATGTGCATGATATGTGTAAGTGAGTTTGCCTCGAACTGTCAAAGTCCCTTCGGGTCGCTATGATGGCGAACGTGTGCAGAATGTGCTGCAAGAAATCGTACTTTTTCGGAGGTTTTTCATTTTGCTTTGATGGCGGAACAAAAAAAAAGTGCGTATACAATCATCGCACTTTGTTTTGTTGATCGAAACGATTGGAGAAGCCTCCGAATAAGTATGGAAAAGTTGGCTTACTTTAACATTAACAATTGAGGTTAGGTTCGATTTCCGACTGCTCTCTCGCTGTGTAAAATGAACTCACCGAAAATCATCGGCCATCGGTTACACAAAAATGTGTAACATCGTAGTTACTCATAATATGAGTTGTTCCAGAAGAGGCCCGTTTTGTGTGAACGGAACACAAAAATATGTAAGTCATTTTAAGCGTGCTGGAATGCCGTCTCTTATCGTTGCTGTCGGGTTTGAATCCACAGAGAGAGCGAGGCCGCACTGGACCTGGAATGCCGTCTCTTATCGTTGCTGTCGGGTTTGAATCCACAGAGAGAGCGAGGCCGCACCGGACCTGGAATGCCGTCTCTTGTACCAGTTTTCCTGACTGGTAAGTGCTTACTGCTTCGTTGCTTGCTGTTGGCTGCTTCTGTCTGCCTACGCGTCCGTCGAAAAAGTGAACGAAATACGTAGTAGTAGTGTTGCCGTGGGTAATTCCGACGGGCCTGAAAGGGTGGATGATGCGAACGCGACCGACCTAGGATGGGGCGAACGCGTTTCGTTTTGTCGTCGAGGACAACAGCTTATGTTACACCCTCCGGGTGCAAGAAAAGTAAATTTTGAGCTTATGTTACACCCTCCGGGTGCAAGAAAACGATCTCAAGTGGGTTGGTGAATAAGCTCAAAATCTACTACCATGTCCTACAAATACCCGTGCTGTGATGAAGGAGAGGATTTCGATGCTAGCGTCCAGTGTGAGAAGTGTCGAGAATGGTACCACTTTGAGTGCGTGGGCGTCGATGAAAGCGTCGCCGAGGTTGTCTGGTTCTGTGCGACCTGTCTGGGAGAAGATCGATCCATCAGAGCCTCGTTGGGTGCCTCAGGAAGTACAGCCATCTCTCCAGTGTTTTTCAAACATTCTGGCCGGTATGAAGGTAGTAAGACGGAGATTGGTAAGTCGGGAAAGATGAAGTTGACCAAAAGTCGTAGGAGTAGGGAATTAGCGCAGGACGATGATATAGAAGACGTCGATGAAGTTGAAGATTCGACAGAAGTAGGAGATCAGGGACAGGCAGAGATAGGCAAGAAGCGCGTAAGCGGAAAAGAAGTCGTCGCGGAGGATGATCACTACGATTTGTTGCATGCGTTGTCGGACATGATCGGACGGTATTGTAACCGCGTGAAACGTGCCGAGTCTGTTTCGGTCAAGAATACCAGTCGCGTTCGTGGGTGCTTAAAGAAAAGTGTTAGTGTTCCGTCGGCGGAGTCGACGTGGACCCGCGCTTTGAGAGAACTCAGAGAACTCGAAGAGTGGAACCGACTGGAGGAACTTGAAGAGGAGAATCAGCGAAGCCCGCCGGAAGAAGATGTTAGAGAGAAGATCAGCTCTGAAGATAATCATCGATCTGGACGGGAGCGATGGGGATTTCGTGCTCGACGCTGACGATTTTCCGGAATTAGGGGATGGCGCAAAGGCTGATGTGGCAGAAGGTGAACTGGAAGATATGTTTCCGAGAAAGCTTTGGAGCAACGTGAAACCATCGAATCCACGTAAGGCATAGGTAAAGCGGGGTACGGACAGATGTCATGATGGAATACCCGAGATCAGTCTTCCCCGGCCATCGTTCGAAAAGGAAGTTATTGCTCAGTGTTTGGATGATGAGTTCGATATCGCTCCGGGGAGAGTCTCTACAAAAGGGAAAGCGGCGGAGACAGGACCATCGCGTCTACAGATTGCGTCGAGGCAGGTGTTTCCGAGAAATTTGCCCAAGTTCAACGGAGCCGCCGAGGAGTGGCCAATTTTCTTCAGCGCGTACGAGCAGGCGAACAAGTCATGTGGCTTCACCAATGCTGAGAATTTGGTGCGACTGCAAGAGGCTTTGACCGGCAGAGCTTTGGATACGGTTCGAAATCGTCTTCTATTGCCAGAGAACGTTCCACTGATAGTTGAGAAGTTGCGGAGGAGATTCAAGAATCCAGAAATCTTGTCAACAAGGCTGGCAAACCGAATCCAAGAATTAGAAGGACCCAATGCGGAGAGCTTGGAGTCTGTAATAGAGTTCGGAAGCGCTGAAGAAGAGTTTACGCAACACCTTAAAGCAGCAGGACTGACTGACCATCTGAAGAACCCGATTCTGATGCAGAATTTAGTTCAGAAGCTGCCTTCGTACTATGCTATGGAGTGGGTAGAATACAAGCGACGCGCCCGGTCGGTCGATTTGGAAACATTCGGAGCTTTTATGGAAAGTCTCGTCGAAAGGCTCTGGAAGCAACTTTTGAGAAGGTGGACGCAAGCGAGAAGAGCAAGAAACGAGAGCAACCGAGAACGAAAGAATACGCACAAGCAATAAACGAAGGGTCGTCAAGTGACAAACATGGTCCAAGAGTTATGATGAATTCCGAGCCCTCAAACAAACCGCGATACCGTGATGTAAAATATTCTGTGTGCCGAAACCTAGGTCACTTAGTTTTCTTGAAGCAAAGTGTAGTAAATCGGTGGAAAACTGTGAAGCATTTGGATTTGTGTCCGTGCTGCAATGTATGATCATGAAGATCTGCCTTGTCGAATAAGGAAGCGCTGCTTGATAGAAGGGTGTCCAGAGTTCCACAATTCTCTATTGCATAGTGGAGCTGTGCATGATAATACCCCATTGGAAGTTCAATGCAATAGTCATCGGCGGCTGAATTCGACAGTACTGTTTAGGATGGTACCGGTCACATTGACAAATGGAAGCAGACGGGTGCAAACTCTAGCTATGATCGATGAAGGTTCGGCTGTGACGCTTATACATTACAAGCTGGCCAAAATATTGAAGGCTGATGGACTAATTCAACCACTGCAAATGTGCTGGACGAACGGAGTACATCAAAACGAAAGACAGTCGAAAGTCATCAAGATCCAGGTTTGCAGCCAAGGTTCATCGGACAGCTACGACCTTGTAGATGCTCGAACAGTGAAGAAGTTGTATCTCCCTTCCCAACAGGTACATGCAAAAGATTATTCAGATTTTCCTCACTTGGAGGAGGAGGAAATTCTTAGCTACAGAAAAACAGCACCGCTGTTGTTAATAGGAATCGATAATTTACACATGATCGCTCCGCTCGAGTCCAGAATAGGAGAACCTGGAGAACCCGTAGCGGTTCGATGTCAACTAGGATGGACGGTACATGGCCCCCGTCCGAAACAGTAAGAGCGTAGCAAAGATGAGATTGTTCGGAGAGCAAAAGATTGCAACGGAGCCGTATTGAAATGGAGAGCTCGAAGAGCAGAAGATCGCGGCGGAGTCGCAGAAAGTCCAATGCATCATGCGACAAGGCCTTCAGCCTGTACAAGGAAGGTGCCTGACAAAGCAGTGGCAGAATGGTGATGGCATTTAGTTGATGGATGTTCAGTACCACATTCGTATGTAGCGGAGCTACAACAAGCCGAAGGCTAGTAAATAGTTCTGAGTAAACCATGCGCTGCTGAGAGCCGCCACAGGGTTTACGGGTGGGGGAATGTTGCCGTGGGTAATTCCGACGGGCCTGAAAGGGTGGATGATGCGAACGCGACCGACCTAGGATGGGGCGAACGCGTTTCGTTTTGTTGTCGTTTAGCGTCGCCGCTGCACATACAGTACAGTTTACTCGTGCATGTTTTGTACAGTTTATTCGTGCATGTTTTGATTTATATATTTATTTCAGCGTCCATTTTTTGTTTTAATAATTTAATTCGATGCTGATCCTACACTAACTAATTTGTAAATGTAGATACACTAAAGGGTCCATTACTAGTACACAAGGGGGTCCATAATAGGCACAAGGAACATGTGAGAATGGAACATGTAAATCACGTTGGAATCGACTATTTTCTGCAAACTTCGGGTAATTTAATGTACGAAGCACGTTGTTGATACCTGTTGCTTGTCATCTGGTGCTGCAAAACCGCAATTTACCAAAAGGATCGCTCTAGCGGAGCAACTGAAGTAAATTTCGGTCGTTAAGGGGTCCATTACTAGCACTCACTCCCTTCCCAAAACATTCATTTTTACTTATAAAGCAAGCATTTTAAAATGATGTAGCTAGCATGCCTATTATGGCTACCCCCGGGTCCATAATACGCAACGTCGAGTTTGTTTATATACGTATTATGGTCCCCCATTTGATTCACATGTTCCATTCCCACATGTTACTTTTGCCTATAATGGACCCGCCTTGTGTGCTAGTAATGAAGCTTTTAGCATATTTATATTTACAAATTGGTTAATATAACTAAATTTCTGCTTCCCTGTTCATAACAAATGCAAGGAACTGCTGTCCTGTTACATGAAGCAACTTTATCCGACGGAAGTTTGCAAAAAATAGTCGATTCCAACGTTCAATTAGGGATTTTGTTGAGGTAGTCACCAGCGCCCACAACACCAACTGCAACCAGACCCCCATCAAACAAACTTGCGGGCCGTCGTGTGGGGTCTGCTTAATGCCGTTGCTGAACTGAACTTTTTGCTAAAATGCTAAGTGCCGATGCTCAAGTCAAAGGAACTTGATCTACGCATATCAACGAACCCGGATGGAAATGCTTCTCTGGTGGGGAAATGAAATGTAGGTGGAGTCCAGACTGGAAAAAAAATGGAATACGAACGAAGTCAGCAGAAACAAACAAAACAAACGTTTCATCAACACCACTGATGCCAATGCCAACAATATAAAAACAACATCACTAGCAAGACGAATCTCAAACGACGCAGTAAAAGCAACAACAAGCCAAATGACAAACAACTGCTGCTAATGCAAAAAAGTTTCCGGTCCTCCAATAACAATCGAACACCCAATTGCAGCTCTTTCAGCTCCTGCTGCAAAATATGTCATCATCTTTAATAAGAGTGAAACCATCAATCCAACTAAAAAATCCAACTAAAGGTACTAACGCTAATACTGAGCAGAATCAACAGCAACGGCAGCAGCAACAACGACAGCAGCAAAAAGAACAACCACCAAATCCTGACGGCCAATTCAAACAAGACCCAATGAGGCCGCCAATGAGCAATCTACGGAAGGTGGCGTTCGATTCTTAAACGCCAGACTACGTGACCCTACCATCATGAAAGTAGTTCGGTTGTGTCCTGCGTACATGAAGGGCCTGCCTGGAGTGACACCAACCAGCATCAAGATGCTCCTTGCATCTGAAGGACCATCGTCTCCTGAAAATCTTCACCGTATATTCACAGAAGTACATCGCGAATATGGAATTGGGCCAGATGAAGCCGCAGCAGACCTGCAGTCTTATCGTCAATATCTGTCGAGTGAACGGACACATCGCTTGCAACAGCTAAGGGAGGCTCAACCAGGTTCCACTTTCCATCCATAAATTTTCGCAAGAAAGGACGCATTCTTCGACTGAAAAAAGTTGCACTACTTCATTGACCGATGGCCTGCCAAAAACTTATTCAGAATTTAAACAGAATGTGACTGAGGTTTTGGTATATTGTCAAAATTTCAATCGCATGAAAAGCCCAACTTGTTCAACAAAATGAAGGAAAATAATAAAAAATATTTTAAGCACATCCTTTTCGGCCATTATGACTACTGAAACTAGCTGGGAACAACCGTAAAAAGTGCAGAAGTTTTTGGAAGCAGCTTCAATGATTTTCGAGACGACAGAAATGTTTATGAGTTCAATAGAAATGGAATAGAATCAAATGGAAGAGTTCTTTTAGCTATTTCGACTACTTTCAATTCAGAAGACATTCCTACATTTAATTTGCAATTTATTTTCGACTCAACTTCAAAATTTGGGCTTAATCAAATTATTCATATCAAAAACAGGCAACAATGCTATTTAGACTTTTTATAAACTAACATATATGAAGATTTCTGTGTGACTGAATCAATAATCCATTGTGGAAAAATGAAGCGTTTCACACAGCAATCGAATATTCTCTCAACATTCACGTCTACTAAATACCCAACGACTTTGAGTACGAGAAAGTCTTTGAATACCATTCAGCGAACTATAAAAAATTAAACTAGAATTAAATAATATTAATTGGCAGTCAATTATAAGGAATGAAGGAATTATCGAAACTGCTGCATACACTTTAAACGAAACTTTAAAACAAATAATTTAATAAGAAATTCCACTAAAGGAAATAAAAAGGCAAAGATACACAAAAAGTCCAATCTGGTACAATAGCCAAATCAAAAAATTCGCTAGGAAAAAGCACATAAAATTTACAAGTAAGAAGAAAGAGATCAAGACTTAGCAAAATATGTGAAAATTTGCGACTAACTGGATCTAGCCATCAGTAATCATTTGAAGAATATAATTCAAAAACTGAGCTTGAAGTAAAAGTCCTGTCCAAAGAACTTTTTCAATTAGGGTAAAATGCCCAATAGTGGACCCCCTAGTAGCGGAATTTTGCTCTTCCTGTCATAAGGAGTAGAAATTTTCAACATATTAATGCTGTTTGATATCCAATACCAAATTCTGCATCTCTTCTTCATGATACATACATAAAACACTCAAATACACGACGTTCTTAGTTGAAATTAACATTTTAAAGTCTGACTAAATTCGCCCTATAGTAGACCCCCTGGGGGTCTATTATAGGAAATTGCTTCCCTATAATCGACATTTCATTTGATTTTTATGTTCCGTTTCGGGACGTTCTTCTTCCCTATTATGGACCCCCCAAAATATTCCTATAATGGACACTCTCGTGTTTATTTTTTATTGAATTGTAAAAAATCATCTAGTTTTACTTTCCATAGCATTTCCAATGCACACACTTAGAAAATATCGTGTAAATTTATGGCTTGGAACATGCACATCAATGGAGCGGCAAATATGTCGTGAAATTACGTCAGCCTTTAAATTTACATGACATCAGATTCCAAAAAAAAAGCGCAGCTCACTTTCACTTCATGACGTGAATAATGTAATAAACTTCCATTGTTATCATTAGGTAATTGATCAAACATACCTTGTGCAGACGTTGTTAAGTCGTTTCCATTATCCTGCAACACTATATTATGCGTGTCCCCAAATAAACAATAATTTTGATATACGATTTCCACACCTTCGTAAAAGCACCGAAAACACCACTTCCACAGACACAATATATAACTTACATAATTTATGCACCCTGCATTTAAGGCCACCGTCTCGTGGGTTTGCGCTATGAGCAATTTATATGGGAGAGTGGCGTAACGCTGATTTTAGAACAACTATTTTGACCAAACTGATTGAAATATTCGACCACCGAGACAATCACTACATCAGGAATTTTATATTCTTTGAAATGGGTGAAAAACAATGTGAAAGTTTTTCCGGGATTTTCCAGGATACTTCGGGGACTGCCGCAAGGTGCACACAATTTTACCACCCAACGACTTTTCCCGCGAATTACGCAAAATTCAAAGCGGTGACATATGTATTTTTATGTTCTAAACTGTTGACACAAGTCTAAAGGATATGTTTGTTCCATTACTTGTGCGAATAAATTCAGTTTTCCCGGAAAAACTACGAATTTCCCAAGTCAGGTCAATCAAAGTTTCAATACGGAAGTGTGACTCCGGGGAAGGAATAAAAAATATGCAAAAAATTCCATAAATCATTTGGAAGTGTATAATAATAAAATCAATAAAAATCTTTCAGCATAATTTCAATATCTCATAAGTTTTCCCTGGTTTTCCCGAATTTTACATGAATTAGATGGTGAAGCGTTACGAAGCGCGAAAGAGGGAAGCGAAGGAAATATAAACGTAACGTTCCAGTCTTTGACGATCGGTATGATACAAGGCCCTCGGTCGGCGCGACCTACCCACGTATACGAGGAGATCTACGATAATGTTAGCAAGCTGCGCTTTTGTATGTTTTCTGCATGGTCATAATAAATAATTAGGTATAGTATGGGTGCGGAATCAGACATTGCAAATAGTAAGACATTGCAAAATTACGAATTATGAATGAAAATTATGTTTCAGAGACCTACATTATTCTTTTGATCGAGTTATGCTGAATCCTCATACCGGGAATATGAATATGATAAACATTATCAGCTTCAATGAAGCATCAGCTGCCCCCTCAGCTATACGATCTTGTCGCACGCACGATTGCAGCGCAACAACCATGCAACACTCTTGCAAACCTTGACATATTTTCAATTGGGCAAAATATGGTCGTGAAACATAACATTCTTTTATGTAATCAACATTACTGCTCTCAATATGAAATTTTAATAGTTAGTCCATTTCCACCGGAATGAAAACATTAGATAAAATTCATTTGAAAATACATATAAGACTTAGTTCATATGAGTAACATAATGATCGCAATAATTTATACGTCTTTTTCGAAAATATGTCCAGTATTTCATCCTTTGTATGCAGATACCAACGACCGTGTTTCCACAGTTCGACTTTTATTTTTGCGTTGCATGAAATTGTTCGGTTAGAAAGACTAATCGTTCTGCACACGGCTTGCAGAACGGTTGGTTGAGAATAGATCCCGCATGATAGAATTTCAAATATAGGAAATTGAGAACACATGACTTTAGAAATTTAGGATTTCCGAATCGAGTGAAAAATAAGGCTTCGATATAAAACAAATAAGACAAATAAGATAAATACGACAAATAAGATAAATATGAAAGATATGACAAATATGAAAAATAAGACAAATAAGACAAATAAGACAAATAAGACAAATAGGACAAATAAGACAAATAAGACAGATAAGACAAATAAGACAGATAAGACAAATAAGACAAATAAGACAGATAAGACAAATAAGACAAATAAGACAAATAAGACAAATAAGACAAATAAGACAAATAAGACAGATAAGACAAATAAGACAAATAAGACAGATAAGACAGATAAGACAAATAAGACAAATAAGACAAATAAGACAAATAAGACAAATAAGACAAATAAGACAAATAAGACAAATAAGACAAATAAGACAAATAAGACAAATAAGACAGATAAGACAAATAACACAAATAAGACAAATAAGACAAATAAGACAAAGAAGACAAAGAAGACAAAGACGACAAATAAAACAAATAAGACAAATACGACAAATAAGACAGATAAGACAAATAAGACTAATAAGACTAATACGACTAATAAGACTTATAAGACAAATAAGACACATAAGACAAACACGACAAATAAGACAAATAAGACAAATAAGACAAATAAGACAAATAAGACAAATAAGACTTATAAGACAAATAAGACACATAAGACAAATAACACAAATAAGACAAAGACAAATAAGACAAATAAGACAAATAGAACAAATAAGACAAATAAGACAAATAAGACAAATACGACAAATAAGACAGATAAGACAAATAAGACAAATAAGACAAAAAAGGCAAATAAGGCAAATAAGACAAATAAGACAAATTAGAGAAATAAGACAAATAAGATAAATAAGACAAATAAGACAAATAAGAAAAATAAGACAAATAAGACAAATAAGACAAATAAGACAAATAAGACAAATAAGACACATAAGACAAATAAGACAAATAAGACAAATAAGACAAATAAGACAAATAAGACAAATAAGACAAATAAGACAAATAAGACAAATAAGACAAATAAGACAAATAAGACAAATAAGACAGATAAGACAAATAAGACAAATATGACAAATATGACAAATAAACAAATGAGCCAAATAAGACAAATAAGACAAATAAGACAAATAAGACAAATAAGACAAATAAGAGAAATTAGACAAATAAGACAAATAAGACAAATAAGACAAATAAGACAAATAAGACAAATAAGACAAATAAGACAAATAAGACACATAAGACAAATAAGACAAATAAGAAAAATAAGACAAATAAGACAAATAAGACAAATAAGTCATATAAGACAAATAAGACAAATATGACAAATAAGACAGATAAGACAAATAAGACAAATAAGACAAATAAAACAAATAAAACAAATAAGACGAATTAGACAACTAAGACATAAAAGACAAATAAGAGAAATAAGACAAAAAAGACAAATAAGACAGAAAAAGACAAATAAAACAAATACAACAAATAAGACAAAAAAGACGAATTAGACAAATAAGACAAATAAGACAAATAAGACAAATAAGACAAATAAGACAAATAAGACAAATAAGACAAATAAGACAGATAAGACAAATAAGACAAATAAGACAAATAAGACAAATAAGACAAATAAGACAAATAAGACACATAAGACAAATAAGACAAATAAGACAAATAAGACAAATAAGACAAATAAGACAAATAAGACAAATAAGACAAATAAGACAAATAAGACAAGACAAATAAGACAAATAAGACAAATAAGACAAATAAGACAAATAAGACAAATAAGACAAATAAGACACATAAGACAAATAAGACAAATAAGACAAATAAGACAAATAAGACAAATAAGACAAATAAGACAAATAAGACAGATAAGACAAATAACACAAATAAGATAAATAAGACAAATAAGACAAATAAGACAAATAAGACAAATAAGACAAATAGAACAAATAAGACAAATAAGACAAATAAGACAAATACGACAAATAAGACAGATAAGACAAATAAGACAAATAAGACAAATAAGGCAAATAAGGCAAATAAGACAAATAAGACAAATTAGAGAAATAAGACAAATAAGATAAATAAGACAAAAAAGACAAATAAGAAAAATAAGACAAATAAGACAAATAAGACAAATAAGTCAAATAAGACAAATAAGACAAATAAGAGAAATAAGACAAATAAGACAAATAAGACAAATAAGACAAATAAGACAAATAAGACAACTAAGACAAATAAGACAAATAAGACAAATAAGACAAATAAGACAAATAAGACAAATAAGACAAATAAGACAAATAAGACAAATAAGACAAATAAGACAAATAAGACAAATAAGACAAATAAGACAATTAAGACAAATAAGACAAATAAGACAAATAAGACAAATAAGACAAATAAGACAAATAAGACAAATAAGACAAATAAGACAAATAAGACAAATAAGACAGATAAGACAAATAAGACAAATAAGACAGATAAGACAGATAAGACAAATAAGACAAATAAGACAAATAAGACAAATAAGACAAATAAGACAAATAAGACAAATAAGACAAATAAGACAAATAAGACAAATAAGACAAATAAGACAGATAAGACAAATAACACAAATAAGACAAATAAGACAAATAAGACAAATAGAACAAATAAGACAAATAAGACAAATAAGACAAATAAGACAAATACGACAAATAAGACAGATAAGACAAATAAGACAAATAAGACAAATAAGGCAAATAAGACAAATAAGACAAATAAGACAAATAAGACAAATAAGACAAATAAGACAAATAAGACAAATAAGACAAATAAGACAAATAAGACAAATAAGACAAATAAGACAAATAAGACAAATAAGACACATAAGACAAATAACACAAATAAGACAAAGACAAATAAGACAAATAAGACAAATAGAACAAATAAGACAAATAAGACAAATACGACAAATAAGACAGATAAGACAAATAAGACAAATAAGACAAAAAAGGCAAATAAGGCAAATAAGACAAATAAGACAAATTAGAGAAATAAGACAAATAAGATAAATAAGACAAATAAGACAAATAAGAAAAATAAGACAAATAAGACAAATAAGACAAATAAGACAAATAAGACAAATAAGACACATAAGACAAATAAGACAAATAAGACAAATAAGACAAATAAGACAAATAAGACAAATAAGACAAATAAGACAAATAAGACAAATAAGACAAATAAGACAAATAAGACAGATAAGACAAGTAAGACAAATATGACAAATAAGACAAATAAGACAAATAAGACAAATAAGAGAAATAAGACAAATAAGACAAATAAGACAAATAAGACAAATAAGAGAAATTAGACAAATAAGACAAATAAGACAAATAAGACAAATAAGACAAATAAGACAAATAAGACAAATAAGACACATAAGACAAATAAGACAAATAAGAAAAATAAGACAAATAAGACAAATAAGACAAATAAGTCATATAAGACAAATAAGACAAATATGACAAATAAGACAGATAAGACAAATAAGACAAATAAGACAAATAAGAGAAATAAGACAAATAAGACAAATAAGACAAATAAGACAAATAAGACAAATAAGAGAAATAAGACAAATAAGACAAATAAGACAAATAAGACAAATAAGACAAATAGAACAAATAAGACAAATAAGACAAATAAGACAAATAAGACAAATAAGACAAATAAGACAAATAAGACAAATAAGACAAATAAGACAAATAAGACAAATAAGACAGATAAGACAAATAAGACAAATAAGACAAATAAGACAAATAAGACAAATAAGACAAATAAGACACATAAGACAAATAAGACAAATAAGACAAATAAGACAAATACGACAAATAAGACAAATAAGACAAATAAGACAAATAAGACAAGACAAATAAGACAAATAAGACAAATAAGACAAATAAGACAAATAAGACAAATAAGACAAATAAGACACATAAGACAAATAAGACAAATAAGACAAATAAGACAAATAAGACAAATAAGACAAATAAGACAAATAAGACAGATAAGACAAATAACACAAATAAGATAAATAAGACAAATAAGACAAATAAGACAAATAAGACAAATAAGACAAATAGAACAAATAAGACAAATAAGACAAATAAGACAAATACGACAAATAAGACAGATAAGACAAATAAGACAAATAAGACAAATAAGGCAAATAAGGCAAATAAGACAAATAAGACAAATTAGAGAAATAAGACAAATAAGATAAATAAGACAAAAAAGACAAATAAGAAAAATAAGACAAATAAGACAAATAAGACAAATAAGTCAAATAAGACAAATAAGACAAATAAGAGAAATAAGACAAATAAGACAAATAAGACAAATAAGACAAATAAGACAAATAAGACAACTAAGACAAATAAGACAAATAAGACAAATAAGACAAATAAGACAAATAAGACAAATAAGACAAATAAGACAAATAAGACAAATAAGACAAATAAGACAAATAAGACAAATAAGACAAATAAGACAATTAAGACAAATAAGACAAATAAGACAAATAAGACAAATAAGACAAATAAGACAAATAAGACAAATAAGACAAATAAGACAAATAAGACAAATAAGACAAATAAGACAAATAAGACAAATAAGACAAATAAGACAAATAAGACAAATAAGACAAATAAGACAAATAAGACAAATAAGACAAATAAGACAAATAAGACAAATAAGACAAATAAGACAAATAAGACAAATAAGACAAATAAGACAAATCAGACAAATAAGACAAATAAGACAAATAAGACAAATAAGACAAATAAGGAATTCCCGGAGGAACTTCCGGAGGAATTCCTGGGGGAACTTCCGGAGGAATTCCTGGAGGAACTTCTGGAGGAATTCCTGGATGAACTTCCGGAGGAATTCCTGGATGAACTTCCGGAGGAATTCCTGGAGGAACTTCCGGAGGAACTTCCGGAGGAATTTCTGGAGGAACTTCCGGAGGAATTCCTGGAGGAGCTTCCGGTGGAATTCCTGGAGGAACTTCCGGAGGAATTCCTGGAGGAACTTCCGGAGGAATTCCTGGAGGAACTTCCGGAGGAATTCCTGGAGGAACTTCCGGAGGAATTCCTGGAGGAACTTCCGGAGGAACTTCCGGAGGAATTCCTGGAGGAACTTCCGGAGGAATTCCTGGAGGAACTTCCGGAGGAATTCCTGGAGGAACTTCCGGAGGAATTCCTGGAGGAACTTCCGGAGGAATTCCTGGAGGAACTTCCGGAGGAATTCCTGGAGGAACTTCCGGAGGAATTCCTGACGGAACTTCCGGAGGAATTCCTGGAGGAACTTCCGGAGGAATTCCTGGAGGAACTTCCGGAGGAATTCCTGGAGGAACTTCCGGAGGAATTCCTGGAGGAACTTCCGGAGGAATTCCTGGAGGAACTTCCGGAGGAATTCCTGGAGGAACTTCCGGAGGAATTCCTGGAGGAACTTCCGGAGGAATTCCTGGAGGAACTTCCGGAGGAATTCCTGGAGGAACTTCCGGAGGAATTCCTGGAGGAACTTCCGGAGGAATTCCTGGAGCAACTTCCGGAGGAATTCCTGGAGGAACTTCCGGAGGAATTCCTGGAGGAACTTCCGGAGGAATTCCTGGAGGAACTTCCGGAGGAATTCCTGGAGGAACTTCCGGAGGAATTCCTGGAGGAACTTTCGAAGAATTCCTGGAGGAACTTCCGGAGGAATTCCTGGAGGAACTTCCGGAGGAATTCCTGGAGGAACTTCCGGAGGAATTCCTGGAGGAACTTCCGGAGGAATTCCTGGAGGAACTTCCGGAGGAATTCCTGGAGGAACTTCCGGAGGAATTCCTGGAGGAACTTCCGGAGGAATTCCTGGAGGAACTTCCGGAGGAATTCCTGGAGGAACTTCCGGAGGAATTCCTGGAGGAACTTCCGGAGGAATTCCTGGAGGAACTTCCGGAGGAATTCCTGGAGGAACTTCCGGAGGAATTCCTGGAGGAACTTCCTGAGGAATTTCTGAAGGAACTTCCGGAGGAATTCCTGGAGGAACTTCCGGAGGAATTCCAGGAGGAACTTCCGGAGGAATTCCAGGAGGAACTTCCGGAGGAATTTCTGGAGGAGCTTCCAGAGGAATTCCTGGAGGAACTTCCAGAGGAATTCCTGGAGGAACTTCCGGAGGAATTCCTGAAGGAACTTCCAGAGGAATTCCTGGAGGAACTTCCAGAGGAATTCCTGGAGGAACTTCCGGAGGAATTCCTGGAGGAACTTCCGGAGGAATTCCTGGAGGAACTTCCGGAGGAATTCCTGGAGGAACTTTCGTAGGAATTCCGGGAGGAACTTCCGGAGGAACTTCCGGAGGAATTCCTGGAGGAACTTCTGGAGGAATTCCTGGAGGAACTTCCGGAGGAATTCCTGGAGGAACTTCCGGAGGAATTCCTGGAGGAACTTCCCGAGGAATTCCTGGAGGAACTTCCGGAGGAATTCCTGGAGAAACTTCCGGAAGAACTTCCTGGAGGAACTTCCGGAGGAATTCCTGGAGGAACTTCCGGAGGAATTCCTGGAGGAACTTCCGGAGGAATTCCTGGAGGAACTTCCGGAGGAATTCCTGGAGGAACTTCCGGAGGAATTCCTGGAGGAACTTCCGGAGGAATTCCTGGAGGAACTTCCGGAGGAATTCCTGGAGGAACTTCCGGAGGAATTCCTGGAGGAACTTCCGGAGGAATTCCTGGAGGAACTTCCGGAGGAATTCCTGGAGGAACTTCCGGAGGAATTCCTGGAGGAACTTCCGGAGGAATTCCTGGAGGAACTTCCGGAGGAATTCCTGGAGGAACTTCCGGAGGAATTCCTGGAGGAACTTCCGGAGGAATTCCTGGAGGAACTTCCGGAGGAATTCCTGGAGGAACTTCCGGAGGAATTCCTGGAGGAACTTCCGGAGGAATTCCTGGAGAAACTTCCGGAGGAATTCCTGGAGGAACTTCCGGAGGAATTCCTGGAGGAACTTCCGGAGGAATTCCTGGAGGAACTTCCGGAGGAATTCCTGGAGGAACTTCCGGAGGAATTCCTGGAGGAACTTCCGGAGGAATTCCTGGAGGAACTTCCGGAGGAATTCCTGGAGGAACTTCCGGAGGAATTCCTGGAGGAACTTCCGGAGGAATTCCTGGAGGAACTTCCGGAGGAATTCCTGGAGGAACTTCCGGAGGAATTCCTGGAGAAATTCCTGGAGGAGCTTTCGGAGGAATTCCTGGAGGAACTTCGGAAGGAATTACTGGAGGAACTTCCGGAGGAATTCCTGGAGGAACTTCCGGAGGAATTCCTGGAGGAACTTCCGGAGGAATTCCTGGAGGAACTTCCGGAGGAATTCCTGGAGGAACTTCCGGAGGAATTCCTGGAGGAACTTCCGGAGGAATTCCTGGAGGAACCTCCAGAGGAATTGCTGGAGGAACTTCTGCATGAACTTCCGGAGAAATTCTTAGAGGGATTTCCGAAGGAATTCCTGGAGGAATATCCGGAGGAATACCTGGAGGAATCTCCGGAAGAATTCCTGGAGGAATCTCCGGAGGAGTTCCTGGAGGAACTTCCATAGGATTAGTCTTATTTATTTTATTTGTCTTATTTGTCTTATTTATCTTATTTGTCTCATTTGTCTTATTTGTCTAATTCGTCTTATTTGTCTTATTTGTCTTATTTGTCTTATTTGTCTTATTTGTCTTATTTGTCTTATTTGTCTTATTTGTCTTATTTGTCTTATTTTTCATATTTGTCATATCTTTCATATTTATCTTATTTGTCCTATTTATCTTATTTGTATTATTTGCCTTATTTGTTTTATATCGAAGCCTTATTTTTCACTCGATTCGGAAATCCTAAATTTCTAAAGTCATGTGTTCTCAATTTCCTATATTTGAAATTCTATCATGCGGGATCTATTCTCAACCAACCGTTCTGCAAGCCGTGTGCAGAACGACTAGTCTTTCCTAACCGAACAATTTCATGCAACGCAAAAATAAAAAGTCGAACTGTGGAAACACGGTCGTTGGTATCTGCATACAAAGGATGAAATACTGGACATATTTTCGAAAAGACGTATAAATTATTGCGATCATTAGACGAATCCAAGTAAAAATAAGAAGAAGACACACGACGGTGTTAACTTTGACAGATCCTACAGCTCAGCATAGGGAGATCATTTTAAAATGCTTATAATAAATTCTAGACAAATTGTAATTAAAATCTGATTGATGTACGGTACGGAAAAGTTCCGAATTACATATCTGGAAGCTTATCTCAATTTTTGAATTTTTTCCAAAACGTATCTATCATACAGTTCGGAACTTTTTCCGTATCATACATCAATCAGATTTTAATTACATTTTGTCTAGAATTTATTATAAGCATTTTAAAATGATCTCCCTATGCTGAGCTGTAGGATCTGTCAAAGTTAACACCGTCGTGTGTCTTCTTCTTATTTTTACTTGGATTCGTCTATTATGTTACTCATATGAACTAAGTCTTATATGTATTTTCAAATGAATTTTATCTAATGTTTTCATTCCGGTGGAAATGGACTAACTATTAAAATTTCATATTGAGAGCAGTAATGTTGATTACATAAAAGAATGTTATGTTTCACGACCATATTTTGCCCAATTGAAAATATGTCAAGGTTTGCAAGAGTGTTGCATGGTTGTTGCGCTGCAATCGTGCAAAAGTGACAAGATCGTATAGCTGAGGGGGCAGCTGATGCTTCATTGAAGCTGATAATGTTTATCATATTCATATTCCCGGTATGAGGATTCAGCATAACTCGATCAAAAGAATAATGTAGGTCTCTGAAACATAATTTTCATTCATAATTCGTAATTTTGCAATGTCTTACTATTTGCAATGTCTGATTCCGCACCCATACTATACCTAATTATTTATTATGACCATGCAGAAAACATGCAAAAGCGCAGCTTGCTAACATTATCGTAGATCCCCTCGTATACGTGGGTAGGTCGCGCCGACCGAGGGCCTTGTATCATACCGATCGTCAAAGACTGGAACGTTACGTTTATATTTCCTTCGCTTCCCTCTTTCGCGCTTCGTAACGCTTCACCATCTAATTCATGTATAATTCGGGAAAACCAGGGAAAACTTATGAGATATTGAAATTATGCTGAAAGATTTTTATTGATTTTATTATTATACACTTCCAAATGATTTATGGCATTTTTTGCATATTTTTTATTCCTTCCCCGGAGTCACACTTCCGTATTGAAACTTTGATTGACCTGACTTGGGAAATTCGTAGTTTTTCCGGGAAAACTGAATTTATTCGCACAAGTAATGGAACAAACATATCCTTTAGACTTGTGTCAACAGTTTAGAACATAAAAATACATATGTCACCGCTTTGAATTTTGCGTAATTCGCGGGAAAAGTCGTTGGGTGGTAAAATTGTGTGCACCTTGCGGCAGTCCCCGAAGTATCCTGGAAAATCCCGGAAAAACTTTCACATTGTTTTTCACCCATTTCAAAGAATATAAAATTCCTGATGTAGTGATTGTCTCGGTGGTCGAATATTTCAATCAGTTTGGTCAAAATAGTTGTTCTAAAATCAGCGTTACGCCACTCTCCCATATAAATTGCTCATAGCGCAAACCCACGAGACGGTGGCCTTAAGAGAAGAAAAAACACTTCCCGACGGAAATCACACGGGGGACAAAATGCTTTCAATAACACCTGTTAAAGCATTTTTATACACATCCAACAGTTCTTGATCACGTTACTTGAAGCGATCAAGCGTTTGCTTCAATTCTCAATCAATATATTGCATTTTGTTCATTGTTAGCGCTCAAGAAGTTGGAACGCCAGAAATATTTTTTCTTCGACAGCCTTTGCGAGAAGGCCGAGCGGACGATTTTTATCACGAAATGAACACCAATCTAATCTATAAACAGAATTAGATGTACAACAATTTCACATAAAGATTAGATCACATGTAAATTTCATATTTTTTTAGTGTGTAGGTTCTCCCGATGAAATTTCATAGCAAAATGTTTACATTGTGCTGTAATAATGCAAAAATGGCTGGAGGGTCCACTATTGGTTGGGGGTCCACTATTGGGTACTTTCTTCTTCTTCTTCTTATTGGCATTACATCCCCACACTGGGACTGAGCCGCCTCGCAGCTTAGTGTTCATTAAGCACTTCCACAGTTATTAACTGCGAGGTTTCTAAGCCAGGTTACCATTTTTGCATTCGTATATCATGAGGCTAACACGATGATACTTTTATGCCCAGGGAAGTCGAGACAATTTCCAATCCGAAAATTGCCTAGACCGGCACCGGGAATCGAACCCAGCCACCCTCAGCATGGTGTTGCTTTGTAGCCGCGCGTTTTATCGCACGGCTAAGGAGGGCCCTTGGGTACTTTACCCTACGTTAGCCAGGCAAACTCTAATCTTCTCGCGGTTTTCTGCACAACATTCTGTATTAAATTATTCAAGATCTGAATGAGTATCATAGTTCTTCACTGTAAGTTGTGACGTCCAACTGCAATTCACTGTTTTTGGGTGTTTCTGCATACATTTTTGCATATAAACTTCCAACGAGTTTAGCACCGCCCAAACGTTGACCGATTTGGCTGAAATTTTGTTCAGAGCATCAGGGCATCAAATAGAACCGAATAAGAGGGCGGCCCATCAAAAAAATTGGGAAATTTTTTTTCCCATACTAATTTGAGCCACCCTAATTAGTGTAAATCGAATTCAAGTGCTGGAAATTTTCGACGTTCTAATGAACTTGGATGCTTCGAAGGGACCTGGACCTGATCCGATTTCACCCAGTATTCAAGAAAAATCTAGTAAAAGAACTCACTATTCCTTTATTTTGGCTTTTTAATAAGTCACTGGATTTGCTGGGAATCAACGTCAGGTTATGACTTCATGAACATTCGTTGGTAATCAAGTGGAATACTTCCACGCAACAGGCGAACCTGGATATAATGCTCCTCTCAACCATGATGTGCCTTCAACATCCAGAGCTGTTAAAAGTCAATATCTGGATGCTCCTTCCGGCTCGCACGTAAAAAGTTAGGTCTCAGAGATCAAAATCTCATACTGAGAGTACTGAAGACGAAGTGTTTGGATACACTAACTTTGGCAAGCTTTTTTACGACCCGCAGTATGCACCGACAACGACATAGAAGATAATACGACTCGATACAATCGGCAACGACCTGGGCGACGAATAAAGGATCGCGATTGGAAGCTTGGAACATGGAACTGCAAGCCGCTAGGTTTCGCAGATTGAGACAGGATGATCTACGATGAATTGCATCCCCGCAACTTCGATGTCGTGGAGCTGCAGGAGATTTGCTGGACAGGACAGAAAGTGTGGAAAAGCGGGCATCGAGCGGCTACCTTCTACCAAAGCTGTGGCACCACCAACGAGCTAGGAACCGGCTTCATAGTGCTGGGAAAGATGCGCCAACGCGTGATTGGGTGGCAGCTGGAGCAGACAGCTGGAGCAGACATACGATGGATGCCCACTGCGGGACGTCAAAATCGTCATCGGTGACATGAACGTTCAGGTAGGAAGGGAGGAAATGTATAGACCGGTCATCCGGCCGGATAGTCTGCATAGTCGGAGTCGGAGTCGTCCGCCGCGGCTTAACATTGGGCGGCTACAAGACGGTAGACTAGCCCAAGCCTACGCGCAGCAGCTGGAAGTGGCACTTCCAACGGAAGAGCAGCTTGGCGCAGCATATCTTGAAGATGGCTGGAGAGATATTCGATCCGCCATTGGAAGCACCGCAACCGCTGCACTTGGCACAGTGGCTCTGGATCAGAGAAACGACTGGTAGGACGGCGAATGTGAGCAGTTAGTTGAGGAGAAGAATGCAGTATGGGCGAGATTGCTGCACGAGGGCGAACGAGGCACGATATAAACGGGCGCGGAACAGACAAAACTCGATTTTCCGGAGGAAAAAGCGCCAGCAGGAGGATCGAGACCGTGAAGAGACGGAGGAACTGTACCGCGCTAATAACGCACGAAAGTTCTATGAGAAGTTGAACCGTTCACGTAAGGGCCACGTGCCACAGCCCGATATGTGTAAGGACATAAACGGGAACCTTATTGCAAACGAGCGTGAGGTGATCCAAAGGTGGCGGCAGCACTACGAAGAGCACCTGAATGGCGATATGGCAGACAACGGTGGCGGTATGGTAATGAACCTTGGAGCACGCGCGCAGGACATGCGACTTCCGGTTCCGAATCTCCAGGAAATCCAGGAGGAGATCGGCCGGCTAAAAAACAACAAAGCCCCTGGAGTTGACCAACTACCAGGAGAGCTGTTTAAACACGGTGGTGAGGCACTGGCTAGAGTGCTGCACTGGGTAATTACCAAGGTTTGGGAAGATGAGGTTCTGCCGCAGGAGTGGATGGAAGGTGTTGTGTGTCCCATCTACAAAAAGGGCGATAAGCTGGATTGTAGCAACTACCGCGCAATCACATTGCTGAACGCCGCCTACAAGGTACCGTCAACTGGGGGGAAGATGATCATTGAGGTGAAGATGATCATTTGATGTGTCAGTCAAAAGTGCCAAATTTTTTTATGAAACGGTAGTCAACAATATTCTCCGTTCAAGTAATGCTACCGCTAGGTAGAAATCCGAGTTTTTCGATTATAATCATGAAAATGTATTTTGTGGAAGAAAGAGAGAGATAGTCATAAATGACGCTATTTTCGTTTCAAATATTGACTTCGTAGACTTCTTTACGTAGTAAATTCAACATTCATACAGTGTAGTGTACTAGTGTACTAGTATATTTAGACTACTAGGTCATAACGATTTTAGTAGAGCTGTCTTGATCAACTTCACCCCAAACCAGATTACTCAAAAACGTGTGATAATTTAATTTATTTTGATAAATGCGAACGTATTTCAGAAAACTAAAGTTGTTGATTATTGCAACGTATAGCAGTACATGTTTTGAAAATATTTGTTTCGATTTAAAATGTAAACACACATTGTTATTGCATGTTTTGTCTTTAAAATGATCATCTTCCCCCCAGTTGACGGTACTCTCCCAAATTTTATGCCGCCGACTAACACCAATTGCAAGAGAGTTCGTGGGGCAGTACCAGGCGGGATTTATAGGTGAACGTTCTACCAGGTGTTCGCCATACGTCAGGTATTGCAGAAATGCCGCGAATACAACGTGCCCACACATCATCTATTTATCGACTTCAAAGCCGCATATGATACAATCGATCGGAACCAGCTATGGCAGCTAATGCACGAAAACGGATTTCCGGATAAACTGATACGGTTGATCAATGCGACGATGAATCGGGTGATGTGCGTAGTTCGAGTTTCAGGGGCATTCTCGAGTCCCTTCGAAACGCGTAGGGGGTTACGGCAAGGTGATGGTCTTTCGTGTCTGCTATTCAACATCGCTTTGGAGGGAGTAATACGAAGGGCAGGGATTGACACGAGTGGTACGATTTTCACGAAGTCCGTCCAGTTATTTGGTTTCGCCGACGACATTGATATCATGGCACGTAACTTTGAGAGGATGGAGGAAGCCTACATCAGACTGAAAAGCGAAGCTAAACGGATTGGACTAGTCATCAACACGTCGAAGACGAAATACATGATAGGAAGAGGCTCAAGAGAGGTCAATGTGAGCCACCCACCACGAGTTTCTATCGGTGGTGACGAAATCGAGGTGGTTGAAGAATTCGTGTACTTGGGCTCACTGGTGACCGCCGATAACGATACCAGCAGAGAAATTCGGAGACGCATAGTGGCTGGAAATCGTACGTACTTTGACTCCGCAAGACGCTTCGATCGAATAGAGTTCGCCGCCATACCAAACTGACTATCTACAAAACGCTTATAAGACCGGTAGTTCTCTACGGACACGAGACCTGGACGATGCTCGTGGAGGACCAACGCGCACTGTGAGTTTTCGAAAGGAAAGTGTTGCGTACCATCTATGGTGGGTTGCAGATGGCGGACGGTACGTGGAGGAGGCGAATGAACCACGAGTTGCATCAGCTGTTGGGAGAACCATCCATCGTTCACACCGCGAAAATCGGAAGACTGCGGTGGGCCGGGCACGTAGCTAGAATGTCGGATAGTAATCCGGTGAAAATGGTTCTCGACAACGATCCGACGGGAACAAGAAGGCGAGGTGCACAGCGGGCAAGGTGGATCGATCAGGTGGAAGACGATGTGCGGACCCTCCGCAGACTGCGTGGCTGGCGAAGTGCAGCCATGGACCGAGCTGAATGGAGAAGACTTTTATGTGCAGCACAGGCCACTCCGGCCTTAGTCTGATAATAAATAAATAAAACATCTAACAAAAATATTTCCCAATTTAACATCTCCTCATGTTTTTGTATGAGACACCTAAACTTTTTAACAGACCCACGCACATAGGAGTACGCAGTGTAAAAGCATGGCCAAAACTATGCTAATCATTTTGTCGGCTGAAAGTGCATTCAATTAACAGCAAAGCGTTTTTTTTTCGAAGATGTGCTTTGTTTGTTCACTTCGACTATATAAATTTGTCATCGGATAATGTTAAAGGATAATGTATTGATATTACAATCAATGAAGCAGATCAGATAAATGCGAAAAATGCGTTTGCTTTTCATCAAAGTCCAGCTATTCTTTGAAAGCGAACCATTTTATGAGCTTTGTCGCTAAAATCATAAATAATTTATTTTTTTCGCCAAGATTTTCTTAGAAAACTTCACTATATTCAAATAAAAACAACTCACGATTGCGTTAGGGTGCGTGAGATGTTTTTCATGGAGCTTATTGAGGAAACTCCAATCTTTCCAACGCTGACAATTTTGTTGCTTGATCGGGTTTGGAACCTAATCAAAAGTTTAATTTTGTAAAACATATTATTGTAAAAAAGGTAAATAAAAACCAGCAATTAATAGCATCATTATGGATCACCTGGAAACAATTTTAGATCGAATCATGCTTGGAAAGGATTTTACATACCCTCATTATTGGTACTTATATTGATTTTCATCTTAAAAATCAATAAAAACCCAGAAAAACACGATAAAACATGAACATTTGTTCATGGACAATAGCGATAAAACTGTAACATGTAAATTATGGTGAAGTTTTGGCAGCCAGCATTGCTCACAAGTAATCAATATTGATCCAAAAATCCCAGGGCAAGTTAGTATTACTATATGAGAGTACAAAAACGAAAAATAATATGGAGATATCTAACAATATTGTTTTTGACTTTTGGCCAGGATTTGGGCTGAAATATACCTTAGTGCCACGTTACAATTATTTTATACGAAATCAACATGAAACAAATAACAAATAAAAATAATGCACTACGGGATATATAAAATTTCGGTCCATCGGTCAAATCCCGCCAATATATTTCCATTGCTTATTGCGCATTTTGTCTACCGCAAATAGTTTGGTGTATTGATGGCTGACCTTTTGTGTAGGATTCTTATCCTATAAGGGCACCCCGAATCAATTAGTGCCATTGGGCATCAACGATTCAATGTCTGCGTCTGGAGCAAACTTGCGACAAATCACAATTATCATTTTATTGCCTACATTAAGGCTTTCTTCTTGGAATCACTTTTGCTTCTATGACTTGAAGTTATGTTTTTAGCTTTTAAGGCTCCCCCAGACAAGAGATCATGTTCTCGTATCATGTGATGCTATGCTATCAATTACGTGTTGAAGTCGGATCCAAAGCAAACACGATTCAATGAAGTAGTGACTTAATCATTAATTGTCTTACAAAATTTGTCTTGGGTGTCTTTCGCAATGTTTGAAGAATTTCAAGGCATTATTCTTTTTGGAAGTTAGTAGTCTTTTAAGGGGCAGTGTAAACTGCGCTCCTAGACCTTGATTGCAAATAATTATGCAATCTGCAAGTAGTCATCACAAGCTTTCTAACCTTCTCTGGGCACAGCGCTGTTGTTGTTAAGAGAATACTGAAACGTGTTGCCATAAGCATGTTCTACCGTCACCCTATTCCGGCTTAATTGATGGTTAAAAACACTTCTAGCTGAGGTGACAAATTTGCTTGTTTGTATGGTTTGAGCAGATCTGTTCTCAGTGGAAACGCGCCGTCACCCAAACATACAAAAGGCAGCTCTTCACCATTCCATTCTTCTTGTGCTGGAAGATTTAGTTTTACTTTCGTTAGTTTGGATTGTGCTAGGACTCCTCCATCCGAAACACGTCCGTTGGTACCAACGTCAACCATTATGAAATCCATGTCCGCATTCACTATCGCGAATAGCACAATGCTGAACCTTTTTTTATAATTAAAATAGTAAGAGCCAGAATGCTTAGGTTTTATAATGTCCACGTGTTTCCATCCATACTTCCTACGATGCGAGGAAAGCCTGTTATTGCTTCGAATTAGTTTGCTTCTATTTTCCTTTTCACGGTTCTGCAAATATAAATGATGCTTCATACAAAAAGTGTGACATAGGGGGAAGGGAGTTGGAAATGACCAATTTTTGCGTTATGTTATTGATGGATCTTCCATTCCAAACATTAGAATACGCATGAATAACGTTATTATAGAAGTATATTAGGTAAGTATTTTTGGATACAATGTGAATTAAACGCCCATCCTGTTACAAATCTTAAATTTTAAAGAGGAAGGGAAGAGTATTTGCTTGGAAGCTGAAGCCACTGATGAGGTATCAGTTTCCGTCGTTGGATTTATATCGTCATCAAAAATGGCCTTCCACTCGCTTCAAAATCAACTTCTGCATAAAATTCTTTATATCAGCCGTATTTTAACGGCACTCTCCAATCTATACTTTCGCATCTAATTGTATAATAAAAATGTACATCTAAGATGGAAATGATCTCCATATCATTATCAATGCTTCGGTATGTTGAACCGTACTCGCTGAGCCCGAACTTTCGTTTCTGCAGCAGGTTGACGTCAATACTAGGCTCTGATTATAATCCTATCGATATCGGGTGTGTGGGAGAATTAAGGGCCAGCTATTGGAATGTTTGTTGTCTAGCCGATTCAAATATTTAGTTTCGAGCCCCTCGCATGGGGCTAGAGTCGTCAACTTGAGCAGGACGATAAACCGCATTACCTGCTCGAAACCTGAAATGGTATCGAAACGAGAGCATGGTATCGAACTCAAAATTCACACTTGACGGAAAATAACATCATTATTACGCTAGTCGAGACAGGTACGAGATACCGTAGACGGCCTTACTGTTGCGGTTGAAATACTTATTTAAAAAATACAAAGGAGTTGATCCAAATGGAATAATACCAAAAAAATGAACCCAAGGTTAAGGCTATGTACGTTGGAATTCAAAGAGGGCGAATCAAACGTCGTTTTGATTGCATAACATTCGTTAGCATTGATTAACCTTCTCAATAGATTGACAATGTTCTTTGGTGTAGTACAACATATTTGAAGGTTCATATTTTACGCTAGAAGGTGCATTACATACTATATAATTAATATGTAATGCATATGAATAAATGATTTTCTGCTTAAATCAGATGTGGGATTAAATGTCGAATTGCCTCAGCGCACTCAATGGCAATTCCCATCACTGTAAGAACGACCTTACCAGCACCAAATGTTCCAATTCAAAGTTCAAGAGCCATTCTAATTACTCGTGCAATGACAGGCGGAACATAAACCACGACGTGCACCCGTCATTATTTTTTTCCCGGGAATAGCAAATGCACTTACGTTCCGCTCGTTTTCGGCTTCCAAGTGTTCGAACGTGAAGGCGCCCAGAAAGCAGTACGCCACCACCATCGCCACCAGAGTCACGTGGGAGAATATGCATGTAAACAGCTTCCACATAAAGCACACAAAGGACATGCACTTGCTGCGCTGCTTCTTCTCGTTCTCGTACGGAATCGGAAGCTGGGCCGGCATCGGCGGGCCTTGGGGTGGTCCGGCGCGTCGGGTCGACATTATTCCCGCTGGTGGAGCCCACCGAAGGCAGCTGAACCAATTCTACAGATGTATCTCTGCCGTTGTCGTCGTTTGGCCGTACGTTTGTAATCTATACTGCGGAAGAGAAATAGGAAAGAGCTACTATTAGGATTTCTGTTTGTAATATGTTTCCTGTGAGCATGACACGCTTAAAGTTAATGCCACACCAGGAGTGCTTTGCCATAAGCGCGGTATGTTAACTAATTTTGCTTGAAGATAGTTTGTACAGGTTCAAAGGAAATGTTGTTAGCACATACATGCTCTTGGTCTTCGTATAGATGATGTTTTGATATGAAGACGCGTTTGAGTTCTTGGAAGTTTCCGATAACGAAATTCTAAATGGTGTAGTTTTGCGTGACTTGGTGCAGCTTGGCAAACAATACAATAAGGTGATGTTAATTTTCTCTTGCACGTTTTCGAGAATTCGTAAATAAACTTGCTGGAAGCAAACATCAAGCCATATTTTCGATTCGTTACACTGAACGCATCGTTTATCAAAGACAGGCGCTTTGCATTGTAAGGTGGAGAGAAGACGGCGAGTGTAACTACCATAATTGATACTTGCCTAACATTTTCCTTGCGGTATACAATAGGACAGCCCCTTATAAAGGAGTGGCAAAAACTACCAATATGTCAATTTCAATTTGGCCGTGCAAAATATGATGAATATACAACTATTAACCTGTACTTTCATAATCGGGGCGTTTTTTGGCGTAATGGGCAGCTTTGCCATATTTTCGTCTCAAAAGTATGATATTAATACATCGTTACAAAGCTCTTGAACAGATCTACGCAATAGGATTGATAACGTAATAAAAGCTCCGTCCAGATTTTACTTTTGATTAGTTTTGTAACAGCATATTTTAAGCAACATTCAACGAACAAAATAGTTTGGTACCCCTCAGTACCCCGCTGTAAAATATCATGCACTACACTGTTGAACTCCTAAGCTTTAAGGACCATACATAAAATTCTGCCCAAATTCTCCATTATGCGATATATATATATATATATATATATATATATATATATATATATATATATATGAATTATTCATTTCAATTCAAAATTCAAATTCAAAATTAGTCCTTTTTTGCCCCTTTCATATATGTACTAAGTATACGTAGAAGCTTTAGGTTCGCTCCAAAAACAAGCTTTTAAAAGAAGCCCCGAATACCAATAGTATTATAAACCAATCGACTCCGTTCGACGAATTTAGATGATATCTGTTTGTGCGTGTATGTGAATGTTCGTATGTGTGTGAGCAAAAAAGTCTAACTCCTTTTCCAGGCATTCATCCAGAAAAGATTTAATCGCAACAGGTTGCATTCCATTATTCCCTGTTGAAAATTGACCAGTTCGGACTATGGGCGCGGTAGTTATGACCAAAATACATTTTTGTACGCTAAACATGTTGAACAAAGTTGAATCGAACTGTCGGCTCAAAACTTATTGCCAAAATACTTTTTTTTAACTAATTCTCGAGAAATATAATCACCGCTAGGTGGATTAATAAGGTTTTTTTGAATAAAATACTTATTGTTCAATTTCAACTGAATCAAATAATAATTATAAGTTACACTTCAATAATGTCACTTCAGGCTTGTATTTAGACATCTGCGATCAATTAAAATTAGCAATTGATGTAGCATTTGAAGAACACAACACGAAAACAGAAAACGAAATAAAGTCATGTCCAAAGAACTTCTTCAATTACGTAAAATCAAAATTTAAATCAGGCAATTTTCCGTAATCCATGTATTTAGATGAACGCGTCGGTAATTGCTCGGAAGACATCTGTAATCTTTTTGGAGATTTCTTCTGAATCCATTAACAATGAAAAATTATTTTCACAACTTAAAAACAGAATTACGAATAAGCAGCATGAATTTTTCAAAGGTCGATCTACCGCTACAAATTTAATAGAATTCATTGATTATTATCTTAATGCAATGGATGATGGTAACAACGTGGAAGCTCTGTACACTGACTTTAGCAAGGCGTTTGATCGCATTGACATTCCAATGTTACTCTTCAAATTGCAAAAAATTGGAATTGAGCCAGGACTCCTCAGATGCACCAAGTTAACTTTCATGTTCCAGTCCGTCGCTCCCGCCAACGTCAGCTCTTCCAGTCTGTCCGACACTCCACAATGTTTGGGCAAAATCGCCCGCTTAAACGTTGCTTCAACCTCCTGAACGACATTGATTGGTTCGATTTTAATTGTAGCAGAACGATATTCAAAATGAGATTAAGGCAAATTTTAAGTTAGCATATAAGTTTTAAACCAGTATGTACAGTTAACACTGAAGCTGAAGATAAAATAAATAAATGAATAAATATAAATAGTACATAGTATCAGGTATTTCTTCACGAACACATTACCAGTTTTCTTACGCTTATAAGCACAAAAAAGCGCAAAAAATGGCGTCTTATAAAACATCGAAAACATGGTAATGGAGTTTTTTTTAGAGACATCACAATGCCAATCAAAATCATTGTTACAGGTCGTAAATAGGTTTCTAAAAATTAAAAGTTTGCAAAAATTATGAGTTCTATATCTCGATGTTTTCCTTCTATATGGACTCATAGTAGATGGTCGCCAGAAATCAAAAAGCACATAAGCAATAAGTTCCGTCAGGAATTCCTCCGGAAGTTCCGTCAGGAATTCCTCCGGAAGTTCCGTCAGGAATTCCTCCGGAAGTTCCGTCAGGAATTCCTCCGGAAGTTCCGTCAGGAATTCCTCTGGAAGTTCCGTCAAGAATTCCTCCGGAAGTTCCGTCAGGAATTCCTCCGGAAGTTCCGTCAGGAATTCCTCCGGAAGTTCCGTCAGGAATTCCTCCGGAAGTTCCGTCAGGAATTCCTCCGGAAGTTCCGTCAGGAATTCCTCCGGAAGTTCCGTCAGGAATTCCTCCGGAAGTTCCGTCAGGAATTCCTCCGGAAGTTCCGTCAGAAATTCCTCCGGAAGTTCCGTCAGGAATTCCTCCGGAAGTTCCGTCAGGAATTCCTCCGGAAGTTCCGTCAGGAATTCCTCCGGAAGTTCCGTCAGGAATTCCTCTGGAAGTTCCGTCAAGAATTCCTCCGGAAGTTCCGTCAGGAATTCCTCCGGAAGTTCCGTCAGGAATTCCTCCGGAAGTTCCGTCAGGAATTCCTCCGGAAGTTCCGTCAGGAATTCCTCCGGAAGTTCCGTCAGGAATTCCTCCGGAAGTTCCGTCAGGAATTCCTCCGGAAGTTCCGTCAGGAATTCCTCCGGAAGTTCCGTCAGGAATTCCTCCGGAAGTTCCGTCAGGAATTCCTCCGGAAGTACCGTCAGGAATTCCTCCGGAAGTTCCGTCAGGAATTCCTCCGGAAGTTCCGTCAGGAATTCCTCCGGAAGTTCCGTCAGGAATTCCTCCGGAAGTTCCGTCAGGAATTCCTCCGGAAGTTCCGTCAGGAATTCCTCCGGAAGTTCCGTCAGGAATTCCTCCGGAAGTTCCGTCAGGAATTCCTCCGGAAGTTCCGTCAAGAATTCCTCCGGAAGTTCCGTCAGGAATTCCTCCGGAAGTTCCGTCAGGAATTCCTCCGGAAGTTCCGTCAGGAATTCCTCCGGAAGTTCCGTCAGGAATTCCTCCGGAAGTTCCGTCAGGAATTCCTCCGGAAATTCCGTCAGGAATTCCTCCGGAAGTTCCGTCAGGAATTCCTCCGGAAGTTCCGTCAGGAATTCCTCCGGAAGTTCCGTCAGGAATTCCTCCGGAAGTTCCGTCAGGAATTCCTCCGGAAGTTCCGTCAGGAATTCCTCCGGAAGTTCCGTCAGGAATTCCTCCGGAAGTTCCGTCAGGAATTCCTCCGGAAGTTCCGTCAGAAATTCCTCCGGAAGTTCCGTCAGGAAGTTCTCCGGAAGTTCTGTCAGGAATTCCTCCGGAACAGGAATTCTTCCGGAAGTTCCTCCAGGAATTCCTCCGATACTTTCTTCAGGAATTCCTTCAGAATTTCTTTGAAGCTGTTAATCCGCAAGTTCCTCCGGGAATTCCTCTGGAAGTTCCTCAGAATAATTCCTCCGGAAGCTCCTCAAATTAATGACTCCGGAAGGTCCTCAAAGTAGTTCCTCCGGAAGGTCTACAAAGGAAATCGTCTGGAGGTTCCTCAAAGGAATCGCTTAAGAAGTTCTTCCGGAAGTTTCTCCTAAAATTTCTGCGATAGTTCCTCTAGAAATTCCTCCAAAATTTCCTCTATGAATCCTTCCGGGATTTCCTCTAGAAACTCCTCCGGAAGTTCCTGTAGGAATTACTCCGGAAGTTCCTCTAGCGATTCGTCTAGAAGTTTCCCCAGGAGATCCTCTGGTATTTTCCTATGGAATTCTTCCTTAAGTTTCTCCAGAATCTCTTCCGGTGTTCCTCAATGAAGTTCTTCCAGAAGTTACTCGAAGCAATTCCTCCGCAAGTACCTCAAAGGAATTCCTCCGGAAGGTCTTCAAAGGATTTTGTCCAGAGGTTTCTCAAAGGACTCCTTCCCCAAAAAAAAAATAAAGAAAAAGAAAATTTCCATGAAATCAAGCTTCTAATAAGTGTAAAATTTACCTTAAAAATGCAAAATTTCTTTTTGTTAAATATCTTGGCTGTGCATATGCACAGCATATGTTTCGAAATGGACAAATTGATATGAAATTTGCGAAAAAGAATCCACGTGTCTTGGAGGGACTCGAACCCTCAACCTCCTACTCTCTAGATAGGCGTGATAACCCCTACACAACAAGACCACTTAAAGGTCACGTTTGCGGAAAAGCCATCAGAATCCGAGTACCAACCTCCACCGCGGTTAGCTCTCTTTTGCAAATTGAATATCTTTCGGATGCTTGATTTGTCCAATCTCCACATGTGCTTTACTATTGTATACCCACAGCCAAGCGAGTGCACATTGTTTATTAAACGAGAGGATCGCACTCCATGCCCCCCAGTAACTGTCTGGGCGGGACGGTATAGAATGCGAATTCAATCGCACTCTGCTGTGCCAAAGGCTTGCTTGGCTAAAGCATTTGATGAGTTTGATTGCCTTAACGTAAGCGGTCGCGTGTACTCAGACGACTAATGACGGTGAAAGACCGACACTTGATTACAATTAATTGCGTATTATTCGGCAACTCGGCCGTACGAAAACCATTTTTTTGTTAAATATCTTGGCTGTGCATATGCACAGCATATGTTTCGAAATGGACAAATTGATATGAAATTTGCGAAAAAGAATCCACGTGTCTTGGAGGGACTCGAACCCTCAACCTCCTACTCTCTAGATAGGCGTGATAACCCCTACACAACAAGACCACTTAAAGGTCACGTTTGCGGAAAAGCCATCAGAATCCGAGTACCAACCTCCACCGCGGTTAGCTCTCTTTTTTGCAAATTGATTGGACAAATCAAGCATCCGAAAGATATTCAATTTGCAAAAAAGAGAGCTAACCGCGGTGGAGGTTGGTACTCGGATTCTGATGGCTTTTCCGCAAACGTGACCTTTAAGTGGTCTTGTTGTGTAGGGGTTATCACGCCTATCTAGAGAGTAGGAGGTTGAGGGTTCGAGTCCCTCCAAGACACGTGGATTCTTTTTCGCAAATTTCATATCAATTTGTCCATTTCGAAACATATGCTGTGCATATGCACAGCCAAGATATTTAACAAAAAAATGGTTTTCGTACGGCCGAGTTGCCGAATAATACGCAATTAAGTGCAAAATTTCTATCAACGCAAGGAAATTTTCCAAAAATCAAAAGTATTTGGCAAAATTTTCATTTTTGTGCAATGTTTTCCACAATTTTTAGGTAGATATCATCTACATGCTGTAGTTGTGACTAGGTCACTACCCAATGACTTCGATTCATAGATTTCTAGGAAATGAGAGTAAATGCTGCATAGTTGTTCAATTTTATACGGCTGAGCGACGATAAATTTTTCACGGCAGCAACGGCGAAGAAAATCATCGGCGGTTAAGCAGAGGTCTAACCGGAAGTCAGTCGTCTTGAATTCTAAAATGGCACCGAACAATGATTTCCGGCTTCCACATACAGTGTTGACCCGATTTTGTCACTCCCCGATTTTGTCTACCCCCGATTTTATCACGTTTTCGACCCGATTTTATCACGTCCCGATTTTGTCACGTTTTCGACCCGATTTTGTCACCCCAAAAATGTTTGTCATTCTTTTTATTTTCGTAAATAATACCAAAAACAACATTGATTTTCATGAAATAACTTTCACCGCCTGTAGTTTATTACGAACGACTTCTGAGTACCTGGGAAACATTCTGTAAGCAATTTCGACAAGAAATAATGGGTACCATTCACGCATTTGGCCTTTCCAAGACATAAAATGATTCATATTTGTGGAATGAATTAAAAAATTGGGAATATTTTTTTCCAATTTTGTCACATACCCTGTTTTATCACCCCAAAATTAACCAGGGGGTGATAAAATCGGGATATTACTGTATATCGATCCCGTTATGGCAATACCCATATCACCCATCAGTGCTAAATGCACTGTGAGTGGACAAGCGACAACCAGATGGCGGTAGCGTGCAAACGTCAAACACAAGCTAATCCGATGGAATCGCAATCGGTGTTCGCTTACCACCTACAAAAAAATTAAATTCACCGTTGAAAAGGTGAACTATGGAACATGTGTTGAGTGAGACGTCTGTTTCTCTGTGCCCATATAACATAGATGTTCAGTCATTTTAGCAAGCCGAAGGTCGGTCATCTTGAATTGCAAAATGGCGCAAAACATCGATTTCCGGCTTCCACTCATCGAGCCCATTCCGACAATGCCCATATTGACTGGGTTTTCATTCATTTTGGCAAACCGGAAGCAGACCAGTGTTGATAAAAACTAAAAATCTCAAAACCCATGAACGGTTCAAATCAATCATGAGATGGAACGCAACCAACTCATCACCTGAAACTCATGGATGAGTTGAATCATCTTTCTGAATCATCGTAAGTTTTCTTTTGTTCTACTAACAGAGAATTGACGTTCGTAGCATAACATATTTAGTGGATACTCTTGCATGTGTTAGCATTAAATTTCCCGCGAATAGATTTTTTTTAGCAAATGTTTTAGCATGAATAACTCCAGCGTGATGCATTCCTTTAAAATCGCAAACGAGTTTGCACGCACGGGAGGTTTTGATGCATGAATTTTAAAATAGCATCAAATATCAATTTCTGGCTTCCACTCATCGAACCCATTCCGGCAATACCCAGTTTTTAAGTTTTGGTCAATCAAATAGGCTGAGAAACTTTTCACTTATCAGTAAATTCTTTTTCATTGAAAAGGACTTATTGTTTGTTTTTTTTACACGGATTTTCGAATTGTGAGGTTTTTTACACGTTTCTTATGTATCCCCCTCGTAAGAAACCTGATGGACATAACATCAAAATTTTCCAAAGGTTCATCAATCGCTTCATGGCATGGCGCAATAATATGGAATCTGATTGTTCTATTCCGCAATACAATTTATTGATGATCATGTGGAGTACCTAAATTAGACAGAAGGATTATGGTCCAGATTTATCATTCGTCAATGCAAAAAATTGCGTGTTCAACTCGTTACAAAACTCGATGTTATCAACACTCGTAGTATTTATTCAATTCGGCAAAGCTCGTTGGATCAACATACAACTAGGTGCTGGAAAAATCATCTTTTGGCAACTAGTTGCACATACTACCATTTCTATATGTCCATGCAAAGTACCGGTTTGAAATCGAAAACATCAAATACATCAAGCAAAATGCCTTACTTTTCTTCTCTATCTTCCTGCGCCTAATAGGTCCCCTGGCACCATTCTAATTTACATGTATTGCACAATGTAACAGATAATAGCATACCCATCAAGGAAATATTCCACAGCCAAGCATCTTGGGCAAACCAACTCAGTCTTGAAGCCATACATTTGTCTGTTTTCTCTCACCGCATGATTTCACCCTGCAGTTAGATCAACTTGGAATATGTCAATGACTGTAATGGTTGTGAGCTGATTTTGTCATCATTGATACTGCACAGTGCACATAACGTTCGATAGGGAACTCCGAACGATGAGTTTCCAACAACATGTTTCACTTGTCGTTTGTTACTGCTACTGTTGCCAAGATGTTTTCCGTACTAACAACAACTATAGGAACTACCTACACTCCTTGCCGGGCATCTAACATGAAATTTGCTACGAACATGGGGAAGCAGCCTTTTGCTTGTTCTGGTTAGCTGGGTTGCACGCCTGACTTCGGCTGTCAGATCCGGGTCGGATGAAAGTTTATATAATTTTCCGCAAATTGAATAATGCATCTTGGGCTGACAATCAACCGATGGATCGGTTAAACCGAGTTCAAAAATCGTTAAATGATGGGTTTATGTGGCGTTGGCCAATTATCATCCAATGCACATCCCTTCTGTCTCGATAAGGCCAGTTTCCGGGGGAGTCCTATACCTATAAGTATATCGAGTATGCATGTTTAACAAACTGTATGTTCCCGTTATGTAAAATATATGTACACGATTTTTATTACATGGCATGCTGTACGTACACTGTCACTTTCTACGTGGCTTATCTTAAGCGGATATTGGTATTCTAAAGGTATACATCAAATTAGCATTTATAAAAATATTACTCAGAATTTATATGGTTCTTAAACAAACTTGTTGAAAATTCAATAAGCACTACAAAATAGATCTATCCAGCTTTAATGGAATGATCTTTAACCTACATTTTCATCCCCTGCATTAATTTTGCCCAAACAATAAATTTGCCCATTCTATTGACGAACAAACTCATGAGCCGATTATAATTGTGAGTACGTATCAGTTGATTAACATATGTCTGTGCAAGTGCATTCTTGCACGGTCATTAATTTTATATTTCTTCAATATGGAGCTTCGTTTCGGTACCGCGTGTCAGAGGCGCATAAATGCTACAAAGTGGTTATACTTTTTCAATACCAGATGTCGATAATAGCTGATGCTTAAAAAATAATGCTGATGTGAGACTCTTCTCAGCATCTGGCATTTGTGATAATAACACCAGATATGTTATGTTAAACTGAAAGCGGAATACATACAACAATTCTTCCGTATCTAGAAGTACTTTCCTATTATAGAATTCCATTCTAATATGCTTTTCTCAATTTCCAATGCAAGTCAAATCCAAATCTATTGCTGTTCAACAGCACTTCATGGTTCTCCTAAACCCATGCTTCCAGTTCCAATTAAAAGGCAGTAAGGGTATTTTCTCTTGATACAAGTGTTAATTGGCACTTGTAATTAATTAAAGTCCTTAATTGAGCGACATTTCCTAAATAATCTGTCTGGCATCCGGTTGCGAGGATGGGAACTATCCGGCTCAGAGGAAAGGAATGTCAATTGGCTGTTCAAGAGACAACCACATTGTTCAAGAGAGAAAAGCGAGATTGCAATCTAATGCGCGACCCTAATCCAGAGCTTACGAAGTTCGCAGTTTAATAACACTCTATGCTCACCAGCATATGAACCGCGTTTGCTTACCAGCGAGAATGCATATTCATCGAAAGTTAACGATATACATTGTCGTAAGCACCGTGATGCGTATCAAACCAGTTCAGTGCCAGATTTTTAAACCCTATCGGTGGAACTTTTCTCTCAGATGGAAATGATGCTGTCATGTGATGGCAATGAGCTCAACTACTTTTCTGTCAACTCACATTGTATGTATCCCGATTTGCGTGAAATGCTTTCTGAAGTACAAAACGTTTTCAACTCAGCAACAAGAATCCTGGGATAGTAACCGAAGTGGATTCGGTTGGAAAATAGTGCTGCCCTCAATCGCATGCTGATCTTATATGAATGGAAAATCCAGCAATGAAGGTGGCTTTAAAACGGGACTCTAAACGTTCTAGGAAACTGAAAAAAGATCGCCTAGGATCGACGCATAGATAGCGCAGCTATCTAGGATAATAGGATAACTAGGAGCTTTAGTCGTATTTTATATTATATTGAATTATTCGCTTCAACAGGAAAGTATGCCAAACAGGAAAATTCGTTAGTTAGAAAACTAGTTAAAAAGAACGAAGAACCCCAAAAAAGTTTATTTTTTATTAATGAAGAAAAATCCTATACAGGCATACCTCGATAGTACGTACACCTGCGTTATTTTAGTGTACGTACTATCGAAGCGTACGTACTATTGAAGCAAAAAAAATCCGTACGAAAACTTTTTTTTTTGCGTTTTTGTTTATTTAGGAGTAGAAGAATGTTTATAAAACCACCAGGAAACCGAAATTTCGATAGAAGGTTCTGTACACTAAGCACATTTATATTTGATGTAGTACACAACGGACCAACAAGACCCGGATTTTTCTTGAAATGGTGCCTACATGTAGCATTGATCAAAATCATCGACTTTTCCATCACGAGTGGTTGACGAAGGCGGTTGCGTGTCGTTGCGCTCCGCAAGTATTTAATTTTATTTTTTTTCTCGTCGTGTAGCCACTCGTCTAGTATCGCGGCGTCTTAACAATTTTGAAACATTCAAACTTGATGTGATAAATATTTTTTATTTTACATACCCGCTCGTTCTCCTCGCGTTCAACTTTACCCCGCCGTGTTTATCTTTTAAATAATTTGGCCTGACCCGCGCGCATTTCGCGTTTAATTGTGCTATGAAGTGTGGAATAAGAAATTGTGCGCAAAGTGACAATCACTTTTTATGGCACTGTTATGGATCCTGCAAACGCACCTTTCATGCAGCATGCATAGGCGTCCAAAGGAATCACGAAGAAGTGCTACGCACTTTTATGCTGCCTCTCTGTGATGATTGCCAAGAAAAGTTCGCGCAAGAACTCAATCGAAATAAATTATCAATGTCTCTGAAAAACATCTCTGAGAACATTGAACACACATTAGTGGCAAATCATAAGGTGCTCACAAATTTTGAGACGTTAAACAACACACACGATGAGGCGATTGCTCACGTCGAAACAATGCTTACCAACATTGAGCGGGGCGTCATCAATGTCACCAACAACAACAGAACATACGCTACAGAAATTAAAAACAAGCTATCAGCATTTTTAGACACACCTCCTCCGGACGACCTCATAGTAGAAAAGGCAGTTAAATCAGCTACAGCAGCAGCAGTGGAAGCGATGGAAACAACAACAGTTTCAATGGGCCTTATTCCAAAACTAATAAACGACCTCAGAAGCGACCTGGTGCCATCTTCCCTAGTCCTCACAGAATCAAAAAAAATTGGATGAATTATTGGATTAAGTGAAACATGTTTCTGCTGCTGTTTCCAACTTAAGTAACAGTGCAGAAATAAATTCACCTCCTTTACACAACACTTTGGTAGACGAGCTATAGGACCTTTCGACTACTGAGCTGCCTCCACAACAACAAGAACTGTATCAACACCAACAACATCAACAACAAGAACAGCAACAACAATCTTTCCAAGACTCCAATGAACGGCAAAAGGCATCAGAAGATCTACAACAACAACAAAATCAACAGTCCCTAGACGTGACAAATAATGCAATCATGGACCTGTTTGCTGAGCGTCGAGCCAAATTCTCTAAATTGAGCAACGAAGCTCAATCGAAAAAAGACCTTTCCTCCGCTGGTTGGCGGATGCTGGGAAATAAATGGTACTGGAGGCCAGACTGGTCGACATACGACAAGAAGCTGAATAGGCAAAAGCTCCAAGAAAAAGCCGTTGATAAGGCTAGACAACGAAGGAAACGAAGAAAACAACAATCCGTTCGTATTAGCAACAAACCACCTGCAGCTGTCAAAGATCATACTCAAGGACACATGGGTAAAGACAAGGAACTACTTGCTATTGCTAAAGTTAAATTTGCCGGTCCACCCTCTATCACCGACCATCCTATCCCTGGTCTATCGGTCCCAAAACTAATTAATTTTAGAAAGGGTGAAACTATCAACCCATATCGAGCAGAACCACCTATTCAAAAAGAACAACATCAACCAGAAAACTATCAACAGTCACAAAGCCAACAACAACAGCAACAGCCAGCACAACTTTCTTGCAGCAGTGAAAGCCGACTTCAAATGGATATCGAGCACCCTCCTCTGCTGGACCCAATGCGACCACCTATAGTAAGACTCACAGAGCAATCTGCGTCTGGTGATCGACGTTTTTCATAAGCACGACTGCGAGATCAAAAAATTATGGACATTGTGCGGATGTTCCTGTCATACTTGCACGACCAGCCACCTACAGTATGCATTCTCGGAACCACCAAAACCAGCGCCACTGCAATGCTAGCATCTGGAGGACTACCAACAGACTTACAACTATTGCGACAAATTTTCCTGGATGTACACGAGGATCTAGGAATATCTCGCAACGACGCCTTGGCAGACCTTCAATCACACCGTTCGTTCCTTTCCAGTGAACGCACTCAACAACTTCAACGCACTAGGGAGGCCACATATAAATTCTACAGCCCATCAAATGTTCATCGGCAATGACGCACTCTCCGGAAGTAACATTAACAAGTGAAGATAACACGCTACATGAAACATCAGAAGAGGTAAATATTTCGTCGACCGTCATACTTCCAAAAACTTCTTCGCAGAAACAGAATTCGACTGAAGTTCTAATTTATTGTCAGAATTTCAATCGAATGAAAAGCCCAGCCAAAATGAAGGATATATTTAAAAATTTATTAAGCTCATCCTTTTCGATTATTATGGCAACTGAAAGCGTTAGGAGTGAAGAAATTTTTGGAAGTAACTTTAATGTATTTAGAGATGACAGGAGTTTTCTAACGTCTCAGAAAAAGTCCGGTGGTGGTGTTTTAATAGTTATTTCAGCAAACTTTAATTCAGAAATCATCACAGCAAATAAATTCAATGAATTTGAGCATGTCTGGGTAAAAACCCATATAGCTGGAGAAATGCATATATTCACATCGGTATATTTCCCACCTAATCATGCTTGTAAGCACAACTATGAATCTTTTTTTAAGTGCGCTGAACAAATACTATCAGAACATCCACCGGAGGTTAAAGTTCACATCTATGGGGACTTTAACCAACGCAATACTGACTTTATTCTAGACTCAGAAAACGAATGCATCCTACTGCCAGGGGGATAGCTCGGAAAAGAACTGTAATCTTTTTGCAGATTTTTTCCAGGAAACCTTTTCTACATTTTCTGAAAGTGATCGTGACCGCGACTATTTTGCATTTTTTCCAGACTTTTCAAATGATATTGGAGTGAATCAACTTCATGTCCATGACATTTTGCAGGCCCTACGTAGTTTAGATGCTTCGAAAGGTCCTGGTCCTGATGAAATCCCTCCTATGTATATGAAAACCCTAGCAGTGGAACTGTTACGCGCGCGAATTGCCTCCCTGTGCGAAGGTCCAGGGTGAACGAGACTTTCCTTACACGCAACGGGGTATTAGCAAAAGACTTGTGCCGAAGCGGACCAACTCTAATAGATTTCACTCGGGATTCTCGATCCTTGCTAGTTGCCTTGCTCTGAAAGCCTATGCGATGGAATCAAGAAGAGAGTTTCATCTACTCGAGACTGAACTACCATGTGGAAATACTTTCCTTCCTAATCTTCCCGCTAGTATACTTTGCTCAGAAAGTCTATGCTGCAGAAGAGTGGAAATCAGTCTTTCCTTACTGGATGCCAGGGTTTTTTCGGTCTTAACCAACAGACAGCCGTCTTTAGACTAAAACGAAAACTTCAATCTTTATTGATACTGCAGGGTATATATACATAATTTTTGCTTATTCTACATTTTACAATTTTTGGTTATTGCCGTTCTGCCCGCGCCCATCAATCCGCCGTATGGGCTTGATGCGCGCGTTCAGAACGTGGTGCTGCTGAGTCTAGCACAAACAAATCGCCCTGACCTATGCTGGAAGTGCACTGCACTGCGGCGCACACGTAATTAATTATGTGCGGACGGGTCGCTGTAAGAATCATTTTCATTGTTTTGAGAACATCAGCGCGCGCCAGCGCCGTTCGTTTGGGATCAAATTCTGTTGTGATTGTCGCGTCGGTAACAGGAACTAACCACTCCATTATTTTGGCTATTTAATATGTCACTAGAATCAGGAAAATTCCCACATATATAGAAAAACTCATTTTTGATACCCATTCCCAAGTAACATTTTAAGTTTTATAACGCTCTTGAAGTCCACAATTTACTCTTCAAGAGTGTTATAAAACCAGCATAAAACCAAAATGTTACTAGGGATTTTCAAATCTGGAAAAAAAATCAGACATACGTAATTATCGTGGAATAGCCATTATCTCTTGCATTCCAAAACTTTTTGAGGCCATAGTAAACGAAAAATTATTCAAACAAGTGAAAACCCGAATATCAGACGCACAGCATGGCTTCTTTAAAGGGCGTTCAAGTTCAACTAATCTTCTTGAATTTTTTGACTATACCGTGAATGCAATGGATAAAGGAAACCATGTAGAAGCTCTTTATACTGACTAAAGCATTTGATCGCATAGATATACCCATGCTTCTATTCAAATTGAAAAAAAAAACTGGAATTGAGCCGGGACTACTTAATTGGCTTGAATCCTACTTAACTGATCGCCAATTGATTATAAAATTTAACAACAATAGATCAAAACCCATTAAAGCCACTTCCGGTGTCCCCCAGGGCTCTATTATTCATAATATATGTAAACGACATTTCCTTTATTCTTGACAAACTTAAAGTGTTAATCTATGCAGATGACATGAAGCTCTTTTTGGAAATAGGGAATAAAAATGACCTCAACATATTCCAGAACGAAATATGCACATTCTACGAATGGTGCAATAAAAGACTATTGCAACTGAACTGAATGTAAAAAAATGTAACCTTATGTCATTCAGCAGAAAAAGAACACCATCAAATCTCTCAATTACATTAGGAAACCAGGTTGTAGAGAAATGCGATAGAGTTAGGGATTTAGGAATTATCTTAGACTCCAAACTAACGTTAATCGACCATTACAACATCATTATTCATAAAGCAAATAATATGATGGGTTTTTGCCTTTCTCGTACAACTAAGTTGTACCGAAAGGCTATCATTTCACTCCGAAAACGAACTTTTTATAGAAGTCTCTGAGACCCATAGTATTATATACCAATCGACTCAGCTCGACGAGCTGAGCACATGTCTGTCTGTCCGTGTGTATGAGTGTGTATGTGTGTGCACAAAAGCTATAAAAAACATTAGACAACTTTTCGTATAGTAATCCTTGACCGATTTGCTCGCAACAAGTTTCATTCGACAGGGGACAAAGCCTTGTTGATCACTATTGAATTTTATAACGATCGGTTATTGCGTTTCAAAGTTATGAAGAAAATGGTACATCGGACCATATAAACCCCATATAAGGTTAGTGTCCTAACTAAATGCGAGAAAGGCACCACCAACGCTAGGTGGATTAATCTGGGTTTTTAAAACGTTTCTGCTATAACTTTCATGGCCCATACACAATTAAAACATTATATATTGCTTATGTAAGGTCGATACTGGAATATTGCAGCATTGTATAGTCTCCATTTTCGATAACACACGCAGAAAGATTAGAATTTCTAGAACGGCCCCTGAAATTGCTGAACTACAATTTCTTCCTTATTTCAGTCTGAAATCATATCTAAACTTTATTTGAAATTTGCTTGAAAATTCAAAAATATTTTTCTCTGAAAACTCGTCATGAACATCATTTGAAAAAACTTCTTAATTTTGACTTTCTCCTAGATTTGTTTAAGATACTCTTCTAGGAGTCCCTCTGAGAATTTCTCCAGAAAATCCATCGAGAATTTATGCAAAAGAAAACCTCCTGGGACTCAAACCAAGAACTCTATCGCGATTTTCTTCAGGAATTACTTTTGGAAATTCTCCAGAAAATCCTTTAGGAACTCCTTCGGATACTTCTCCATAATTCCTTATCAAATTCTCCCTGAAAAAGGAAGTAATTGTAATTGAGTAAGTTGAAGTAATTGTTGGAGGAATTTTCTGCAGAATATTTTTAAAAATGTCTGTGGGAACTCTGAAACGATTCTTGATTCTCTGATTCTTGAAGAAATTTTCGGGGGAACTTATAAAGGGATTTCTGGAGAAGTTCTTGAAATAATTTCCGGGGAAATTCTTGATGGATTTTTTGGGAGAATCCATGGATGAGATGCTGGAAAAAAATGGGAGAGCTTTTAGAAGAATTTCCTGGGTTATTGTTTTAGATATTGCTGCGAATTCCAGGAAGTAATGTTTGGGAAATCCTGAAGGGCTTTATAGGTGATTTTTTGAAGAAATTTTAGGCGAAGTACTTGCAGAAACCTTAAGAATTCCGGCAGGATTTTCCGGTAGAATTCCTAAAATAATTTCCAGAGGAATTTCAAGAGGAATTTTTGGAGGTAGTCCGAAAGAGTTTTGACGAAATTTTAGGAAGAAGATGTGGAGAAAGGGGCATATGGATTTACAGACGAATTGCTCAAGAAATTTCTAAGAGAATTCACGAAGAAAAAATTCCTGAACAATTTTTCGGGAAAGTTCTTGGCTATCGAGGGCTTCCCGTTGGGTACGGAAGAAATTAAAAAAAAATTCTGGAAAGACCTCAAAGTAAATAATGAAGAAATCTTGGTGGAATTTCAGGAGTAACTCCAGAGAGAATGTCCAAAGGCGTTTTTTGGGAATTTCAGAATGATTCTCTGGTGAAAGTTCTGGGAAAGAAGACGTAGATATTTCTAAGGATATTCCTAAGTGAATTGCTGAAGGGGATTTTTTGGGTATATTTGAAAGAATCAACGGAGAAATACTTGGCAATAATTTAAGATGGATGTTCGGAGGAATTTTTGAAAGAATTCACGGAAAAAAAATTGAGAAATTTTACTATCACACTCCTATGAGTACAATTTTTGAAGAAACTTCCGGAGAAATTTCTGGAGGAACTTCCGGAGGAATTCCTGGAGGAACTTCCGGAGGAACTTCTGGATGGATTCCCGAAGGAACTTCCACAGGAAATTCTAGAGAGACTTATAGGAACTTTCGGAGAAACTCCTAGAGGAATTTCTTTAGGAATTCCTGGAAGAATTTACGGAGGAATTCCTAGAAGAACTTCCGGAGGATTATCTCGAGGAACCTGCGGAGGAACTCCTGGAGGAGTTTTCGGAGGAATTCCTTGAGGAACTTCCTGGAGCAACTTACGGAAAATTTTTTGGAGGAGCTTACGGAGGAATTCCTGGAGGAACATGCGAAGGAACTCCTGGAGAAACTTACGGAGGAATACCTCGAGGAACTTGCGGAGGAATTCCTGGAGGAACATGTGGAGGAACTCCTGGACGAACTTCCGGAGAAATTCCTGGAGGAACATGCGGAGAAACTTCCGGAGGAACTACTGGAGGAATTCCTGGAGGAACTTCCTGGGTGAACTTCTGGAGGAGTAAAAAAAAATTAACAGCGTTATTAAACCTATTGTAAAGCTGAATATCTAATAAGCTGTTTCAGATGTTCCTTGCATTGTGCAAAATAATAGTATGATTGGTGTTACGTAAAACTGCCAAACATTTATGACAAGCTGCTTTTTAAAGTTTTTTTTAAACTAAATTCGTTATCACAATGGTGTTTAAATCTGATGTGAAACTTTTACGTAGCATATGAAGGACCCCACGCAATGAACAAAACATATTCAAATTTTAACTAAAATTGTACAGAAAATCGAATGATTTAATGTGCATACAATCGAGGATACGTACTTTCGAGGTATGCCTGTATTTATTTGAGACTCTCACATTTTTAGTCTTCCAATAATAAATTCCACTTTATTTATGAGAATAATCCTAATTCAGACTATTTTTCAACCTCTATGTATCCCAATCCCCAACAGGAGCATCCAATCGTTATACCTCTCCGTTCGGGACGTGTATGTTAAACCGGGTTACAGTTTAGCTCGCTATCCATCCAATCACAACCATTCATCCTTAGCTCACTGGTACGTACAGCCATGGTTGGATGGTTCGGTTGCACAAATGCAAACTCCAATTCATTTTGTTTGCCGAAATGGTGAAGCGCCCGTGCGGTGCTGTGGCGGTGGTGCGGTGGTGGTTTAAAAGTTGGCTCGACTCGAACCATCATCATCAGCTGCAGCGGCGAAAGCATCCCCCGGATAGCACAGGGAGCGCAATTTGCAACGACTCTGCTGGGAACATGATATTGCGAAACAAAACCGGGTGCAGCTTCATCGCATATGTCACCTGCAAATATTGACTTGAGCGCTTTTCAATATGCGAAAACTTTTACAATGCTGGAGAAAAATTAATGGAAATGTTTCCGAGAAAACCAGATCACCGCATAAACATATTGTTAACATTTAATCAATCATCCAACGTTTATTCACTCAATGATAGAAGCTTTATCATTTTCTCATATTAACCAGGATGATTTGTTACTATACATAGCTACTTACTATAGGGCTGACGTACATCGAGATGGATGCTTTTCCAGTGTGCTTCCTGGACTTCACCCATGATTTGATTTTGATTGTACTTCTTGGCAAATTGTATTCGATTTGTATAAACATCCAATTAACGGGGTCTCCAATTAGCTTTGCGTGTAAATGTGTAGGATAGCCAATCCGTGGATGGCGAGTTCGATTCTCGGTCCGGTCTAGGATGTTTTCGGGTGGGAAACGTTCTCGACACAAGATGCATAATCAAGCAATGCACAATAGGAAAAATGTGGCATGTTTTGGAAAAAATTGAATAACTCAAACTGAACACAAATTGTGACCAAGAACTTCTTTTTATTCCTTTCTTTATTTGTTAGGCACTCTATGTTACTTAACCGCTACTGTGTCGAGATCTACTGAGATGTTCTGCTGTACAGAATCTATTTTTAGATTTCTTTTACTCATTATTGTTGTCGTTGCCAGTCCATCTTATTTTGAGTCTATTGTGTCCATGTCGTGTATCCAATGATGCCTTCGAGGAAAACAAGTTGTCAGTCGTCATCAGGCAGCTGTGACGGTAAGGCGCGTACCCCAAAACGCCACCGTATGGGCTGCGGACCCGGCGACTGACGAGGGCTTGGTGGAAGTGCTGGGAATCGAACCCATGACCATCCGCTTCTAAGGCGAACGTGTAGCCAACTCCGCTACGGGACCCCCCTTACCAAGAACTTTTCCTAAACAAAATTTTCCCAGGAATCGAATAGGGATAGCTTCGGAACCGGCAGGCCATTCCTAATAGGACTTTTTGGACGTTTTCCCCCAAGTTCCCCCCGAACTTTGGTATTATGAACGGAATGCAACCGTTATAAGCAGTTTACGGGATATTTTTTATTGAACCTGGATGATTAGAATATCGGATCGGAAATAGGATCGGGTGATGTGCGTAGTTCGGGTTTCAGGGGCATTCTCGAGTCCCTTCGAAACGCGTAGAGGGTTACGGCAAGGTGATGGTCTTTCGTGTCTGCTATTCAACATCGCTTTGGAAGGAGTAATACGAAGGGCAGGGATTGACACGAGTGGTACGATTTTCACGAAGTCCGTCCAGTTATTTGGTTTCGCCGACGACATTGATATCATGGCACGTAACTTTGAGAGGATGGAGGAAGCCTACATCAGACTGAAAAGCGAAGCTAAACGGATTAGACTAGTCATCAACACGTCGAAGACGAAGTACATGATAGGAAGAGGCTCAAGAGAGGTCAATCAGAGCCACCCACCACGAGTTTCTATAGGTGGTGACGGAATCGCGGTGGTTGAAGAATTCGTGTACTTGGGCTCACTGGTGACCGCCGATAACGATACCAGCAGAGAAATTCGGAGACGCATAGTGGCTGGAAATCGTACGTACTTTGACTCCGCAAGACGCTCCGATCGAATAGAGTTCGCCGCCGTACCAAACTGACTATCTACAAAACGCTTATAAGACCGGTAGTTCTCTACGGACACGAGACCTGGACGATGCTCCTGGAGGACCAACGCGCACTGGGAGTTTTCGAAAGGAAAGTGTTGCGTACCATCTATGGTGGGGTGCAGATGGCGGACGGTACGTGGAGGAGGCGAATGAACCACGAGTTGCATCAGCTGTTGGGAGAACCATCCATCGTTCACACCGCGAAAATCGGAAGACTGCGGTGGGCCGGGCACGTAGCCAGAATGTCGGACAGTAATCCGGTGAAAATGGTTCTCGACAACGATCCGACGGGAACAAGAAGGCGAGGTGCACAGCGGGCAAGGTGGATCGATCAGGTGGAGGACGACTTGCGGACCCTCCGCGTGGTTGGCGAAGTGCAGCCATGGACCGAGCTGAATGGAGAAGTCTTTTATGTGCAGCACAGGCCACTCCGCCCTTAGTCTGATGATAAATAAATAAATGATTAGAATATTGTAGGGCAAGTCCATTGTTATTTTATCTGGTGAGTATGCTAATTTTAGAGGAAATTGGGGCAAAATAGTTTCACATATTATATAAATAAAATTGGATTTCTGTCTGTCTGTCTGACCATTAAAGACTCGTAAACTACTTTATTTCTTTATTGGAGAAGGAAAAAGTTCGCTTGAGTAGAGCACGTCCCTTCCTCAAACGGGCGCAAAACCTCCTCTTCTTTTCATATCCACAGAATAACATTTTCCAACAGATACAATGTTTACTTAAAACTATTACAATTTAAACAGATTCTTAGCAATAAATATCCTGACTATCATTAAACTAGGTGGTATTGATGTGAGGGCGGCAGGAATTCGACAAAACTTTTTCCGAAGAATGGAACGAGAGAGGTGCAAATTAAATTCACTTGCACATCGATATAAAATGCGACACATACTAGCGAATGGTTCATTAAGCCCCCCATTCACAAATAGGAGGATTCTCAAAGCATCATACGAACATTCCTGCATACTTATTTTCATGCTGAATGGTTTAGTAGTTTCCGAGTCTATAATGGTCAGACAGACAGACAGAAATCTATTTTTTTGTATATAATATGTGAGACTATTTTACCGATATTTTACTTTTATAATAAAAAAATTACATTTGAAACTTATGAAGTTGGACGTATTTTCTCGCGTTTTGTTCGCAGTCAACTTTGAAAACCGGAAATTTTGGCCCAAGCAAAAAAATGGATAACTCTTTATTTTTTGAGTCGCGAACCCTCCTGACCTTACCATGCAACGACGTCATAGATCTGGTGGAACGTGAAGAAGTTTTCCTCAAGAGGCCCTGTCTCCGAGTCCGGTCGGATTCCTACTATTGAAGCTGAATAAAGAAATCCGCAGCCATCTTGACTAAACGCTCGACTCCTAGTAGCGAAGCAGCAATTCAAGCTTACAAGTAGTGAATTCTCCACGGATTCGTACGAAGCAGAATATATGCGCAATTCGTTTGTTGAGAATGAAAAAGATCTGATGAAGCAGGGCTGACTGGCGATCAAGGTTTATGAACGTCTAAATATTTCAAAATAATAATTAAATAACAGCTGGTTGTAGGGGTAAAAACTGCCACCTAAAGTTTTAGTTTGATGTTTTAATTAAAAATTTTACGTGCTGTCACAAAATTTATAGAATTAGCTATACTTCACTATGATCTCTCTATTTAATGACTCTTCCACCCACGACGCTGTGAAGCATTCAAAATTTGTTTGAAAGAAACCAACCTGTATTGCGAGTACCGTTGTAAGTTTATTGCATTATTGTCTATCCGGAATAAACTTAGAACGCTTTTTATACCGAAATTTGGTTTTTCTCCAGATACAGGCAAATAACCCAACTTCAGAAGTAGTGCGCCTGATTCGCCTGAAGTTGCGCTAAACAACGCATCATTAGTTTGACAGATAAAAAAAACAAAATTCTATTATTATATAATCACTAATTACTCACTCATGTTTCTTGAGCACCCCTAGGGGTACACTGCCTGTAATCGTATATCTGTCCCATATGAATAGAAAACCCAATAAAGATGGGGCGAATATGCGGTTGGAGGCAGTACATAGGGCCAAGGTAAAGGATCTCCAGCTTAATGCACTAATGGTCTATTTTGATTATGCTTGATTCTAAATCACTACTTTCCTGTGAAACGACAGCTTTGTAACAGTTTGATTTGGTAACCTGTGTTCCCAACAAAGCACAGATACTGAAGCTATTAATTGGCGGTTATGAACACTACCTTTACGAAAGCTGCTCACTAGCGTACCCTTTCTAGTTGAGACACTAACCCTACTCGTGCCGCGTATAACAGTTTTGTGCAGATTTAATAATATAAACAAACTAATAATGATCTGATCGGGGTTCAGCGAAAACGCACCAAGCGCCAACGCAAAATTACCAATTTTTCTGCTCAAACTTTCGTTTAGCAGATTCGATTGATCGTAAATCGTATCGTATATCCCTCAACCCCACAACTGAGGATACCCTACTGCAAATGTACGTTTGAATTGATATGAAACTATTTCCGTTGTCCTTTTATGAACAAAATGTCACAAGTCAGTCGAAAAGCCGCTTGGTGTGGTTTGGCTGAACCCCGACCATCTGATAAGCCTCATCAGTTGGCCAATACTTCTCTTTGTTATCTACGGTATTCATGCCGTAGATTATAAATAGGAACGAATAAAGATCCAAAGCCTCTTAGTTAAAGTGATCGGTAGTCGAAGACAAGAAGTGAATCGTAAAAAGAGTAAAAACGCGTTGTCGAACGAAAATTGACCAGGTAATAGTCGGTTTGATATTTTGTGGCTCAGTAGCTTACGGAAGTATTTCGCTTGAAGGCTAAACCTTCAAGTGAAGGTTTTTTCTTGTGCGATTTACGCAGGTCCCGGAGCCGTCGTTCTTCCAGTGCGCTGTGGTGTTGCTCGTATGGTCGAGTCGTGTGCTGGTGTGGGCACTAATCACCGAATCTGCGACTGCCCCTTGGCGGCTGTGACATCGTGTGGAAACGTGAATAACAAGAAGCGTCAAGACGTCAGTGGCGAAAGAGTAGGCAAACGCTTGCCACGTTGGGACCCGGAAGCCAGAACCGTAAGTCATCAGCCATACCACCCCTCGCGAGGCGAGCACACTATACCAACCTCCGCGCCATCGAACACGTTATCGACCGGCATCGATTGACCATTTGAGACGCTCCTCGTAGTCCTGCCAAGCCAATACCATCCGGCCAATTTTCATTCGGCCCATCGTCGTACTTTCGTCCGGCCTATCATCATCCGGCCCTTTGCCGACCGGCATATGAGCCACCACCCAGCCGCCATCGTCGCCTGCGACCGGACATCGAGGTAGCCAAGCTACAAACAGGTTAGAGTAGATAGTAACTTGCGCAAGTTTGATAGGAAGTAGAAAAATTGTATGGGAAACAATAGAGAATCTAAACTGAATGTGATGCTCCAACTTTAATTTATTGTAACCGAGATCCAAAGGTTAAGGTTTGGTTTTTTTATTCTGATCCGTTTTAAATTCGTTTTTTGCCTATTGGTCAGTTGGTGAGTAGTTCGCTTCGTTCGTCAAAAACCCGCCTTGAAAGAGTCAGCCGGGCAGGCCTACATAATTGCGGTTCCGCATCACTCCCTTCTGGTGTGTTGGCGCATAAGCGGGATTTGTTTTGAAGGTTTAAGGTTTGGTCGCAACGGAAAGAGTTCGCGCTTACAGTTCCGACCCGATTCCGTCGGTAACTGTGTGGAGTGAAGGCGCACTACAAAAGTCAGGTGGATCTGGTAACAGGCTACCCCGGACCATCTTGGCAACATTAGTAGCGAATCGTATCGTTTTGTTTCGGCCTTGATCCGGGCTTCTCCTGTTACAGCTTTTTTTCAAATAAATTTACGTAATTCCATGTACTAAAATTGTATATGATTTCCAATCAATAACACTCATGTTATTATGTTGTAATGTTTGATACTGCCTTCCTACTTTTGAACAAATGTTTTCAGAATTCAAGAATTCAATTTCAAATTCAAATTTTCAATGATCCTACGTGAAGGCAGCAGCATAACACTATCAGCTACCAGAATTTACACAGCTGCTAAACCAGCGTAAACAAACGCAGCCTCCATATCGGCATAGTTGGGCATTGTGATCACTATTTAAAAGGAAGCAAAGGAGGATAGAAAATGCAAAACTCTCTGGACAAACAAAGTTGGTGAGCATGTTCCAGTTCTTTCTCTTAGTGCTTCAGAATACTATGTTCATGAAATTTTACACTAAATACGCACAGGGCATCGTTTGCTGCTATTGCGCCGGTAACTGTGGGAGTCCCAGGTATCCGGTTCATGATTTGGTTTGCAACGGTGGCTCTTCTTGACCTTCTACTCCCTGAGTAGTTACTACAGATAAGGGTGTCTTTGTGAAGTTTTGCTGTACCTGTTGTGAATAACTAGTACATCCCATTACCCACACTCCCTGAAGAAACCTTTCTTGCTTCAGAAGTGAATTCTTTTTGTGGTACTAGTATTCATAACAAAAAGGGCACCATTACAGAGCATGAGATTTGATCAAATTATTCGTAGTACTACTCGATCAACACCCCCAGCTGGGTGAGGGACAGAGGATGACGCACACACACACATAATATGTGAGACTATTTTACCCCATATATAACATAATAGAGACAATAAGAGTCTTCATTGAATCTACATACACGTATACAGGTGTATTGATTTAAAGGGGTTTGTTGCCCAGTATGAAAAACAGAGAGAACATGATTTTGTTCTTACCAATATAAACTTGAAAAGAAATATTGATATTGGGGTCTTAGTGGTTCGGGAAAAGGAAGAGCCGACCCGAAGGGGTAATGATTCTTTAGGGAAAGGGGAATTTAATTCAAAGCCCAGCTGAAAGAAAGAAAAATATTGATTGATTGATTTTTAAGAGCATACTTAAAATCAAAGAGTAATACAAGCGGTAGCTGTTAATTGATCGGCGGTATGGTACGCTGTTTTACAAAGAACCCATGCTGGGTTCGAATACAGATTTTTAAGTGAATGTTTTCACAACTCCGTTGGTTTAGTAGTATCATGCATTATTAAACATTTGGGACTTGTTGAACATTACTCTGTGAGACAGCAATGTTCAAGTTTAAGTGTAAAGAAAGGGGCAGGACTTAGAGATACTCATTTTATACAAAAAATTATATGAATTAATACATTAGTAAATTGAAGTAGCCACTTGAATGTGTGCTCGAAATAAGAGAGTTTTAGAGAGTGAAAAGAGAACAGAATTTTTCCAAGAGAATTTCAAAGGGAACATCTAAAAAAGGGGGCAAAGTTTCGTAAAGTATGGAAGTCCAATATTAAGGCTGAATTGGGTAATCTATGACAAGAAATTAAATAACTGTTGAAAAAATTTGAAATAAAAAGGAAGATGTTTCGGAATTTATGGATTTTTCAAATAAGTTGATTAAGCATTTCGTGAAAAAGAACTTTAGGGAGCATCCATAAAGAATGCAAAGTTGAGTAATCAATGGATGCTAAAAAAAAAAATTGAGGATATTTACGAAGTTGAAATTAAAACCACATAGTCTGAACAGATAAATGTGGGATGAAGAAAATGATTACGTTATTTAAGGATTCTCGGATCTTTCGTGGGGTCCAAAGTCCAGTCTGATGCAATTCATGAAATCATTATGAAATTCAGAACTCGGATTGACTATATATACCGTGCGCTTTTCCAAGCTCGGGGTCAGCCCCAAATATTCAGCAGCACCTTTATTGGAATTCGGCGCTTTCTAGGTTTCCCTAGCCGGCCTACCGAATACTCCAATTGAGCTCGGGGTCAGTCCCAAATATTCAGCAGCACCTTTATTGGAATTCGGCGCTTTCTAGGTTTCCCTAGCCGGCCTACCGAATACTCCAATTGAGTCAGGGTCAGTCCCAAATATTCAGCAGCACCTTTATTGGAATTCGGCGCTTTCTAGATTTCCCTAGCCGGCCTACCGAACACTCCAATTGAATCAGGGTTGTCCCTTAGACACCTCGACACTCGTGACTAGTGCACGAATCGAGATCTAAGTTTAAATTAATTAACTTCTTGAAAAAGATAAAAGTGAACAGTTAAATGTCCGTCGCGGTAAAATCGAGAATCGGTGTTAGAGTCTCAGAATAAGTATCGATAAATAAAAAGTGTTAGTATCTCTGGGAAAGACATTGTCATACGGGAAATAGTGCAAAAGTTTGAAAAACGAAAATATTCGAGTTTATAATTATACGAAAGTGTTAATTGTAATGACTGTAATGAAAGTTTATAAATGTAAAAAAAGTTTATAAATGTACAAACAGGTGATACATAAATAATAAAGTTTTATTCTAACCGTAATTGAGTGTTTGAACTAAAAACCCGAAAAACCAGTGCCGCGCCGTCGGCTTAGAACACTTCATATATCGTGGTAGAAGCGTCTTAATATTCCGCTCGGGACATTTGCACTCCATTTCCACTCCATTACATACATGTTAAAAAGCTACATCGCAAAGAAGGTCCTTATTTCGTTTCACTTTCTTATTACTCTAGTACTTCTAATTCTCATTCATCCTCATCCCATAGTTCGCATCACTTACCAAAGTGAATCTTTATAATACGTTTCTTCATACTAACACAATATCCTATCCTGAAACGATCGTGGAGATACAGAGGTATACTCGGTCTCTAGTAACAACGGGAGTAGAACTAATAATCATTCAATTCCTTGATGACCATTAGGACGTGGCCGGCGTACGTAGAATGGTAGCTAACACCCAAGCTCAATTCAATTTGTTCACTGTTCACGGAGTAGCAACAACGAATGCCAACGATGACCGTACATCCTGATCATGCTCAAAAATGCTCGGTCGAACATTTGAAAAGTTAGCAGAAAAGTAGGGGAAGAGGCTCCAAAACGCCTTTTTGGTATTCCCTCATATTTACGGTGTTTGAGACAGCTATAATAAAACTAAACCTAAAATTGTGTAGGTTAGGCGAAAAAAGTGTATTTTGACACAGATAAGAAGTTAGGAAAAACTGAAATTTTCTACATATTGATGAAACATCTAACATTTTGGCGAGGCAAAACGCCCTATTGGGACTAACCTACAATGTACTACGCGTCTCCGCGCACTTTTCGTACCAGAATGCTGATTTGCCGACGCGTGGTGCGTTGTACTCTACCCGAGTAGCACACATGTTCCAGGTCGGTTGCCGTAACTGATATTCAACCGAGTTTGGTCACATTCAAGTTGCTGTAACCAGATTCGATAGAAATGTGCTACTTGGTCAAGAACTGTCTGCTAAGAGGCGTTTTGCCTCATGAATTTTCCGGCAGCGAAATATCCCCACTTTTTTAAAATACATATTAATATAATCAATATGATTAACATATTCTTATTTTTTTATGGCATCGGCTAGCTATACTGTTCAACTCATGCATGAGGTATAAAAACCCATGAAAAGCAGTATTTACTTAGGAAGGGCATATTGCCACCCCCTTCCTCTACACTTGCCTTAAACGTGAATCAACAATATTTGGACTAGCGGTGAATGCTTCGTAGACAAAGTACATGCCAGTAGGCGGTGCACTAGGTCAACAGGGGCCGCCTTGGGAAGCAGAGTGACGCAAACGTTTCCATTGTGTTTGACCCAATACACCCATACCAAATGTGTCATGTGTGGTCCCCTACGGACATGAGACTTGAACCATGCTCGAGAAAAAATCAAGAGACACGTGCTTAGGACCATCTTTTGCGGTGTGCAAGAGAATGGTGCGGTGCCGGCGAAGAATGAATCACGAGCTAGCGCAACTCTACGGTGAACTCAGTATCCAGAAAGTTGTTAATGCTAGAAGGGTACGATGGGCAGGGCATGCTTCAAGAATTCCGGATAGTAGCCCTGCAAAGATGGTGTTCGCTTCTGACGCTGCAGGTGCAAGAAGACGTGGAGCACAACTGTGGGGCCCTAAATGACCGGAACGAAGTTATGACGGCGACTCCCCGTGGATGCGTGTGCACGCCGCAGAGGTCTGACTGGAAGAGCAAAATCATGGCTTACTGCTCGTCGATTGACACACTGATGTGTGAATCTATTATAACACGCTAAAGGCATTTTACTCAAACCCCACATTTCCCTTCTTCTCTCATTAAAAAACGCAAAAAAAAATCTTCTGGCATAGGATGCAATGCTTGTTTTTCTCCTGGGATATTTAAATTTTTGAAGTCTTCTTTTGTTTGTCAAATACAATGACAATTTCTTCCAAAAAACATTCCAAATCTTACCCAAATGCAATCCAAAACTAAGCGGCGTTGAACTTCATTACTAATAGGATTTAAGAAGAACCTAATAATGATAAGAAAATTCATGCTAATCCAAATTCAATCCAAATCAAATCCAATGCTAATCCAATCCAAATCTAATTTGAATCCAAACTCAATCCAAATCCAATCCAAACTCAATCCATATCTAATTCAAATCCAATCCAAATCCAATCCATCTCCAATCCAAATCCAATCCAAATCCAATGCAAATCCAATCCAAATCCAATCCACATCTAATCCAAATCCATTCCAAATCCAATCCAACTCCAATCCAAATCCAACCCAAATCCAATCCAAATCCAATCCAAATCCAATCCAAATCCAATCCAAATCCAATCCAAATCCAATCCAAATCCAATCCAAATCCAATCCAAATCCAATCCAAATCCAATCCAAATCCAATCCAGATCCAAACCTAATCCAAATCCAATTCAAATCCGTACATTTGTCCCAACTTTTAGTTTCGCGTACAGTACACCATCAACCATTTGTCATCAACTAGTATTGCTAGCTAATAACTCCAAACTAATCTTACGCATAATGAATTCGAACTTCCGAATAGCTTTGTAAAATCCGGCAACCTTATTAATTTTTCAAATTCCAAGATATCTGTTCCTACAGGTAATCCCGCTATGGCTGCTAAGTCAGTAAATTCCATGATGAATTTCTAGATAATATATTTGGCTTTCCGAACAGTTTCGAACAGTACAGCATTGAATATTTCTCCATTTCTCTCAGATTTCGTTATATAAGCTCTACTGGTAGTCTCATGTACGTTGCCAAGTGGCTTCATGTAATCTCTATTTGTTTAAATCAAAATCAATGCTCGCAGGACTTTGAAATTTTCTAGATCGTAAACCATTTTCCGTTGGTCTTCCATACTCACCTTGTACTTTCACAAACAACAATACATTTTTTTCGGCCAGCTTTCAGACACGCCTTATTGTTTTCTAAACCACAAACCTTTTCCACCGATCTCCAAGAGGCGCATTGTAATTTTGCAAACCACAAACCAATTTCTTACGGTCTTCCAGGCGAGGCTTTAATATTCTTCAAACCGCAAACCATTTTTCCAGCGGTCTTTCAGACGGGCCACCATAAATTTCCGACGACGCGTCTTGTGGTTTAGCAAACCACAAACCATTTTCCGATGGTCTTCGAGACGCGTCTTGTGGTTTCGCAAACCACAAACCATTTTCCGACGGTCTTCGAGACGCGTCTTGTGATTTAGCAAACCACAAACCATTTTCCGACGGTCTTCGAGACGCGCCTTATGATTTTGCAAACTGAAATATATCACTCATCACAATTTAACCACTTGAATTCAACTCACCTCATGAAATCAGCGACAGGATCCAAAAAATCGACTGGCAGGATCGCCAAAATGTGGGGTCCTAAATGGCCGCAACGAAGTTATGACGGCGACTCCCCGTGGAAGCATGTGCACGCCGCAGAGGCCTGACTGGAAGAGCAAAATCATGGCTTACTGCTCATCGATTGACACACTGATGTGTGAATCTATTATAACACGCTGAAGGCATTTTACTCAAACCCCACAACAACGACCAATGTGGGGTGACCAGGTGCAGAACGACTTGGCGAGCGTGGGGCGTATCCGAAGATAGAGAGAATGTGTATTGTGGTGTCAAAAAGTTTATTCAGTGTTATCTGTTCAGATGTTAACTAAATTAAAAAAAAAACAGATTAATCCACCTAGCGGAGATTGTGCCTTTCTCGTTTTTTTCCGAGTGATCTTTGGTGTGAAAAAAAGTATTTTGGCCATAACTTATGAGCCCATAGTCCGATCTGGCCAATTTTCAATAGGAAACAATGGGGCAGCCAGACATTCTAAATACTTACGCTCCTCTAATGTGAACGTGTACTATACACATGTGGAAATGGATTTGAGTGATTTGACTATGCGTCCAATTTGGGAATCTCGAGCTCGTTCAGTAGCCACTAGGTTGCGGAGGCCGACGGAGGTCCTTCGTAGCTTAGTTGGTTAAAACACCAGTCTAGCGTACTCAGGGCCGGATTTATGGGGGGGGCGGGGGCCGTGGCTCCGGGCCCCCTTAAATCTTATGTACCAAAACCAACCTTTTTTGTACATTTTGGGGCCCCCACATACCGTCGCCCCGGGGCCCCCTTCCGGCTAAATCCGGCCCTGAGCGTACTGTAGGGTCATGGGTTCGAGTTCCATCGAAGGGAAAGTGGTTACCTCCAATACATTTTCCAAATCAATATCTTCCACATAACGTACATATTCACATGAGTTTTCACAAAAAATCACGCCACATGTGCCGTTATAATAATAGGCACCAGATTATTTTTTTTTTCTTCCTAAACAATGGAGGGGGAATCTGCTCAACAGACATCCTGGGTTGACCAGGAAATGCGGGGTTAGGGATCACCTAGGGAGGCAGGACTACATTCCCGACCCGCTAAACCGTTTCCATTGCCGCCAAGCCCATCGTCCCTTCAGTACAACCAGAAAGTAATGCTTCAAAGGGGGCCCAGTGCACAACGCACCTTCGAGGTTAGCTGCGTGTCCTTGCAGCATCGAACATCGTGACTCGCTTTTTTAGAAGAACACCATGGTATCTTGCCAGCGCGTTGCCAACTTTCCAGGTGGCCTTACCACGCCCTATGTTCTCGGAAGGTGGGAAGGGTCGTCTTCGCACCTGCTTCCCTCTGTACGACTGGTATCAAGAATGATGATGCCGCGTGCACCCCAAATTGACCTTTCTGCGATAGGGCCTATTCACCAGCACACAGAGGGATTTGCCGACGCGGTGCCTACGCCTGCCCCAGCCTTGACGAGGACCCTTTTCCGTCCTCGGGCTCGGAACCCGCCCGGTTGACCAACGCCGCGAAAGCGACGATACCATGTTGTTCTTCGCGCGGCCACTTGTAAGGTAAAAGGATCGAGTTCGACCACAGAGCATGACCACCGGTATGACCCATGAAGCCGACTCCGATCCCTTGGACCACCTCTTATTTGCGCCTGAACTAACCATCTTTGAGTCCACGCGCCACCTTCTGTGTAGCTCCGAGACGATTTGGGCGATAGCCGATAAAACGGCGTTCCAGCCAACTTCAGCTTTACTCATCCTCCGAACTAGGTTGTCCGGGGTAGTGTCCAGACCACATGTGGCAAGCATGTGGTCACGCATTGCGCGAAAACGTGAGCACACGAACAACACGTGTTCCGCCGTTTCCTCTAAACCTGCGCACACCAAACACTCGGGCGAGGCCGAGCAAGCCAGCTGCGTTACCTGCATTTTGATTTTGCAGCACGCTTAAACGCCGCTCACATCGAACCCCCATGGGGTGCTTGCTGTACACAGCTTTGCTGGAACAAATCAAACAATTGGGAGGGTTCGTGCAGCATTGTGCCTTATGTCCCTCTAATCCGCAGCGTCGGCAGAGATTGCTTCTGTCAGGGCCTTTGCAGTCCCATTGCTTGTGCCCCGGTTCCAGGCACTTGAAGCAAACTTCGGGTTGCTCGTATATGCGCACAGGGCATACCGACCATCCCACTTTGACGCTCCCTAACTTGACTACCTTGGAGGCGTCCGCTGCAGATAGCCGAACCAATGCTACCTGCGTCCCTGCCGGACCTTTCCGTAGCCAAACGGCTGCGGTGGGCGTCTCCACTTCACACTGTCGCCGCAGTGCCGTGACGAGCTCTTCGACTTCGGTGATCTCGTCCAGGTCTTTAACCCTTAGATTCACCTCCGTCGTGAGTGCCCTCACCTTGACCGTCTCGCCTAGGACTTCCTCCGCCAACTTCTTGTAGGCGGCGCCCTTTTGCGAGACGCCCCGCTTCAGCTCGAGGATCATCTCGCCCGTCCGGGTACGTCTTATTTGACGTACGTCGGCGCCGAGTTCACCGAGCTTGACGTCACTCCTCATCGCCTTCAAGACGTCCGAGTACTTAGCCTCGTCCGCCGTGATGACTAGGGCATCGTCCCTGGAGCGATTGGCGCCTACTTTAGACTTCTTGCTACCCTCATTCGCCTGGGTCTTCTTTTCGGCCCTTGACGTCTTCGGTTTCCTCTTGTTCTTGACCAGGGTCCAGGAGACTGGTGCTGCTGAGAACTTTCAGCCTGTCGTAACCCCTTGCCACCGTCTTTCCTGAGTGGACGGACCTTTCCAGGTCCTTCCTCCCCCGGTTTTGGAGGTACCTGGCCGGGGTTCAGCTTCCCAGCCCCACTATCCTTGTTCGGGGTAGTAACCCTCCGCGTTTTGGAGCGGCCTCCAGGGAGCTCATCCCCTGGAGACTGTCTCCCCCGTTTTTGTGTCTGCTCCGTTGGAACAGTCACCCCCGACGTACCCGCAAATACTTGAGCCTCAGTCTGGGTGGACTTTGGCACCACCGTCTTCGCTGGCACGCCTTCGGTCGATTCGACCTTGCCCGAGTCCGCGAATCCTTGGGCCTCAGACTGGGTAGACCTCGACTCCACCGATTTCACGGGTTTACACTTGGCCGTCCCGACCGCCCTCTCCAGCTTGGCGTCCAGCATCGACTTTCGAAGTTTTTGCAAGCTCCTCTTGAGGTCCTTGCTGATATTATGCTTCGATGACGCAAAGTCGATGATGACGTCCAGCTGTTCCGTCGCCACCTCAAAGGCCGAAAGCCCATCGCGTTTGCGGTTCATCGCCTCCACAAGCCATGGGCCGTCAATAACCCCTACCGGCGTTTTTCTAGCCGAGAGGAAGGTTGAGTGACCCACGCTGGCGCTGCGCACTGAGCTGCCGACTATTGTCTCTGGCCTCCTAGGCGGAGACCTGAACAACCCACCTCTTGCGAAGGGGTTATCGCCTACACTACTACCACTAATTGAAGAATTGACTTGGCTTTCCATTTTGGTCCCACGAGTTGCTCGGGAAAAGAGGTCCACCACGCCAGAGCCCAGCATGACGCGGTAAGGGACAATTACTGTGGAGGGTGCCCAGGTACCCCACAGGGTCCGTTAAAGGCCTAGCTTATTATTTCACCCCCCTGGCCATGCATCCCCTCGGCACGGGTCGCTTGACGCCTTGGGATTAGGGGTTAGGGACGATGGTCCCGGTCTAACTCGCAGTGGCCATGGGGAGGGGTCGTCAAGCCCTTGGACAAAGTCCCTGCTGCCCCCAATAGGCACCAGATTATCCGTATGATTGTGTGCAAGGGTATAGTCCTTGTTACGAGTCATGTCGACCTGTATAATAAGCATGTTATGTAAACTTTATCATATATATGCCTAACGCATCTTGCACGTGTAATTTATAACAAAAACATAAACACGTAGCCAATCTCCAGAGGTCACACATATTTGTTTAGCACTGGTCCGCTTATGACAGTTTATGTCACTCAACGAATCGCAAGCACACAAACACATACAATACACACAGGAGACGACAGTTCCGGTTCGGCATCAAAAGGCTCAAGAAGTAGTCCTGAGGATAGGCCCACAACCTCAAGAAACAAGCTCGAACCTCCATCTGGAACTACTGAACTGCCATTAGGCCAGGCTGATAGCGGTGACTGGTAGTTGGCTCTAACGGTGGACGTGCACGGCAGTGAATTATAGAGAAAGTTCTGACCTCGTGCCCGTGAAACAAAAACTGCGTCCGCAGTGTGTGGCACTACGTGGAAACTTTGTCCGTGAAGTAAAAGGAGCCTTCTTCTAGAAGGCTCTTTTCTTACGGACTTCCGTTTCATTTGCCATCGTCAGCGTTTTCCCTTCCAAGGTGCCTTTCTGCATGCAGTGAATTCATTTCAAGGACATCCTCGCGTGGGTGGCACTGCCTGCGTCCACGAGCCGTGATATACATACTTCACCATCTGCTTGTTAGCCCAGTCCCGTCTAAACTCGTCACTTGAGTCTTCACCTTGGACTACCACATCTGGGTTGGTCAATGAGAGATTCCCCGGTGCCGTCGATGCACACATTCGACCAACCCACACACTTAGTTTTTATTTCTGCAGCTCGGCAAAAATCCGCACAGCCGTGCGCCAGCAAAATAAAAAACTGATATTTCAGCAAAAATGACGTTTGTTAGCTGATTTTCGGCAAAATATTTGCTGATTTTCAGCTATTTTGACAGAAATCTCGGCAAAAAAACATGTTTGCTGGGGCACGGCTGTGCGAATCTCGGTAAAAGTTCAACATGTCGCTGAGATCCCGGTAAAAAAAATTAAGTGTGCAAGGACCTGCGAAACCGGAGTGACCGAAAGCGAGTGTATCTGTATGTGTGCGGAAGGCTACTAAGACGGGAGGTTGTGTAGCACTAAGGCGACATTTGCACGCACGCTTAAAATCAATAACACAGAGATGTGTTTGCTTCACACAAAACGGACCTAATGCAGAACAACTCCTAGATGAGCGACAGTTACACGGGCAAAAAATGCCTCGTACGGTCGTGATAACGGTCTTTTTTAACATGTAAACGTTTGTACAGATTCCTTGTTTCATGAGGATCCAAATACTGTTGTAAATATTGAAATCCAACCTTCAATAAAACCACACGAGCTATTTTTGTGGCTGTGTAGCTGTCGCTCATCTAGGAGTTGTTCTGCATTAGGCCCGTTTTGTGTGAAGCAAACATATCTCTGTGTTATTGATTTTAAGCGTGCAGTAGCTACTGTCGTCAATCTCATGAGATACGAGCCTGCGTGCAGTCAACAGCGCGCACAAACGGACCAGGTGCGACTTTGTAATCAGCACGCTGCAGCTCGGGGCCCCGCAGCGACACCAGCATCAGCATCGATAACAGGTTAGAATAGGCAAACATAGTTTTAAGAATGAGAAGATTATAATGGCTTGCTAAACATACTAGACATAAATTGACTGAACATGATCTCATAAAAGTGAGACCATCTAGCCGGTGCAAACCATGAGTGCTAGGGGTCACGTGCACTCAATACCTGTCACTCTTACTTGCCTACTACCATAATCATGAAATCGCTTGAACAAGATTAATGAATAAAGCCATGTTTGTTTGTATCTCATGATGTATATACATAATCGTCTCCTTAAAACCACTTGTAGCTAATTACCGTTGCCCAATTTATTTGTCAAGTGACAAAGATAAAAGTAAAATCGTAACATCCTTCCCGAGGTCCTTCCACCCCGACAGAACACGTCTTCCTTTCCACCATCAAAAGCATATTTAGAAAGTCGAATACAGCAATTGGATTGACAGTAAGTAGAATTTAAAAGATAAGAGTAAAATTTCCGTGGGAATACAATTTTACTCAGTCAAGTTCTGTCAAGTTAACATGTACCAAATATGATATTTGATTATTCGATTCCGAATATATAAGAATTCGGGAATGTATAAACTTAAAATCATCCGAAAAAACTCAAAGGTCCAGCCCATTCAGGTTGTACGCAAAGGTGACGTTGAACTACGTAGCTGTATGTAATGTACAGGTTTTCGACTTTTCTGTGCGATGAGACCAAAGCAAGCCTTTGTCAAGCCCAGGATGAATCGCTGCTTTCGTTGTTTATCCTGTGCTCCTGAGGTTGAGTGAGCATTCATTACGAACCCTGGTTATGTATATAATTTTTAGACCATCTTTTGAAAAGGAAGACAAAAACAAACAAAAAATTGAATTTTCAAATAATCGAGGATGAACAACACTCTCAAGCGTTCACATATCCAAATTATCAATTGATAAAAACTCGCTAGAGAGTAAGAATTGATCGATAATTGTATCTTGATTCGAAATATTGGTAAATGCTACTTTTAAACCTATTTTCCTATAACACTTATAGCACCTAAACACAATGCCAAACATCCGATTGAACTTCATTGTTGACATTAAATTGGTATTAGATAGGTTTAGGTTTACATTAAAATGATAATTTCGTATTTATTACCAACCGATTCCAAAATTTGAAAAATTATCGCTGATGACAACTGGCCATTTTTTCACACCTGAGAAGTTATTAAATAAAAATTCCAATAATTATCGTTTGAGAGTGATTCAGTACAACCCTGACTGATAAAGCGTCTCCACTAGACTGGCCAGCTTAGTACGGGGAGAAAAAAAAATTGTCGAATTCCACGGGGCACCCCCCAGGATTGTGTCTTAGGTGAGAAAATCAAACTCTCAAAATTTCAGCTCAATCGCTTGTTGCATAAGCTGGCGCAATTGATTTGAAGTTTGTATGGGGATTTCAGTCAAAATGTATAAGAAAATACACCTCGAACAATCGAGCTCAGATTTGCATAAAGGGCAGTTGATATGCTACAGAACAATTTCATAGAACGTTGTACGATGACTAAATGAACTTTCACTTAGCTTTCGGCTAATTTATTAGGAGCTGAATTGTGTATTTTTGGATTTATTGATAGAATCGTATCAGCCGAAAACTATATAAAAGTTAATTTTATCATCATATAATGTTCTGTGAAATCGTTCTGTAGCATACCAACAGCCGTTTTTGCAATTCTGAGCTCAATCGAGCAATCAAAATCAATTTCCAGATCGAATGATTGACGGAGGTATATTTTTTCTATACATTTTGACTGAAATCCCCATACAAACTTCAAATCAATTGCGCCAGCTTATGCAACAAAAGATACAATCCTGGGGGGTGCCCCGTGGAATTCGACAACTTTTTGTTAATAAATTAACGTCCAAATCGGGTGGTTTAATCCCCGGAAATAGGCAATTAACTTTGATTGAACTGAACTTTTTGTTTCATGGGCCAGTCTACTCTCCTCGTTAAATCTCGGAAATCCATCTTCCTGTACGAATTTTTCAAAATTTCAAAAACCACTGACACGATTCAATTTTATATCAGTTGAATCTCTACACTTCATGGGATTCTTTGAGCAAGTTTTAGCTCTCGTCCAAATTTATAAAATGGCGACAAATCACATGGACATTAACAACGTTAACTGGAACAGAGACTAAGCGCCTGCCACTAAGTCAGTCTAAAGCCACGGTGGCTCATTACAGAAAAGCCCATCGTGGAAGCTGGGCTGTCAACGGCGTCTGGTGCTCATCCTATGGAGTAAGTCAGAGCAGACGCAGTACAGAAGTTATAATTGCTTCACGTCAGTTGCGTCAGACTTTGCATTTACTCCGGCAGACACCTAGGAAGTTTCCCATATGGCATCCACTGCAGTAGCGAAGAAGATTCCGAGCCTCTCTACTGACATCAATAGACGTAAGCGAGAAGATGCCGTCAAACGCCCCCAAACTGTCCAGAGAAAACGCGCGTGTAAGTTAGCACAAACGAACTACACCAGCTAAAAGCCCTGGAAGTTGCATTAATTTGACGTCTATGCTGGATTGAAGTCTCCTGTTAGCCTTGCGAACAAAGGCGCAGAATCCAGAGTTTGCGAGAAAGATTCTTGATTTGATCTAGGATTTTTTTCGAGTGGGAAACATTCTCAACACTCTGGGCGTAGTGTTTCCATTGACTTTGTCACATACTCATGCAAAGCTTTCAATTTATAACTAAAGAAATACTAATAGATAACTAAGTTGAAAAGCAGGCCAAATTTCAGTTGGAATGTAGTGCTATGGGAGAAAAAGCCTGCGAATTGCGATGCTCGTACGCGATTCACTGATTCAACGAAACCGAATGCTAAGCTGTTAGCAAGTTTTCAATAGTAAATATTATCATACATAAATATTGTAACACACTGAAGTCGGTTTTTAGGCGGAAGATATGGACCGCGTAAATTAAAACAACGTGAAAAACCGCGAAAATCCCAAAATATGTCTGAATGAACCGCGGAAATCCCAAGATTCGAGTAAAAAAATCGTATAAAAAGCGATTCCCGTGAAAATAACCGCGTAAAAAGCAAATGCGTATGAAGCGTTGACTCTTCCGTAATCGAATGGTCCAAGAAAATTGAAAATCCACCGAGAAACGGCTGAGATATTAACAGTCAAAGTCTATCATATTTTCGTGACGTTTTTCGATTTTTTGCAATCGTAAAGTGTACCCCAATATAGAAAAGACAGACGTAGTTCTACGTCAAAAAACAGAAACTGACACCAATGAAACGGACGTGAGCTCAAATTTTGAATTAGATTTCGTTGGCGCCTTCATCACTAATGGATCGTTTGGGTATTCACAGCAGATGCAAACTTTTCCCATTTTGGAGTTTCAATTGCAATTTTTAGATCAGAAAAGAGTGGTCCGAGTGCTATTGGGAGGTATCTGACATATCTTGAGACACTGGAAACTGATGAGCTTTCTGCTTTGTTCTCTTAGCTCTGGAAGATGCTTGATAAGACGTATTTAATTTTGCTATCGTTCTTTAGTGAAACCGTATAGTCTTTTCTGAATAACTGTTGGTCAAGGATAATCGCGCCACAGATTTCAAATTATTTTTTCATTGATCACATTTTGGAGTTGTGCCCTCAAAAACGCGTCTCATGTCTTCCAAGGCCTATAATAAATCCGTTACCAAAACTTTACAGATTGATCATGTTCAATTCTCTCTACAAGTGAGTATTAAAAATAATGCTGACTAATTAATTGACTAACTAATTGGTCGAGCATCAATTCCACGGATTTAAGCTGTACTTCCAATTTCGATCGTTATGAATAATTGAACGAACTAACTCCCAAAAAGTTGCATGTATGAAATTCAGCCGTCAAACCATGTCTAAATGACGTTGGTGTGTATAAGCCTCTGACATTATGATAATGATTAAACAAATCAATAAATAACTAGCTAGAAGCGATATGTTAATAAAGTTATGGTTTTCGAAAGTACTTCCGGTAAACATTGATATTGGAGAAAGCTTAAAAACACGATAAAAACAGTTCGAGCTAAACAAACAATTGAAGAACGCGCATTGAATGCCGATGCTAGTCGATCCGAACGGTCCAACGATATAGCGCAAATGAATGTTTAGCGAAATTGAAATAAATCGATAAATGTCAGGATAGAATCGTGATAAAATGCATCTCATTTAGATGTGGCTCGATCTGCGTTTCATTGCTGGATATGCCGGAACTAAAATACCTACATGCTGCACAGCAACCCGCCGTTATACAATTTATCATCTCTATTTCATGCACATACATTAGCATAATTTCGTTTTAAATTAAATAGAAAAACGAATGAAATATAAATTGAATTCCAATTGTCTCGCTACTCCCCGCTCGATGCAGTTATGTGCAAATTTGGGGGATTTAGTCCTTCGCTGCCGGTATGTGCGTTCCGGGAACGTCTGGTCGGACTCATTGCGCTGAGTAATATTTGCAATTGCTCTACGCTAAGTGTAGTCAACATTCAGAAGAGCTTGAATCTTCATCTATGGGAGCAGTGGGACAGAAATGAAAAGATAATGGAACCGGGAAACTGTTTTTTGTTTCCTTGCATGAAAGCTGGATTGTGCTGCCGTTCGTTACTTGACACGAATATGACTGGACATAAATTTTCCGCCAAATTTACCCCGGAATTCTGTATGCTACATATGTGACTGCTTGCCGAGCGCTTTTTGTGTTCTCTCGTTTGGTTTATGTCCTACTTTAACTCATTCCGCCTACATATTTCCGCCCAAAAAGTCTGTGGAAGACATACACAGTGATCACAATCCTTTTTGGCTCTAACGGCTAACGAACGACTGGTGACACAGACAATCGTTCATGAATCTTGTAAATTGGTAGAGACGCAAGAACAGGGCTATAAAAATCAGATATGGACGGCAGATCACGGTTTCAAAGTATAGCAAATGCGTAGTGACATGTTTTTAGCCTTTCTCGTGTTTGCATCCCTCATAGAGTAACGTGTACCGAAATCTATCCTCTTACATCGACATATATTCAATCCAAAAACGAATCCATCATATCAGGCCTTAAATCTGGAGATTTTCGATGTACGGGACGGGAGATTAAATTCTGCTGTCATTTTCGGAGAAGCAACTAGGTCATGCTTATGCTCATATTCATGCTCAGCTGGAAAATACGGAAAGCAGGTCCGTTACGATAGTGTTTATTCCGAGTCAGTGAATATAGAGCTTAACAATTTCCAATCAGGATGTTTATTTTTTGTTTCGATCAGACGAAATCAAGCGAGTTGATGAAGAGCCATTGCCATAATAGGAGTAGAAACCACTGGGCGTGCCTTGTATACTATACGGAATACATAGAAGAAGTCTGAAGTAGAATCGGTGGAGCACGTCATATCACCATGCCCACATTCCTAATTTTTTTGGAATAATATGCTACTTATTAGCGGCATAGATACGACCTCGGACAAATCCGTAAAGATGATGCAATGGACGTAAAACTCACTCATCCAAGAAACATGCGCGGATGAGCACGAATGTTTCTATTTAGTCGTATGGATTTCATTTCTCATACACGGCGGTTGCTGCCTGGGTGCTTCCCGACCTCCAAACGATCTGCCCGAGCAGCACACATGTTGCATAAAAGTTTATGTTACCTATATGCAACCGAATTTAGTCACATTTGAGTTGATGCAACCAAATCTGTCTGGATTGTGCTGCAAGGGTGAGATGTCTTCTCAGTATCTGGTTGCAGATTTTCGGTTACCTTACTCAAAGCCAAGGTACGATAAACTGAAAACAATCTTGCCTTTTGAGAGTTACAGTTCCACTTGTTTTATGGAAAATCAAAAATTCTTCCGAACAAGTTCTAAAATAAATCTCTATTTGTAAAAATTGATTAGCTATATTGATTAGTTACACAATACACCTTGGGATTGATCCTTCTCTGCATCCAAGTGCATGTGGCACTCATTAAGTGGGATCCAATTCTCAGACACTCACTCTTGTGTTCTGAACACCTTTAGGGGTACGTAGGGCCAACGTAAAAGATCTCCATCCTTGACTATTGGGCCCAATTCTGATTTCTATCGACTTCGTTTATTTCTCTATTAGGGTTTCGTCGCCAGGACATCCTAGGTCTGTTTCTGCTGCGATGTCCTGCCATATTCCAACTCAGCGCTTGCTTGTGAATTCCGTTGTTCTTTCGTGGTGTCGATGGGACTCAGCATTCGGCATCAAGTTGTGAGCCCCCCCTGGCCCGAGATGTAAAACGTAGACATCGGTTTATGAATACTTGCCAATCTATGTGATCTCTTCTAATACGCACCAAGTCTCACTGGCGCCACAGATTTCACGTTAGAGTAGAGTATTAGAGGTTTGGTGCATTGCCTAGACCGATTGGATCTCCATGTTCTATGTTGATCTTGCTCTGCCGCCCGACGTTAACTGGCTTTGGTTTTCGACCTTCTCCACTGTTTGCCCGGCGACGAATCAAAATAGATTGAGTAGAAGATCCAGCTGTGAAAAGATTGTTCGTTGATGAACTTGGAAATTCGGATAGGAGATGTTCTGGAAGGTGGCAGCGTAGAAGGGAAATGGGCGGCGATCACGGGCGGCTTTCATCAAAACTGGCGAGAACAACATGGGTGAGCTGTGCACTCAGCGAAAAGAATGGATTACAGATGTAACCCGACGGAAGATTGAGAGGAGAAGTAAAGGCAGAGTCCCGTCTCAACGGTATGTATCTCTGTAAGTAGGTATCAGGCGCTGCTGCAGACAGGAAAGGCGGGCATGGGTGGACTTCCTGACCGATGAAGAAAGGATGGCTGCAGCATTCGTAGATTTTTGTCTTAATTACTCACTGTCTTGGACAGCTGAAATGTTGGTTCAAGCACTTCAAACAGCTTGTTCAAGTCTCAGTCAGTATTCTTAAAAAAGCTGCCATCCGAAGCATGAAATCTAAGGTGGAGGAGCTGTTCAGGTCTGACCCAATGCTGCATGTGCGAATATTGTAGCATCTATTATGCAATAGTTTGCACCACTCCGCATCATCTCGAGCAGGTCAACAAGTTGGAAGTGTCCCTTTATTTGCTATTTATTGACTACGGAAGGGATTTCTGTTGTCTGAATCACGAAAATCTGTTTGGCGCCCAGGGATGCAAGGGATTTTCAGATTTTTGTCTGACCCCATTCGGATAGTTGCTGATATGAGGCAAGGATGCATTTCATCTACATTGCTACTTCTCAGCCTAATCGATAAGAATTTGGTGGGTTTGTTTGATCGTGTACCATACCTTGAGCTGCTTTATTGGCAGTTTATGTATTGTTGTGGAACATCTAGGATACTCTTATTTAGCTCACCATCACGAAACGCTATATTAGAACTGCAACGCTCTTTTATATGGAATGGCCTCAACGAGCTGACTGTATGCTTCTTTGCGGAGGGGCTCACCACCAATTCTCACCAATTTTGCAGTAGCCGGACGATCGGAGGATTTCAATATCTTGACAGTCTGATATCATCAGATGGCGATTATAGGAACGACGTGAAAAAAACACGAGACAGAAAGGCTGGGGCTACCTTCCCGCTTTTTGACGTAGGACTTACGTCTTTCTATACTGGGTGTCATTTAGATTTTCTAAATATTTGGAGATCCAACCGGATTGATCCACGCACCAAAGTGCGTATGTATCACTCTATACTAAAACGTGTATAGGAAAAGATAAAGCAGATGATGTCTATTTTTTACTTACTTATGGATCCTCCGGTGGTGCAAAGGGCCGACTTGAAAGATCTCCACCCTGAGCATGGCCCGGCTATCGCTTTAACCTGTTGCCAGGTTAGATTTCGGTCGACTTCTTTTATTTCTTTATTGAGGCTTCGCCGCAATGAGCCTCTGGGTCTGCCTCTGCTGCGATGTCCCGCTGGGTTCCAGTCTAATGCTTGTTTACAGATTTCGTTTCCGCCCTACGTAGAGTGTGGCCGACCCAGCCCCACTTCCAATCCCAAATTTCTGTTGCTATCGGCCTCTGGTGACAACGACGATGGATCTCGTTGTTTGAGATCCAGTTGTGAGGCCACCAGGCCCGAATTATATACCACAGGCATCTGTTAATGAACACCTGCAGCCGTTGAGTGTTCTCCACTGATACACACAATGTTTCGCTAGCGTATAACAGCACAGATTTCACGTTAGAGTTGAAAATTCGTATTTAAACGTACTTAAACTCGCAAAGGCAGCCCTTGCTTTCTTGCTTTCTTGCCAAGATATTGAAAGCTTTCAACATTCTCCACTGGTTGCCCGGCGACTGTGAAACTGGAAGGAGTTACCGTGTTTACATCCAACGATTTGGTTTTGTTGACGTTGATGACTAACCCCGCCGAAGAGGAGCGCTCGGCAAGGTCGTTGAGCTTACTCTGCATATCAGAGCGCCGTTGCGCGAGGAGTGCAACGTCATCAGCCAATTCGAAGTCGTTTAGGTGCTCCATGGTTATAGGCTGCCATAACAGCCCGCGGTTTGGTTCACGGTCAATCGCATCTACCAGAATCTCATCGATTACGATGAGGAACAGTAACGGTGATAGAGTACATCCTTGCCTCACTCCGGCTACTACCCGGATAGGGTCGGACAGGACCCCATTGTGCAGCACTCTACACGAAAAGGCCTCGTACTGTGCTTCGATGAGGCCGATGATTTTCTCAGGAACTCCCTTGCGTCTCAGGGCGCCCCACATATTCTCGTGATTGAGACGGTCGAAAGCTTTTTCGTAGTCAATGAATACCAAGTAAAGGGTTTTTTGGAATTCGTTGACCTGCTCCAGAATGATGCGGAGCGTGACAATATGGTCCACACAGGATATTCCGGCACGGAATCCGGCCTTCTGCCGCCGGAGAGTCGCATCGATCTTCTCCTGAATCCGGGCTAGGATAATTTTGCATAGAACTTTGAGAACGGTACACAGCAACATAATGCCTCGCCAGTTATCGCATACAGTCAGGTCACCCTTTTTGGGCACCTTCACTAAGATACCTTGCATCCAGTCGACCGGGAAAGTTGCGGTGTCCCCGATATTACGAAATAAACGATGCAGTAGTTGAGCGGATGTCATGGGGTCAGCTTTGAGCATCTCGGCTGATATGCGGTCGACCCCTGGGGCTTTATTCGATTTCATGCTTTGGATGGCTGTTTGAATCTCTAGCAGTGATGGAGCTTCGGTATTGACACGTGTTATACGTCGGATCCAAGGCAGTTCATGCCGAGGTGGTGATGGCCTGGCTGGCACTTGAAAAAGTTGTTCGAAGTGCTCGAACCAGCGTTTCAGCTGGTCAGTTGGGTCGATCAATAACTGATCATTCGCGTCTTTCACAGGCATCGTTGTATTCATCTTCGCCCCGCTTAAGCGTCGTGAGATATCGTAGAGGAAGCGAATGTCCCCGGTTGCTGCGGCTCTCTCTCCTTCGTCGGCCAGAGAGTCCGCCCACGCTCGCTTATCCCGTCGACATGAGCGTTTTACTTTCTTCTCCAGAGCTGAGTATCGTTGACGGGCTAAATCTTTGGCTCCTCTGGTCTTTGATCGCTCTATCGCGGCTTTGGCTTCTCTCCGCTTCTTTATCTTCCTCCAGGTCACATCTGTGAACCATTATTTCCTGTGGGTGTGCAGTTCGCCCAAATTATTCTCACTGGTGGCGATGAAGGCATTCTTGATGGCGGTCCATTGGTCTTCCACGCTGCCACCTTCCGTAATATCTGCAGCACGCGTCTCCAGTTCTTCAATGAAGGACCGTTTCAGCGTGGCATCTTCCAGTCAGCGTGTGTTGAATCGACGCCCAACTCTTTCCTCCTGCCGACGAATTCGCGCAATGCGCAGGCGTATTTCGCCGATGAGTAGGTGATGATCAGACGCGATATCGGCACTACGTTTATTCCGTACATCAAGAAGGCTCCGTTTCCATTTTCGACTGATGCAGATGTGGTCGATTTGATTTTCTGTAAAGCCGTCACGGGAGACCCACGTGACCTTGTGAACCGGTCGATGCGGGATTCTATCTACGACGGAATTGAGTTGACTGTAGAAGTTCTCTTTGTCTTGCAGATCGGCAGCATCGATTGGCGCATAACATTGGATTATAGTAAGGTTTCGGACTCGTGTTCTAAATCTGGCAACGATTATCCTTTCAGTTATAGGTTCCCACTTCATAAGCGCAGACTGTGTCTGAGCACTTAGTAGGAAGACAACTCCGCGATGCCGGGGGCGTGTTCACCTCCTAAACCAGAGTATAGCAGAACTTGTCCCGACGCCGTTCTGTGTTCTCCAAAGTTTGGCCAAAGGAGTTCACTCAGTCCCAGGATCTCAAGCTTCATGCGGCGTGCCTCATTGGCTAGTTGTGCCAATTTATCCTGCTGGGCTAGGGTTAAAACGTTCCATGTTTCTATTCGTGTCCGTTGTTTCGCGCTAAGAGTCGATTAGATGATGTCTCTTCTTCTTCTCTTCTTCGTTGGCATTACATCCCCCACTGGGACATTGCCGCCTCGCAGCTTAGTGTTCATTAAGCACTTCCGTAGTTATTAACCGCGAGGTTTCCAAGCCAAGTTACCATTTCTGCATTCGTATATGATGAGGCTAGCACGATGATACTTTTATGCCCAGGGAAGTCGAGACAATTTCCAAGCCGAAAATTATCTAGACCGGCACCGGGAATCGAACCCAGCCACCCTCAGCATGGTCTTGCTTTGTAGCCGCGCATCTTACCGCACGGCTAAGGAGCGCCCCTAATGATGTCTAATATTTATAATTCGGACGGCCTTATAGCTGAGCAACATAAAAGCCATCAAATACCGATAAAAGTAGATGTTCGAGATCGTGTATGGAAATGGGTCGGCCACATATAGCAAGGAAGCTTAGACGGAATCTGTAAGCAAGATTCCCCTTAATATTCGTGACCTGATAGGATATAGAATAGTTATGCCTATAGTCTAGACCATACACGTAGACAAAAAAAAATTGGCGCCCTTTTCAAATGTTGGTCTAGAAGTAAATACTCTTGGTGACTAATGTATGGTCTCTAAATGATATATTTCATACCAACATAAAAACAGTGATGCATAATGTTCAAAATAAAAAATGAATAAAAAAAAACATAAAAAAAGTTTTCTTTTTCGCCCCCTCGATATTTTTGGAAAATTGAAGGGGGGGATATTTTTTTTGTGAATGGCAGAAAAAAACTCGTCTTTATGTGTAGGTTTTCCCAGCACAGTAGTGACTGCAGTAGAGCCCACCACCCTATAAGACCGCACCCAAGTAACCAAAAGTTCCTTTAAGAGCTCGGAGAAGCTGATTAAGCTGAAAACGTACTATTAAAGGAACTTTTAATAACTTGGGCAGCCAACCGCATAGTCCTCCAACCCAACATCAGAGGGCCGGAAGCACGACCGTCAAGCAGCCATGAAGGGGTGGCGAAATCGGGATGATTTAATTATACGAGGTAGCTGACCTGGAAAAGGATGTCATGACCCTAGGATGCGGGAATCAAGCCCAAAATCGTTCACTATACCAATGCATTTCGAAGTGAACGGATGATTAATTTCCAAATTACCAAAGTTACCAAGTTGGATAAGGTTGGAGTGAAGAGAGTTTGTGGAAGAAGACCAGGCGTAGAGGACGTCAGGTAACTTGGAGTGGCTGCTTCCGGAAACAGAAGCTGAGCGAAATTTGAATCTAGTAGTCGGTGGTAACCATAACAACGGTTTTTTGGATTCTTTTTCTCTCCAAGTAGACTAGGATAAACATTAAAACCCTATATTTGGTTATCAGAAACGGACTAGAGCTTTCGGAAGGTTCCCCACGATTATTTATAGAAGAAATACTGAATTAGTTATATGATTACCGATGCCATTTTCTTGAATCCGATGTTGTATGCTAATCACTAAGCAGCTTGTACACCTTTATCCGTTCGAAACTAAAAAAAATCACTCGTCGCCAAATGTACTAGCTAAATGAAACACACGTGTGCATTGATTGACAGTCGCAATCCAAGAGAGCGTTTATTAGTGACTCGGTTGCTACAATCATATTCAAATGTCTTAGCCTACTACGTGTTTGCCAATAATTCAAATTCTAACAGCCTACTGCAAGTGGGAGAAACCGAGCGCGACTCGTCTGGGAAGCAGTATTGCGATATAGGGGAACTAATCCTGGAATTCATCTCATATGGCTCCAATATTCATACCATCAAAAACAAAGCAATGGAAAGCAATTTGATTTGTTTGTTATTTTTGTGATTTGTTCAGCAGTGAGCTCGCATGTTGATAAAAAGAAGCAACGAAATTGGTGCTGTATTTATTTGCTTCGCGATGAGGTGAATATGGATTCATTTATTTATTTATTTATTTATTTATTTCGTCAACCGTCGTAGACTAGTACATATAAATATACATAATTTTTCATTTCTTAATGCTAATATACATAAATTGTGAAATATTTAACATATATTTATAATAAAAATTAACTAGAGATTAAATAGCGGTAATGACGGCTTTGGCAGGTTTTGTTCTATTATTGGCAGGGGGCTTTTTTATGACTGATTATGCTCAAATTTGGCCCAAACATTCTTTGCATATCAAAGAATATTGTGACCAAATTTCATAAATGTCGGTCGACAAAAACCCCCCTGCCAATAATAGAACAAAACCTGCCAAAGCCGTCGGTTCCCCTAGTACAGATAAAAAATGTTATATCTTTTGTCTTATGTGTTGCGATTTCGAATTCTATTAAAATATGTTTTAAGATTCTGCCGAGACATTGTAAAGTCGATAGCTTCGCAGTGTTGATGTCCATTATTCGATTCAAAGGTCCAAATTTGGCATAATTTGTTCGATGATAGTTTGTTATAAATAAGGTACGATTACGAAGTTGCCTTGAAAGAATATAACTTTTATATTATATACTAGCAGACCCGACGAACTTCGTTTCGCCTAAAATTGATTTATTTTCTGATTAGATCTCGAGTTATGAAGAAATTGGTGTTTCATTTGTATGGGAGCCCCCCTTTCCAAAGCGGGGAGGGGTCTCGAACCATCTTAAGAACCTTCCCCGGCCCAAAAACCTCTACATACAAATTTTCACGTCGATCGGTTCAGTAGTTTCCGAGTCTATAAGGCACAGACAGACAGAAATTCATTTTTATGTATATAGAAGAAGATTAAAGATTAATTTTGATAAGATTTCAGGTGAATCAACACGCTGCGGAACGATATCATTTACGAAGTTGGTTTTGATTTGTGTCCATTAAATTTGATAATTTGTTGGCGGTCAGTTAGGTATGATTCAAGCCATTTCAAGCCATGTTTCGCATGGTAGTTCCTAAGATGTTCCCGGGGAAATTCCAATGAATTTCAATTGAAAATTTTGATTTTTTGTAGATTTTTTGATTTTCGATTACTTTGTACGATGTATCATTATGGCTCTCCAGGTGCTGGTTATCATTCAAATTTTTTTGAAGTTTACCAAACACGCATAGTGTACAAGAGGTAGAAAAGTCACAAACGAGCTAAATGAATCTTTTTGCTCTATCTGTTTGAAGTCATGCCAATAATGTGCCAGTTGGATTCATCGGACTGCCTCACAAAACAGTTACGATGACTTGAAATATATTTTTATCAGCTTCCATAAATTTCTTTCAGGGATTACGCCACACTGCACTTTTACTTCTTTGTCCCTATTCCGTGCCATACATCCAGGGTTAAGCCCAAAGATAGTCCAGTAGGACAAACTAAGATAATATTTCTCTTTTATAAACCGCTGTGAGTGGTAAACGGCCACTTCTGAATCACACCTCTTAACTAAATGCTGTGGAACATTACAAACATCTGCTGGAGAACAGTCGTTAAATGGATTTTCAACAAACTACTAGAGTAAACAAGGGCGCGGTGTTTATCTTATGTTGCATTTACCTGATTTTGATAGCTGGCTGTTAATCAACCGCTAATTATCTCGTTTATTTGAAGTCAAAACACGCCGGCAAAACAAACAAGTGGGTGAGTTGGGGGGTACTCGATCCGTTGCTGCTCTATTCTCCGCGCACCTTTTCGCCGTCACGTTTGCTCATAAAGCGATAATCCTCGTTGCCTCCCAATACCGATAGAATCGGGAAGACTGCGCTGTGCTCCCGCCGAATCTACCGAAAACCGATCTGTGTATCTTTTGAATGTTATTTTTGGAAATGCGACCACCACATTGATAGACGCCAGGTACGGCTCAGCAGCACGAGAGCAAATCAAATACTTGTTCATGAAGTTTGAAAATTGTTATTGACGGCTTTCTCACACACCGTCTTGGCACTCAGCACCCGCGCGAACACGTTTATTCTACTAATCACCAACACTGGCGCTGCCACCCGCACAAGAAAAACATTTTCCATCGAAAACACTTTTCCATCAGTATCCAAGCTTCATTCGTTTACATTGCAAAAGCCATTTTCTCTCTCTCGGCCCATAACTTGCAACCGGCACCAGTTGCACGTATTGGGCTGCTGAACAAGGGTATGCGATATTAGCTAGTGTTTGGTGGATTACAAAAATACGCAGATTCTACTGGTTTTAAACCCGCGATTACTCACCGACCCACGAATACCCACGGTCTCAAAAAAATTACCAGTATTATAATGCACAAAAAGAATAATAACATTTTGCCATAATAAAATGAATATAATGGAATAATACAAACTTGACATTCAGACCAATGGAAAGATTCAACTGAATAAGCTTTGTAAGCTTTGTAAATCACTGTATTAAAATTCCTATGAAATTATGCCTGCACAAAACGCTTGATACTGTAAGCCTAGAAAACTTCCTTCAGAAATATAACAATCAAACATCGGATACTCTTACCGTGTCGAAAGCCCTTACAACGGAATAAAGATCACACTTTTTTCGGAACACCCAAAATTGATGACACTTCTGTAAAGTTTACCCAGCCAAATCCTCACTCCTGGCAAGGTATGAGATTTTTGATTTATTCGCCTCACTTTCACCAGGCAACACGTGAAAACTTCTTCTGAATCAGCAGGAGGGCACTTGGTTAGATCCAATGTCACGCCTTTCCAGGCCAGCTTGCTCAACACTTTCGCGACAACGACAAGGGGTGACTTTGCCCTTTGTGCAACTCAGAAATTAGTATGCCATGAACGTGTCCGCGTCGTCTCGATCCAAGTTGATGAGGAATTCCATTAACGTCACCATGGAAACATATCGAAATTGCTTTCCGCACTCAAGCAGCGGATTAACAATTTGTTTCTCCCCACTTAGACCACAGAAAAATATCAAAAACCGAACCGCGACCCAACGGCAGGTCAGCCCACTCGAAATCTTCGAGGAAAACTATCGACGACCGGCGGTGCACGAAATTATTAAAAAAAAATCTCACGCTAATGCAGGAATTCTCAAAAACCGAAAATATCGCTCCGCGAACCGCGCGTTGTCCGGCTGGCGCTGATGATGATCTTACCAGCTGTAGTATGGGGAAATCCAACATGGAGTGGGCTTGTATGAGTGTGTGATCTGACCAAGAGCGGAAAAGCGGCTGACCAAGAAAACAGTCTCTGAGGGAAAAATTCCCAGTCGTTCCCAGAACACTCTCCGGCCAGAAAACATTCCGATTATCTACACTCGATGGCCGGGCGGTGCGGCGTTGCGCACATTGATTGATGAGATTTCCACGAAAGTGTTGCCAAAATGCACGATGAAAAGAGCTTTGAATTGGGGCAGACTATATTGAAATGTCCAACAATTGCCAATCTAAATTTCAAATTCACAATCAACCAATCTTAATACAAATCCACTTAGATACTAATCGAAAACCCAAATCCATCTACAAATTCTGATTGGGATCACACAATATTCTGTTTCTTGAACACACGATATTCATCTTTTCTCCTTTCTTTCCTTGATAGCGGTAAGGACGTGGCCATTGCCGTTTTTTATTGTTTTGTTCGACAATAGAAAAATATTTTTGGAACTGAAAATGACTATTGATCACAATATGACTAAGTACTATTCCATTGATTTCCACAAATTGAAAACTTTACGGTAATTCGACATCAACAATAAGGTTAGCGTTTCGTACTTGCATCAGTGATGGTGATCGAAAAACGTCTGTGAAATTATAATCAAGTGATAGAATTAAGTTGAACAATATTCACTCGAATGTTCTGTTCAGCAAAATAAGATTCAATAAACATGATCAATGAGGGATCTATTCAATCATAAATATGTTCAGTATTATAAAAATTAACGATTAACTCTTATACAACATAAACGGAAAAACAGCAACATTTGTTTTAAGCTCATTTGTTTTAAGCTGCCCTACAGGCTATGTATCCACCAAATAAATAAATTAAGTCAAAAAGTTACCCCATGCTTTACAATTGAAAATGATGTTTTCACTACTAATTAAGATCATAAAAATCTGACCTGTCTGGAGTTCAACCCGGCTGCTTCAGGTCGCGTTTAATCGGAGACTCGTAACCCCAATTAAAAAAGTCATTTCATTTCCATCCACAGTCAGCCGGTTCCTCGCGAATGGTACTTGACGCACTTTTTTTTATCTCCCATGGCGCAATTCGGAATGTACCATTATCCTAATTAAATTCGATTAATGCCGAACAAGCTCAATCGACTGCACCGGAATCCAAATTGGATTGATGAATGTCGTGTAAAAGGATTATATGGTATCGAATGGACTGATGTATCGCTCCGTGCGGTATTCCACTAAATGTGTCCAATTCCATCGAAACAGATGCGTCATTCGAATGAATTTATGACTTGATTACTACTCCGCGGCACCCGGTTTCCTTGATTTTCGATCCGGTTGCGAGCGGAATGAATACGTTCGGCGCGATGTCGACTGGGAGACAATGTTCAAATTTCCGGAGGCGCAGGATTCGTGCCGTGCATATTTTAGCAGGTGACAGCGAGTTCATATTTCGATGATTTTGGCACTGGCATGTCGTCACCGATGGATTGAATTCAAATGACCCCATGAGGACTGACTTACAATCACTGTTCGATGTTCGGTGACGGAGAGCGGATATGAAAGTAATGCCACCTACGCACGGTTATCCAGAAGGACTGAAAGTGGGTTTCCCAACATCGAATAATTTAAGAGAATACCAATAGTCGCGACTTGGTATAGAAGGATGAAGACGAGTTATAGAAAAATAAATATTAGAACTGGTACTAGTAGAATCAGATTTTAATACAGATTAAATTTCGTTTCCATCAGCATTGAATCGGGTTTATCCCGGAAGAAATTGCTCGGTTCCAGTAGGGAACCCGCCTAAACCTCTTGAGGATCTTGAGGCTACAGCTGCTTCCGGGGTGTGCACCGAACCGACGTTTGAGTGCCCCGTAAGCAACGCGAACAACAGGAGCCGGGACCGATGATCGAGACAAGGTGAGCTATTTACTTCGATGACAGAGATATGGCTTACCGATACGCTTCAGCTGGACGGATTTTCTTAGCGAACTTCACCAGTCTGATGGAGGCCATAGCATGAATCAGGGCTTGAAACACGTGTCATAAAACTGAACAGGAAGCTCATCGACAATCCGCCCGCAACATTCGCTTTTACACAACCAACGTGACAGTGAGAGTCGTTCGTTCGGGCGAGCTCAAATCAACCAAACGTTTCGGGCACTCAGCATTTTCGTCCTATACACTTTGAAAAATTTAAAATTTGTTGACAAAAGGCATCAATCAAGATAGAGGGGAAGTTGTATTCACGGTGAGGAGTCCCCACCGACAAACTACGTCTCTTCTCCAGAATGATTTGCAAAAACTTAAAACATCCGATTTGGACATATTTAAATCGTAAATCATACGCATGGCCTCTAAGGGCCTACGCGGACAAATTGTGGTGCTATTGATTTTGTACCGAGGGTAATTGTTATGGTAGACCCTTTAGGTCTGATCTCAAGAACTATTTGGAGAGTTTTGAACATCAGATATTGACTTAACTAAATCGTAAATCACATGCAAAGCCTCTAAGGATCTATGCAGATACAATGTGGAGCTATTGGTTTTGTTCCGAGGGTAGGGTAGAGGGACGTGATAGTTCCTTCAGGACTGGATTATTATTATTTATTCAGACTAAGGCCGAAGTGGTATCTAAGAGTCTTATCCATTCGGCTCGGTCCATGGCTACACGTCGCGACGTCCCCAACCACGCAGTCTACGGAGGGTCGGCAAGTCATCTTCCACCTGATCGATCCACCTTGCCCGCTGCGCACCTCGCCTTCTTGTGCCCGTCGGACCGTCACCACCGCACCGATGCAAACTCGAGGTGGGTGGCTCACATTGTCTTCTCTTGAACCCCTTCCTATCATGTACTTCGTCTTCGACGTGTTGATGACTAGTCCGATCCGCTTAGCTTCTCTCTTCACTCTTCAGTCTGATGTAGGCTTCCTTCCATCTTCTCAAAGTTACATGCCATAATATCTATGTCGTCGGCGAAGCCAAATAGCTGGACGGACTTATTGAAAATTGTACCACTAGTGTCAATCCCTGCTCTTCGTATTACCACTTCCAAAGCGATGTTGAATAGCAGACACGAAAGACCATCCCTGTCGTAACCCTCTGCGCGTTTCGAAGGGACTCGAGAATGCCCCTGAAACTCGAAATACGCACATCACCCGATCCATCGTCGCTTTGATCAACTGTGTCAGTTTATCCGGAAAAACCGTGTTCGTGCATTAGCTGGTCCCGATCGATTGTATCATGTGCGGCTTTGAAGTCGATGAATAGATGATGTGTGGGAACGTTGTATTCGCGGCATTTCTGCAGTACTTGACGAATGGCGAACACCTGGTCCGTGGTGGAGCGTTCGCCCATAGAACCCGCCTGGTACTGCCCCACGAGCTCCCTTGCAATTGGTGCTAGTCGACGGCATAAAATTTGGGAGAGTACCTTGTAGGCGGCGTTCAGCAATGTGATTGCGCGGTAGTTGCTACAATCCAACTTATCACCCTTTTTGTAGATGGGACACACGACACCTTCCATCCACTCCTGCGGCAAAACTTCCTCATCCCAAATCTTGGTAATGACCCAGTTCAGCGTGTTTAAATAGCTCTCCTGGTAGTTGGTCAACCCCAGGGGCTTTGTTGTTCTTCAGCCGGCCAATCTCCTCATGGACTTCCTGGAGATCCGGAGCCGGTAAAATTATGTCCTGCGCGCGTTCTCCCAGGTCCATCACCATACCGCCATCTTCGTCTGCCACATTGCCATTCAGGTGTTCTTCGTAGTGCTGCCGCCACCTTTGGATCACCTCACGCTCGTTTGTAAGAAGGTTCCCGTTTATGTCCTCACACATATCAGGCTGTGGCACGTGCCCCTGACGTGAACGGTTCAACTTCTCATAGAACTTTCGTGCGTTATTAGCGCGGTACAGTTGCTCCGTCTCTTCACGGTCTCGATCTTCCGTTTGTATCGTGCCTCGTTCGCCCTCGTGCGTCGAATGCCACTTCCAGCTGCTGCACGTATCCTTGGGCTAGTCTACCATCTTGTAGCCGCGGCTTCCGACTTCGACGCAAGTTGTACACCATCGAGAGTTTTGAGCGCAGGCATACTGCAACGAGGTAGTGGTCGGATTGAACATTCGCACTGCAGTAAGTGCGGACGTTCGTGATGTCGGAGAAGAATTTACCGTCGATTAAAACGTGGCCGTTTTCTTTTCAATTCTAAAAGCTCAATCATCTCGATCTGAAACGTTTATCGGAACGAAAAACACAGCATTTGTTACACTGAAGACCAAATCGACGACACCTCCCAAAACCAAAATAATGATAAAGGAATCCACCGTTCAACATCGCCTTCGTCCCGGATGGATCATAAATTTTCCCAATCAAACAAACATTTCACCATCCGAGTACCGGCTGGCACCGAAAATGGAATGCATTGTGACACCATCGACATCGCAACGCTGCTTGTGAGCGGTGTTGGTGGTCTTGGGTCAACTTATCGCTGCCAAGCCACAGAAGCATTCTGGTTGCTCCTGCTGCAGGATCCACACACGAGGATGCTAAACGTATTTTTCATGATTACAAAACCAATCGAATAGCGAACGGGGGGACAGGATGGGGCTTTGTATAATTTCCTATCGCCGTTTAGCGATACGAACGACGGGTGGCACGGAGCCAACATGAATTTCGTTCTGGATTATGATTATTATTCACCAATTTTGGGTGCTCTGGTGCTCAATAGTAAGACGCGTGACCAAAGCAAGACTGTGCTAATGGTTTCTGTATTCGATTCCCGATATATGTAGTCCAAAACATTTGTTCGCCTTTTACTGTGCATACAGTAAAAACGTTCTAGCCTCATTATATACGAATACAAAAATGGTGACCAAAGTTTGAAGCTTTACAGTTGATAACTTATAGAGCGAATAATCAATATAAAGGTTAAAGCCCAAAACAAACAAAAACACAAAAGAGTTGATAACTTAATGAATAAAAAAGCTTCGAGACGGCAATTTCCTATTGTAAGATCTGAAATATGATGCCAAAGAAAAAGTAAATTATGAGAACTATATCTTTTATAAATATTTCAATTTTGTATAAATCTAAATCCAATGAGATTCTAGAAGAACGTAAAATGAGAAAAAAGCTTGAGACACTGAAAAGCTTAGAAAGAATAAATAAGTAATAATATAAAATAAATCGTTCTTGCTTTCTCTTCCTTCTTCCTTTTTTCTTCCTTCTTCTTCTTCCTTATTCCATTTCTATCTTCCATCTTTCGCTTCCTCCTTCCTCTTCGAATTCCTTCATTCTTCTAGCTTTTTCCTTCGTCTTTTTTGTTATTCCATGTTCGTTTCTCCTTTTTTTCCATTTCTCTTCATTCTTAGTTCTTCTTACTTCTTCTTTCCTCTTTCTTGCTTCTTTTTTTCTCTTTCTTTTCTTCTTTCTTCCTTCTTCTATCCTCTTTCGTGTTTCTTCTTTCTTTCTCTAATTTCTTCCTTTTTATCTTTCTTCTGCCTTCTTCTATCTTCCCTCTTCCTTCTTTCTTTTTTTTTCTTTCTTCATCCTTCCTCATTCTTCCGTCTTCCTACTTCCAGCTTTCTTCTTACCTCCTCCAACCTCTTTCTTCCTACATCCTTCTTTCTCCTGCCTTCTCCCTTCCCCTGTTTTTTCCTTCTCAAAATTTACTCTCACATCTTCTTTCTTACTTTGCAGTTTTCCCTTTCTTATTTCTCTCTTTCCATTTTCTCACTTCTCAGTTTTCCCTTCCTAACTTCGCGCTTTCCATTTTCTCACTTCTCACTTCTCATTTCCCCCTTTTCACTTCTGACATTCCACTTCAAACATTCCACTTCTCATTTCTAACAGACATTTTTTTACTTCTCACAGTGAGCAGTGAGAATGTCAAGTGAGAAGTAAGAAGTGATAAAGGAGATGTGAGAAGCAAGACGTCTCCCTTCTTGTTTCTATTCTTATAAGAAGTAAGAAATGGAAAGTTTTCCTTTTCATTTCTCATTTATCACTTCTCATTTTTTACATCAAGAAGTGAGGAGTGAGAAATAGGGAGTGAGAATTGAAAAGTGGAAAATGAGACAATTAGAGATCTCGTTTCTCACTTTTTATTTCTTACTTTCAACTTCTAATTTCCTTCTTTTCATATCCAACGTTTCAAATCTCATCAATCACTAGTATAAAAATAACAAATTGATTGGAACAACAAAAAACTCAAAGAAAACTATTAAAAGCACACAGATGATCATATTTTGCATATTAAATTAGTCTCTCAAATCAGCGATTACCAATGTGGACCAGATAATGATAATCCTCCGATGCTATTTGATAGTTTTGCTCCACTTGATTTGCGATTATCGGTGATTTACAACGAACAGCAAATTGTAATCGAGTTTATTATCGAGTGTCTTACGAGAACTAAGAGCTCAAGTTTCGACATTTTCCAGCACTTTATCTTTTATTTTATATTCTATTAACCCGTGTAATCAACACTCCTCAGTTCATTGAATCACGCGCTAGAATTGGCGTGATAAAACTGAATCACGACATCGATGAGGTCTCTACATGCTTTCCGTAGCGAATTGTGCTTGATTACATTCTTTGCCACCCACAATGCATTGGTGTCCCATCCTGGCCGACCCGGCAACGACAGCGATAGACGATGCAAACGGTAATTTCTCACGGAAGCAACCTCCGCCCGTACTTGCCCTTGCGGCATCATCTTATTGATTCGATTGCGAAGACGTCGCAAGTTGGTTGCGGCATTTCCTCGCTAACCTACCGGAGATAAAGGAATGACGTAAATCGGGGACTCTCATTTGGATCATTGATCATCAGTGAGACAAAAAGGTGAAAATAACTGGGTTCGAAATTCTTAAGGTAACGATTGTGTACGCATTGGTTGATACAACGGATAAAATAAATGAAACTTTTCAGATATGGCTGTAAATTACAAAGAAAGTAAATTATGAATACTAGCACGTAGGTAAGCAAAATCCTTGATGAATAATGTAAATCAAAAAATAATACGAAAAATTCCAACAAGAAAACGCAGCATTAATCTTTCTTTCCACTTCTTATCGAAGCCAGCTGAGACTTTATCAGCAGTCCATAAGAATAAACTTGGCTTCAGAAATAAAGCATTGAATTGTTACAAAAATGTTCTCATAAATCGGATTATACCGAGGATGTTGATATTTATTCTCTAATTATATTTAAATTGTTCTCAAAACAGAGCACGCGTTAACATAACTGGTACGGCAGATGAAAAGACTGTCTACCGAACAAGAAGGACAAGAGCCACAAAGAAGCTAATGATTGTGACAATCACGAGAAATTTAGTGGCTTCCCGTAAAATTCCATAATTACCACCGACAGCGGAGTGCGATAACTTTGCCGAATTCCATGTCATCTCTGTCCATGGCGAAACGAAAGCGCACGAAGAAAAGTTTTTGCGCGAGAATATTCCATTTAACAGATTCAATTAGCGGAGAATTTGTGCTGTGGAATGTGGAGGTTCACTAAAAGGGAATGAAAGTTGCTCATACCATCGTTCCATGTTTTATTCATCACCTTTTGAATCATTTTGAAGTAAAATCCGCTTTCTACCTAACAAGAACTATAAAATTATGCTCGCTCTAACGTAAGCTCTTATTCTGCTGCCATATGGAGATATACATCTGTCATCTAGAACATTTACGCCGTGTAGATTAGTATTGTCCCTTTTATGTACTGCGCCAAGTTCATATTTTTCACGATGCGATTATCGCAGCATTTCTATGCAGAACAATTTTTAAAATGTACATACAATCGCTCTAAAAGATCAAAGCAATATATGAGAATCATCAAACTAAAAAATTCTGGATTAAGAACATGGGTTCGAAGCCAATGTTTTGCGCAAACCGATGCTGCCGATAAACTTCTAACCCAACTCAATGCCGTCGTAGATAGAATAAAGAAGGGTGAAATATCTATCAACTATCAACAACACTATCAATAGGAGCAGTTTCAACTGGAAGATCAATTCCGGTAGCTCTAGCTATGAGCTCATTATGGACGCTTTGAAACTTATGAACGCATCATGAGACACTATCACAGCCGCCGGAGCAAGCACACTATAGAACACCACCCGTCGCAAGCACGCTATACAATACGTCCTCAAAGGCAATTTCTTTAACAAAGTGGTGCCCCACTTCAGCATTAGCCGAAAATGGAAACGGAGCCTTCTTGATGTGCGAAATAAACGTAGTGCTGTTGTCGCGTCTGATCATCATCTATTCATCAGCGAAATATTTCTACGCATTGCGCGGATTCGTTTAAAAAACAGAAGTGCCAGAGTATCAGTCCGTAAAAATATAACATAAGTATAATTTACTCGGTTCTGGAGAAGGAAGTGAACCGTGCTTGTCTACGGCACAAGCGAGCGTGGGTCAACGACCGTCTTACCAACGAAAGAGAAAGCCGCAGCATCCTGGGAAACTCGGCTACTCTACGATATCAAATAACGCCTGAGGGGTCGTCACTATCTCTTAGATGGAAGCAATGCACTCTTCAATACTTGAGATCTGTCCTGTCCACGTGCTTGTGAATGCTCAGGAATACTTAAAAATGATGCAGAGAACTCTACGACCTCTCATAGGTATCATGGGAGTTTTTTTGAATTGTTAGAAAAATGGTGGAAAAAACGAACTAAGATAGAAATACAAAGTAGGAAAGGGACGAGCCTGGAATTGTACGCACAACCTCCTGCTTAAGACTACCTTACACCTCGGGAAAATTTTCTGCCGGATTTTGGTCTCCGTGCATTTTAAATGGGCCGGGATTTTGATTTTCCGTGACCAAATTCCGAAAACATCGCATATGCAAAAATACATGGGGAAAAATCCGCGGACCAAATTCCCGAGGTGTAAGGTAGCCTTTATAAGGCAGAATTATAAAAGTCTCTCTTTTTGTGTCAAACATTTGCTGTGTTTGGGTCAGGGTTTGCAGAAATCGCTCTCAAAAGAGCTTGCAGACGTTAATCATCTTTCTCTTGCAAGCGCACGGAGGGGATAGGATTTGTTTTCATCAGGAAACGCTTCGGAAGCGTAGAAGCCTTATGCTGCTTGACCGTGTGTACGTTCCATTATAGATAACGAACAACGATAAAAGAGAGGCAAAAATTTATTCAAATCATAACAAGCCATGAAAACAAAACTATCGCACTTGTATACAAGTTGGAAAAAAAAAATAATTCGGATGGACGGCCCCCACCGATGGAGTTTGATAAAACGCTTTGTTCTCGCTCATTTTATGCTAAGGACCATATTATTTTTCACACAGCTGTGTAAAACAAGTTGCAATGCATCATCAGAATCAGTGCCCCCCGCAATTGGGACTTCAAGACAAAATTTTCAAAACGACTTATCTGCTTTTGTAAACAAAGATTCAAACGACGATTTGACGAATCTGATAGCTTTCCCACGCAAACCAACACCATCAATAGGTAGGTGAAGGTTTCCGCTACCTGTTGATGGTGTTGGTTTGCGTGGGAGAGTTATCAGTTTCGTCAAATCGTCGTTTGAATCTTTGTTTACAAAAGCAGATAAGTCGTTTTGAAAATTTTGTCTTGACTTATTAAAATAAATTTATCAAGGGTTGTAGCCCTCCGAATCATTTCATTATCGTAACAGCTACCGAAAAACGTCTCTCATGGTATGCTACCTATCGAGAGTGTATACAGACATGATAAGTGAAAGATTTTCTCATTCTCCTTTAGATTCTAACCCTGGTTTAGGTTGATGTAAGAGATCTTTTTCATTAGAGTGGTGGCGGTTGGGCTGCATTTTTTGTTTGCATCCAAGTTGACTGAAAAATACATCTCAATTCATTTAACGTACTGGGTTATTATGTCATATACCCAATTAAATTACGTGACCTATAACATTCATAGCTTTTAAGTGTAGGTATACGAAAAATCTGTAAGTTTCTGATCTAAATCTGTAATCTAAATCTGTAATCTAAATCTGTATCTAAATCTGTAATCTCAAAAAGTAGTGGACATCATATTTGAATCGCCCTAAGTGGAACGAAGATATATTCTGCGATCCCTGTGAAAGACCTGATTGGTCACCTTTTTTTTCCCTTGTTGGGTATTTTAATCACTGCGACCATTTGTTAGATCTATTGTGATATATGCCCCATTTGATCTAGCTTTGTCAAGTTGACGCATCATTACTATTTAAAGCAATCGCATTACCTTGACTACCAGCGTTATCCCAATGCGGTATTATGGTTCTGATGAATCGTACTACCATATTGGGACTTGTTCTCCAAACTTCTGAGGGTTCTATTAGCCCCTTGTTGAAGAACTGTAATCTCTTTCTAAAAATTGCCGGACAATGGCATAACAGATGTTCCGAGTCTTCTACATGTATGCCGCAGAAACGACATACATCATCTTGAAGTTTTCCTAGCAGCTTCAAGTGATATCGGCTCGGGCAATGGCCTGTTATAAGGCCTGTGTATGTGTTAAGATCTTTTTTTGAAAGATCTAAAATTTTTCGAGTGATAAATACGTTTGGTGTGATGAAACGTTTAGACTGCCTCGCAATCAAAGTGTTTTTCCAAATGTCCTCTATTTTAGAATGTTCCCAAGAACACATTCCCAAACGAGTTTAGATCTACATATTGCTGATTTCAAAGCATTCAATGTTGCTTGACTGTCAGACATTATGCAAATATTTGAATGCCTATAATTTCTGCGTAAGCATAATTTAGAGCATTCAAGAATAGCCTGAACTTCAGCTTGGAAAACAGTTGGCCATTTGCCCATGAGAATCGAAATATTTATCCCTGGGCCAGTCACGCCTGCTCCAACTTGATTGTTCAGCTTTGAACCATCGCACATAGGAGTACGCAGTGTAAAAGCGTGGCAAAATATAAACAGCAAAGTGTGTTTTTTTAGTTTTTATACCCTTTGCATTCATAGCAATGAAGTATGATAACTGGCAGCATCAGTTATTGTTATTTGATAGAGCTGCACTTGGCGCAAGAACGTTGACTTTGAGAACTACAGCGTGCTTGCGACGCGTGGTGCCCACCTCTGGTTTCGTTAATGATTATGATATTTCTTACGTTAATCTTCATTTTATGATTATTATTACTTACTAAATTTTTGGCCTTACTCTTTTTTTGGAAGCGAAACTTAATTTATGTGAGCTGTGTCGCTCAAAACCACGATTATTTATTTTTTTATCTAGCATTTTAAGCAAACTTCACTATATTGAAATATAAATAAGTCACGATTGCGTGAGGAAGCGCGAAATGTTTTTTGTGAAGCTTATTAAGGAAACTCCATTCTTTCCAACGCTGCTAATATTGTAGCTTGGACGGGTTTGGAACCTAATCAAAAGTTTTATTTTGTAAAACATATTATTGTAAAAAAGGTAGAAAAAAGCTAGCAAATGATATCATGATTATTGATCACTTAAAAACGGTTTCAGATCGAATCATGCTTGGAAACGTTCTACATACCCTCATCATTGATATCTATAATGATTTTCATCTTCAAAACCACTAAAAACCAAGAAAAACACAAAAAAACTGACCATTTTGTCATGCACAATTGCTACTAAACTAGCATTGAAATTAAGGTGAAGTTTTGGCAGTCAGCATTGCTTACAAGTAATCAATATTGTTTCAAAAATCCCTTGGCAAACTAGTATTACTATTTGAGAGTTCAAAAACGAAAAATAATATGGAATTGTCCAAAAAAATTGTTTTTGACTTTTGGCCAGGATTTGGGCTGAAATACTCCTCAGTGCATCGGTGTAAAATACAATTGATCCTGAGCGAAGATTTGGTCCACCGTTTGCTCATGTATTTCGCTCAAGATTAATTACATCAAAACAACGACAAAAGTTGTATCTTCTCCTCATCCAGTCATCATTGTTTGTGATAAGTGAGATGATATTTATTTTGTTTAGAATACTAAGATGTCCTTTTAGGTCACCTTCAAAGAGGTTTGAATCTCTTTAGATCTTCAAAGCACTCTTCTCTGCTTCTAACTGAATAAATTGATCCAATGGTAGCACGTGGAGCAAAGCGTCTAGCGCTTTATTCGGCGTGCTTCTCATTGCACCAGTTATTGAAAGAGTAGCCAATCTTTGTGATGTGTTTGAATTCTGCGTGTATCGACATAACGCATTCTGATGTCGACGTTTAACGAATACCATCTGCGATGTTTTCGAATAACGTTAAGAGAAGAGAATTGATTATATGAAATGAATAAACCTGATTGCTCAGTTTAGATTGAGTCCTCACGAAGATCAAACGTACTTTTTAATTATCCTATAAATCACGGTGACAACAAGCTTTAGTGGTAGATAGTTCAGTTTGGCGACGAGGAAAAGTGGAATCATCTTGAAGCGGCATTATAAACGAACAAAGATCTTTGGCTTCAATCCGGCGCGACGCCATCTCCTGCATGCGACAATCTACTGAAGTTTCGGAAGACGATCGACAAGTTGTTGCTCAATTGAAGGATAAGAAATCGGTATCCAGTTTCTTCTGTTCAGCTCCAGTCCTGTGATTCAAAAGTGATTGTGTCCTGACAGCTATTGTTCCCCATCGCTGAAATTGGTTTACCGGTGTGAGTCACGACTGATCGGCTATTCCCCTGATACTAAATTTCTATCCGAGGGATTTCGAGTTTCCGAGAGAGCGATTCCATGCAGGTAGCAGCGGCCCGATACGTCAACTGACGGCTCGTGTGTGGTTGATTGACCGCGAGTAGACCCCTCAAAGCATCGGCAAAGGCTGACGGAGTTTCTGGTAAGTTTTTACCTTGATTTCTATCGTAAGGAGACTATAAAGTGCAACCAGCAGAAAGTTTACCTCGTTCGTTTTAGCCTTTTGCTCATAGTTTTACCTTATATTACTGATCGGTGCCAAAATGGCGCAGTCTAACATTAATAGTACCTTGGAACCATGTAGAAAAGGTAGTTCTTTTTGAGATTGGTTTGCGCGACTGGGGTTCTTTTTGAACATGAACAAAGTCGCTGAAGCCGAAAAACGAGACCATTTTATCACGCTTAGTGGTCCCATAATTTTCTACTGTACCCTAACAGTAGTCTTGCAGATGTTTCTTACACTGAAATGGTAGACAAGCTAAAAGCCCGACTAGACAATACTGAGTCGGATTTAGTGCAACGGTTAAAGTTCAACGTAGTCAAGCAGAATTCTGCAATTTTGAAAATTTTAAACGAATGGCTATCCGGGACCGTATTGTTGCTGGAGTCCGGGACAAAGCTCATCAACAAAGGCTATTGAATGAAGAAAAGTTGTCTCTGGAGACAGCAGAAAAACTCATAGCAACCTGGGAAATTTCCAGGAATAATGCAAAGAATATGGGTTACAGCAGCAATGCGGAACAAATAGCCGCATTGAAAGCTTCAGGTTTTAATGGTGCTAGGTTGAATAAATTAGCCGCAACCCTAGAGTTGGCAGCTAGGCCAAGTGTTAGTAATGGGAACAATGAGCAAAAGCGAGGACCAGTAAGAAGCAGGTTATGGTATACGCCTTATAACCGAGAACATTGGAGAAATAAACAGTGGCAGAACCGGCAATGGCAAAATCGTGGGCAGGATCCAAATGAGAGAAATCGCCGATCGACACGGCCAGATTATTTCCAAATCGTTTGTGACTTTTGTGGGGTACAAGGTCATATCAAACGGAAATGTTTCAAATTGAAAAACATGCATAGGGATGCCGTAAATATGGTGAATCAGAACACTTCAGGATCAAATACGGACGAATATTTAAGCGAATTAGTCAACAGGATGCGAGCAGACTCGGACAGTGAAAATGAGGATAATGGTATTAATTGGAAACTTTGTAACCACAGCTCATCGAGGGCAGCTACGCATTTGTAAACATGGGGAATCCTATGAAAGGCCAAATGTCGTTTGCCGCCGGCAACAGCCGGAACCAGATGTCGTCGACGAGGAATTTCAAGGGTTTCCGGAGGAAGAAATCAGGCAATGTAGAAAGCGACAGATGAAGTTTGATGAAGCGATGCGATGCAAGAGGTCGAAAAGTCAACCGAAGACGCTCCGAGGCGTTCGAAAAGAATACGTCGACAAGTAAACGATGGTGACTTTGTATACCGTCATCGTTAAAGTGTTAATTGACCACGTTCTGAATTGTAATATTGTTTTTCTTTGAATTATGAATTCAATCGAGTTGTTATTATTATGTATGTATAGTTCTTAATCGTAAGTGAAAACCGTGGTGGTGGTTGATCCCTAGAAGTTATGCCTACCTCCGTTCTGCTCATGATCTTTAGTATCTTGAGTTGTCAGCACTCATTATTATATAATGTGGGGGGATTGCGTGAAATAGAACTTGAAACAAATGAGTGTTTAGAACAGGTATCCACCGGTTGACACTAAACGGATCAACTTAAAATATAAACTTTTGCTTATGCAATCTGATAACTTTTATTTATTTTTCACGCATCAATTTCTTAGGAGCTTTGTTTTAGTGGATATTACATAACGCAAGAGAGGGTTTAAACTCTGCGTTATATTGCATGAATTCCCCGATTCGGTGCGTTACTACTATAGTAATAGCTGTTTCGGGGTAGATGGGATCGAGTTTGGATAACTAAAGTAAATATGATTTATTAAAGCATGTGCACGTAAATGTTCTAGTGTACTTTTAAAATACCTTACGAACTACCGAAACGTTCCATTCACATCACAGCTGATTCTTTCAGAAACTAATGTGCTGCTTCAAATATGTTCAATTCTCGTCAAAATTGATAAAATTACGTCGAATCCTTTGGATATAACATAAGTGTTTAATATAGACAGACTTTGGTGATGTTTAGGCAAACATCTGGTAGAGACACGGCAAGTATTCCCGTCCATCGTCGTAGGTGCAGAAACCAATGAAAGCTACGTTCATTTGCTGGAACTCCACTATAGCAGGACGTTTCTCCTGAACTTACGATTTGGTACGGATGAGTTTGGGAAAAGGTGTCGCTTATATTGGTTTTCAAGACTATGGCGAAAAGACGAAAATACCTACCTTAACCCTATAGAATAAGACTGAGTGAAAACTAATAATAATAACAATAATAGGAATGACAAAAGTTTATACTTGTTAAGGGGGTCAATTATGTGACGAGTAATTTTATATTTATATTACAGAGAAACAGATGATGCGTGGAATTGGGTGATAGTTTTCGAGAAACTGATTTGATTTTATTTTGCTTTAAATGTATCGTATATCTGGAGCGCAGTTGTCCAGGGTTTGGAATGTTTCTTGAGTGGCTTTAATATCAACAAGAACGTTATTTGGACAATTACTAATATTCTAGGGTCAAATGGTGGATGCCCTTTTATTATTTTTATTACAGACGACCGGCATTTGAAGAAAATGAACGTCCATATGAACAAAAAGATTATACTGCCACCAAACATAGACGGAGTTACAGATATCGGTTGGAAGAAAGGCGTGGAATCGAACATCTAGGGATCCAAGGACTAGCATCCCTCCGTGGTGCACAATTACCATACTAATCATAATTTATTTGTCTCGTTTCAGCAAACGCAATTCTTCTCCACTAATCTTTCCCTTTCCTGTCAACTCTCTTTTCTTTAATGTACCGTTTTGACTCGAAGTCCGGACACCTAAGCACTGCTGGATTTTCAGTTCAATATTTTAAACGGAATTAAGTACTTGACACTGAGTAATAGCACACCCTGTCAAGATTAACTTATCAAATTTGCTGTAGGGTACTGAAAATGATATTTTGTATGCACGAAATAGCTAATATAATCGAAAATATTGAACATCGCTTGCTTCGAAATCCGGACACAGTATATGGGATGCTTCAAATACCGGACAATTTTGCTTCGAATTTCCGGACACTTCGAGTTTGGCCTATATTGATTCTCAAATAGCCAATTTAATCCGTTCAAATACAACTAGGATATAGCATTCATATTTCTCGATTAATATAAATCCGTAAGGTAAATTTTCTATACACATTTGTATGGAAATCTGGTATCCCCCGGTTGTGTGTACCATCCGAAGTTTCTGCTTTGAGATTGGCCAGGACTACCAAAAAACAGCATTTGAAACCAAGCGGGAACATTTAACTGCAATATACAACATTGGGAATCTAATACAATCTCTCCCCCCCCTTTCATTTTCAAGGTAGAACTTTTTTTTTACATTTGACGTGTCTGTGGGTAATGAAATATTTTCTTCAAAACTACCTCTCAAATTCAGCGCGGATAAGCTGCAATAGATACTGAGAATCAATAGATGGCCAAAATTCTTTTCTAATAAAAAATACCAGAAATAAATATGATAGAGGGAACTGTGCCGATTTCCATCTCACTGAATATATATTCATCCCATCGCGAAACAAAGAAATATGGCACAAAATTCGTCGATTCTTTTTATCAACCTGCGTGCTCACTGCGGAAAAAATCACAAAAATAAGAAATAAATCAAATGCCTACCTTTTATTTTTTTGTCGGAAAATTCGAAGAATTAAAATTATGCATTATCTTATCATTGTTAAGATATACTTGGAAATATAGACATTAGTAGTATTTATGTGTATTTTGAAATCCGTTTCTGTTAAAAAAGCTAGTTTTATGAACTTGTTTTTTTTCTACAAAAATATGAATGGTTTAAAAAAATATTTTTGAAGGCAACCTTTCACTAGAAACTGAAAGCAAGTTTTGCTACTTGTGTGCAATTAATAAAGTGATACCATTAACAATATGTGTATAAGTATAAATCGATAAGCTCAGAGCAAGCAGTGTTCCTTGTGGGTTGTAGCAGCTCAAATCTAATGAAATTGTAACTATGCTTGCTCAATACTAATCATTTGATTTCAATCAACTTAACTGATAAACAGTTATTTAACATCATTTCAGCATGTCCGGAAATCGAAGCAATTGTTAAAACTTGCCTCGAAGTCCGGACATACAGAAAATGTAATAAAAATTATAAAGCTATGAATTCCAAAGCAATTTCTCTAATTCATGACAAAGAGTGCTATCATACTATGTTTATAAATTACTAATACCCCTTGCAAATGATAGAATATAGAAAATATGAGCTTGGTTTTTCTAATGTTGAGTCTTAAGCTGCATTCTAAGAAAAACGAAATTCACCGTTGATCATGACATGCCTTCAACTTTTACCTCTAGTTTTCAAGTTTTTGCCACAGATCACGGATTACTTACATTTGTTAAAATGGTTTCAAGTCTAAGAATCGTTCCCTGCACTGATAACCCAAAAAATACTCATTGGGATGGTAAATAAAGTCAAATAACAATTGAAGTGTCCGGCTTTCGAAGCGTCCGGCAATTCGAAGCAAAACGGTATGCGACACTTGTGGGACTGGTTAAGCCCAGCGCCTGCTTGTGGTTGGAAACCGGTGTACTATACGGTCTAGCGCATGCTAACGGTGAAGGCTTGGTAGGTCTTCACCTAACTTAAGTGTAGATGGGCGGACAGTGTCTGCCAGGGTGAAGGCTGATAAATTACAATTACAATTACAATTACAATAGTTCTTAATCGTAAGTGAAAATAATCTTTATGAATTGACAGTCTTTCCATTCTTGAAAAGGGGAGGGCTGATGTGTTTGAATTCTGCGTGTATCGACAAAACGCATTCTGATGTCGATGTTTAACGAATACCATCTGCGATGTTTTCGAATAACGTTAAGAGAAGAGAATTGATGATATGAAATGAATAAACCTGATTGCTCAGTTGAGTTGAGTTGAGTTGAGTCCTCACGAAGATCAAACGTATTTTTTAATTATCCTATAAATCACGGTGACAACACGCTTTAGTGGTAGATAGTTAACTTTGAAGTTTTTCCAACTTTTTCTGAATCACCCTTTCTTTTATTTTTGGCCACCATATTAATGCGGCATATGAAATTCTGGGATTCACAATCGCCGTATAAATCCATTGAATCATTTTTGGCTTGAGTCCCCACTTTTTATCGAATGTCACCTTACTTATCCATAAAGCATTTGTAGCATTTGTAGATCAAATCTGCTCCTTTCAATTTTGAAGTAGGAAAAGAATAATTTCTTCTCCTTGTAAACGCCACCAATGTGGCCTTTAAAGGATTTATGTTTAATCCTTCTTTTTCACACCATAGTGTGATGAAATTTAGGGCAATTTGCATTCGGTTAGAAATAACACAGTCATATTTTCCTCTCACCAATATAACTATATCATCCGCGAAGCCAACTATTTCGAAGCCACGAGCCTCCAGTTGTTTGAGAAGATCATCAACGATTAAAGACCACAATAGAGGTGATAGTACGCCTCCTTGGGGACACCCTTTTACTGCTCTTACACTAATTGATGAGCTTCCCAGGTTGGCTGATATTTCTCTTTTTGATAACATCTCGCCAATCCAATCAACAATGCATACATCGAAACCTCGTTTCAACATAGCATTCTTCATTGAACTGTGAGATGTGTTATCGAATGCTCCTTCAATGTCAAGGAACGCTGCAAGTGAGATTTCTTTTGCTTCAAAAGATCTTTCCAACTTTGTAACTAACTTGTGAAGCGCTGTTACTGAAGATTTTCCCTCCTGATACGCGAACTGATTTCCGCTTAGAGAAGTTTTCGTTAAATAAGATGATTTTATATGCTCATCTATTAGTTTTTCCATTATTTTTAATATGATGGACGATAAGCTAATTGGTCTAAAGGATTTTGGGGATGATTTATCCTTCTTATTAGCTTTTGGGATAAATGTGACACGCCTACTGACCAACCGAACCGACCAACAGAAAAACTGACTCAAGCCTTTCAAACAATTTTTCCAAGTGCCAGCCAGGTAACCACCACCTAGGCATGATTCCCGTAGGGTCCGGCCTATCGCATGCGTTAATACCGAAGCAACGACCATCCAAAACGAGAAATCGATCATAACCCCAAAAGCCAATCGTAATTTCTAATTCTAATGTGAAGTCTGTATTCTGTATTCTGTATTCTGTATTCTGTATTCTGTATTCTGTATTCTGTATTCTGTATTCTGTATTCTGTATTCTGTATTCTGTATTCTGTATTCTGTATTCTGTATTCTGTATTCTGTATTCTGTATTCTGTATTCTGTATTCTGTATTCTGTATTCTGTATTCTGTATTCTGTATTCTGTATTCTGTATTCTGTATTCTGTATTCTGTATTCTGTATTCTGTATTCTGTATTCTGTATTCTGTATTCTTTATTCTTTATTCTTTATTCTGTATTCTTTATTCTGTATTCTGTATTCTGTATTCTGTATTCTGTATTCTGTATTCTGTATTCTGTATTCTGTATTCTGTATTCTGTATTCTGTATTCTGTATTCTGTATTCTGTATTCTGTATTCTGTATTCTGTATTCTGTATTCTGTATTCTGTATTCTGTATTCTGTATTCTGTATTCTGTATTCTGTATTCTGTATTCTGTATTCTGTATTCTGTATTCTGTATTCTGTATTCTGTATTCTGTATTCTGTATTCTGTATTCTGTATTCTGTATTCTGTATTCTGTATTCTTTATTCTTCATTCTTTATTCTTTATTCTTTATTCTTTATTCTTTAATCTTTATTCTTTATTCTTTATTCTTTATTCTTTATTCTTTATTCTTTATTCTTTATTCTTTATTCTTTATTCTTTATTCTTTATTCTTTATTCTTTATTCTTTATTCTTTATTCTTTATTCTTTATTCTTTATTCTTTATTCTTTATTTGAGGTTGCTTCTGACGAGATGCTTCTCTTGAGTAACCGGATGCCGATGAAAAGCTTCTCTTGAGTAACAAGTACTCCTAGCACAAAGATGGTGACGCCGGCAATCCGTTGTTGGAAGGAAAGGAAGGAAGGAAGAAACAAACAGCCTCTGTTTTTACGATAAATCACCAGAGCGGAAGGAGAAGCGACCGCCGATTTTTGTAAAAGAAGACCCGTCGGACCTTCACTCGGACCTCCGAAAACTGATCGCCCGGGGCCTAAAGTGCACCTCTCGACTGTGCGTCAAAGGTGGAAAACTAATGACCGAGGGAAGGTCTCACTTCGACAAGATATACTGGAGTACCTGAATGCGAAACGGTTCCAGATTTACACACACGACGTCCCCGGCAGCAAGCCCCTCAAAGTCGTGCTGCATGGCCTTGACGACGTAGACGGAAAGGAGCTGAAGGAAGCTCTGAAGGAAAGTGATCTGAAGCCGATCAGCATATACAAAATCCTCTGCTATGACACTTCCTGGACCTATCGTGATCAGCTGTACTTGGTGCACCTAGAGCACGGTACTACCACGATGAAGGACCTCAAAAAAGGTCATCAAAAGCACCGTCTTCGAGTGGACAAAGTACAAGCACATGCATCGTGACGTGACGCAGTGCATGAGCTGTCTCCGCTTTGCCCATGGTACGCTGAACTGCTTCATGAACGCACGATGCAGCCGGTGCCGGCGGAGACCACGGCATCGACGAATGCGAGCAAATGGAAGAGGCTGACCCCAAGTGTGCCAACTGTGGGGAAAAGCACCGGGCCACCACGAAGGCTTGCCCGAAACGCGCAGAGTTCTGCGAAATCCGCAAGAAAGCTTCCTCAAGAAATCATCCAGCCCGAAGCTCGCCCCCATTACTCGACGAACAAAACTTTCCGACAATCCCGCCCCGCGGCGGCTGATCCCGGTTCTTCCACCGCTGCAATGGAAAAGAAAACTCGCAGCTGCTGCTGTTCCGGTCCCACCGGAAGTCAAGCCAAGTAAAGTAACATCCAGTCCGTCCATCAGAGAATGGCCGCTGCTCCCTCCCCAGGATTCCGCCGGCAGCGAAATGAGTATCCTCTACCCCTGGAGGATTCCACTTCGCTCTACACCCCGGAGCAACTGGCTCCGATATTCAACCAACTTGCGAGTTGGCCGGAACGGAGTTGTCTGGGACAACGACGAGCTAGAGGGCCACTACACCTTCCTGAGCCCTGACAGCCCTACCCAGTTGACACGGTCCGGGCCCCTCATCAAGAACATGAACGATCACGTCTCCCAGCGGGTTGTCTTCCAGGAGCTCAGCTCGGACCACTATCCGGTGTTGGAACTTCTTACTACTACTACTACTATAAGAAATTAGAATCAGAACAGCTCCCAAGAACTCATCTGCACTCGTCCAAACTCCAAAGTTATACTAATTTTAAGAAAAAGTTAGATTTTCAGTGTTTTTCGATTGTCGCGCACAAGGATCGCTATGAAATGCAAATGATATACTGCTAAAATACATTATCCAACCACAATATTTAAAAAAAATGAATTTGAGATTGATCCCCAATTTCAAATACATGTAAGCTTCATGATGAAGCTGAAAATTGCATACCTATCACTAAAAAAATATCAAAATCAATTTATAACTTTAGTTAAACTTCATATTAGTGCAAATAACTTCAATAAAAGCGTTAAATAATCTTTGCATGGTAATTAATCCATTTACTGCTATGTGCGCTTATCAATTTGCATGAAGAATAGTACAAAGGTTTCTATAGAGAAATGAAAGAGCATGCATTTGTCCACCAAAAGTCAATGAATTGCCAGCATCTCCCAATTGGAAGGCCGCTCTCGTTAGTCCCTCTAATCTATTCTATATATATATTATATCTTCTATATACATAAAAGTGAATTACTGTCTGTAAAGGGGGGCTCCCATACAAATGAAACAGAATTTTTTGCATAACTCGCGAAGTAATCAGAGAATAAATCAATTTTAAGCGAAACGAAGTTCGTTGGGTCTGCTAGTTACGAATAAAAAGAACTATGTGCTCACTATGTGCTCAGAGGAAGATTTTCAATCCCAACTCCAAGGCTTCACTTTTGCTCCCTTGCCGCTGCTCCGTTATAGAAATCGAATACTGTTGTGAAGTGCCCTTTTCAAATCAAACAACCAAAGTTTCTCCTGACGTGAGGATATTTTTGTGCTGCCAGCTGTTACCAAATAGGTTTGGAATAAGTTATTCCCATTGACACAACTACTGTCAGATGTATTTTCAATAAACAAAACACAAATTACAGTCTTGAATCAAAATTATGATGATACATGATATGCAAACTTTATACATACATCCATGGATAATAAGGATGAAAAACTTACTCAGAAATATTGATCTGGAAGCCATTTGCAATTTCTCAACGCGAATAAAACAAACCACCGTTTAGTTGATACTCGAAAATTGATTGATAAGTTATTTATTTTTGGAATCAATAATTTACATTTATCAGATTACATCAACAAAATCCAAGCGCTTGAAAATGCGTAGTGAAAACCATTATGCTCTATGTACCAATTCAGTTATGTGCAACTTGATAAGCATGTATCTATGGGCGCTCATATTACATTTTGTTTTCATATTTAGATAAGCTAAAATACGCTATTCCTTACACGTAGCCCCTTTGTCTATCATTTGTCTACAGAATGTGTTTAAAAGTTGCCCTTCTGAAATGCTGTTGTAATGCGGTCATGTCTGTAGCATTGCTTCCATTATCCGACAAGACCAAATATGAGTGATTGACCACCAGTACAGCAAACCGCAGCATTTAGGTTTTCCCGAACCTTGGCAGGGCTGGGCTGAAATATCCGCAATCAGTGAAGCTGACAGTACAACAAATACACATGCTCCAGCGATGAAAGGCTGAACCCCGGCATATCATGCATGCATGCTCGTGAGCTATGTACGTCTGGTATTTTTAGCATGCGGTATTGGTCTCGGTCCGCCAAATCCATCCAACCAAACCAAACCGTGATTATGACGAATTCCCTCTGCTCTCCAGCTGGCGAGAGAACGCCAAGATTCGGTTGATTTATGGTGATGGAATTGATTTTCTAGTTAACGGATTAGCACACGGCTGAAATATTCATCCGTCCGTCGTCCATCCGCCATCGCATCGTCATCGTCGTCGTCGTCCTCGTCTGTCGCCTCGAGCTCACGAGGTACGTCACGCCATCATCGTGGGAAAAAGGGGCTCGCGTCTTTCAGTTGGTCTGCATCATCAGAATCAGGTACGAGCACGAGGCTGCGATAATCTGGAAGCAGCGTGTGAAATTTATAGCCTATTTAGATTGAATTAGCCGATTCCGTGTTGGGAAATTGGGCTGCTTCTTAGGCCGCTTGGCCTGGTGGTGTGAGTAATTGCCACTGGGGCTTCTGCTGAGGTCCTTACCTTTGTTAGGAACGATTTGTTCAGTGCAAAGCAATAATACATTATAGCTTTCTCGTGCATGCGGTGGAGAATCTCGTACAGGTGGAAAATCTTCAAGAATAAATGAATAAAGAAAGGTTATAGTCACTTGAAAAGAAGTTATTTCAAGTTTGTGATATCTAGGAATTTTATGAAGTGCAATGAACGTGCAATCTCTAGAAATGGCGGAGCATGTACAATATAAAAGTAGCGCATTGGCCTTTTCAATATGCTGATTGTGTTTATTACACGCAAACTAATTTAAACTGAATAATAGAACAAATCCCTTTTAAATGTATGAATTTTAAACCTACTAAGTGTAGATTAAAAATTAAATGTATGGCACGCTCTTAAACATAAACATACGCTTTCGGCTAATCTCTTGTCTGAACATACAACTCCAATTCGGTGTATTTCGTCAGTAGCATCCAATACCTATAATAAAAAGTAAAAGCCACAAGGATAAACAAGATAATATGATTGAACAATAGTAAATCGTACTTAAATAAAGACTTTGCTCTGGTAGCCAATTCAAAAACTAAAAGTTTTATATTTACCTTCTCGGAAAATCTTGACGTTCCTTCAACTACAAAGTAAATTTCGCCAATGCTTAAGAATGCCGTACAGAGCGAAAATATCATCATACGAAAATCATCCTCACTCGGCGATGCTCGGCTTAGGTAGCAATAGAACAAGTAGAGCTGGAAAAAAAACATTGTTAACTAGATACTGAACACTTTTGAATCTAATATGACTTAGCACATTCCGATTTAAGTTTGTGTAGAAATTTCTATGGGAAAAACAAATGATTCATTCGAAAGCCTGTAGATCTCTACCATAGCTTCCTTTGACTTGAGTAACCATATATCGCAGTAGAACAGTTTCCTAGCTGACACCTAGAGTGAGGGAGGGGGTGTCGTGTCGTATGTTGAACAGATTCTTGGAAATAATTATTTGCTAATAATGCTACTAATCAGCCAACAAATCGGCAGACAACACTGCTCGAGATTTTTGATCTTAGTTTATAGTAGGAACACTCGAGCTCTCCGTGCACCACATGTGTCTTATTGTGGCACCTCAGAATTAAGGGATATGAAAGTCTCGCTATGTCTGATAGGAGTGTCGGGAGGTTGATTCTTCTGCGGCACCTTAGAAATAGGAGGAATGTAAGGCAAATGATGCCTCTTTGTTGCAGGATGTGGTGACCACCACATTGATTGAGGACTATCTGGGCTACGAAATGTCAACAGATGGGTACCTCCCGCGAAGTACCTGCGAGAGAACCTGTTAGCAGTATCCTTGCCCGGGTGAGGCACTAATGATGTGCTGGTTGTTTCACAAGTAATACCCCCACAGAGTGAGAGACTGAATGTATGGGCGAGCACACAAGTAAGCCTCGCACGGTACGTGTGGTCAGTGTGACTGCTTAGGCAGTAGTGAGATCCGGCTGTCAATGAAGGAATGAGTGAAGTCTCTCTAGGCCTGGCAGGAGTGTCGGGATCAGATACCTCGGCGGCACCTCAGAGTTAGGGAACACGAAAGTCCCGCTATCCCTGGCAGGAGTGTCGGGGGGTTGATACTTCTACGGCACCTCAGAAATAGGAAACGTGAAGGAGTCTGCCTCGTAGCTGAAGTGGGAGCGGCACAGGAGTCACCATCCTAGGGTCGCCTCCGGCTTGGTAGACAAGAGGTATCACTTCGTTGCAGGACGGATGATTACCACACTGATTGAGGACCAACTGGGTCGTCAGATGCATACTCGGGGTGCCTCCTGCAAGGTACCTAGCCGTCTACTTGTTGGGTGAGGTCACTCAGGTGGGTGGGTGTTGGAGCACATGTGGTGCCAGTGTGCCTTTGTGCACAGGTGGTACATGGGAAGTACATGGATAATGAATCGCCTGCTTTGAGCGTGCTTACAGCGGCACACTAGGAGTTAATTTTCGGAAATCAGTACGGCGAAAGGCACCTAAGGTTTAACATTTGGAAAATAAGCACCTCAATCGAAAAAAAATATTTGGTAGGCATAGTAGCGGATACCTTCCTACATAACTGGTACCAAATAGTTTTTCGTGAAAAGTTCCTACTGTTGAGAAAACCCGCGTTAGATGTCTTTCGCCATACAAACTTCAGGTGGTTAACTCATGCTGGCTATTTTTGCATATACGTTCGCGCCTGCTGCTGGCAGCGGCGGGTAGGAAACCAACCACTGTATGTGATTCATTGATGCGCATACGTGTACATGTATACGTCATGTGCAAGGAATGTAATTGTCGCTGAAAAATGCAGAAAACAAGCGACAAAAGAGGAGACCGCATCGTGCTTTCGTGCTGTGCGGTTCTTTCTCTCTTTGCGGAAGGAAGTTTTTAATACTACCCGAAGCTATTTTAATTTCAACGGTGCTTCTTAGCGCTATTTGTACCCACTGATCCCGTTACGATCTTTGCAAGGACCCGTGCCTTCGTTTTACGTTGGACCCGTTTGCGGAAGTAAAATTCCGACAAGCGGTGGTAATCCTGCAGGGACACCGTTCTGGGAAAAACCTCTTAGAAGGTCACGTCTCCACGCTCAGCAATGAGTATTAACAAAACAAGAGGAAGGGAGTCTCTGAATTCTCCACTTCCTTCAAAGAAACAAGGTTTCAAGACCGTCCTGCCCAAGCGCGGAAAAATAGAAGGAAGCTGGAGAATTCAGATATTCCTTCTAACTCTAATATCGGAAATAATTCTTCTCCAATCGAACTGAGCAATCAGTTCGATTTGATTAATGATGAAATTGAGCAAATCGAATCTACCTCTAGCCCAGGTGATTCGATTCATGCGAAAAGCAAAGGATTCCGCCAATTGTGGTATCTGTTGCCGAGTTTTCTGGCTTCCGGAATGAGATTTTGAGTAACCTTCAGGGGATCAAGGTTTCATTTCAGATTGCTAGGAAGGGTGACTGCCGCGTTTTGCCGGGATCCTTTGACGATCGCAAACGTCTTCTTCACTATTTAACTGAGAAGCGCCATAAATTCTTCACATACGACGACAAAACTGAGCGATTGTTCAAAGTCGTCTTGAAAGGTCTCCCCAGTGATGACAAATCACTGGATGAGATTAAAATTGAAATTTCTCAATTACTTGGATTTTCACCAGTCCAAGTAATTAAGATGAAAAAGAAATCCCATTCTGGTACTTCCCAGAGGGACATTTCTCAAGAATTTTATTTAGTTCATTTTAACAAAAGTGAACTAAATAATATGAAAAGTTTGGAAAAGGCCTGTATTATGTCTCATGTCCGTGTTACATGGGAACATTTCCGCAGGCCTGGGGAAATTTCCAAAACCCAACCCAGTGCCGTAAGTGCCAAAAGTGGGGTCATGGAACCAAACATTGTCACATGGATGCTAAATGCATGATTTGTGGTGGAACCTCTCACGCCAAGGACGCATGTCCTGTGAGAGAAGATTCCAATAAATTTAAGTGCGCAAACTGTGGGGGCAATCATAAATCCAATTTCTGGGAATGCCCTTCCCGCAAAAAGTTTTGAATTCCGTGCAAAATTGATGACGGGAAATTCCAATCGGATCCCAGATTCGACGGGTAGAAATTTTTCAAACGCTCAAATTTCGAAACCGGTTACCGGTCGAGCAATTCATACCCACCACAATTCACAAACAAATTTTGCCGCTCGTCAACGGGTAGCAAGCACTTCAGTAAATTCCAATTTTTCCAATGTACCTACGTATGCAAACATCGCTGCTGGTAGACCAAATTTCTCTTCTCAAAATGAGGTTTATACCCATGTCCCAACGGAAAATAACGGTCATGTTGCCGATTCAGGTAGCATGACTGCTTCCGATTTTGATTTTTTAACTGAACAATTGCATCACATGATTGATGCAATGTTCAAAGCAAATACCATTCATGAAGCTGTTCAGGTTGGTATAAAGTACACACAAAAAATTGTTATCGGACTCCGTTTCAATGGATCCAAATAATTGTGTGAAAGTTCTAAATTGGAATGCCCGCTCTCTAAAGGGTAAGGAAGATGAATTATTCAACTTCCTTTCAGTTCATAATGTGCATATTGCCATTATAACTGAAACGTATTTAAAACCAGGACTCTCCATTAAAAGAGATCCAAACTATTGTATCTACAGAAATGATCGTCTTGACAGCGCCTGTGGTGGGGTCGCCATTGTCATTAATAGACGTATCAAACATAAATTATTTTCTTCGTTTGAAACCAAAGTTTTTGAAACCTTGGGAGTTTCTGTTGAAACAAATTTTGGACAATTTTCCTTCATTGCAGCCTACTTGCCTTTTCAATGCAATGGGCAGCAAAAGAATTTGTTGAAAGCTGATCTTCAAATTCTGACTCGCAACAAATCAAAATTCTTCGTAATTGGTGACTTCAATGCCAAACACCGTTCATGGAATAATGCTCAAAGCAATTCCAATGGTAAAATTTTATTTGAAGATTGTTCTGCGGGATATTATACTATTCAATATCCCAATGGACCAACTTGTTTTTCTTCCAGTCGAAATCCTTCTACAATTGATTTAGTTTTAACGGATTCAAGTCAGCTGTGTGGCCAATTGGTAACTCATGCTGACTTTGACTCTGATCACCTTCCTGTGACATTTGAAATCTCACAAGAAGCCATTTATAATCCAATCAGCTCTACTTTTAATTATCATAGAGCTGATTGGGATTTATATAAAACGTATATCGATAGGAATTTTGATGTTGATATTCCTCTTGATACCAAATGTGATATTGATAATGCTCTCGTATCTTTGACAAATTTAATTGTCGAAGCCAGAGGCATTGCAATTCCGAAATGTGAAGTTAAATTCAACTCCATTATTATTGACGACGATCTTCAGCTACTGATCCGTCTTAAAAATGTGAGAAGAAGGCAATACCAAAGAACTCGCGATCCCGCGTTGAAAGTTATTTGGCGAGATTTGCAAAATGAAATTAAAAACGTTTCGCTATTCTGAGAAATACCAACTTTGAGAATAATGTCTCGAAGTTGGATCCCAGTTCGAAACCCTTTTGAAATTAACAAAAATTCTTAAAAACCTCAAAAGCCAATTCCAGCGCTTAAAGAGGGAAATAAAATTTTATTAACAAATGGCGAAAAGGCTCAAAAACTTGCTCAGCAGTTCGAGAGTGCCCATAATTTTAGTCTAGGTCTCACTAGTCCAATTGAGGATCAGGTTACACGGAGCTTCGAAGACATTCTCAATCAAGAGAATGTTTTGACCCTTCGTTGGGAACCAATTTGGATGAAGTGAGATCTATTACTAGAAAATTTAAAAATATGAAAGCCCAGGTGATGATGGTATTTTCTACATACTTATCAAAAACTTCCTGAGAGCTCTTTATCCTTTTTGGTTAATTTATTTAACAAATGTTTTCAATTGGCATACTTTCCAGATAAATGGAAAAACGCCAAAGTTGTTCCAATTTTGAAGCCGGACAAAATCCAGCTGAGGCTTCTAGTTATCGCCCAATCAGTTTGCTTTCTTCAATAAGCAAACTGTTTGAAAAGATTATTTTAAATAGAATGATGGTTCATATTAATGACAATTCTATTTTTGCTGATGAGCAATTTGGTTTTCGCCATGGGCATTCAACCACTCATCAGTTATTAAGAGTTACGAACTTAATTCGGCTCAACAAATCTGAAGGATATTCGACTGGAGTTGCTCTTCTTGATATAGAGAAAGCATTTGACAGTGTTTGGCATGAAGGTTTGATTGTAAAATTGATGAATTTTAATTTTCCTCTGTACATTATTAAACTGATCCAAAATTATTTATCAGATCGCTCACTGCAGGTAAACTATCAGAATTCTAAATCTGATAAATTACCTGTAAGGGCTGGTGTCCCCCAAGGCAGCATACTGGGGCCCATTTTGTATAACATTTTTACTTCTGACTTACCTGATTTACCACCAGGGTGTCAAAAATCTTTGTTTGCAGATGACACGGGCCTTTCAGCCAAAGGGCGAAGCCTTCGTGTTATTTGTAGTAGATTGCAAAAAAGTTTGGATATCTTCTCCACTTACTTGCAAAATGGAAAATTTACCCGAATGCTTCCAAAACTCAGCTTATAATTTTCCCACATAAGCCGAGAGCTTCTTATTTGAAACCTTCTAGCAGACATATTGTCACTATGAATGGGGTTCCAATTAATTGGTCTAGCGAAGCTAAATATTTAGGACTTCTGCTAGATCAAAATTAACTTTTAAAAATCACATTGAAGGCCTTCAAGCCAAATGTAACAAATATATTAAGTGTCTATATCCACTTATAAACAGAAAATCAAAACTTTGTCTTAAGAACAAACTTTTGATTTACAAACAAGTTTTTAGACCTGCCATGTTGTATGCTGTGCCAATATGGACTAGTTGCTGCAATACCAGAAAGAAGGCACTTCAGAGGATTCAAAATAAAATTCTGAAAATGATTCTGAAGTTGCCTCCGTGGTATAGTACCAATGAACTTCATAGAATTTCTAATATTGAGACATTGCAACAAATGTCCAACAAAATAATTTCCAATTTTAGACAACAATCGTTGCAATCTTCTATTGCAACGATTAACTCCTTGTACCCTTAGTATAAAATAGGTTAAGTTTAGTTTAAGTTGAAAACATTGTAATTCCTACATGGTTCAATTCAACCAGAGGAAAAATTCTAACTGCCAGAGGCAATTGAAATGTATTAATAATAACTAAAAGCGTAACATAGCAAATAAGGATGATAGTGTTAAGAAAACACGGAACACCTAGTCTAAGAGATGAATGCATGTATTAGATAATTAGCAAATAAAATTAGTTAAAAAAAAAAAAAAAAAAAAAAAAAGCGACAAAAGAGAATAGCGATAACTCTTTGTCCCCATCTGCAGAGGATAAAGACATTGTTGCGTTCCATTTTATTTGCAACAAACATGGAGAGATAATTGTTGTAAACTTTTCAAACTGCGATAACTTATTTATTTCAGAAGTAAAACGCAAATCATGTTAACAGATGGTTAAGTTTATGTCTAATCTATGATAACTGATACTAATTTTACCAAAAACATCATCGGAAACCGACTACTTCTCAAAATGCGTGGAAGGCGATAATTGTCCTATTCTGTTGCAGTTTGGGACAAACGCTTATTGCGAGTTGAGATTGTCCCAACATTTACAAGAGAGGTTAATGTCGTTGTCATTGGCAATGTTGTTATTTTACATTCCTTGGTCATGTGTCGTTTTGGGCAGAGTACGTTTAGTACTGCCTATCATCCAGAAGTAAGGTAGTCCCGGGGGAGCAGAATATTAGCAGAAAGGGTAACTCAAGTAACCTTCCTTTGTCTTCCTTCCCTCCTTCTTCTTCCTTCTTTCTTCTTCGTTCCTTCCTGCTTCTTTCTTCCTCCTTCCCCTTTCCACCTTACTTCTTTCTTCTTCTTTCTTCCTATTTTTCTTACTTCTTCCTTTCATCTTCTTATTTCTTCCTTCTATCTCTTTCCGCTTCTTTCTTTCTTCTTATTTATTCCTTCTTCCTTCTTTCGTTGAGTGTTCAATCCAAAGCTACAAAATTTCGGAATGATTTATCGAGCAATGTATGCCACGATGATTATTTTATGAACTCAATAAACAACAAACTGATCTTCAGCAGTCATGTCTACTAAGCCTGCAATCCTGCAAGTCAACGGCGATAGCGGGACTAACGAGGATGGTGGCGAACAGCTCGAGGCTGTTGGGCGCGATCTGCAACGTCCAAAAGTAGGGGAGAACCCACCCATAGACTGATGTACCTGAGAGTTATCTGCGCATAACGCACCATATCTCACGAGGTAGCATACGTACTCGCGGGCATCAAACTGGTAGTCGATGAAAACAAGAAGTGCTACACCTTCGGTTGCCAAATGGTAGATGGAGTGGGACAACTCCACGTAGTGCATGTGGACCCATCGCCTAGTCCCAAGTGTATTGACAGATCTCACGAAGAACTGAACTTTGGCTTGTCATAGTCCTCAACTGGCTACGGATGCTGCCAACCTACACAGATTTGGACTTGCGCCTTCTCTCGTCTATCCAAGATGTTCAGACCTAACAAAAACGGCCGAGCACATTCTGTACATGTGTCCATGAGTGTCAACCAGGCTAGCCGACACCCTATTAAAAAGGTTGGAGCACGAAGTAACAGCAGTTGGAGGAAGGCAGAGTTTCGGAGTCCATCTTACTTACTTACTTATGGATCCTGTACACCTCTGGTGGTGCAAAGGGCCGACTTGAAAGATCTCCATCCTGAGCGATGTCCGGCTATCGCTTTAACCTGTTGCCAGGTTAGATTTCGGTCGTCTTCTTTTATTTATTTATTGAGGTTTCGCCGCCATGAGCCTCTGGGTCTGCCTCTGCTGCGATGTCTCGCTGGGTTCCAGTCTAATGCTTGTTTACAGATTTCGTTTCCGCCCCTACGTAGAGTGTGGCCGACCCAGCCCCACTTCCGATCTCGAATTTCTGTTGCTATCGGCCTCTGGTGACAACGACGATGGAGCTCATTGTTTGAGATCCAGTTGTGAGGCCACCAGGCCCGAATTATATACCGCAGGCATCTGTTAATGAACACCTGCAGCCGTTGAGTGTTCTCCACTGATACACACCATGTTTCGCTAGCGTATAACAGCACAGATTTCACGTTAGAGTTGAAAATTCGTATTTTGGTGCGTTCACTTATCTGCCTGTTTTTCCAGATATTTCTTAAACTCGCAAAGGCAGCCCTTGCTTTTTTGATCCGTGCGCCTATGTCGATCTTGGTACCGCCGTCTGACGCCATTTGGCTACCAAGATATTGGAAGCTTTCAACATTATCCACTGGTTGCCCGGCTACTGCGAAACTGGAAGAGTCACCGTGTTTACATCAAACGATTTGGTTTTGTTGACGTTGATGACTAAACCTGCCGAAGAGGAGCGCTCGGCAAGGTCGTTGAGCTTACTCTGCATATCAGAGCGCCGTTGCGCGAGGAGTGCAACGTCATCAGCCAATTCGAAGTCGTTTAGGTGCTCCATTGTTATAGACTGCCATAACAGCCCGCGGTTTGGTTCACGGTCAATCGCATCTGCCAGAATCTCATCGATTACGATGAGGAACAGTAACGGTGATAGAATACATCCTTGCCTCACACCAGCTACGACCCGGATAGGGTCGGACAGGACCCCATTGTGCAGCACTCTACACGAAAAGGCCTCGTACTGTGCTTCGATGAGGCCGATGATTTTCTCAGGAACTCCCTTGCGTCTCAGGGCGCCCCACATATTCTCGTGATTGAGACGGTCGAAAGATTTTTCGTATACCAAGTAAAGGGACTGTTGGAATTCGTTGACCTGCTCCATCTTCCGGCACGGAATCCGGCTCGCTGCCGCCAGACAGTCGCATCGATCTTCTCCTGAATCCGGGCTAGGATAATTTTGCACAGAACTTTGAGAACGGTACACAGCAACATAATGCCTCGCCAGTTATCGCATACAGTCAGGTCACCTTTTTTGGGCACCTTCACTAAGATACCTTGCATCCAGTCGACCGGGAAAGTTGCGGTGTCCCAGATATTACGAAATAAATGATGCAGTAGTTGAGCGGATGTCATGGGGTCAGCTTTGAGCATCTCGGCTGATATGCGGTCGACCCCTGGGGCTTTATTCGATTTCATGCTTTGGATGGCTGTTTGAATCTCTAGCAGTGATGGAGCTTCGGTATTGACGCGTGTTATACGTCGAATCCTAGGCAGATCATACCGCGGTGGTGATGGCCTGGCTGGCAAATGAAAAAGTTGTTCGAAATGCTCGAACCAGCGTTTCAGCTGGTCAGTTAGGTCGGTCAATAACTGATCATTCGCGTCTTTCACAAGCATCGTTGCATTCATCTTCGCCCCGCTTAAGCGTCGTGAGATATCGTAAAGAAGGTGAGTGTCCCCGGTTGCAGCAGCTCTCTCTCCTTCGTCGGCCAGAGAGTCTGCCCACGCTCGCTTGTCCCGTCGACATGAGCGTTTTACTTCCTTCTCAAAAGCCGCGTATCGTTGACGGGCTAAGACTTTGGCTCCTCTGGTTTTCGATCGCTCTATCGCGGCTTTGGCTTCTCTTCGCTCCTCTATCTTCCTCCAGGTCTCATCGGTGATCCATTGTTTTCTCTGGGTGCGTAGTTCGCCCAGATTGTTCTCGCTGGTGGCGATGAAGGCATTCTTGATGGCGGTCCTTTGGTCTTCCACGCACGCATCTCCAGTTCTTCAACGAAGGACCGTTTCACCGTGACATCTTCCAGTCAGCGTGTGTTGAATCGTCGTCCAACTCTTTCCTCCTGCCAACGAATCCGCACAAAGCGCAGGCGTATTTCGCCGATGAGGAGGTGATGATCAGACGCGATATCGGCACTACGTTTATTCCGTACATCAAGAAGGCTACGTTTCTATTTTCGGCTGATGCAGATGTGGTCGATTTGATTTTCTGTAAAGCCGTCACGGGAGGCCCACGTGACCTTGTGAACCGGTCGATGAGGGAAGAGCGATCCCCCGATCACCATGTCGTTATTACCACAAAATTCTGCGAACAGCTCTCCGATTTCGCTCATTTCTCCGAGACCATGGCGTCCCATAATGCGCTCATGGTTTGAGTTGTCTGATCCGATCTTCGCATTGAACTCGCCCAAATAGATCTTGATATCACCCTTCGGAATTCTATCTACGACGGCATTGAGTTGACTGTAGAAGTTCTCTATGTCTTGCAGATCGGCAGCATCGGTTGGCGCATAACATTGGATTATAGTAAGGTAAGGACCCGTGTTCTGAATCTGGCAACGATTATCCTTTCACTTATAGGTTCCCACTTCATTAGCGCAGAGTGTGCCTGAGCGCTTAGAAGGAATCCAACTCCGCGATGCCGGGGAGCGTGTTCACCTCGTAAACCAGAATATAGCAGAACTTGTCCCGACGGCGTTCTGTGCTCTCCAAAGTTTGGCCAACGGACTTCACTCAGTCCCAGGATCTCAAGCTTAATGCGGCGTGCCTAATTGGCAAGTTGTGCCAATTTACCCTGCTGGGCTAGGGTTAAAACGTTCCATGTTCCTATTCGTGTCCGTTGTTTCGCGCTAAGAGTCGTCGCCGTAAAATCAATCCGTATTCTTTCATTATCGGATTGTCGAACAAATTGATGTTTCGGGCAACAGTAGGTTGTTGGCCCAAGGTTCCCTATCCACCGGGATGGGGCTGCCATCTTAGGAATAGCTTCCGGGGAATAGCATTTCATACTCAGCCGCTGGATGCCAGAACAGACGCTGTTGGAGCCGCACCTCCTTGGTGGACAGACGTTTGATCAGTCGGGTCAAATTTGTTTAAAGTCCCACCCAACACCAGGGCTAGGCTAGTGCGCTTTGAGCGGCACACGGTCGCTTTGATAGGGCCTGCTTGGGGACACATGCAGCTTTTTATAGGAGTTCAACAGAGCCCACTGTCGAACCCCACCACCTCCTAGGCAGACCCCACAGTGCCCAGGCTGCACTACCAGCTAAGTACGCAACCCTTAGCTGGCGGTCAATTGTCATCGGAAGCGTGGAAGCGTGAGTATTGGAACTTGTGAGGACCAGAGCTATGTTAGGCGCCCCTTCCCGGATGTCAACTTACCATTTCGCAGCCCAGTGCATCGCCGGAGTGCATTCGGAGTGCATCGCCGCGGAAAATAGATGTCGATAATGAACGTATGTGCAAGCGCCAACTACTAGCCGCAGAGCTTGGCTAGAGTTGAATGGCTCAACGACTAAGCTGAGAGCTGAATTGATCAAAATCACTGGAAATCAGTTATTGGACTGAAACAGACCACCGCCAGGAATTAGTCCGAAATGATCATCGCGCAGCGTCTTCGTGCAAAAGAAGCAAGATTTAAGGGCAGTGAGCAGTGAGATCTCTCACTTACTCTACTCTCCTAGAAGGTGCTACATAGGGTGATCCCATCCCGGGCAGAAGCTATGAACAGAATAACAAAACATGATATGGACTTGATTGATATAAGAGATAAAAGAACAGGCAACAATATCAAAAATTTGCACCAAAATATCATTTAAATATCAAGATATGCTATGGATAAGAACAAACTAATGGCACATGATATTGATCACTTCTTACAAATAGCATAACTTGATCTTCTTATGATATTTTAGTGCAAAATATTGATATTATCGTCTGATCTTTTATCTCTTATATCAATCATAACCATATCTCATTTAGCTATCTTATCAACATTTGATATTATTGAGCTATTTTCATCTACTCGGGATAGCGTAGTTGGCTACACGTTCGCCTGACAAGCGGATGGCCATGGGTTCGATTCCCAGCCTCTCCACCGAACCCTCGTCTGTCGCCGGATCTGCAGCGTTTTTGGGTACGCGCCTGGACTGGCAACGACAATAATAATGAATAATGGAAATCTCAAATAAATTCTGTGTGGATTATGTACAGCAGAATACCGCAGTAGATCGTGGCACAGTAGCGGTTGAGAAACACAGAGTGCTTACCAAATAAATAAAGGAATAAAAAAGGTGCTATATTCAATATTGGGGAAACAAAGTGAAAACACATGCCCGAATTCCATTCGCCCGAGAAGTCCGAGCGCCCGAATAGACCATACGCCCTTATGGAATATTCAGCTGAATTGGTTATACAGTCGAACAAATTTTGACGTAGAACTACGCCTGTCTTTTCTATATTGGGGTGCACTTTACGATTGCAAAAAATCGAAAAACGTCACTAAAATATGATAGACTTTGATCGTTAATATCTCAGCCGTTTTTCGATGGATTTTCAATTTTCTTGGACCAGTCGTTATTTTACACGTTTTATTTTTACATGAATCACTCTTAATGCAATTTTTTTCACTAGAATTTCGGGATTAACGCGGTTTATTTAAACATGTTTTGGAATTTATGCGGTTTTTTACGTTGTTTAAATTTATGCGGCCCATATCCTCCGCGTAAAAGCTGACTCCAGTGTGTTACAATATTTATGTATTATTATTTACTACTGAACACTTGCTAACAGTTTAGCAATCGGTTTAGCAAATCAGTCAAACTCGTAAGTGCATCACAAGCTTCTCCTTCCATAGCACTACATTCCAACTGGAACTTGGCCTGCTTTTCAACTTAGTAATCTATTAGCATATAGAAAATAAGTTCAAAAGTAGCATTTACCAATGCTTCGAATCGAGATACAATTATCGAACGACTTTTACTCTCTAGCGAGTTTTTATCAATTGATAATTTGGATATGTGATCGCTTGAGAGTGTTGTTCATCCTCGATTATTTGGAAATTTTATTTTCATCCTCCTTTTCAAATTTTGGTCTAAAAATTATATACATCACCATGGTTTGTAATGCTTACTCAACCTCAGCAGACAATCACGAAAACTACCAGTACTGCCACGTAGTTCAACGTCACCTTTGCGTACAACCCGATTGGGCTGCACCTTTGAGTTTTTTAGAAGAATAATTTCGCACCGAAATTTTATGATCCATGTAGTTGCTTAGTATAATCAAAAAATGTATGTTCGCTTTATTCTCCTACAAAATTAAATTGATTCTTTTCTTGAATCACGAAAAAACCAAGACTGATATCAGTTTAATCAAAGTTAATTGCCTATTTCCGGGGATTAAACCACCCGACTTGGACATTATTTTACAATGTTGTGAAAATTCATAAGTCAATATGTACGTTATGTGGAAGATATTGATTTGGAAAATGTATTGGAGGTAACCACTTTTCCTTCGATGGGACTCGAACCCATGACCCTACAGTACGCTAGACTGGTGCTTTAACCAATTAAGCTACGAAGGACCTCCGTCGGCCTTCGCAACCTAGCGGCTACTGAACGAGCTCGAGATTCCCAAATTGGACGCATAGTCAAATCAATCGCAATCCATTTCTCAAGCCAATACTTCCACATGTGTATAGTACACGTCCACATTTGCATCGTCTGTTGCTCATTATGAATTATTTCATGAATTTGGAAGCCAAACGATAAAAACCAAAGAATAAATATTCCATATATTTTGGATGCCTATATAACAGTCAAAAACTATTAATTGTTTCATATTTGTGCAATTTTGACCTCTCTAAAGAACTGTTCTTGATACATTTTATAATGATTAATCTGGGTTTTTAATTTTAGTATTTGGAAAAACGACCAGGCCAGTAAATGTTAATCATGTTTTGCGAAGCTCAAATTTAAAATTGGCGCCACTCGATTATTTCGAACTCAATAAAATTCACTCTCGTCTATGCCAAAATCACGAAGTCTATATCGTATTCGCTGAAATTAGTAGCTTCATTTTAATATGATTGCTTTTAAAATGTTGTATAAATTTTAGAGGTCAAAATGTGTTGAATTTAAAATATTTGTCTAATGTTTACCGAATCAACCGTATTGGTTTCACTGGAAACTATGTGATACTATACGCTAAAACTTGCTTTTATCAACGGTATATCATCTTGAAGTCGATATGTATGTAAAAGGAAAGTTTCTATTATTTAATTTCCACATGAATGAAAGGCCATTCTTCACCGTTCCGCTCAAACGGACTTTAAATTCAATGAATTCAATTATCAAGCATTAGCATCAAGAATGAAGCGTGTGATAACTTGTCCTTAACATGATAAATGGTCCCATAATCACTGTAATATCCATTATGTCATCCACTTACTAAGCCTGAACACCAATCAATCTAATGAACCCCGATAACAGCCGACCAAATATACACTCCTAATTCCGGCTAAACATAGCGCTCTCAATCAAACTCTCATATTTCTGGTTCCATTTCAGATCAGCACTTGTTTAGTTAGCATGAGTAATCGTCATCAATTTCCAACTCGGCTTACGATGTCAACATTCAGCAGGCAATTTCACGCGATGCCATTCTCATTCCATCCGGTGCTAACGCAACCACCACAATTCTCACCCAGTCAATCACAGCACCACCGTCGCGGTACTCACCTCAAACGTCACCTGGCTAAAGTCCAACGCCATCAGGAGCAAGATTGACGGCGAATAAATTTCAATTATCGCCGCAACTACATCATACAGCTTATCGTACTGAATAATCAACTGCTCCAGATGATCGCTTAATTTGAGTTCGTTGTTCGTTAATTTATATGCGCTAATATTTGCGCTCGCTTGCTGGCATTGGAATAGGCTCACCTCCCGGGACAGGCCACGGTTCATGCTGTCCAAAATGCGACTGACGGTTGAAAAAATCGCACAATACCGGCAGGTTACCAACGCACAAACGGTGATTGGTGCCATCATGACCACCGACAGGAACAAGTCACACGCCGAGTAAATCCGATAGGTCGGATTCATGTTCAACCATTGACCGGCGATGCACGCCACCAGGTACGCCAGGAGCACCATCTGATACCACAATTGCTGGTATTTGATTGCCGCACTACACCTGCGAACGAATTGAGTGGAAAGAGTAATGAGATTTCTGACCATCCAATAGACCTCTCGCGTGGAACAAAATACGCCACGAACCGCACTTGGCCTATTGAACTGTTTCATTGAACCCGTATCTTATCACTTTTACTAATTAATGATTTTGTGTGGTTATTTTTCAGCTCTTGTAAAATAAATTTTGTAATGCGAATCGATGAATTGATGCAGGTGAATATTTTACTGAATGTGTTGAACCGAAGTTGACTTGTGTTTGTATTGAACATGTTCATAACTCACAATGCCAAAGTTAACAAAAATTTCGAAACACTTATCGCACTAATGTTCTGGAAACATAGCACGGTGAATCTAATATGACTATAGTGACGCCGCTAACCCAACATCATACTCACAAATAGCTCTCGACAAGTGCAATTAATTCTTGATTCAGTTTATCAATTCTTCCAAAGCACACGAACTGCCGAATAAAGATCACTGTCGTTGCCAGAAGATTCAGGACCCACACGAATATGACGAATGCCCATTGCTTCAAATGTTTGTCGACTACTTGTTTCTGGCAGTACCAGGCGTAAAACGCATATACAGACATACTGAATGCAAACGCGACTGCCAAAAGCCAGAACCACTTGACGAAAACATAGGTGCGGTACTTGGAGCGCAATGAAATTTCCAACCGGTCAAATCGCACACAATGGATACCGAATGCCAATTCCATCAGGTGCAACGCTGCCAAACTGAGTTGCCACAAAACTTGTAACGGTTGCGCCATGGTGGACTGTCCTTACGCGATGAACAGTACTCTCACTACTGGTTGGTGATGGCAAAGCGGAGGACATAATCCTGCGAACGCCAACGTTTAGGTGAATGTGGAAAACTTGAATCAGCGGCAATAAATCAAAGGTTTAATTATCGAATGTGATCGATTATCCGATTCGTAGATAGAACAATCACGAATGCTTTGAATTAAGTTGATTGAAACGTATTGAGTAATGTATTATAATATTAAATCAACATTAATTTTTAAACTTATAGCAAGCCAAAAAAGCACTTAAAACAAATATAATAACAAAGGAATTAATTAATTGCATATTATTCAGCAACTCGGCCGCACGAAATTACACGTGTGGTACCGTAATCCGGGGGAACATTGATCATTTTTTAAATTGTTTTGTAAATATTTCCCCAGTAAGTGGAATCATGACTTTTTTGACGTAAACTACGTCTAAGGGGAAGACTTTCCAAATTTCCAAATTCGAGACCGTCACGAAATCATGTAAGATTTCAAATGTTAATAACTCCTTTGTTTTGACGTAGGACTGTTTTCTATATTGGGGTACACTTTACGATTGCGAAAATCGGGGACCGTCACGAAAATATGATAGACTTTAAACTTTAATATCTAAGCCGTTTCCCGATGGATTTTCAATTTTTTTGGACCATTCACAAAGGGGCGGAGCTAACGGGCTTAATTTATTGAATACAAGAAAGCTGCTTTTCAGTGCGCGCGAGCCATTTTAGACCCATCGGGATTTAGCAGAGAGTGGTTGAACAAGATTTTACGCAGAGCGGACGCAGCGGAGCGAACACAGTAGCACGAAGGCGCTGTGGTAGCATTTTCAAAGGAAAAACATCGAATTGGTGGTGGTCGTCATTCAACCTCAACATTAAATCAAAATCTTGTGAGGAAATTCAATTTGACTGCTACTGACGCCATCCATTTGAACAAACTCATTGCATCATCTCCCTCCGACGCGCGCTTGTGTTTGTGCTACCAAAGGGCAACTTTCGGTCGTCGCCAAACGATGGTAACCCGGAAAAATCGATATCATTTCTAATGACTAACGAATCAAAACCAAAGAAACGTGGCAGAAAATTTCACTTTCCGTCGACGACGGCCAAATCGATGAAGACGCCACCTTTGTGGAAAATGTCGTTTAGCTGCCTTAGTTTTTGAAATGGCGCATTATTAAAAACAATAAATCTTTCCAAAATTGTTTAAACAGCCGAACAGTCTGTTTGTCTGGGTAAACAATTTTCCCAACGGTCCTCTTCTCTTCTTGGATAAATAGTTTAAGTCCTGAAAAGGACTGTTTGTAATTTATCCTTGAAGTCCCGCTCACTTTGCCACCAGCGCAATAGAAAACGATGCATGTACGCTTCCAACGCGTGCGGAAGTCGAACGTTGCAAATTAATATATTTGTGTTTGGTTTCGCGCCACCTCCAATTCTGCTTATTTTTCCTTTATTCCGGACATTTTTGAGCATAATGTCTTCTAGCATTCTGATGATATCCACTGAAAGTTAGGCGAGTGGCTTCAGTGGCGATGCGGCCGATGAGTCGTTCCTTTACCATGGGTGGTTCATCCAACTGGGAGCTACTTTCAGTTTCTTGATTCGGTTGACCTCCGGGCAGTTTGCAAAATGCTAATAAATTTACACAAATTATGATGAAAAATACCCTCCATTTCGTATAGCTACGTAGTTCTACGTCACCTTTGCGTACAACCCGATTGGGCTGCACCTTTGAGTTTTCAATTGATTTTCGAGATTTTATGATCAGTCGAATCGGAAAATCTCCAGCAATTTTTTAATTCCATTGGAACTATTGATTATCAATGTGAAAACATTGAAAATTCAAATTCTTTACCAACCCAGTAAAATTTCAGAGTTTCGTTACGACCGCCGTCTGGTGCCGTTGGTCCTTGCGCTCTACTTTTGTGCGGTGATTCGCACAAAAAGTACAACAATAGAACCAGAGCAATGACCGCGGTAGGAGCAAAAAAGTAGTGTTTATGAAAAAGTGCTAGGGGAAGAGGCCCCAAAACGCCCCCCCGGGGCAAAACGACTTTCAGGTATTCACTTATATTTACCATGTTTGAGATAGTCTTAATAAAACAAGACGTGGAATTATGTAGGTTACGCGAAAAAAGTTTCAAAATAATAGATAGGAATGTAGGAAAATCTAAAAATTTCCACATTTTGATGAAACATCTAACATTTCGGCGAGGCAAAACGCCCTAGTGGAACTATCCTACAATGTACTCGCGTCTCCATGCACTGTCCATACCAGAATGCTGATGTGCCGACGCATGGTACGTTGTTCCCTAAGAGCTGCCTGCTAAAAGGCGTTTTGCCTCATGAGTTTTCCGGCAACGAAATATCACCACTTTTTTGAAATGTGAATATTATCAATATGATTGAGATTTTTTTAAATTTTAATATGGCATCAGCTAGCTATATTGTTTAACTGTTGCGTGAGGTAGAAACACCCATGAAAATCGTTATAGCTAAGGCATAAAAGCAGTCTATGCTTAGCTAGGGCACATTGCCCATCCTTCCCCTACAGATGCTGGACATGTTGGTGTAAGCAAGATCTAACCATTAAAATTGATTATCAACTATAAACAAGGTTATCTTACTATTTAGGCAGCACCCCTTTAAAATAACACTTCAAAAGTCACACAACAGTCGGAGAAAGGAAAGGCATCATCACCACTGCGGAATAATAAATTTGGTGTTTTTAAATGAATATTTTAAATTGTCATATCCAATCATCCAATATACCTATTGAGTTACGCTAATTTTGTTCGAAACACAAATTAATTGGTGTGAGATCGAACATGATTTGCGGAAAAACTACACATTACACGTGGGAAGCGTGCTCACTGCTGAAAAAAATCACAAAAATAATAAACAAACCAAATTCCTTTCCATTGCTTTGTTTTTGATGGGATGGAAATAGGAGCTATGAGATGAAGTGGCGAACCGTTCCCCTATCCAATATCCCAATGGTTACTCGTGGAAGTGCAGATGACTTGTCGGCCTCTATTAATAAAAGTATCACGTCAAATATCATGTTGGTTCTCTTTGTAATTACATCTGGCCTGGCAGAAACAGAGTAACAACCGTGGCAGTCAATCATGCTCATAGGAGTGGTTCAAATTTTGACTTTTTCGCTCCCCTATGCTTAAACGGTGGCATCAGTTGTCTTTCTAAAACTTCCCTAATTTTTAGCAGAATTGGTTGTAATTTGACTTAGCACACGCGATTTGAAGTTTGAGAATTACTATGAAAACAGTAACTTTTTTGGAAAACTGTTTTGCAATGTTGCTCTTCTTCTTCTTCTTCTTCTTCCTCTTGTTGGCATTACATCCCCACACTGGGACCGAACCGACTCGCAGCTTAGTGTTCATTAAGCACTTCCACAGTTATTAACTGCGAGGTTTCTAAGCCAGGTTATCATTTTTGCATTCGTATATCATGAGGCTAGCACGATGATACTTTTATGCCCAGGGAAGTCGAGACAATTTCCAATCCGAAAATTGCCTAGACCGGCACCGGGAATCGAACCCAGCCACCCTCAGCATGGTCTTGCTTTGTAGTCGCGCGTCTTACCGCACGGCTAAGGCAATGTTGCTCATTAATATATAAAAATATATGAGTACGTTGGCAACATAGGAAATTTAGCGATCGAATAAATCGTTTTTGTTGCGAAACAATTTGCTGCTTGCAAGATTTTTTTTTAAAGGAAATACAAAATCGTGGGAAATTCAATTGAGTACGTAAAAGAATAACATATCAATAATGAGCATTTTTGCTTTCATTATAACTTTGCTTACGAAATCGATCGGTTCGCTACAACAACCGTCTTACAGATTACTAAATATTCTTCGAAGTGTTCGGGCTGATTATATTTAGAGGGAGATCCTCCAGTGCCGGACACATAAGCCATTTGGCAAAAAAAACTCTAACTATTCGGCTTATGTTTCCTTTTAAACCTTATACATAAAATATGGCCATTAATGATTCGTACAAGCTATATTTGATCATTTGAACACGTTTTAGGACGATGAATTTTGGAGAAAATTTTCACTGTTCAGAAAAATGTCTTCTAGTACCGGACATTATTGCATCAAATCTTCAAATATTGTTCAAATGTGACTAAGTTCCTGTTACATGAGTAAAGACATCATTCAGTATACACCCGATTCTGTTTTTACACGGATTTTATTACACGGCCGTGTAAAAAAATCCCATACAAAATTTTTGCAAAGTTGCTCCATTTTGCATGATTCGCCGAGAAATCATAAAACTTTTTTTACACGGATTTTTTAATTTTGAAATGAAAACCTTTTTTACACGGAACGCATCCCCCGTGTAAAAAAGAATCGGGTGTAATCGTATTTTTCACGTACTTCAAGCTGTAAATATTAAAAATTGTTAGTAGAGCTTATTTGACTCTTCAGCTAAATTTTTTACATCTTAATCCAAATTCTTACCTTTTTGAATGTCCTCTTCAATTTTTTTTTTATTTTATTCCTTTATTTATTTGTTAGGCACTCTGTGTTACTTAACCGCTACTGTGTTGACATCTACTATGGTACTCTGCTGTACTGAATCCACACAGAATCTGTTTTTAGATAACCATTATTCGTTATTGTTGTCGTTACCAGGTCATCTTCTCGTGAGTCGATTGTGTCCGTTTGTCCATGTCGTGTATTCAATGATCGTTGCATTGTTCGGTTACCATTCAATCCGCGTAACGTTGGAGGAATACCTCAGAGAAGAAAAAGTTTGTCAGTCGTCATCAGGCAGCCGTGACGGTAAGGCGCGTAACTCCAAACGCCACAGTATGGGCTGCGGATCTGGCGACTGACGAGGGTTTGTTGGAGGGGCTGGGAATCGAACCCATGACCATTCGCTTGTAAGGCGAACGTGTAGCCAACTACGCTACGGGACCCCCCATCTTCAATTTTTGTTTCTGCTAAATCTGTGGCTTTCTCAGGAAGAAGAAACAATTGAATTGAAGTAAGTGTAGCAAAACAGGTGTAAATGGCTATGAAAAATCTCAATGTCCGAACACCACAATTACATGGTACATCTAACAAATCATGATCATTATTTAAAATATGGCTAATATGGACCATCTTCACATAATCAGAATGCATTAGATTGATTTTAATATTGTTGATTCAAACCTTCTAAAATAACGCGAAACATGAAAATTTTAAGCATTTTTATTCAATTTCAAATTTTGTACAAAGCTTACCACATGCAGATCTGCATATGATATCATGATATCATGCCGTTAAAAGTCTTTTCAATAGCTTCCTTTTGTACTTAATAAGTTAAAGGAGGGAGCTCTGCAAGGATCGTTTTAAGAAGTGTCCGGTATTGGGTGGTGTCCTGCGCCGGGGGATCTCCTTCTAAATAATTAATGAGCCACCTCACGAAACGATCTTTCACATACTGGGACTATTTCCATACAAACATCAAACTGCTCGTACTCAGTTAAATTACAACCAATTCAGTTGGAAATTTAGGAGATTCATCAAAACAGCAAATGTTTTCGTTCAAGCATAGGGGAGCGAAAAAGTCAAAATTTCAATCACTCTAAGCTCTAAGCAAATTAATTATTATCTTATGGTCTGCTTTACGTAGTTTACGTCGGGCGGTCGTATCTTGCATATAACCCTTCTGATTTTTTCATATTTTTCAATCGAGTACTGCCACATGTAGAACGTATAAGGCTGATGTTCTTGATTATTTGATATTTTCAAATTGGTTTTAAAAATGTTTTTTGTCGAGTTTTTTGATTTTTCAATTTGGGGTAACTTTGATCAATCATTTACCTATAGAGAAAGCGTATGCAAACGCCTTGGTAGGCATTTATAGTTGGAATCTCTTACGCTGAAGCGATGTGCATTGATTGTTTCGAAAAGGACATCATCACCGCTAGTGGAATTAAGGTACCCCGGGGCAAGTGAAAATACGGGGTAAGTGGGTACTATGGCTGCCGATTAATCGGTAAACATTTTTAATGGTAACAATGTTCTAGAAAAATGAAGCAGAATTATCAACGAATTCACCTGACACAAAAAAAAATTGGAATCAAAACCATTTGCGGCACCATACTAATGGTATTGTTTAATCATGACATTCAACTACCGGCAAAAGCTATTACTTTTACTCTAATTCAATGGATTTCCAACAAAATAGTCGTTCCTAAATTCATCATTGATGTGGAAAGTGAATATTTTGAGCAATTAAATAATTGTGTGACATCGAAAACAATTTAAAAGTTTTGATTAAAGCCAAAATCTGCAATTTTCATTTTCCCTTGATTTTTAACATACATGGGGCAAGTGAGACATATTTGAACAACATTTTCGATAGAGCCATTTTACCTGTTTTATATGCAAAATAACTTCGACACTCATATATTATATGGATTTGAATCAAATGCAGTTGATATCGTTGGCTTAGTTGTTAAGAAGTAGTGTACAGTTGATTTACCGAATGTGTATTTTACTTTCTGAAAATTATCTCCCTCATGGAAAAGAGCAATGGTTGTAACTATGCAAAATTTTCCGTTTACAGTGCAAACAATCTACTTATTCTACAATAGATCAACAGGTTTTGTCTTGTGTCTTTGAGGTTCTAATTTATGTAATAATTTGTGTTAAACCGAGAAACATTCATTCGAAAAGTGAATAAAGATTTATTTATCTCTTCTGAGGTTTTGACCTGAGGTTTAAAACCGAAAACGACACATTTTTGTGATTACAATTAGCAGTGAAATTTTTTTTCCGTTCAAAATAATAGCAGTGTATAAAGTTTTATGGGAAACAGCTGGTTTGTGTGGAATTTATTGACCTTTTCGTTATTTTTTCTACCGGTAAGTTTAAGAATATAAACAATAAAATAGAGAACATGTTTGTTTTTATTAACTTGCAGAATAATGGGTCGTGGTAAGCATTGCACCGAGGAAAAACGGAATTGCATCAAAACTTTGATTGGTGAGGGTAAAACTTACAAAGAGGTACAGGAAATAATCGGGTGCTCCGCTAAAATGATCAGCAATGCTTTACAATGGAAATTCAAGACTGACCGCCGTGGCCGGAAACGATGTACTTCCCAAAGAATCGACAGGAAAATTGCAAAGTTGGCACAAATAGATCCCAACACCACTTCCAACAAAATAAAAGATGACCTGGACTTATCTGTGAGCACCGTTACAATCAGACGACGATTGATGGAAGCCAAGCTGTATGCAAGAAGCCCTCGAAAGGTAGGGACGATATGACGTCCACTACTTTTTGAGATTTCCAGACCCCCCCCCCCCTGTCACGCTTTTTTGTATACCTAGTATATGCAGTGTCACAAAACCTTAGACCCCCCCCCTTAAACCTGTGACATAATTGTTGAACGATCCTGTACCTTTGTTTACAAAACGACATGTGTCAAACCGTTTGAAGTTTCCCAATTGCATATCGGTTGGCTGAAGGAGAAATGGTACAATGTTTTGTGGACTGATGAGTCCAAAATAGTCTTGTTTGGTTCAAAAGGTCGTCGACAATACGTGTGACGTCCTCCATGCACATAATACCAACCAAAGTATACGGTAAAGACTGTGAAACACGGTGGAGCCAAAATAATGGTATGGGGGTGCTTCTCTTACATCTTGGATCAACATGGGTACATCGCTATACTCAATGAAGTAATATTCCCTTATGCAGGGGAGGAAATGCCCCTGAAATGGTTGTTTCAGCAGGATAATGATCCCAAACATACCAGTAAACGTGCCAAAGCATGGTTCCAAGAGAAGAAAATTGAGGTAATGGAGTGGCCAGCGCAGTCTCCCGACCTCAATCCTATTGAAAATCTGTGGGGAGATGTCAAATACGCTGTTTCTGAAGCAAAGCCAAAAAATGCGGATGAACTATGGACTGTAGTGCGTGATTCCTGGGCGGCAATACCTGTTTTTCGATGCCAAGCTCCTCAATGCCGAGGCGCTGCGAAGCTGTAATCAAAAACTACTAAGGTGTACGCACACTTTACTGGAACAATAATAACTAAATTCATTTTAATTTTTTTTCTTGGGAATATTGCTATTTTTTTGAACAGTGACTTTTTGATACTTCGTTAGATAATTTCAATTACAAATAAATAAACTCTCAAAAACAAAACACATACAAAACCTGGTGAGATGTTACGTGAAATAATCATTAACAAATAAATCCGAATTATATGTGAGGCCTCGAATTCTGACACTTTTTCTATTTAGAAACAACCACTGCTATTATGTTGAACACAACTGTACACACACACATACATACATACAGACATCACCTCAATTCGTCGAGCTGGTCGATTGGTATATAACAGCGGTTCTCAACCTGGGGTACATGTACCCCTGGGGGTACCTTCGCTGGCCCTAGGGGGTACCTCGAACAAAAATGCATAATGGCGGACGTATTACAATTCCAATCGAAACTCATTGATAAAGTTTTGATAATTGCGTATTTTCTATTTCAAAAAATTATTTTGTACATAATATGCAATGCGATCAATAAATCCCCATTGAATCCTGCCTTCCACAACCAGAACAATGTATGAAGGGCTGCGGAACAATAGATCAAACGAACAAAACGTCGAATGAACAAATTGATTTTTTTTCACTAAAGCTAGGTTGCTTCGTTGCAAGAGGATTAGAAGCATCCTTCTACGCCTCTCGGAAGCCTTCTTCCAAGCAGCTCGAAGGCCTCCTTTCAAGAGGCTCGGAAGCCTCCTTTCAAGAGGCTCGGAAGCCTCCTTTCAAGAGGCTCGGAAGCCTCCTTTCAAGAGGCTCGGAAGCCTCCTTTCAAGAGGCTCGGAAGCCTCCTTTCAAGAGACTCGGAAGCCTCCTTTTAAGGTTACTCCTGACGGAATCCAATTTCCAAAGTACTCGCGTTTTCAAGGGCACACCATTCGATACGGCAGCAACGCACAATTGTCATTTTTATTTTTTCAGCTTTGCTGCGTCGTCTGAAAAAATAAAAATGACAGTTGTGCGTTGCTTCCGTATCGAATGGTGTGCCCTTGAAAACGCGAGTACTTTGAAAGTTGGATTCCGTCAGGAGTGACCTTAAGGGGCTCGGAAGCCTCCTTTCAAGAGGCTCGGAAGCCTCCTTTCAAGAGGCTCGGAAGCCTCCTTTCAAGAGGCTCGGAAGGCTCCTTTCAAGAGGCTCGGAAGGCTCCTTTCAAGAGGATCGGAAGCCTCCTTTGAAAAGGATTGCAAGCCTGCTTTCAAGAAGCTCGGAAGTCTCCTTTCAAGAGACTCGGAAGCCTCCTTCCAAGAGGTTCGGAAGCCTCATTTCAAAAGGCTCCGAAGCCTGCTTTCAAGAGGCTCGGAAGCCTCCTTTCAAGAGGCTCGGAAGCCTCCTTTCAAGAGGCTCGGAAGCCTCCTTTCAAGAGGCTCGGAAGCCTCCTTTCAAGAGGCTCGGAAGCCTCCTTTCAAGAGGTGTAACGTTTTCACTTGGTGGACCACAAATTAGGGACAACAAAATATCCAACGACACGAATCTAGATTGATTCCGTTGCCAAAAGTTTTGCTTTAGCGCCAATCAGGCCGAAACCTGATGCAAAACCTCACTTTCTCTAATGGTTGCCCGGTTTTAGCTCTGCGGCTAGTCGTGGAATCGCACAGCAATTAATAGGAAATCAATCAAAATTCAAAAACAAATAACACAATCTCACTCATTTTAAAACTATTTACTAAAAAAATACCAATCAAATCCATTTTGATACACTTTACTAAGTCTTCAAAAAAATGGCCGTATCGGGAATTTTGACTTACCCTAATGTTCTTCTTAACTTACTCACGCGCAATTACAAAAAATAGCATCATTACTGAAGTGTGCACACTTATTACTCTTCGGCCAAAACCACACCACACCATGATATTTGTTGGACTTATTCACATGCAGAGGAGACCTATCAAAAGACAGGAGGGGAAAATTAACTCTTTCTGAAAATTATTCTAATTGCATTCAGAAATGCCTTTTGATTAATCCGCGCAATGATAATTGCGATTGGTTTACCGCAGAACCACTGGAGCTGCCAAAGCCACTGTGATGACAACCCGCGCACCTTTGAACAAAGGCCGGGACAGATACGGTCCAGCCGGACCGGCAGTCGAGAATCGATTGGAATAACGTAATGCGGCCGCGTACTCTTGAGCGTGAGTACCGGCAACCGGGTACCTCGTGCGTCACGCAGTCGTGGGTACGATTGTCTGGCACGACAGGGCTTCCTCGTTGGGGCTTTGCTCCTCGGTTCGCTGGTAGTGGTTGGGATAGGATTGGGAATCTCTCTCTGCTTTTGGTTTTTGATTTTACTGTCCAACGAATATAGCGATACTGATGCTTTTGCACGTGTTGGGTCCCTACTTTTATACTTTTGCGCGGGGACCAGAATGATTTGTACCTAGCAAACAAATCTGATTGGCTACAATTTAATTTTGCCGGTGATGTTACTGATTCGCTGTTGATGACGATATAATTTTGAATCTTGATTGGATGGATTTATTCGAGCTACTATTGGCTCGTTACACTACCTCTCTTCTCCGCGAAAAAAAAAATGAAATTTTGCTTAAAGTAAACTGATAACAACGGCAAAAAATTATATTTTTTTTTTCAATTGTATGTTTTTTTTTTAATTTTTTTTTCTTTTTTTTTCATTTCTTATTATTATTTTTTAAATGCTACCGACACGTGTGCTCCACTGAGAGATATGAAACAATTGGCAAAGCCTTGCCTTTGGGTCAAGTGACTTTTATTATCTCAAAATACCTCTTCAATTTAGAAACTTAAATCATTCTATTAAATATGTGGTGCTTATTCTCTTCAGATAAGACTTTGATTAAATATACTAAATTATTGCTCAGAACCATTGCTAGAGACTTGTTTTGACAAAAAAAATGCTCCAATTCATCAAACGGAGACTTGTATTTAATTTATTAATTGAATGCTCCGAGCCACTGCTAGAGACTTTTATGAGTTGAATATGCTCCGCGCCTTTAAACGAAGACTTTATGAAAATCAAAAAAAAATATGAAGAATAGTGCTCCGCAAAACTAGCAAAGACTTGATTTAATATTAGAATATGTACAATTACTAACTACAACGGCCTAAGATCTTGAATGGAATAATTTCCTAGAAATTTACCGTTCATATCTTCTAAATCGTAAGTATTATTGCCTGTTTTCCGAACAACACGACATTGAATATACAATGGAGCCAATTTTGCCGAAAAATATTCCGACGCTTTCGACAAAACATAATTTTTCTTCCATACAATATCACCGGTTTTGAATGTTGTTAAATTTTTGCTTCGGGTATTGTAGAAGTGTGTTTGACGGTCATATGCGGCGACGAGTTCCCGAGTCGAGCACATTCGAGTCGTGTCTGCTTTAGACATTGGATGCAGAAATACGAACTTGGAATACCAGTCCGACACCACAAAAAGCACAGTATTACCGGTTTTGGATCTAGGCAAGACTCCTATGAAATCCATTGAGATCACCTGGAATGGATATTCGGCGACTTTTCTATTCCCCATTGGCGCACGCAAATTCACATTTACTGGTTTACTAGCCTTACACACCTCACAAGAGCGGACATACTTTGTGATATCCTTACGCATGTCTTTCCAGAAATAGTTTTCACAAATTCGGTTGATCGTTTTAGTAATTCCTAAATGAGCAACATTATCGTGATTCTGACGCAAAATCTCTACTCTATCATCAGGTCTCACTACTAGCTTCCAATTATACAGCAAACCACGATTGGATTTTGATAGCGGAACAATTCACCCCCACTAATCTGATACTCTCCCGTCTCCGAAGGATCTTCCTGAACTAATTTAAACAATTCGTTATACCAAACCCTATCTTTATCCTCGACCGTAACCAGCATCACACTGTTGATAGCGCGCGACAACGCATCTGGCACAACGTTGTGTACTCCTTTGCGGTGGACAATCGTATGATCGTATCCCTGAAGCTTGAGCGCCCATCGACCTAAACGGCCACAGGGATCTTTTAAATTCATCAACCACTTAAGGGACTCATGATCTGTTATGACTGTAAAGTGGACTCCGTCAATGTAAATCCGAAACTTCTCTATCGCGACTAAAACAGCAAAGCACTCACGCTCTGAGCTGCTATATTTACGCTCCGCATTGGAAAGCTTTTGGCTCATGTAAGCCACCACTTTTTCACCATCGTCGTGTTTCTGCCAAAGAACAGCACCTATACCTACATCTGATGCATCACATTGAACGAAAAAGGGGAGATCGTAATCTGGACATGATAAGAGTGGAGCCGAACAAAGCGCACTTTTCAACGTCAGGAACGCGTCGTTTGCTTGCCTCGTCCAAGCAAATTTCTTTTTGGGTTGTTTGAGCAATTCCGTGATCGGGGCAATTATTGACGAGAAATCTTTTATAAACCGGCGATACCAATTTACCAATCCGACTAGACGTCGCACCTCTTTTACCGTTGTCGGGGGTGGATATTCGACAATCGCTTTGACCTTGTCGGGATCCGTTCTAATCCCGTCGCAATCAATTACGTATCCTAAATATTTAACCGTCGGCGCACAGAACTGTGATTTCTTTAAATTAATGGATAAATTAGCAGCTTTTAACCGTTTGGCTATCTCGCGAAGAATCTTGATGTGGTGTTCGAAGGTTTTTGTAATGATGATAACGTCATCAAGGTACACAAACGCGTACGGTTGTAAATCTACTCCGAGAATAATGTCCATTAACCGACACTGAGTCTGGGGAGCGTTATGAAGGCCAAATGGCATAACTACAAATTCGAACAAACCTCGACCGGGAACAGTAAATGCCGTTTTCTCGCGCGAGCTTTTCTCAAGGGGTATTTGCCAAAAAGCATCCTTCAAATCAATTTTAGAAATGTACCGGGTACCTTCGAATCTACTGAGAATTCCCGCGATATGGGGGAGAGGATACGCGTCCTTCTTGGTAACGGAATTAAGTTTTCGCGAGTCCAGACATAGTCTAACACTACCGTCGGGTTTCTTAACAGTTACTACCGGATTGGACCACGGACTAGAAGACGGCTGAATTACTTTCAGTTCTAACATTCGATTAAGCTCCTTATCGATGTCCTTCAGTACGTAAGGGGAAACAGGGTGAAATTTCTGCTTAATTGGCTCATTATTTCCCGTGTCGATATAATGTTCAGCGACTGTCGTCCTCGTAAGTTTACCTTCCACGTAAGGCTGAAATTCATTAATAACTTCCTCGAGTATTTTCTGCTGATCGGGATTACAAGAATAAATTTTTGTTCCGATTTCATTCGCACTGGACGATTCCGAAAGATGTAACTCGCTAATAATTTTAGGACTAATATCAAAAGAAGACCAGAAATCTATCCCGAGAACCAACTGATTCGATACAGCCTCAGACAACACCGTCAACACTACCTTAGTTTTACCTTCGAAGGTGTATGGAACGTAAGCACAGTGCTTAATTTCATGAGCAGAGCCGTCGGCAGTTGAAATTGAAGAGTTGATTTCGAAAAGCTTTAATTCTAGTTGTTTTGCAGTATCGTAACATCCTTTACCGAGAATGGATATTGAAGCACCGGAATCTAATAATCCTACCATTAATTTTCCAAAAACTTCCACTTTTGCAAACGGACGATTATCGTTTGGTTTATAAACAATTTCACACATGCGAAGATCAGAGAGATTGAAGCACGATCCGGAATCAAGTACTCCCTCTACGATCTTGATCCGGGCTCGCGGTTTCCCGAACAGTTCGAACACGAATGCATAGTCTTCCCTTCTAATCCACACCGATGCACAATGGTCGGATTCGTCAAATTTCACGACATAAATCGATAACTGAAAAACCATCATTGCTAGAGTTTTGACGTCTTCAGAAGAAATGATCTACAAGAAGAGATCTATTTTTGGTGTAAGTTGTCATTAGGGTGGCCCTTCGGTAAAATTTTTTTGGAAATGTATTTTTTTACCCTTTTGAGTTAGGAGTTCATATAATTCTACAATGTTGTAGAGAATTTAATTCTAAGCATTTTTGCTTAATAAACATTTATTTTATCTCATATAGGTGATGTTTTATGACAAAATTGCTAAATTTAGATAGGGTGGTCCCGAAAAAAATAGTTTTTAGCTTCCACTTTCATCAATTCAGAATATTTTCAAAAACTGTCTTAGCATCGCTTCACGGTCTTTGTATGGCGCATCTTTTGGTTACATAAGATGGTTGATAGCTTCATTTTCAAGCATTTTATAAGCGTTTTTTCATGAAAAAGTGATATTTTTCTGAGCGTTCTACTGCAGCTAGTAGCAAATATTAGCAAACATTTCAATCGTAATCTAAAAGTATACATGCAGGCCCATCAAATCCATGGCATTTCATTTGTCCATCTTTGTCCACTTTTGTTTGACGATAGTATTATTTTTGTACGAAAAATTAGGGTGAAACACATATATCATCTTTTGGATTTTCACAATATTTGGTAGAATAAAAGACAAGAACACCGCCTTTGACCAGAGGTCGTACAGACTGAACACTTAACACCTAGACAACTGACAGGACGCGTAACACCCAGTGGACCGGTGGAAAAAATTTCGATCACAAAAAGTTTCCTTCTTATCGAGGCGGGAATCGAGCCCACGCTCCATAGTCCATGCCTCTAGACGATTGACGGCGCTAACCGCAAGGCCACAAAGCCCACAAAGAATCGTTCTTTATCTAAAATATTTAAATCAACTCGTGTGGAAAATAAGTCGAAAAAATCATTTTGACATTTTAATTACGGGAACGGTTTTTAAGATGTTCTCATGAAATAAATGCTTAAGAGCGCTACTTTTGTGGCGAAATACAAAATCATATAATTCAAGTTGGTTTTTCATGGCTAATTCGCAGAATAATTTCGTTTTCCCAGTTTCTAAGTAAGGGTCGCCAATACTACATATGATTCCATGAACATTGATAATTGGTCCAGTAGTTCAAAAATTATGTTTTAAAAAAATATGTTTTCCAAAATGTTGATTTTTTCGACCACCCTGGATCGAAATCGGGCAAAATTAAAAAGTGAGTTAATTTATTTTCGAAAACGAATGATTCTACCAAATATTGCGTAATCAGAGATATGGTATATGTGTTTCCCATGGAATAGTTGATTTTTCATACAAAAACTAATACGATTATAATACAAAAGTGGACAAACATGGACAAATGAAATACCATGGATTTGATGGGCCTGCATGTATACTTTCAGATTACGATTGAAATTTTTGCTAATATTTGCTACTAGCTGCAGTAGAATGCTCAGAAAAATATAACTTTTTCATGAAAAAACGCTTATAAAATGCTTGAAAATGAAGCTATCAACCATCTTATGTAACCAAAAGATGCGCCATCCAAAGACCGTGAAGCAATGTTAAGACAGTTTTTGAAAATATTCTGAATTGATGAAAGTGGACGCTAAAAACTATTTTTTTCGGGACCACCCTATCTAAATTTAGCAATTTTGTCATAAAACATCACCTATATGAGATAAAATAAATGTATATTAAGCAAAAATGCTTAGAATTAAATTCTCTACAACTTTGTAGAATTATATGAACTCCTAACTCAAAAGGGTAAAAAAATACATTTCCAAAAAAATGTCACCGAAGGGCCACCCTAATGACCACCTACACCAAAAATAGATCTCTTCTTGTAGATCATTTCTTCTGAAGACGTCAAAACTCTAGCACTGATGGTTTTCGAGTTATCGATTTATGTCGTGAAATTTGACGAATCCGACCATTGTGCGATGGCAGAACAACTTTTTCGGCTGCTGGCAATTTCGCCAATGATGACCGATATTCTTGCAATTAAAGCACCTGCCTGAAAATTCTCTGATTGCCGCACACTCGTTAATCATTGGTGAGAATTGAGACCCATCGCTTTTACCTACGCTCACCGGGATTGAGTTAGGTTCTGGATGTGGTAGCGTCGAACCGAAGCCACAACTAGTATCGTATGGAGGATGGAACGATCTCGGATCGTCACTACAACCAGTACCGCGTGGTAGTGGATGGAACGATTGCAGATAATGACTATTTTGACCGTGACTTTCGTTTCGACCATGGCCTTGGTAGACACAATTGTTTGTAGGATGCGAAAATTGTGAACAATAGCCAACCTCTGGATGAGATGGAGTAGCACCGCAATTGATGCCTTGATCGGCTGAACCTGAACAATGCAACACAGCCTCGCAACGATGCGTATTAGCTGACTTTGGGTATGATTTCTGCGTTGGATAAAACGGGTGATGAGAAAACACGGAGGGGAATTTTGAAAATATTGCTGATTATTACCGGTCTCCGATGGCATAACGGTGTCATGGGTAATATCGAAAAACGGATTGGAATTCGAATCAGATCTAACTTCGTTTATTTCCTTCTTATTCCGTGAACGCGTCCCTGCAACGACGGTTCCGCCAGCGGGTACTGACTCAACTTCCTACGTCTCAAAATCTCTTGGCTTCGCTCGAGACCCTCGCAAAATCTTGTTAAATCCTCAACTGTTTTAATTTGCTCTTCTTGAATACGATTCAGATAAAAATCGTTGAGATTTCTAATTAAATATTCTAGTTTAATTGCTTCTGGTGTCCTTTTACTGAGCTTTTGAACAGCAGTTCCATACAAGCGTAGTAAATACCGAAACTTTCCCTGGAAGTTGCAACTGGACTGCAATTGTCTTTCGATCAAGTGATCATTATCAGGTTTAGTGAATTGCTTGACAAAATAATGCTTCAGCGCATGCCACGTCACATACCGATCTTTGAAAGCGCGATACCAAATTAATGGATTTCCGCCGAGTAATTCTCCGAAATTCTCGTACAATTCGTAATCTGAAACGCGATAGAGTATTGCTTTCCGTGCAACCGATTCGATAAAATCCGAAACACTCAAATTACCGTTTTCATTATCGTATCTTATTCCCCACTTCGTCATGGGTACGTAATGCGCCTGCCGATTCTGCCGAGCACCAGCTTCAAAATCAGAAAAATTCATGTCATTAATCATGCCGTCAATTGACCTATTATTTTCCTCCATTGCACCAAATTAATTACTATGACTAAATTTCTAAACAAAAGAAAACTATTTTAATTCAAAAAGTCTAACAAAACCACCAAGCATCGGGCCCCACGTTGGGCGCCATTTTGTTTATTGTTTTATAAAAAAACGTGAACCGAACAAATTCGCGAGAACGGTTTTCGGACCACGACGTGGCCGACTAGCTAGCGGGCAACGAAATGAAATTTGGCAATCCTCTTTTAGGATTGGCGCTTAAGCCAGATTTTTAAGGCGTTTTTGTTCGGGATCATTTTATGTTGTTGTTTGTTTTAAATCCACCGAATAAAACCGTTACATTTGGCGCCCAACGTGGGGCCCAAATAGGCTAAATAAGGTTCGGTGGATAATTTTTGTGCAATTTTGAGTTTTGTGTAATTTTTTAATTTTTGAGTCTTTACAAAGTTGTGGAGCATACATTTTAGTAATTTCAAGTCTTCTGCGAAAGATCAGGAGCATTTTGATAGTTCCAAGTCTTCAAAACATGATTTGAAGCATTAATAAAGAAAAATCTTCTGCGAAAGATCGGAAGTAATTAAGTCTTCAACAGCAGCATTGAAGCATATCAGTAAATTTAAAGTCATTTGTGGAAGATCAAATGCAATAAAGCCTTTAACTAAACGTGGGGCACAATAGGCTAAATAAGGTCATCTGGTGGAGTGTTGTGTAATTTTGAATAATGTTATTTTAGGAAATTTTTAGTTTTCACAAAATGGTGAAATTTGGTTTTTGTGTAAAATAAAGTCTTTTGTGAAAGATCAGAAGCATTCTCAGGTTATTAAAAGTCTTCGATGTAAGTTTCGGAGCATTCAATACAAAAATCTTCTGTGAAAGACCAGAAGTACTCAAGTCTTCGACAGTTAGTTTGGAGCATTTTTGTAGTTTAAAAAGTCTTCTGCGAAAGAACAGATGCATAAAAGTCTTCGGCATTTGCTTGGAGCACCATTTCGTAGCATTAATTTTTTTGATTAGGTTTAGTATTACTTAATAATATAAAATTTCCTAAAGCAAATTTTCTCTTTTTTACCCCGGGAAAAAATGAATGTAACAGTTTTGTTTCTAGAAATTTCAATTTTAAGCCACAGTGCAATTTTGCCCATCCTCATTCAAGTAAATAAAAAATACATACGATTCAAACGTTGCCACCGAGCAATGTAGAGCGCATTTTCTCTACCTATGAACTATAAAAGAGCCGCCGTTCGTCACATCGAGATCAGAAAGTTCCCGTCGATAGGCAAATATCGACCAGCAGCAGCTGCAGCCGAAAACCCAAGCCTGGGTAGGATGGATTCGCATCGGGCGATCATCGCATCGTTTGCCGTCGATCATCTGGCTGATCGCAGCTCGCAGCAGGCCGTGCTCTCGGCATCGTACCGCATACCCGCCCACCACCAACGATCAGCAGGAGTCGGTTGGGACTTGTAGTTGTCACTACAACCGAAATTTTAAGAGTAATTAAATAATTTTGCAACATGTGGTGTGGCTGAAAGGGGCGAGTGGTATCAAACGCACAACTGGAACCGACGTAAGTTAAAGTGAAATTGTGTAAATGCGATCGGAAAATTAGTGTTTGTTATTGATTCGCAGCGCAATGCGGTCGGTTCTTTGGAGCTGCTGAGTCAACTCAATTTTGTGTATAAATGCCGTGAGATAGTTTGAATCGGAATAGTTTTGAGGAATGAATAAAGTGTTTGTGGCTCGATTATTAAATTGAATGTGTAGAGAACAGATTCCGCAATAACGGTTTTCGGACCACGACGTGGCCGACTAGCAAGCTGGGCAAATTAAAATGAATCTTGGCAATTCCTTTCGAGGAATTGGCGCAAAAGCCAAGTTTTTAAGCGGAATTCGTTCGTCTCCACTATTTTGATAATTTTATGATGACTCCACCGGAATAAACCGTTACAGAGGCTCGGAAACCTCCTTTCAAGAGGTTCGGAAGCCTCCTTTCAAGAGGCTCGGAAGCCTCCTTTCAAGAAGCTCGGAAGCCTCCTTTCAAGAGGCTCGGAAGCCTCCTTTCAGGAGGCTTTCTTCTTTCAAGAGGCTTTCTTCTTTCAAGATGCAAAGGAAGCTTCCTTTTAAGTGGCTTGAAAACCGCCTTCAAGAGGCTCGGAAGCCTCTCTACAACGTTATACGACGTTATACTGTAGCCAGGGCCGGATTTAGCCGGAAGGGGGCCCAGGGGCCGATGGTATGTGGGGGCCCCAAAATGTACAAAAAAGGTTGGTTTTGGTACATAATATTTGTGGGGGCCCGGGGCCACGGCCCCCCCGGCCCCCCCATAAATCAGGCCCTGACTGTAGCCAACAACAGATACAAACGGCTAAACAAACGGCTTTACTGTGCGTACCAAACAGATATCCAGAATAAGCTGAAGTCTAATCGCAAGCACTTCTGGCGGCATGTGAACGAACAGCGAAAAGAGAAGGGACTTCCATCAACTATGACCAATAGTGTTTCGAATGCTTCTACGGTTGAAGCTATCGCAGAATTATTCCGCTCGCACTTTTGTAGTGTCTTCACTGATGAACGCCTATCCAGTGATGACATTCTTCAAGCAGCTTCCAACATTTTCAGTATCCAGCATTCGGAAGGTTAACAACGGTTACAATTCAGGAGGTTGAATCGACTGGCAGGAACTTAAAAATCTCAACGAATCCTGGCCCCGATGGAATTCCTTCAATCGTACTTCGCAACTGTATATCCTCCGTCTCATTACCACTTGTAACAATATTTAACCTATCACTTCGCAATGGTATTTTCCCTGACATCTGGAAGGAATCCTATGTTTTTCCAATCTTCAAGAAAGGGAACAGAAGAGTAGTTTCAAACTATCGTGGAATCGCATCTTTAAGCGCGGCATCGAAATTATTTGAGAAGTTCATTCTGGATTACATGACATTCAATTGCAGCAGCTACATTTCTGAGCATCAACATGGTTTTACTTCCAACAGATCAACGGTTACGAACCTGATATATTATACTTCCTCGATTGTTCACGAGATGGAAAACGGTTATCAAACAGATGCCATCTATACTGATTTATCTGCAGCTTTTGATAAAATCAATCACCAGATTGTAGTTGCAAGGCGGCACGTCTCGGTTCCAACGGAGATTTTCTCAAGTGGATTGAATCATATTTGACCAAACGATGTATGTCTGTAAAAATCGGTAATCAGTAATCACTGCTCGTCTACATTTGAAGTCACATCAGGGGTTCCACAAGGAAGTCATCTTGGGCCGTTTATATTCCTGCTGTACCTCAACGACGTAAATTTTCTTCTAAGCTGTTGAAAGCTGTCATTCGCAGATGCTTATAAATTGTATTTTACCAAAAAATGTGCTGCCGATGCAATGTACCTACAAGACCAACTAAACATTTTTGTTGGCTGGTGCGAAACGAACAGAATGGTGCTCAATCCTTCAAAATGTTCGGTAATAACTTTTACACGCAAGTATCAACCTGTTCTTTACGACTATCATCTGAAAGGTTCAATATTGAAGCGAGAGTCCGTTATTAAAGACTTGGGTATTCTATTGGATTCGAAATTAACGTTCAAGGACCACATTTTATACGTAACATCGAAAGCATCGGCTCAACTTCATTTTCCGTGTGGGTAAAGGGTTTAGAGACGTATATTGCCTGAAAGCTCTGTACTGTTCCTTAGTCCGTTCTTTACTTGAATACGGCTCGATTGTGTGGTCTCCATTCCACCAGAATGCCATTCAAAGAGCTGAAACAGTGCAGAAAAAGTTTATTAGGTTTGCGCTTAGATTTTTGCCGTGGAGCGATCCAGGAAACCTCCCTCGATATGAAGATCGATGCAAATTAATAAATTTAGAAGTTCTTCACGTTCGTCGAAACGCTTCCAAAGCAACTTTCATCGCTGATCTCCTGACGCATCGAATCGACTGTGCTGCTATACTAGGACAGCTTAGCATCAATATTAGAAGGCGAATTACGAGAAATGCTGAATTCCTTCGCTTACCTATCATGAGAACAAACTACGGATTTAACTCACCTATTAATAGTATGTGTCGCGTTTTTAATCGGTGTTACAGTGTTTTTGATTTTAATTTAACCAGAGCTAGTATAAAGACCTATTTTTTAACGTTTATTGTCGCGGAATTGTGATTAGTTAATTAGTGTAGGTTTGTTGCTTTCAAAAATGTCAATTGTATACATAATTTTAAGAAAGTTCTGTCATTAGGAAACTGTATTCTGTTGATAGAAAAGATGATAAGGTTTTGCGCCCATTTGAGAGAGAGTTCTTGTATGCTCAACTCAAAAGGGCTTTTCCCTCCTCCCCAGTGGCGTAGCCACGGGGGTGGTTTTGGGGTTAAAACCCACCCCAGAGACAAAATTTTCGGAAGAAATTTTTTTTTCGAAAAAAAAAATGTTCAGAAAACCCCCCCCAGACCAATTTTCTGGCTACGCCACTGCTCCTCCCAAAATAAAATAAAATAAATAAAAATAAAATACAAGGGGCTCAGAAGCCTACAATAAAGAGGCGCGGAAGCCTACTTTAAAGGGATTCAAAAGCTGGAAGGAGCTTCCCTTCAAATGCTTGGAATTATGTTTTCAAGAGGATTGGAAGCCTGTTTTCTGGAGGGGGTACCTCAATTAATGCAACAGTTCGAAGGGGTACCTCTCAAGAAAAAGGTTGAGAACCGCTGGTATATAACACTATGGGTCTCCGAGCCTTCTATCAAAAGTTCTGTTTTGGAGCAATGCTATAGCCTTTACCTATACTTAGTATACGAGAAAGGCAAAAACTATGGATTAACCAAGAAAATAAGATTGCTTATTTGCTTATCACATAACTATATGTAAGAGCTTATTTTTTTGTTATTATACTTGTTTTGAGTGCTTTTTTAGCCGCTTGCTGTGAGTTCAAAAATTAATGTTGATTTTATTGTTCAAATTTTAGCGAAAAATAAATGCAAATTCATCCGAAGGTTATATCATTCAGCAGCAAACTTAGTCACGATTAAGATACCTAACTCACAATGAGTAATTGTGATAACAGGAAATAATATTTTATTCATTTCTTGAAAATGGTTAAACTGATCAATGTTACCCCGGTGATTAATGTTTCCCCGGATTACGGTACATACAAATTTTCATCCCGATCGGTTCAGTAAATCTATACACATATAAAATCATTCTTATGTGTATGGATTTGGTATCGTGTACACTAGAGATGGGCAAAACGGATCACTTTGATGAACGGATCAGATCTGGATCATTCATTCTACGGATCCGGATCTTTTAACCGGATCGGATCCCTAGAACAAAATGCAAGGAGAATGCGAAATAATGAAGCGTTAGTCATTCATTCTCACACTTTTGGACCGTATTGAAAATATATTTACCCTTTCTTGTTTACAAGCGTATGGAATACAAATAATGAACTTTTTATTTTGTCATTTACTTACAAATGATCAAATAATTTGCTGAACTGGTGAACCGGATCTTTTAAAAAATGATCCACGAATCATTCACTCACTTCAGAGATCCGGATCTTTTTAACGGTTCCGGATCTGAATGCCCATCTCTAGTGTACACAACCACCATGATTTTTATTTTTTTAAATATTCACCCTTATTCGATACTTTTAAACGAATGCGATTCGTTGAAACCGTTTCTCCATTTGATTTTGCTGACGTAAACGGGAATGCGCTTAAATTTTCGTTCGAAAGCGTGTTCGTTCATAAACAAGAATATGGGTATATCATCAAATCAAATGTACTAAGAAATTATTACCGTTCTATCGTCGTATAGTAGCTTCTCATATAAACTTACAGAACACATACATGCTCATGCATAGATTATTTAAAAGTTGCTTTCCCAAATGCAACGCCATCAATAAATTACATCATATTGCACATTATCCACAGGTTTGCCGGAAAAGTGGACCGATTACTATTTTCAGCAGCATGATGCTTGAAGCAAAATTATAAGAATCCAAGAGCCACAGAAAAACAGGTGGAAATTTTAATTTATCATTTTAAATCCAGAATAAATTTTAAACAGGTTAATTCTATTCTTAATCATAATTATGTCTAGAGGCGGATCAGTCTCCGGCTGAAATCCTCTTCAATAAAGCTATAAAAAAAAATATATTTATGTCTATGTTTGAAACTCCATTTGTGCAATTGCACAACATATGAAAAATGTATTGGAGGGTAATCATTGCCTTCGGTGGTATACCCTGAATGTAGGCCATTATCTTTAATTTTACATAATTATGTAGTTGATTCTCCTACTAATGTTACATCATCATCGACAGTAGAAAAACAAATGCTAGATACTGCTCCACTGCTTTTTGATCTTCCTCTAAATATCAAATCAATCAGTTGCCTGAAAATTAATGTCGTGATGTTTTGTCCAGGCTACGTTGTTAAATTTGAAAAGTGTTCTTCGCATTATTACGGTATACTTTTGGCTACAATTGAGCATGAATCCGAAATTTTATTTATAGTTCAGGAATTAACACTAGTTTGTTTTGATTCAAAATTGTATTCTCATAAAGTACAAATTTCATCAAACATTGTAAGAAATATATATGACAAGCTTATGAAAAGAGAATGCCACAGCTTATGGCAGCTGGATATGGATAAGGATTATCATTTGTTTGTCAACCTGTATTACTTCGACGGAGTAAAGAAAGCATTTATTTTACATGCACTTTTTAAAAATCAAGAAACTCAATTTTAACATCCTTTATAATAAGCATTATTATATTATTTTCATTTTGTATGGCGTATCTAGGCCACCTTATCAATAACCACTCGCTATGGGATCTGAGTACCGACGACCTCACATCAATGGGAGTAACAGAAGTGGGACCTCGAAGAATCATTCTAAACTTCATTGAGCGGAATCACGAGGCGGCAGAACACCAGTCTAAGAACGTCGGCTGCCAATGGGCAAGATGGAATGGTAAATAAAACAACCAGAGAAACAATCCGATCCATTCCAGCAAAAGAAATGAAGTTTCAAAATACCCTGACCAATTATTTGGATTGCGAATCGGTCCCAGATGGAAAAAAGTTACTTCACATGAACCCCATTTTGACTGATCATTGTTTCCACCATATGATGTTTTGAGAAAAAAATTTTGGGGTTGTATACAAGACACGACCATTCGACGTAAACTATGTAAAACCAAATATAGTACACTGAACCAATTATATAGAAAAGAAGGAAGTACTCCACCGACACTACTACTCAGCTTTAGCAACATCTCCCACTTTGTGAGGAAATAGGGACCCCACTGTCTAGCAGCTGGGCCACCCCATTCATACACTCCAGTTCAACAATTGATAATACCCTAAAAGTAGGCAATTACCAAGGATTGGAACGCGCTGCATAGGAGATGCATGATGCATGAAAGAACTAAAATTTTCAATAGTTAAGCATTGATACTCAAAAGATTCAATAAAATTGGCAAATTGGTGAAGAGTCTATGAATCGATTGATATATAAATCTTTAAAATCCATTGATAGATAAAGGACTTATAAATGTTACAAATCTTACATGATTTCGTGACGGTCCCCAATTTTGAAATTCTCATTTTACACCCTGTATCCGAGTCTTCCCCTTAGACGTAGTTTACGTCAAAAAAATGTTGGGGTTGTATACAAGACACAATCGCTCGACGTAAACTACGCAAAACCAAATATAGTAAACTGAACCAATTAGTCCGCTCTATATAGAAGAGAAGGAACTATCTAACCGACACTACTACCCAGCTTTAGCAGCATCTCCCACTCCGGAGGGAGTAGAAACCCCACTGTCTAGTAGCTGGGCTTCCCCATTCATACACCCCACCCCAGTTCAACAATTGTTAATACCCTTAAAGTAGGCAATTACCAAGGATTGGAACGCGCTGCACAGGGGATGCATGAAAGAACTGAATTTTTCAATAGTTTAGCGTTGATACTCAAAAGTTTCAATAGCACTGGCAAATTTGTGGAAAATTAATGAATCGATTGACATACAAATCTTTAAAATCCATTGAAAGATAAAGGACCTATTATTGTTACAAATCTTACATGATTTCGTGACGGTCCCCAATTTTGAAATTTTCATTTTACACCAAGTCTTACATATACAAGTCTTCCCCTTAGACGTAGTTTACGTCAAAAGGTTTGCTTTATCACATACACATATTGACCCATTTAAACATTATATTTAGGGCCCTCCTTAGTCGTGCGGTAAGACGCGCGGCTATAAAGCAATACCATGCTGAGGGTGGCTGAGTTCGATCTCCGTTGTTTCGGATTGGAAATTGTCTCGACTTCCCTTGGCATAAAAGTATCATCGTGTTAGCCTCATGATATACGAATGCAAAAATGGTAACTTGGCTTTGAAACCTCGCCGTTAATAACTGTGGAAGTGGGTAATGAACACTAAGCTGCGAGGCGGCTCTGTCCGAGTATGGGGATGTAATGCCAATTGATGGTTTATTCACCTGGAGTATGAATCAAATTGTCAAGAAAAAACCTTTTTTTTGCTACAAGTTTTATTGAAAATAGCTGTCCGAAGTTCGAGTGAAAAGTGTCCGAAATATGAAAAGGTGCTTGCAAGTGTCCGAAGATAGATTTCAACAGAAGACAATCTATTTCAATGATAGTGAAATTTCTGGTCTCAAAGGAATAAATATTAAACAATCAACCATATTTGGTGTCCTTTTCAATTTGTGTTCAGTTCTGCTTGAAATCAAATGATTAACAGTTCGTGTGTCTCACCCGTTTTAATGTCCCGAAACCCTTAAGCGTCTGAAATATGAATTTGCACGGTACGGCAAAGCAAAACAAATTTCTTCGGCAAACGCAAAACAAATTTCTGAAGGCATGTCGTTGGCACACAATATTCTTGAAGAACTGCTACAGAAAAAAACCGGTCTGTTTCAAAACATGATTTATACATTTCCACACTTCGTATTATTTGAAGAAGAATAGTAAGTCAGAATTATTCCACTAGTTTCTAATACTATACTAATACTGTATTTATACGCATGCTGTAGTTGGTTTAATAAAAAAACCCAAAGTAATCCACCTAGCGGTGACGATGCCTTTCTCGATTCAATCCCTTGATTTTGCCTTAGTGGGTTACACATCATAAATAATTGCCTACATTACGGCTTTTGCGAACGCTGTAAAGGCAAACAACCAACCAACCATGGTTCAAAACACCATTTTCTTCACCACTTTTGAACGCAATGACCGATCGTGATTATATTTAATAGTGATCAACTAATCGGTTAAGAATTACTCGTCTCGCCTCAAATTATGGCTTAATAGCTGCTTACACTGATGATAGCCAATCGATAGTACCGTGCAAACTCAAGCTTAAGCACTTTCTGATATACAATCATCCTGTTTACTCACATTTTAAATCACATCGTTTAAATCACCATTGCAATAACTAAGTATAGTATTCATCTTTAAATTACGTATTTAATATGTGCAAGACATTGAAAAAATGCTTGCAATATATGAAAATGTCTAGCTTCTGTTTGATTCTAACCTCGGACACCGGCGGGGTTGGATTCATATTTCGGACACAAAGATTCAAAATTCGGATACCTGATTAAACAGTACCGGGAAGAATAAAGAAAACAATTTTCACTGCACAGCTCAGACTGTCTTTTAATCATTTCGTCACATTGTTTCAACATGTCATTAGAATCTAACCATACTAAAAAACCCAGATTAATCCACCTAGCGGCGATGATGCCTTTCTCGTGCATCGTAAAATGCTCTGAAAAAATCACATAAGAAAGGTCAGATAAGCACTTTAGGGGAATAGATCGCATATTTTTTATCATTTTGCATCTTTTTGCATGATCTACGATGAATTACATCCCCGCAACTTCGACGTCGTGGCGCTGCAGGAGATTTGCTGGACAGGACAGAAAGTGTGGAAAAGCGGGCATCGAGCGGCTACCTTCTACCAAAGCTGTGGCACCACCAACGAGCTGGGAACCGGCTTCATAGTGCTGGGTAAGATGCGCCAACGCGTGATTGGGTGGCAGCCAATCAACGCAAGGATGTGCAAGCTGAGGATTAAAGGCCGTTTCTTCAACTATAGCATCATCAACGTGCACTGCCCACACGAAGGGAGACCCGACGACGAGAAAGAAGCGTTCTACGCACAGCTGGAGCAGACATACGATGGATGCCCACTGCGGGACGTTAAAATCGTCATCGGTGACATGAACGCACAGGTAGGAAGGGAGGAAATGTATAGACTGGTCATCGGACCGGATAGTCTGCACACCGTATCGAATGACAACGGCCAGCGATGCATAAACTTCGCAGCCTCCCGCGGAATGGTAGTCCGAAGCACCTTCTTTCCCCGCAAAAATATCCACAAGGCCACATGGAGATCACCTAACCAAGAAACGGAAAACCAAATCGATCACGTTCTAATCGACGGTAAATTCTTCTCCGACATCACGAATGTCCGCACTTACCGCAGTGCGAATATTGAATATTGAATACCTCGTTGCAGTATGCCTGCGCTCAAAACTCTCGACGGTGTACAACACGCGTCGAAGTCGGACGCCGCGGCTTAACATTGGGCGACTACAAGACGGTAGACTAGCCCAAGAATACGCGCAGCAGCTGGAAGTGGCACTTCCAACGGAAGAGCAGCTAGGCGCAGCGTCTCTTGAAGATGGCTGGAGAGATATTCGATCCGCCATTGGAAGCACCGCAACCGCTGCACTAGGGACGGTGCCCCCGGATCAGAGAAACGACTGGTATGACGGCGAATGTGAGCAGTTAGTGGAAGAGAAGAATGCAGCATGGGCGAGATTGCTGCAACACCGCACGAGGGCGAACGAGGCACGATATAAACAGGCGCGGAACAGACAAAACTCGACTTTCCGGAGGAAAAAGCGCCAGCAGGAAGATCGAGACCGTGAAGAAACGGAGCAACTGTACCGCGCTAATAACACACGAAAGTTCTATGAGAAGTTAAACCGTTCACGTAAGGGCCACGTGCCACAGCCTGATATGTGTAAGGACATAAACGGGAACCTTCTTACGAACGAGCGTGAGGTGATCCAAAGGTGGCGGCAGCACTACGAAGAGCACCTGAATGGCGATGTGGCAGACGAAGATGGCGGTATGGTGATAGACCTGGGAGAACGCGCGCAGGACATAATTCTACCGGCTCCGGATCTCCAGGAAATCCAGGAGGAGATTGGCCGGCTGAAGAACAACAAAGCCCCTGGGGTTGACCAACTACCAGGAGAGCTATTTAAACACGGTGGTGAGGCACTGGCTAGAGCGCTGCACTGGGTCATTACCAAGATTTGGGAGGAGGAAGTTTTGCCGCAGGAGTGGATGGAAGGTGTCGTGTGTCCCATCTACAAAAAGGGCGATAAGCTGGATTGTAGCAACTACCGCGCAATCACATTGCTGAACGCCGCCTACAAGGTACTCTCTCAAATTTTATGCCGTCGACTAGCACCAACTGCAAGGGAGCTCGTGGGGCAGTACCAGGCGGGTTTTATGGGCGAACGCTCCACCACGGACCAGGTGTTCGCCATTCGCCAAGTACTGCAGAAATGCCGCGAATACAACGTGCCCACACATCATCTATTCATCGACTTCAAAGCCGCATATGATACAATCGATCGGGACCAGCTATGGCAGCTAATGCACGAACACGGTTTTCCGGATAAACTGACACGGTTGATCAAAGCGACGATGGATCGGGTGATGTGCGTAGTTCGAGTTTCAGGGGCATTCTCGAGTCCCTTCGAAACCCGCAGAGGGTTACGGCAAGGTGATGGTCTTTCGTGTTTGCTATTCAACATCGCTTTGGAAGGGGTAATACGAAGAGCAGGGATTAACACGAGTGGTACAATTTTCAATAAGTCCGTCCAGCTATTTGGTTTCGCCGACGACATAGATATTATGGCACGTAACTTTGAGAAGATGGAGGAAGCCTACATCAGACTGAAGAGGGAAGCTAAGCGGATCGGACTTGTCATCAACACGTCGAAGACGAAGTACATGATAGGCAGAGGTTCAAGAGAAGACAATGTGAGCCACCCACCGCGAGTTTGCATTGGTGGTGACGAAATCGAGGTGGTAGAAGAATTTGTGTACTTGGGCTCACTGGTGACTGCCGAAAATGACACCAGCAGAGAAATTCGGAGACGCATAGTGGCTGGAAATCGTACGTACTTTGGACTCCGCAAGACGCTCCGATCGAATAGAGTTCGCCGCTGTACCAAACTGACAATCTACAAAACGCTAATTAGACCGGTAGTCCTCTACGGACACGAGACCTGGACGATGCTCGTGGAGGACCAACGCGCACTGGGAGTTTTCGAAAGGAAAGTGCTGCGTACCATCTATGGTGGGGTGCAGATGGCGGACGGTACGTGGAGGAGGCGAATGAACCACGAATTGCATCAGCTGTTGGGAGAACCATCCATCGTTCACACCGCGAAAATCGGACGACTGCGATGGGCCGGGCACGTAGCCAGAATGTCGGACAGTAACCCGGTGAAAATGGTTCTCGACAACGATCCGACGGGCACAAGAAGGCGAGGTGCGCAGCGGGCAAGGTGGATCGATCAGGTGGAAGATGACTTGCGGACCCTCCGCAGACTGTGTGGTTGGCGACGTGTAGACATGGACCGAGCCGAATGGAGAAGACTCTTTTATACCGCACAGGCCACTTCGGCCTTAGTCTGAATAAATAATAAATAATCTTTTTGCATTAATTACTATGCATTGCCACCATTCTAGAATTTTTTTTATTTTGAAATTGTTTTTTCCAAGGGGGGACAAAGGGGGATTTTTCAATAATTCCGAAATGCAATGTCCGATCGGGCAAATTTTCAATAGCAAACAATGGGACCGCATTCCGTCGAATGCAACTTGTTGCGAGTAAATCGGGTAATGGTAAGTTCCAAAAAGTGTGTCTCCAAAATTTGTACACATACACACATACATACGCACATACAGACATCACCTCCATTCGTCGAACTGAGTCGATCGGTATATAACACTATGGGTCTCCGGGCCTTCTATCAAAAGTTATTTTTTGGAGTAGTCCTATAGCCTTTCGGTACAACTTTGTTGTACGAGACCATTAAGTGTTTCGAGCTGCAAAACTGGCCTTCAACAAGGCCATCAAGAGCAGTAAGAGAGCGTGCTTCGACAACCTATGCGAAGGAGCCAACGCGAATCCATGAGATGACGCCTGCAGGATAGTGATGTCCAAGACCAAATAGAAATCTTCACCCCAAGGTCCCCGGATAGATTGGCGAGGTACTCTTCCCGTCCCGAGCCACAAGTCATTGGCCTCCTGCACCGCAAGGCAATATGGGTGCGGTCGAAATGGTGGCTCCGGTGACGAACGAAGAGTGACTCGCGGCGGCCAAATCCCTGATAACGAACAAAGCTCCATGGCCTGATGGAGTTCCGAACAGCGCTCTTAAGGCAGAGATGCCTAGATGTGTAGATTCCCCGAAAGATGGAAAAGGCAGAGATTGGTGTTGTTGCCGAAGGCTAGGAAGCCGCCGGGCGACCCATCGGCGCATAGACCAATCTTTCTTATAGGCACGACGGGCAAGTTGCTAGAGAGGATCATCCTCAACAGACTGACCCCGTACTCAGAGGGTACAAGGCGGCCTGTTAAGCAGTTTGGTTTTCGCAAGGGTAAATCCACGTTGGACGCTATTAACTCGGTGTGTTGACTTGCCGACGCGGTGCCTACGCCTGCTCCAGCCTTGACGAGAACCCCTTTCCGTCCTCGGGCTCGGAACCCGCCCGGTTGACCGACGCCGCGAAAGCGACGATACCATGTTGTTCTTCACGCGGCCATTTGTTCGATAAAAGGATCGAGTTCGACCACAGGGCACCGGTATGACCCATGAAGCCGACTCCGAACCCTTGGACCACCTCTTATTTGCGCCTGAACTAGCCATTCCTCGAGTCCACGCGCCACCTTCTGTGTAGCTCCGAGACGATTTGGACGATAGCCGATAAAACGGCGTTCCAGCCAACTTCATCTTTACACATCCTCCGGACTAGGTTGTCCGGGGTAGTGTCCAGACCACATGTGGCAAGCATGTGGTCGCGCATTGTGCGAAAACGCGGGCACACGAACAACACGTGTTCCGCCGTTTCCTCTAAACCTACGCACACCGGACACTCGGGCGAGGCCGAGTGTCCGAACCGGTGTAGGTACTGTCTGAAGCAACCATGGCCTGTAAGGACCTGGGTCAGGTGGAAAGTGATTTCCCCATGGCACCTCTTGACCCACGTACCTATCTCCGGTATCAACCTATGTGTCCATCTACCCTTAGTGGAACTGTCCCACGCACGCTGCCATTTGACCATTGAGGCCAACCTGACAGTCCTGCGGATGCCTCTCGTGCCGCGCATTTCGAAGCACTCTATGTCTTCACCGATAACGATGTCAATAGGCATCATACCGGTGATGACGCAAAGTGCATCGTGCGACACGGTACGGTACGCGCTCGCAACTCTTAGGCATATGAGCCTATACGTACTTTCTTACTTCGTTCTGTAGCAGTTAATACGCAGCTGGCCCCCCATACCTCAGTATGGACAGAGCAACGCTAGCCAGAAGCTTGCGCTTGCTGGCATAAACCGCAGAGCTATTGGACATCATCCGGGACAATGCCGCTATAGCTGTGGAGGCACGCTTGCAGGCGTAATTGACGTGGCTACCAAAGGTGAGCTTATCGTCGATCATTACCGCCAAGAGTTTGATGGAGCGTTCAGAGGTGACCGTGCAGTTGCCTGCCCTTATCACCGCTTGATGCTCCGACTTTCGGTTGTTTACAACAACCACCTCAGTCTTGTGGTGAGCCAGTTCTAACTTCCTGGAACTCATCCACTCCTCCACAATTGCGATCGAGTGGGCTGCAGTCAACTCCACCTCTTCGATCGATTCGCCGTAGACCTCCAGCGTAATATCGTCAGCGAAGCCGACGATTACCACGCCCATCGGGAACTTCAACCTCAAGACACCGTCGTACATGACGTTCCATAACACCGGACCCAGTATGGAACCTTGCGGAACCCCTGAGGTTATGTCAACGCACTTCCGACCCGCCTCCGTGTCGCATACCAGTACTCGATTCTGGAAGTAGCTTCCGAGAATCTTGTACAGGTACTCGGGAATTCCAAGACGCAGGAGCGCATCTGCAATAGCTGCCCAACTGGCACTATTGAAAGCATTCCTCACGTCGAGAGTCACTACTGCACAACAGCGAACTCCCCTCCTCTTACGCTGGATAGCTATCTCCGCGGATTTGGTAACCGACAAGATAGCGTCTACGGTCGACTTACCCTTTCGGAAGCCAAACTGGTTACTCGATAGACCATCCGCACCCTCCGTGCGTATCAACAACCTGTTAAGGATGATCTTCTCGAGCACCTTCCCCGCCGTATCAAGCAGGCATATTGGTCTATATGCCGACGGATCCCCCGGTGGTTTTCCCGCCTTTGGCAATAGGACCAAGCTCTGCCTTTTCCATGCTTCAGGGAAGACTCCCTCGTCCAGGCATCTCTGCATGGCAGATCTGAACATCTCGGGAGCCTCGGCAATGGCCGCTTTAATGGCCAGGTTCGGAATACCATCCGGTCCTGGCGCCTTACCTACACTAAGGGACTGTGCAATCCCCGCAAGTTCCGCCACAGTTACTCTTCCCTCGTCGGCCACCCTGGCTCCTGGCAGCTCCACGAAGGGAGGCCAGGGGCTTGGGTCGTGACGTGGGAAGAGCCCCGCGATGATCCTCTCCAGCATCTCTGGAGACCGCTCTGTAGGGGCCATCGCCCCACGTGGCTTGGCCATTACGACCCTATAGGCGTCACCCCATGGATTCGCGTTGGCACTTTGACACAAGCCCTCGAAGCAGGCTTTCTTGCTTGATCTAATCTCAGTCTTCAGAGCGGCTCTAGCAGCCACGAACTCCACCCGTCGTTCAACACGCTCCTTTTCTGTGCGTGCTCGCTGCATCCGCCTCCGTGCCCGTAGGCAGGCTCGCAATTGCTTGAGTTCACCAGTAGGCCATTGGCCTCCTATTCCTAGGATGGACTTTCCTAGGCATGGTGGCATCGCATGCACGCGAGAGTACTGTTACTAACTGCTCGCCGCTCAGACCGTGAGTATTGTGCTCGCGGCGGAGCGCTTCCTAAAACACCTCGTCGTCGAAGTATGATGTCTTCCACATACGAGGACTAGGCCTCGCCCTTCTTCCGCCCGCTGAATGCTGGTCGTATAGTCGATACTATAGTCCCACATGGTGTGTCAGAGCGTGTCAAGAGGAGTGGTGCTATAGTGAGTCTCAGATTGGTGTGCTTAAGCGTGAATCAGGTGGTAGGGTGAGCACCCAAGTTAGACTCACATGGTATGTCAGTGGTGAGCATCCAAGTAAGTCTCATACGGTGTCAGGGTGTGTCAGAAGGTATGTTAGAGAGAGCACCCAAGTAAGCTCCATACAGGATGAGTGCATGTGTTTTTTTTCTTCCTTAGCAATGGAGGGGGAATCTGCTCAACAGACATCCTGGGTTGTCCAGGAAGTGCGGGGCTAGGGGCCACCTCCAACAGCAAACGAGGGAGGCAGGACTGCATCCCCGACCCAATAAACCGTTTCCATTTCCGCCAAGCCCATCGTCCCTGCGGTACAACCAGAAAGTAATGCTTCAAAGGGGGGCCAGTGCATAACGCACCCTCGAGGTTAGCTGCGTGTCCTTGCAGCATCGAACATCGTGACTCGCTTTTTTAGAAGAACACCATGGTATCGTGCCAGCGCATTGCCGGCTTTCCAGGTGGCCTTACCACGCCCTATGTCCTCGGAAGGAGGGAAGGGTCGACTTCGCGCCTGCTTCCCTCTGCACGACTGGTATCAAGAATGATGATGCCGCGTGCACCCCAAATTGACCTCTCTGCGATAGGGCCTATTCGCCGCGATGCCTACGCCTGCCCCAGCCTTGACGAGGACCCCTTTCCGTCCTCGGGCTCGGAATCCGCCCGGTTGACCGACGCCGCGAAAGCGACGATACCATGTTGTTCTTCACGCGGCCACTTGTTCGATAAAAGGATCGAGTTCGACCACAGGGCACCGGTATGACCCATGAAGCCGACTCCGAACCCTTGGACCACCTCTTATTTGCGCCTGAACTAGCCATCCTCGAGTCCACGCGCCACCTTCTGTGTAGCTCCGAGACGATTTGGACGATAGCCGATAAAACGGCGTTCCAGCCAACTTCAACTTTACACATCCTCCGGACTAGGTTGTCCGGGGTAGTGTCCAGACCACATGTGGCAAGCATGTCACGCATTGTGCGAAAACGCGAGCACACGAACAACACGTGTTCCGCCGTTTCCTCTAAACCTGCGCACACGGGACAATCAGGCGAGGCCGAGTGTCCGAACCGGTGTAGGTACTGTCTGAAGCAACCATGGCCTGTAAGGACCTGGGTCAGGTGGAAAGTGATTTCCCCATGGCGCCTCTTGACCCACGTACCTATCTCCGGTATCAACCTATGTGTCCATCTACCCTTAGTGGAACTGTCCCACGCACGCTGCCATTTGACCATGGCAATAACCTACGGATGCCTCTCGTGCCGCGCATTTCGAAGCACTCTATGTCTTCACCGATAACGATGTCAATAGGCATCATACCGGTGATGACGCAAAGTGCATCGTGCGACACGGTACGGCAGAATCAAGCGATGGCAGAGCAAAACACCCGGCTGATGGAGATGATGGTACGTTTCGGCAATCAAGAAAACGTTTCCAATCGGTCTACGGGCAGCCCGAATCTCTGGCCTCCAACATCCGGGAGTTCGTCTACGATCCAGACAACGGGCTCGTTTTTGACCGGTGGTACGAAGACCTTTTCCTCAAGGACGGAGCGAATTTGGACGATGCGGCGAAAGTGCGGTTGCTGTTGAGAAGCCTCAGCGTGACGGTGCACGACAAGTACGTCAACTGCGTGCTCCCAAAGCACCCCCGTGAGTACTCGTTCGATGAGACGGTGAAGAAGCTGACAGAGCTGTTCAGCGTCCGAATCTCCCTGTTCAGCAACCGGTACCAGTGCTTCCAGCTAACGAACGCTGGGACGGTCAACCGATGCTGTGAAGACTGCGAACTCAGCAAGATCACGGCGGACCAATTCAAGAGCCTGGTTTTCACCTGTGGGCTCCGATCGTCGAAGGACGCAAACATCCGAACCAGACTCCTATCCAAGCTTGAGGCTAACGCGGCGGATGAATGCACTCTGGAATCACTCATCACGGAGTGCCAACGTCTGCAAAACCTCAAGCACGACACGGCCATGGTGGAACACAAGAAATCGGTGAGTACAATCTGCGCAGTCAAGCAGAACAAGCCTCCACCGATGACACCGAGTTTCAAAGAGAAGAAGAAGTCGAAGTCCGAAGGTCCAAAAACACCCTTCTGGCAGTGTGGCGGAATGCACTACGTCCGGGACTGCACCTACACGAAGCACGTTTGTCGGGACTGCAAGCAAACCGGCCACAAAGAAGGGTATTGTGGCAGCTACACATCGAAGGCGGCACTCAAGAAGAAGAAGCACGTGAACGGAATTTTCTCCATCAACCAGGTCAGCTGCACTTCTAGACGGAAGTTCCTAATGGTGGAAATCAACGGGTCTCAAGTCACTCTGCAGTTGGACACCGCGTCCGACATCACCATCGTTTCGAAGAAGCAGTGGAAGAAGAACCTGGGCTCGCCAACGCTAACTTCCACAACACGGACTGCCCGGACAGCATCAACGTGATCGGTCTGGACTGGATCGAGCTGTTCAAGCTGTGGGACACCCCGCTATCTGCAATCTGCAACCAGGTCCACGTTGCCGATGGTCAAGTGAATCAAATCCAAGTGTACAAAGCTACGTATCTCGAAGTATTCAAGAACGGCCTCGGACACTGTAAGAACATGAAGGTCCGACTCTATCTCAAGCCCGATGCCAAACCCGTTTTCAAGCCGAAGCGCCCAGTTCCTTTCACGTCCATGGAGAAGATCGATGCAGAGCTGGACCGACTTCAATCGCTGGGCATCATCACGCCTGTCGATTTCTCGCAGTGGGCGGCTCCGATCGTCGTAGTGAAGAAGACCGGAGGAAAAGTACGAATCTGTGCCGATTACTCAACTAGACCGAACGCTACCCTGGAGCCCAACCATTACCCGCTACCGGTCCCTGATGACATCTTTACCAAGCTCAATGGGTGCCGGTATTTCAGCGTCATCGACCTGAGTGACGCCTATCTTCAAGTGGAAGTTGACGACGACTCGAAGCAGCTGCTCACAATCAACACCCATCGAGGTCTCTTCCGCTTCAACCGGCTCGCATCAGGAGTAAAATCCGCTCCCGGGGCCTTCCAGCAGTTGATGAACAGCATGGTTGCCGATCTCGAAGGAGTGGACACGTTTGTGGACGACATCTTCGTGGCCAGCAAAACCGAAGAGGAGCACCACAAGATGCTCAACGCACTGTTTCAACGCCTTCAAGCCTACGGTTTTGTTCTGAGGGAAGAAAAGTGCAACATTTTGCAGCCGGAGGTAAAGTATTTGGCGCACATCGTAGACGGTCTCTGTACAGACCCATCCAAGGTGGAAGCCATTGTCAAGATGCCCCCGCCCAAAGATGTCACAGCTCTACGCTCGTTCCTTGGTGCGGTGAATTTCTACGCGAAGTTTGTCCTGGAGATGCACCAACTGCGGTGGCCTCTCGACGCGCTGCTGAAGAAGGATGCCAAATTCGTTTGGAACAGCGAGTGCCAGAAATCGTTCAGGCGCTTCAAGGAAGTACTCCAGTCGGATTTGCTTCTGACACACTACGATCCGTCACTAGACACCATAGTTGCTGCTGACGCCTCGCAGTCCGGAATCGGTGCCTGCCTTCTACACAGGTTCCCCGATGGCTCACTCAAAGCTGTTGCACACGCTTCCCGCTCACTCACCCCTGCGGAGGCAAATTACGGACAGATCGAGAAGGAAGGTTTTGCACTGGTGTTTGCCGTAACGAAATTCCATCGGATGCTGCTCGGACGCAAGTTCACCCGCCAGACGGATCATCAGCACGGATTCGAAGACACCGTGTAAGGTTCCGCTACAGTCGTCGCCACTCGCTCAACCTCCCTGGGAGCGTATCCACATCGACTTCGCCGGCCCAATCAACGGTCTGCACTTCCTCATAGTGGTGTACGCCTTCACGAAGTGGCCGGAAATTCGTATCGTTCGATCCCCGACAACATCAGCAGTGACCGAGTCCCTCGACGAGCTGTTTGCCCGTTTTGGCGTTCCCAACGTCATAGTCTCCGACAATGGAACGCAGTTCACGTCAGAACAGTTCGCGGTTTTGTGCAGGAAGAACGGCATTCAGCATTTCCAGACACCGCCATATCACCCACAGTCCAATGGCCAGGCGGACAGATTTGTGGACACCTTCAAGAGGTCTTTGCGCAAAATCAACGAGGGGGAAAGTATCTCGGAATCGCTCCAGACGTTCCTCCAGGTCTACCGAACCACTCCCAGTCGTGTTCTGAATGGCAGAACTCCTTCGCAGCTGATGCTTGGTCGAAACATCAAGACGGTTCTCGATCTCCTGCATCACCAACAACCGAAGCCAGTGGTTCTCAATCAACGCCAAGACGAACAGTTCAACCGGAAGCATGGCGCAACTCCTCGTGGCTTCCGAAAAGGCGACATGGTCTACGCCAAGGTCTACCGCAGCAACACCAAGTGGCAGTGGGCACCCGGCGTAATCATCGAGGTCATCGGACGGGTCAACCACAACGTGCTACTGGACGATTGGCATGGACGGAAGAAGCTCATCAGATCGCACTCCAACCAGCTCAAGCATCGTTCCAGTGAAGCAACAACCGGCGCAGCAGATTCCACACCACTGGGTATCCTGGTGGACATGTTTGGAATTCAATCTCCTGGACCAGCAGTACAACCCGCTCAACAAGGTCAAGCCGAGCAGGAACCACTTCCTGTTCCATCGACGTCCAACGTCCGATCCCAGGTCCAGCCACGAACCGAGGTGCAAGTAGTGCCAGCGGTTTCCAACCAAGAAGTCGAAGCAGGTTCCAGTCAACTCGATGATGTTCCCGAACGCGGTCGCATCCAGACCGACCAACCAGAACCGGAGCATGAAGAAGATAACCAGCCACCTATAGATCCCGTTCCAGAACCACCATCGGTCCGGCCACAGAGAGTGATCCGGATGCCGTCCAGATTCGAGCCGTACCTGTTCTTGAAATAAGAAGGGAGGAATGTTAGCCACGAACATAGTAGTCAATGATTACCACCAGTCGCGACCCTAGCGACTAGTTCAGCCATAGCAACTTGATAATCAACAAATGTGAAAATTGATTACTTTGTACCCAACCATCCTAGAATAAAGTCGTATTTAAAGTACAACAGATAAAAGGGACCATCCATAAATTACGTAACGCTCAGGGAGGGGGGGGGTGGCCGAGGTGTGACAATCCATACAATAATTTTCAGCTTTTCATACAAAAAGTGGGGGAGGGGGAAGGGGAGTTTAAAATGGCCATTTTTTGCGTTACGTAATTAATGGATCTTCCCCAAATTATAAAGATATCATACTTAAGAATTGCGGCTCCGCAGTGTCACACACGACTGAGCCTACCAAATAAATGAAATGCTTAAAAAAAACTGATGTGTCGATGGCACTCCCTGGGTTTGTGCATTTTAAGCGGCACACAGTCGTAGACGTAGTCCCTGCGGTACCTGAAGTCTAGTATAACTGAACTAGACCTTATATTTACTGACATAGCCGCAAACGACCAAATCGAGGAATCACTGCCACCCAGTACTTCGAAAAAAGCAAACCCGAAAAAATTAAAACTTCTGCGGCATCGGATAACTTTCAAAATTTCGACCGTATCGAATGTTTTGCGAAGTAGACCGTTTGACGCCGTTGACCACACAAACACAAAAAGGCTATCTCAGATCGGGAAATAAATGTTCGAAGTCGCAAAGAAATAACCTTGGAAAGTCTATTAACTGTGGGTATATGAGGATCGTGCGGGCAGCAGGGACTATGTCCAAGGGCTTGACGATCCCTCCCCAGGCCATCTGCGAGTTGTGGGGCTTGCCTAGTATGTGGTGGGGTTTGACAGTGGGCTCTGTTAAATCTCTATAAAAAGCTGCATGTATCCGCAAGTAGGCTCTGCCAAAGCGACCGTGTTCCACTCAAAGCGCATAAGCCCAAGTCCTGGTGTTAGGTGGGACGCTAAACAGTGCTGACACGACGGCTCTCCGACGAGACAGGAGGTTTGCGCTGGCCCTATAAGCCGCCTTTAAAAACAACTATTACGAACGACATAGAAGATAATACGACTCGATACAATCGGCAACGACCTAGGCGACGAATAAAGGATCACGATTGGAAGCTTGGAACATGGAACTGCAAGTCGCTAGGCTTCGCAGGTTGCGATAGGATAATCTACGATGAATTACATCCCCGCAACTTCGACGTCGTAGCGCTGCAGGAAATCTGCTGGACAGGACAGAAAGTGTGGAAAGGCGGGCATCGAGCGGCTACCTTCTACCAAAGCTGTGGCACCACCAACGAGCTGGGAACCGGCTTCATAGTGCTGGGAAAGATGCGCCAACGCGTGATTGGGTGGCAGCCAATCAACGCAAGGATGTGCAAGCTGAGGATAAAAAGCCGTTTCTTCAACTATAGCATCATCAACGTGCACTGCCCACACGAAGGAAGATCCGGCGACGAGAAAGAGGCGTTCTATGCGCAGCTGGAGCAGACATACGATGGATGCCCTGTGCGGGACGTCAAAATCGTCATCGGTGACATGAACGCTCAGGTAGGAAGGGAGGAAATGTATAGACCGGTCATCGGACCGGGTAGTCTGCATACCGTATCGAACGACAACGGCCAACGATGCATAAACTTTGCAGCCTCCCGCGGAATGGTAGTCCGAAGCACTTTCTTCCCCCGTAAGAATATCCACAAGGCCACATGGAAATCACCTAATCAAGTAAAGGAAAACCAAATCGACCACGTTTTAATCGACGGTAAATTCTTCTCCGACATCACGAACGTACGCACTTACCGCAGTGCGAATATTGAATCCGACCACTACCTCGTCGCAGTATGTCTGCGCTCAAAACTCTCGACGGTGATCAACACGCGTCGGAGTCGTCCGCCGCGGCTTAACATTGGGCGGCTACAAGACGGTAGACTAGCCCAAGACTACGCGCAGCAGGTGGAAGTGGTACTCCCAACGGAAGAGCAGCTAGGCGCAGCATCTCTTGAAGATGGCTGGAGAGATATTCGATCCGCCATTGGAAGCACCGCAACCGCTGCACTAAGCACGGTGGCTCCGGATCAGAGAAACGAATGGTATGACGGCGAATGTGAGCAGTTAGTTGAGGAGAAGAATGCAGCATGGGCGAGATTGCTGCAACACCGCACGAGGGCGAACGAGGCACGATACAAACGGGCGCGGAACCGACAAAACTCGATTTTCCAGAGGAAAAAGCGCCAGCAGGAAGATCGAGACCGTGAAAAGACGGAGGGACTGTACCGCGCTAATAACGCACGAAAGTTCTATGAGAAGTTGAACCGTTCACGTAAGGGCCACGTGCCACAGCCCGATATGTACAAGGACATAAACGGGAACCTTCTTACGAACGAGCGTGAGGTGATCCAAAGGTGGCGGCAGCACTACGAAGAGCACCTGAATGGCGATATGGCAGACAACGGTGGCGGTATGGTAATGAACCTAGGAGCACGCGCGCAGGACATGCGACTTCCGGCTCCGAATCTCCAGGAAATCCAGGAGGAGATCGGCCGGCTGAAAAACAACAAAGCCCCTGGAGTTGACCAACTACCAGGAGAGCTGTTTAAACACGGTGGTGAAGCACTGGCTAGAGCGCTGCATTGGGTGATTACCAAGGTTTGGGAGGATGAGGTTCTGCCGCAGGAGTGGATGGAAGGTGTCGTGTGTCCCATCTACAAAAAGGGCGATAAGCTGGATTGTAGCAACTACCGCGCAATCACATTACTGAACGCCGCCTACAAGGTACTCTCCCAAATTTTATGCCGTCGACTAACACCAATTGCAAGAGAGTTCGTGGGGCAGTACCAGGCGGGATTTATGGGTGAACGCTCTACCACAGACCAGGTGTTCGCCAATCGATCGGGACCAGCTATGGCAGCTAATGCACGAAAACGGATTTCCGGATAAACTGATACGGTTGATCAAGGCGACGATGGATCGGGTGATGTGCGTAGTTCGAGTTTCAGGGGCATTCTCGAGTCCCTTTGAAACCCGTAGAGGGTTACGGCAAGGTGATGGTCTTTCGTGTCTGCTATTCAACATCGCTTTGGAGGGAGTAATACGAAGGGCAGGGATTGACACGAGTGGTACGATTTTCACGAAGTCCGTCCAGTTATTTGGTTTCACCGACGACATTGATATCATGGCACGTAACTTTGAGAGGATGGAGGAAGCCTACATCAGACTGAAAAGCGAAGCTAAACGGATTGGACTAGTCATCAACACGTCGAAGACGAAGTACATGATAGGAAGAGGCTCAAGAGAGGTCAATGTGAGCCACCCACCACGAGTTTCTATCGGTGGTGACGAAATCGAGGTGGTTGAAGAATTCGTGTACTTGGGCTCACTGGTGACCGCCGATAACGATACCAGCAGAGAAATTCGGAGGCGCATAGTGGCTGGAAATCGTACGTACTTTGGACTCCGCAAGACGCTCCGATCGAATAGAGTTCGCCGCCGTACCAAACTGACTATCTACAAAACGCTTATAAGACCGGTAGTTCTCTACGGACACGAGACCTGGACGATGCTCGTGGAGGACCAACGCGCACTGGGAGTTTTCGAAAGGAAAGTGTTGCGTACCATCTATGGTGGGTTGCAGATGGCGGACGGTACGTGGAGGAGGCGATTGAACCACGTGTTGCATCAGCTGTTTGGAGAACCATCCATCGTTCACACGGCGAAAATCGGAGGACCGCGGTGGGCCGGGCACGTGGCCAGAATGTCGGACAGTAATCCGGTGAAAATGGTTCTCGACAACGATCCGACGGGAACAAGAAGGCGAGGTGCACAGCGGGCAAGGTGAATCGATCAGGTGGAGGACGACTTGCGGACCCTCCGCAGACTGCGTGGTTGGTGAAGTGCAGCCATGAACCGAGCTGAATGGAGAAGTCTTTTATGTGCAGCACAGGCCACTCCGGCCTTAGTCTGATGATAAATAAAAATATGAGGATCGTTTGTTCGTGTATAACTATTTTTATTCGAGTAAAACATAATATTTTTGTTATATGCGTCTATACTATGACAGGGTAAGATAAATAATATCGAGTAATGGTTAAAATTAGACAGGAAGACAAACTTTATTAACCAGTGCTAAAAAATCACGAAAAATATATACAAGGAAGTTGATTCACGCGGCACTGGTTGAATGCACTCTTTTGTTTTCTTGCATATTGTCCCTCGCACACATCTCGAGTATGTGCATAAATTGTGCAGATCTCAGTATTTATCACTTGTTATAAGCAAGTAGACTGGTGTCGTCGGATTTATCCCGAGTCGCTTTGTAAGCTTCACGCTCCTGATCTGGATACTTCGTGGGCAGATTGGGTGAATGAAGGTTCGCTTTTGCTGGATACCGAATTCCCGCTATTTCGACCTCATAATCCCCATTTAGAACAAAGTCATTCGTCACCGGAAGAGGTTTACCTTTGAAGTCGAGATTTTTTACGAATCCAAGACAAATCTGTAATTCACAAATGGTTGAACAACTGTGAGATTAACTCTTACGATAGGACCGATATTTACCTGCTTCTTAAAAGTAAAACCATAGGCCGTAGTCGTCGTTTGTCCGCAATAGACTCCATTTCTGTAGATCGGTTCCCCACCCCAGCTCCAAAGATCGATATCTGGATCGTGGTCGTTTATTAACAGCTGAATGTACATCCTTTCGACACCTTTATCACGCTGCTTGAGAAGAGCATCTTTTCCGATGAAATCGACTCCTTTCTACATAGATAAAAATAATAAGTCTCGGGTATTTAATCAAAATGTGTAAAAATCCTACATCAAACTTAACACGCCACATACGTCCACATTCCAGAGGAGTCGTAAACGTATCCAAATCCTGTCCCCAGAATGCGAAGAACTTCTCCACTCGCAAAGTCCGCATGGCATAGTACCCGCAGTGTTTAATTCCGTACCTCTGTCCGGCCTCCATCAGCTTCGTATACACGTGCAGAGCAAACTCGTTCGGAATATACAACACATATCCTAATTCGCCCGTGTGAGTAAGATTCAAGGCTCGAATGCCATTGGCAAGTCCGACATCCAATTCCTAAAAACGAACACCCCTGATAAGCTGCATTGTTTTTGATATTTCAGTTAATTACCTTGCAGGTGAAGAAGGGGAAACTCTTTGGTGAGAGATCAGTATCTGTGAGCTCCGACAGCATGATGCGCGTGAATGGGCCCATTATACATATGGCAGTAAACATGGATGTGACGTCGGAAACGCTGACTCGTCCCCCAGGTGTTAAATGGCGATCGATCCAAGCTTTACATCTGGCTTGCTGCACCGTCGGAGCTATCATCATATAACTGCACAAAAAGAACATTTATTCTATACCTGAATTCTAAAGCCCATGCATCATCATACTTACTGATTCTCAGACAATCGAGCCAACGAGCAATCGTTCTCGTACCCTCCATGACGATTGTGCATTCCGGTATGAATAATTGACCCCACCGGCTGATCCACATCATTTGAGCATAAATACTGCAGCAGATCAACCACCTCGCGTCCCTTGGACCACATATCGATTTTAGTGAACGTGCTGTAATCGCTCAGGCCGATTTTCTCCCGACAATTTTCGTATTCGAGTTGCACGTGGTCGAACCAGTGTGGTTTACCGAACCCGTCGGTGTTGGCAACCCTGAACGTGGGAACACCTTTCTCATCCAGCGAGTTCTTTTTGTCAAACCAAGCTGGCCTCTCGTAGCCCATCACCTGGCTGAAGACGGCTCCGGCTTCTTTGAGCGCGGGGAAGATGGGTGACATCCGCAGGTTTCGTCCGGTTCGAAACTCGTGAAACGGGTAATTCAAGTCGTAATGTAGGCCGGGTACTTCACGAACCCGATCTCGGAGAAACTTTCGATTGTTGTGCAGTCCGAGGAAGCGTGAAATGTCCAGCTCGTGAAGATCCACTGATGAATAACCTGTTTGAATAGTATGCAGAACAAATAGCACATTAGTACACATGCTATAATAGACATGAGTAATTCTCGCTGAGACCGGGCCACTATTTGCGGGAGATCCTTCAAAAGGCCTAAATTTTTTTTTTTTGTTAAATATCTTGGCTGTACATATGCACAGCACATGTTTCGAAATTGACAAATCGATGTGAAATTTGCGAAAAAGAATCCACGTGTCTTGGAGGGACTCGAACCCTCAACCTCCTACTCTCTAGATAGGCGTGATAACCCCTACACAACAAGACCACTTAAAGGTCACGTTTGCGGAAAACCCATCGGAATCCGAGTACCAACCTCCACCGCGGTTAGCTCTTTTTGCAAATTGAGTATCTTTCGGATGCTTGATTTGTCCAATCGTCACATACAGGGTAGAAATATTTCACAGTCAATGCAGTGAAAAACATGGATCTCAGTAAAATCTGCTGTCGCCTTCATCGCCGCCGTGGTGAGTACGACTGGGTGCAGCCGAAAAATCATTTCCAACACCGACTATTCAATTTCGCATTCAGCCACTCACAAGTCGCGACATGCTGCTCAGTTCGCGCCTTACCGTATGACTGTGAGTGGCCCATTTAAACGCGTGGTGAATTTTTTCAATTTGGTGGGTGAATGTGTACATTTTGCTGTGGTAAATTTCATCTTCGCGGCGCTGTGAGTGATGTGAGTTCTGTTGTTTACTTTTCTCCCTCTCCGAGAATGTGAGGTTGATTTCAAAGCAGGAAGAAAATAAAAAAAAATGATATAAAAAAACATCACTTTCATCCAGTACTGCCGAATATTTACAACCCTGGTCACATATGCTTTACTGTTGTATATCCACAGTCAAGCAAGCCCACTTTTTTGCCTTTCTCGTACAACAAAGCTGTACCGAAAGGCTATCATTACACTCCAAAATCGAGCTTGTTATAGAAGTCTCGGAGACCCATGATGTTATATACCAATCGACTCAGCTCGTCGAGCTGAACAAATGTCTGTCTTTTTTTTTCTTCCTTAGCAATGGAGGGGGAATCTGCTCAACAGACATCCTGGGTTGTCCAGGAAGTGCGGGGTTAGGGACCACCTCCAACAGCAAACGAGGGAGGCAGGACTACATCCCCGACCCGCTAAACCGTTTCCATTGCCGCCAAGCCCATAGTCCCTTCAGGACAACCAGAAAGTAATGCTTCCAAGGGGGCCAGTGCACAACTTTTCGTGACTCGTTTTTTTTAGAAGAACACCATGGTATCGTGCCAGCGCATTGCCGGATTTCCAGGTCGCCTTACCACGCCCTATGTCCTCGGAAGGTGGGAAGGGTTGACTTCGCGCCTGCTTCCCTTTGCACGACTGGTATTAAGAATGATGATGTCGCGTGCATCCCAAATTGACCTCTCTGCGACAGGGTCTATTCGCCAACACACAGAGGGACTTGCCGAAGCGGTGCCTACGCCTGCCCCCAGCCTTGACGAGGACCCCTTTCCGTCCTCGGCCTCGGAACACGCCCGCTTAACCGACGCCGCGAAAGCAACGATACCATGTTGTTCTTCGCGCGGCCACTTGTTCGAAAAAAGGATCGAGTTCGACCACAGAGCATGACCACCGGTATGACCCATGAAGCCGACTCCGATCCCTTGGACCACCTCTTACTTGCGCCTTATTATTCTTGAGTCCACGCGCCACCTTCTGTGTAGCTCCGAGACGATTTGGGCGATAGCCGATAAAACGGCGTTCCAGCCAACTTCATCTTTACACATCCTCCGAACTAGGTTGTCCGGGGTAGTGTCCAGACCACATGTGGCAAGCATGTGGTCACGCATTGCGCGAAAACGTGAGCACACGAACAACACGTGTTCCGCCGTTTCCTCTAAACCTGCGCACACCAAACACTCGGGCGAGGCCGAGCAAGCCAGCTGCGTTACCTGCACTGTGATTTTGCAGCACGCTTAAACGCCGGGCACATCGAACCCCCCATGGGGTGCTTGGGGGCAGCAGGGACCATGTCCAAGGGCTTGACGACTCCTCCCCAGCTGTCTGTGAGGCAGGGAGAACTGCCTAGGGCGTGGTGGGATTTAGCAGTGGGCTCTGCTAAAATCCCTCCCAAAAAACCACAAGTGCCCGTAATCAGACTCTATCAAAGCGACTGTGTGCCGCTTCAAAAGCACAAGCCCAGGGAGTGCTACTGGCACATCAGGGTTGATACCAGTAAGACCCTGATTATGGCATACTGGTCGCGTGTATTGGTCTTGTATTTGGATATTGTTATATTGTGAAGCGAGGGCTGGCAGTCTGACATTCTACTCTCTTAGTAGGGCCGGGTGACACCGACTCGAAACGGCGAGTGGGCTAATGGCTAGGCTGTCTTCCGTCCCATAAAACCGTGGCGGGCCTTGTAGCACGCTGCCCAATCCTGCCATCCAGTTTTGCCTACTGGGTGGGAGTAGGCTCAGATGCCCTTTCCTGACTTGCGCTGATCTGGCTCTGAACACGCAAGTGTCAACCACAGGCATAGATAACCATGGGATCACTAAAGGCGACTACTCCAGTAGGATTCGGCGGCAGCCGCAAGGGGGACCCATACAGCAATGAGCATTGAACGTAATCAGTCTTTGGAGTTGGAGGTGACGGACCCCTTTGCCAATAGGGGACTAGCGAGGTCCCCTATTAAAAAGGGGGCGAGTGGAGTGACGGCTGCTGCTATTGGCAGTACCGAAGAGTCTCCAGTGGAGGTGGGGAGTAGCCCTGCCTGCACGCCTGGGATACGGGTGGTGGCCGAGCAACTCGACGAGATCATCGAGTTCGTAAGCGGCAGGCAGAACACCAATAAGGAGCTTAAGCAGAGCCTGTTGGTGCTCCGGCAAGCTGTTCGTGTCGCAAGACAAGAACAGGACGCTTATATCAGGCGTGTAGCGGCAGCAGAGAAGGTAGCCAAAGGTACGCAGACCAAGGAGAGGGCCCCTCCCCTAGCGGAGTTACTGCGGTGAAAGAGGCGACTGCCCTTACGGCCAGTGAGGGCAAGAAAACGCCAAGTTCGAAGCGACCCAAACGCGCTACCATTAAGGCGAAGCGTCGCCTGGATGGTCCACCGGAGCCTGAAGGGCGTGTGCCCAAGAAGGCAAAAGGCACTAGACAGGCACAAGTTGCTGAGCCACAAACTGGCCCCAGCCAGCTATCGGTACTCGCCGAAGGGGATGCGAATCCTTGGCAACTGGTCAGTAGGGTGCGGAAGTCAAATACCCCTCGACCTTCGAAGAAGGTGAGAGACAGAGGCGAGGCCTTGTTGGTGAAAACTGGCAAGGACAAATACGCCGATGTCCTGAAATCGCTGCGAGCGGCCGATGGCCTATCGGCCCTGGGCCAGGATGTGCGCAACGTTAGACGTACCAAGAACGGTGAAATGATCTTGGTACTTGGATCTTGGTCAGGTCGTTGGGTGCGGAAGTGACCCTCCAGTGTAAGCAGCTGGACGAGGTCACGACCGCGGAAGACGTCGTCTCTGCCGTCAAAGAGCAGTGCGGCACAGAGGTTGAGCGATCCTCTGTACGTCTAAGAGGGGGATTCTTATTACTGCAAGGGCCCAGACCGAAGCAAGATGTGTCGTCGCTGCGGCGAGGAGGGACACAAGGCGCAGGAATGCGACAAGGCACCTAGATGCCTTATCTGCGCCAGTAAGAAGCAGGCCCGGAACCATGCTATGGGCGGGCCTGCGTGTCCCTTCGGAGAAGCCAATCGGAAAAAGCCGTGCAAGTAACACAGCTGAATCTGAATCACTGTGCACCTGCCCAGCAACTGCTGTGGCAGGCGGTCTCGGAGTAGAGGATCGATGTCGCCTCCTGTCCGACCCGTACAACGTCCCTGCCGACAATGGCAACTGGGTGGCGAACGGGTCTAGGTCGGCGGCAATCTGCACAACGGGAAGGTACCCCGTTCAAGAGGTTGTACACTCCTCCGCGGAGGGTGTCGCGATAGCCAAGATCAATGGGGTGTTCTATTGTAGCTGCTACGCCCCACCAAGGTGGCCAATGAAACAGTTCAACCAGATGATCGACAGGCTATCGGCCGACCTAGTAGGTCGGAGCCCGTTCGTTATAGCGGGAGACTTTAATGCTTGGGCAGTGGAATGGGGCAGCCGCTGCACCAATCAGAGGGGACAAGCGTTACTCGAGGCACTTGCAAAACTCGACGCAGTGCTTGTCAATGACGGAGCCAGTAGCACATTCCATAGGAATGGGGTCGAGTCATGGATAGATGTAACGTTTGTCAGCCCCAGTCTGGTCTCGGACCTGGACTGGAGGGTAGACGAGGGCTACACCCATAGTGATCACCTAGCAATTCGCTTCAAGATCAATTATGGTGTGCAGCGTCCGAGGGCGGGTGATCCCTGTCAGGTCCGTGGGTGGAAGACCACTCACTTCGACAGCGAAGTTTTCACCGCGGCCCTGGGACTGGAGGCCAACACCGACAGTCTAAGCGGGGATGCGCTGATAGCTGTTCTATCACGCGCGTGCGACGCTACTATGCCGAGGAAAGCCCTGCCAAGAAATGGCAGACACCCGGTATACTGGTGGAGTGCCGAAATTGCAGCCCTACAATCAGCCTGCCTCAAGGCTAGACGTAGGACGCAACGAGCCCGCACCGAGGAGGAAAGAGCGGTCCGCCGGGAAGTGTTTCAAGCTGCGAGACTGGCGCTTTAACAAGGCCATTAAGAGCAGCAAGAGAGCGTGCTTCGACAACCTGTGCGAGGGTGCCAATGCGAATCCGTGGGGTGACGCCTATAGGATCGTGATGGCCAAGACCAAAGGGGGCTCTTCACCCCCCGAACGATCACCGGACCGGTTGGCGAGGATTATCGAAGTACTCTTCCCGTCCCAAGCCACAAGTCCCTGGCCTCCTCCTGCGCTGCAAGGCGCTGGGAGTGTGGCCGAAATGGTGGCTCCGGTGACGAACGAAGAGTTACTCGCAGTGGCTAACACCCTTGCGATGAACAAAGCTCCAGGCCCCGATGGAGTTCCAAACAGTGCACTCAAGGCAGCGATCATAGCGAACCCGAACATGTTCAGGCTAGCTATGCAGAGATGCCTGGATGAGTGTTGTTTCCCTGAAAGATGGAAAAGGCAGAAGTTGGTACTGCTGCCGAAGGCCGGGAAGCCTCCGGGTGACCCATCGGCGTACAGACCAATTTGCCAGATCGACACGACGGGTAAACTGCTCGAGAGGATCATCCTCAACAGGCTCACCCCGTACGCAGAGGGTACGGATGGCCTGTCGAGTAACCAGTTTGGTTTTCGGAAGGGTAAGTCCACGGTGGACGCTATCAATTCAGTCCTCAAGACTGCAGAGGTGGCGATCCAACGGAAAAGGCGAGGAATTCGATACTGTGCGTTGGTGACACTGGACGTGAAGAACGCATTCAACAGCGCAAGCTGGGATGCCATCGCGCTCTCGTTACACCGGCTTAGCCTGCCGGTGGGACTGTACCGACTGCTGTGGCGGCATTATCGAGGATGATGTCCAACAGCTCCAAGGTTTGCGCCAGTAGACGTAGGCTACTGGCAGGCGTTGCCGCATCTATTCTTAGGTACGGCGGCCCGTCCTGGGCAAAAACACTGGGGGTAACCAGTTACCTGCAGAAACTGGAGAGCACCTACCGCTTGATGTGTCTCAGGGTGATATCAGCCTACCGCACGGTATCGCGCGACGCATCCTGCGTGATAGCGAGTATGATGCCAATCGGGCTGGTCATCAGGGAAGACGAGAGTGTTTTGACCTACGTGGCACCAGAGGAGCCCGCGAGCGTACCAGGGTGACTTCGGTTGCCAGATGGCAGCGCGAGTGGGATAACTCCTCGAAAGGTAGGTGGACCCACCAGCTGATTCCTAACATATTTAGCTGGGTGGGGAGACCCCATGGGGAGGTTCACTTCCATCTGACACAATTCTTGTCAGGCCATGGCTGTTTCCGGCAGTACCACCACAGGTTTGGGCACGCGGAGGTCCCCGTCTGCCCTGACTGCCCAGGTGTTGACGAAACTGCAGAGCACATATTGTTCGTATGTCCTCGTTTCGACGTCGAAAGAAGAGCAATGCTAGACGGTTGCGGCCAGGACACAACTCCGGATAACCTTATCCAGAGGACGTGTCAAGCGGTGGAGAAGTAGAACGCAGTCTCGACTGCAACCACTCAGATTGCCTGCAGCTTGCAGAGAATCTGGCGCGCCGAGCAACAATCGACAAGCATGACTAACTTGTGATTGGTAAGTTAGAGCGAAAGTGCCGAACGCGAAGAAGTGTGTGAATGGTCTGCCCATGCAGAGGTAATGGCGCAGCGGGTGGCAACCGAGATCGTCACCTCGAAGCATGGCAGAAGGGTGAATGAATAGGTGTATGTATGGACTGCACACGCCGCGCTGGGAGTAGCGCAGGAATGTAGGTTCCTGTGACTACTGATACCCGCGGCGTGGCAGAGGAGTGTGGGGGAGCATCCAAGTCAGTCTCACATGGTACGAAAGGAATGAGTTGAGTTGAGTTGAGCTAGTCTCATATGGTATGAGCGAGGTGAGTCAGACTCACATGGTATGTCAGAAGTGGGAACCTAAGCGAAACGTCCCACAAGGGATGCCAGAGGGAGTGTTAGGTCGAATGACTAGAGAAGTATGTGTCAGCGCGAACTGAATGAAAGAGGTGAGCAGTCTCACATGGTATGATAAAGGTGGGCATACAAGTTAGTCCCACACGGCATGAGAGCCGTCCCAGACCAGGGGAATAGAGGGGATGACGCCTCCTGGACCCTGGTCAAGAATAAGAGGAAACCGAAGACGTCAAGGGCCAAAATGAAGGCCCAGGCGAATGAGGGTAGCAGAAAGTCTAGGGTAGGCGCCAATCGCTCCAGGGCGATGCCCTAGTCATCAAAACGGACGAGGCTAAGTACTCGGACGTCTTGAAGGCGATGAGGAGTGACGTCAAGCTCGGTGAACTCGGCGCCGACGTACGTCGAATAAGACGTACCCGGACGGGCGAGATGATCCTCGAGCTAAAGCGGGGCGTCGCCGCCTACAAGAAGTTGGCGGAGGAAGTCCTAGGCGAGACGGTCAAGGTGAGGGCACTCACGACGGAGGTGAATCAAAGGGTTAAAGACCTGGACGAGATCACCGAAGTCGAAGAGCTCGTCACGGCACTGCGGCGACAGTGTGAAGTGGAGGCGTCCACCACAGCCGTTCGGCTACGGAAAGGTCCAGCAGGGACACAGGTAGCATTGGTTCGGCTACCTGCAGCTGACGCCTCAAGGTAGTCAAGTTAGGGAGCGTCAAGGTGGAATGGTCGGTATGCCCTGTGGGCATATATGAGCAACCCGAAGTTTGCTTCAAGTGCCTGGAACCGGGGCACAAGCAATGGGACTGCAAAGGCCCTGACAGAAGCAAGCTCTGTCGACGCTGCGGATTGGAGGGACATAAGGCACAATGCTGCACGAGCCCTCCCAACTGTTTGATCTGTTCCAGCAAAGCTGCGAACAGCAAGCACCCCATGGGGGGTTCGAAGTGCCCGGCGTTTAAGCGTGTTGCAAAATCACAGTGCAGGTAACGCAGCTAAACCTGAACCACTGTGATGCAGCCCAGCAACTGCTGTGTCAGACAGTTGCTGAATGGGGGACGGATATCGCCATCATAGCAGATCCTTACCGGGTACCCGCCAGGAACGGTAATTGGGTCACCGATGGGTCTCAAATGGCGGCGATATGGACAACGGGGAAATACCCAGTTCAAGAGTTGGTGTCTTCGACACACGAGGGCTTCGTCATTGCCAAAATCAACGGGGTCTTCTTCTGCAGCTGCTATGCGCCTCCTCGATGGTCGATCGAGCAGTTCGGTCGAATGCTAGATTGTTTGACGGCTAACTTGATGGGGCGTAGGCCGGTGGTGATAGCGGGGGACTTCAACGCTTGGGCCGTGGAATGGGGAAGCCGATCCACGAATCAACGGGGGCAGATCCTGCTGGAATCACTGGCCATGTTGGATGTGGACTTCGCTAATGTCGGTACCAAAAGTACCTACAGCTGGAACGGCGCCGAGTCGATTTTCGACGTTACGTTCTGGCCAAACGAGTAGTTCGAACTGGAGGGTAGATGATGGCTACACTCACAGCGACCACCTGGCGGTTCGCTACAGTATCGACTATACGACCAGCATTCAGCGGACGGAAGAAGGGGCGAGGCCTAGTCCTCGTATGTGGAAGACATCATACTTCGACGACGAGGTGTTTAAGGAAGCGCTCCGCCGCGAGCACAATACTCTCGGTCTGAGTGGCGAGCAGCTGGTAACAGTACTCTCGCGTGCATGCGATGCCACCATGCCTAGGAAAGTCCACCCTAGGAATGGGAGACCACCGGCTTACTGGTGGACTCAAGCAATTGCGAACCTGCGCCGCGCCTGCCTACGGGCAAGGAGGCGGATGCAGCGAGCACGCACAGAAGAGGAGCGTGTTGAACGACGGGTGGCGTTCGTGGCTGCTAGAGCCGCTCTGAAGACTGAGATTAGATCAAGCAAAAGCCTGCTTCGAGGGCCTGTGTCAAAGTGCCAACGCGAATCCATGGGGTGACGCCTATAGGGTCGTAATGGCCAAGACACGTGGGGCGATGGCCCCTACAGAGCGGTCTCCAGAGATGCTGGAGAGGATCATCGCGGGGCTCTTCCCACGTCACGACCCAAGCCCCTGGCCTCCCTTCGTGGAGCTGCCAGGAGCCAGGGTGGCCGACGAGGGAAGAGTAACTGTGGCGGAACTTGCGGGGATTGCACAGTCCCTTAGTGTAGGTAAGGCGCCAGGACCGGATGGTATTCCGAACCTGGCCATTAAAGCGGCCATTGCCGAGGCTCCCGAGATGTTCAGATCTGTCATGCAGAGATGCCTGGACGAGGAAGTCTTCCCTGAAGCATGGAAAAGGCAGAGCTTGGTCCTATTGTCAAAAGCGGGAAAACCACCGGGAGATCCTTCGGCGTATAGACCAATATGCCTGCTTGATATGGCGGGAAGGTGCTCGAGAAGATCATCCTCAACAGGTTGTTGATACGCACGGAGGGTGCGGTTGGTCTATCGAGTAACCAGTTTGGCTTCCGGAAGGGTAAGTCGACCGTAGACGCTATCTTGTCGGTTACCAAATCCGCGGAGATAGCTATCCAGCGTAAGAGGAGGAGAGTTCGCTATTGTGCAGTAGTGACTCTCGACATGAGAAATGCATTCAATAGTGCCAGTTGGGCAGCTGTTGCAGTCTTCCTGCGTCTTGGAATTCCCTGTACAAGTTTCTCGGAAGCTACTTCCAGAATCGAGTACTGGTATACGACACGGAGGCGGGTCGGAAGTGCGTTGACATAACCTCAGGGGTTCCGCAAGGTTCCATACTGGGTCCGGTGTTATGGAACGTCATGTACGACGGTGTCTTGAGGTTGAAGTTCCCGGTGGGCGTGGCAATCGTCGGCTTCGCTGACGATATTATGCTGGAGGTCTACGGCGAATCGATCGAAGAGGTGGAGTTGACTGCAGCCCACTCGATCGCAATTGTGGAGGAGTTGATGAGTTCCAGGAAGTTAGAACTGGCTCGCCACAATACTGAGGTGGTTGTTGTTAACAACCGAAAGTCGGAGTAACAAGCGGTGATAAGGGCAGGCAGGTCACCTCTGAACGCTCCATCAAACTCTTGGGGGTAATGATCGACGATAAGCTCACCTTTGGTAGCCACGTCAATTACGCGGTTTATGCCAGCAAGCGCAAGCTTTTGGCTAGCGTTGCTCTGTCCATACTGAGGTATGCAGGGCCAGCTTGGGGCACGGCCCTGCGTATTAACTGCTACAGAACAAAGTTAGAAAGTACGTATGAGCTTATGTGCCTAAGAGTTTCGAGCGCGTACCGTACCGTGTCGCACGATGCCCTTTGCGTCATCACCGGTATGATGCCTATTGACATCGTTATCGGTGAAGACATAGAGTGCTTCGAAATGCGCGGCACGAGAGGCATCCGTAGGACTGTCAGGTTGGCCTCAATGGTCAAATGGCAGCGTGCGTGGGACAGTTCCACTAAGGGTAGATGGACACATAGGCTGATACCGGAGATAGGTACGTGGGTCAAGAGGCGCCATGGGGAAATCACTTTCCACCTGACCCAGGTCCTTACAGGCCATGGTTGCTTCAGACAGTACCTACACCGGTTCGGACACTCGGCCTCGCCCGAGTGTCCGGTGTGCGTAGGTTTAGAGGAAACGGCGGAACACGTGTTGTTCGTGTGCCCGCGTTTTCGCACAATGCGTGACCACATGCTTGCCACATGTGGTCTGGACACTACCCCGGACAACCTAGTTCGGAGGATGTGTAAAGATGAAGTTGGCTGGAACGTCGTTTTATCGGCTATCGTCCAAATCGTCTCGGAGCTACACAGAAGGTGGCGCGTGGACTCGAGGAATGGCTAGTTCAGGCGCAAATAAGAAGTGGTCCAAGGGTTCGGAGTCGGCTTCATGGGTCATACCGGTGCCCTGTGGTCGAACTCGATCCTTTTATCGAACAAGTGGCCGCGTGAAGAACAACATGGTATCGTCGCTTTCGCGGCGTCGGTCAACCGGGCGGATTCCGAGCCCGAGGACGGAAAGGGGTCCTCGTCAAGGCTGGGGCAGGCGTAGGCACCGCGTCGGCAAGTCCCTCTGTGTGCTGGCGAATAGGCCCTATCGCAGAGAGGTCAATTCGGGGTGCACGCGGCATCATCATTCTTGATACCAGTCGTGCAGAGGGAAGCAGGCGCGAAGTCGACCCTTCCCACCTTCCGAGGACATAGGGCGTGGTAAGGCCACCTGGAAAGCCGGCAATGCGCTGGCACGATACCATGGTGTTCTTCTAAAAAAGCGAGTCACGATGTTCGATGCTGCAAGGACACGCAGCTAACCTCGAGGGTGCGTTATGCACTGGCCCCCCTTTGAAGCATTACTTTACGGTTGTCCCGAAGGGACGATGGGCTTGGCGGCAATGGAAACGGTTCAGCGGGTCGGGGATGCAGTCCTGCCTCCCTCGTTTGCTGTTGGAGGTGGCCCATAACCTTGCACTTCCTGGACAACCCAGGATGTCTGTTGAGCAGATTTCCCCTCCATTGCTTAGGAAAAAAAAAACACATACATACATCACCTCGATTCATCGAACTGAGTCGATTGGTATATAACACTATGGGTCTCCGGGCCTTATATCAAAAGTTGTTTTTTGAAGTAGTCCTATACTGCCGTCATACGCATATTTGTCCCATGTTTACTGAGATTTTCTATGTACATGGGACAATTATGCGTTGAATGGGAGTATAGCCTTTCGGTACAACTTTGTTGTACGAGAAAGGCAAAAATCGCCCAGTATTGAGATTTTCTACGTCGGCCCTATTTACCTCTCGGGATGTTTGAGAAAGTGTGTATACTAACTTACCTTGTGTGATGATATCTGCAATGGCTCTCCCGACTCCTGCAGCAGCCGACATGCCAACAGTCTTCATTCCAGCGGCCACCAAATAGTTTTGTATCTAAAAAGACAAAACTAAGTTCATTTTCCCAGAAGTTAAAGCACGATGTAAAACAAACCTCCGGTGCCTCGCCGATAATCCATTTGCAATCAGGCGAAAACGCTTCTGGACAATTTGACAGTCTTTCCAATGTGGCCTCCTTCAGAGATGGGATCCTGCGCAGCAGCTCCTCCAACAACGGATGAAAATGATCCCAATCTGCTGGCAAATATCGTTCCGCGATTGAAGCAGGAATATCACCATCCTCATATGCAGGTTTGGCTTTCGTCTCGAATCCCCCGGCCAACAAGCAGCCATTATTCTCTCGAAAATAGATGTGACCATCCAGATCACGGACCACCGGTATACTCGAGTCTAGATCACAGATGTGTTTCGTATGTAGATAGTAATGTTCTGCTGCATGCAGTGGCACTTTCACATACGGCTCGGAAAATTGACCAACCTGACGTGCCCAGAATCCAGCACAATTGACAAAATAGACGCACTCTACAGAGCCGTTTGCAGTATCCACGGATTTTACTCTGCCGTTATGTTGATTGATTTTTATAACTGGACAGTTCTCGACCACTGTGACGCCTTTATCCAACGATTCCTTTACTAAACTTTGACAGAAAGCGTTTGGGTTTCCAACGCCATCGTTCGGAATCCACAAGCCACCAATTAGATCATCGGTTTCAATAATGGGACAAAGCTCTTTACAACGTTCCGGGGTTACAATCTCGCATTCTACGTTCCACGAACTAAAATTAATAAATTTGAATATGTATAAGTATACTGTAGATAGAATCAAAAATAGTAAAGAACTGCTAGCATAATTCAATGTAATAAAGAGTTCCTCCGAATTTCAATCACGAAGGAAAGATTAAATTGATGGAGAAATAGAACAATGCGTAGCACTCGATCGTAAACACAACATGATTCTAAAAATAAAACAAGAGACTTACACGCTCTGAGATTTCATCCTCCTAAACATCGTCATGCGGTCTCGTGTCCTGGCAAGGTTAAGCGAACCTGTTTTCTTCCAACCCGTCGGAAGACCCTTCCTATCAAATTCTTTGATGAGTTCCAGCGAAGTTTGTGCCAACAAAACTTGCGAATAGGTCGGTTTCAGTTCTCCCAGCAGACCACTAAAGTGCCACGGATTTCCTTCGCCAATCCGACCCTTCTCTATGAGAACCGTATGTTGGCCCCATCCACGCTGCGCCAGCTGGTAGGCGACGGCAGCTCCCATAATTCCACCGCCGCAAATGACCACTCGAGCATCTTTCGGAGGTTTGCTACTGATTGAAGCTGAACTTAGGCCGTAGTGATGCAAATCATCGTTCTTTCTTTCTGTTAGACGGGAAAACTGTTGAGCACCTGTAGAAATCGATCGCACATTTCCGCTTGGAAATGCTGCTGATCCTAATCTTCCACTTGCACTGTTATATGTAATAATTGATTGTTTGCTAAAAAGGCAGCAATTTTTACACAATCGTGATTTTTTAAGCGCTAGAAACATTTTTATCTCGCTTCAAAACAAACATTGAACTTCACGCTCGGGGTAACAAACACGAATGATAACAGCTGGTTCCGAAGCAGACGACGATAAAAACAAACTGTCAAAAGTGGTAGCAAAGCAAAACACGAAAAAATAGGAGTAAGTGGCCAGTCATGGTCCACATCCGAACCTTATCAATATTGACCAGTGCATGATGACGTAGGTTGACAGTTCACAGAGCTTGTTTACAGGAACTTAGTCTCTGGAGCCGCTTCCAGAAAAACTGTTTTGCGATTAATTAAGAATATTGTTGTCTGCTGTGGTGGATTTATGGTAGGAATCAAAACATATCACTAGAATATTCGGATCAAAATGATTTCGAACGAAAATTACGGATTTTTATTTTCAGCTAATCGATTTTAATTCTAACACCCTGTAAACAAGCTCTGTGAACTGTCAAATAATTGAGGTTAAGTCAAGATCTTGCATTGGTCTATTATTGTTGTCGTATACACGGACAGATAAATCAACCCAAACTTTGAGTTCAATATACGCACTATTGAGAATATCGCAGAAAAAATTTACCCAAATTTGGGTAGTTTTCCCTTTCTTTCCCATGATTGCTATTAAAACTAGAGCAAGATGCAAACACCTCACCGAAGTTGCTCAGCCCAATAGGGCACTGCACGGAAATATCTCTTTCTCTTTTGTTCTTCATAAATTTTGACATTTCTAGATTGAATTTTGAATAGGTCGGATGTGCAATTTTGAACAATCAGAGAAAATGGAGAACGAAGTTTTCAAAGATAAAATTAAATGTTATTTTATCAATATGTACCAATTTTGTACAATTTCGACACCTAAAATTTTAATTTTAATCATTTCTATAAATCATTGTGAAAGAATCGTGATTATTTCACTAGAAACACATTTTCTCCACAAAAAAAATATTCGCGTCGTTTTGAAAGTGTGTGCTATTCATTCGACCTAAACGATGCGACCTTTTGCAAAGCACCATGTTACTTTCGACTGGAATGTTCCGTCGGTTTTTCATTTGTCATGTACATTCGTCAAAGCACTTCGGACCTGTTGACAGATGTCATTGCTTTTACGACAGGACATACGACCTATCGAATCCATCGAATCATACGAAATTCTTTAAAGAAATGTAAATACCCAGAAACTTAGCACGTGCGAGTGCACCCCAGACACCCAACAGCAACGAAATCATAGCAATCGAGCTGCATGCGAGAAATTCGGAAACTGCATATGGTGGTGGGAAACTGCTGAGGTAAGTTTCAGTCATTCTCAGTCGAAAACATAGGAAGTTTGATTTTCTTCGTGATCCGCATGTGCAACTCAATTCTGGGTTGGTTTTCTAAACCAAGCATGTTTAGTGTACGAGTTATGAAAATGAAAATAAAAACCTATTAGCTAAAAATTGTGAACTTAAACTGAACAATTTCCGTATGTACTAACATAAATTTTAATCACCGTTTACAGAATTTACAACATGCGACAGTATCCACCCCGTTGTCACCGGCACCGGGTATTAGACCTACTGTTCAACGGAGGGCCTAGCAGATTGTCTCGTCAACTAATTCCAAACCGACTATAGTACGACGCATGATTTGATATTGGCATATTTCATATTCGTATATGGTATTTCATAATTAATAAAATAAATTCATAATTCAATAAGCCGATACAAGTTTACAGAAAAACTTCAGTCCTTCCGTGGTTTTGTGGTCAGAAACCTCTCCTATTTCATTCATCTAGCAGAAGGACCAATTCCTAGCATAATTTGCCCAAAGATGCTTACGAGTACTTCGATATTTTATCTAGAAGGAATATTCCATAAAGTACGAATTCAAACTCATCCGCTTAGTAGTTGCGCATAGTATCATACTGAATCTGAATACATTAACGAATTCGATAAATATATTCAAAAATGTGATATTTGCTTGGATATTTGATACCAACGCTGCCGGGCTTGATGGAATACCAATCTCTTTCATTAAACTCCTATGCTCTTCCGTCTTACCTGCTCTCTGTCATCTTTTCAACTCGATCATTGAAACGAATACCTTCCCATCAAATTGGAGGAAAAAGTCATTTATAACACCAATTCCGAAACTTCCCAATCCCACACAACCCAAAAACTTCAGACCGATAAGCGTGTTACCGGCATTTTCGAAGATACTTCCTTTTTCTTTAAAAATAAACAAATGTTTTCTCACCTGTAATGCTCTTATAGGTTATAAAATAATTTTTAATACATAGTGTTGAGATGTTACCTCATGCTCAGAAAATGAGACAGATTTAGACAAATAGTAGCAGCAGAAGGAACGTCGACAGACCTTTGGGGACAAAACTATGTCATGGTGCCAAATACGGGATTGTGACGACAAATGCCCGGATCGTACATTCCATAGGCGACTTTCATATGACATACCTGGTAAAATTGCACCGTTGAGGCCAACATACTTTTGCCAAATCACGTATTATTGCATATGATGGGAAATCATCGAAACTCAATTGATTTAGTCTTGATTCATCCCTCGGTCAAGTTCTCAGTAATTCTTAACCGAGCATCTACTCTACGTTTGATGTTAAGCTGAAGCCTTTCGACCGAAATCCATGAACATGGTCGACTTACCGCTCAAAACAATGTTATTATACAAGGCCGCCGCATATCGATCGGGCAGTTCTGATGAATCGTGTCGACAATCTCCGACAGTGATGTCGTGTAGTCTGGTCCAAGGAATCGTTCGTACCCGACCTCGACCCCGAATGGCTGCTTTGCGATGTTCAGACAGATGAATCCAAACCATTCCTTGATCAGCTTGGCCGTCTCGATGCTCTGTTCCAGGTATTTATATTCCAACCTCATGCTCATAAAGGAAGCTCTGAACAGAAGAAGTGATGTTCCCACCAGCGTTTGAAATGTGCTAGGTGGACTATCCCATGACGTAGCCCTCGGCCACAGGAATCACGTGCGTCACACTGTCGCAACAATTCCCATCAGCATTCTTTCCTCTGCCGGACGAGACAACCAACTAGCTGCCAGCGTCAGAACCACCTGCACTGCGATATACAGACCCCGGTACGCGGTGAAGGTCTCGCACATAATCTCCGCCGTGTATTCACTGTTCTCCGGTATGTTTAGAGGAAACTCTGTCAACAAAAACTGATGTCTTCTATATAGTTCGTCACTGCTTCAGGAAGCGTTCCGTCGTCACAATCTTCAACCAATCCGTAGCGTACTGGATACTTAACCGAATACCATGATTATAATAATACTTTTAATTTGAAGAAACATCAAAATAATTTAAAAAACAAAATTCCCAGCCTGTCAACGAAGGGTCGTATGTGATGTTTATTTGCATTTGACATTTTCGGTACATGCGACCTTTTTTGACAAAAGGTCGTATACACGGAATTTTTAATTTCGGCATTTTTTGTCGAAAAGGCTTTTTTTGACAATAGGTCGAATGATCGATTTTCGTTCTATACTCCATTGCACAGTGACGTCACGCACGACTTTTGACAGGTACTGGTCCTGTTGTTTACAGACGATTACATTTTAATTTTGATATAATTCTATCATTCTTTGGATTATCTGATCGATTATTACCTAAACTTATCGATAATTACCAAAATTTGAATGCGGAATTTACGAAATGTATTCAACATCGTGAAATATGCAGATTTAATTTGGATCAAAATTATTCTAAGTCCGAAACGTAAACAACAGGACCAGTACCTGTCAAAATAGTGAGGTTAGGTTTGCCGCGCGCAATGACCTATAGGAGGATTCATCAGTTACGTCGAAATGTTTCGAAATAATATTTTATTAAAATATTAAAATATCGGCACAATTTTTTTTTCACGGAAGGAACTGTATATTCTCTATCTTTTAACGTAATAAGCTCGAAATATCCAAATTTGTTACATACGACCTATTCAAAATTCAGTCTAGATTTACTGGCCTTGATGTTTTCTAATTTCTTTGCAGCAAGAAAGAGACAAAGCAGTCCGTGCAGTGCCCTATAACCCAAATTTGAGTAAATTAAGGCTGTGAACCATTCCACCGATTCGTTTAACTTTTAGTTAAAATTTGACAGTTCGATGATTATTTTCCCATCGTAGTTAAAATTTTACCCCGCAGCCGACCCATTTGAGTTTTGACAGATTGATAGTTATTTGGAACAAAATGAATTTGGCGTCAATTTTCTTGCGAACAAAGTTTAACTATCGAACTGTCAAATCTAACCATGCTCCCAAGCAGGATTATTTTTAACCACGGAGAAATAACCATCGAACTGTCAAATTTTAACTTAAAGTTAAACGAATCGGTGGAATGGTTCACAGCCTAAATATTCTCTATTTTGGGTTGATCAAGGTCCGCTTTGGATAAATTAAACTCAGCTTTGGGTAAATTGTTTACATGGGATTAAAGGCAAACTACCTAGTGCCAGAAAAGTCATTTTACTCAAATTTGGGTTATTGGCCCAAACCACGGTTTTGAGTGCAAACAACCCACTTTTGGGTAGTTTCGGTTTTCAGTGTAGCATTCGGAACACTAATAGGGAAGATCCATTAATTACGTAACGCAAAAATTGGGCCTTTTCAACCCCCTCTCCACCCTGTGTCACACTTTTTGTATGAAACATCTGAAAATTTTGTATGGACCGTCACACATCGCTCAGCCCCCCTCCCCCTCTAAGCGTTACGTAATTTGTGGACGCTCCCATACATACGCACTTCATTATGCCATATTATTATGAATGATCTCATACCAAAAAGCTATAATGATAAATAATAAAATATAAAATTTTGGGTTTGGGAATAATGTATGTGAATAATGCAATGTATATATTTTTTTTCTTATACATATCATTTAGGGCCTGCTTTAGCAAAAAAGTATTAGAAATCCTATGTATATAACATTATTTTTTTAGTGATAGTTAAATTATTATTGAAATCTCGCTGAAATGAGCAACGCAGGTGCACCTGCGCAAGAATTCATTATTTTACCCTACACGCTTAGTTCAATTCACCCATAAATACGTAACCTGTTCACTCAAATATGGGTAAATGAAACATTACTGATATTATTAGTTAAATTTACTAATAAAATCTGTAAATTTCACTCATATTATTGGTAAGTCTGCCTTTACTCATATTTGGGTGACCTAGCTTACCCATTTTTGGATGAAAAATAAATCTTGTCAACTTCACAACAAACATGGCGATTCGAAAAATTTCATCGTCGCCGTTAAATTATTTATAAATTGTGCATTCGCAAGGCGTAGCATGGTTGCAAACAATGTAAGTGTTAGAGATATATTTATTTAACAGCTCACAAAGATTTAATGTTTATTTTTGTTTTTGCAGAATTTCGATTTCGCATTTGCTTGGCGAATCGGTGGCAGTCACCACTCACCAGTTCGATTAGTTACGATGCAGGCAATGAATGTGCGCTTTCTGGGGCAGCGTAATCGTCTTCATGATCAAGCGTAGCTGAAACTTTATAAATTATTCCTTACAAATACGCTTGTGGAAATTAAAGAACAACAATTCCATGTCGGAAATTGCCGCTCAGCTACATAGCCCGAAAGATGATCAAGAATGTTATGCTCGTCGGTACGTTGGTGGAATTTCGTCTAGAACGTTCGGGACTGAAAACGATTCCTCAACTACAAAGGGGCTCGGGAGGCGGCATTAGCGCTTTATAATGTAAGTTCCGAGAAGTCCAGAACTTGTGGAAAATTTATAACAATTGACTCTCTTATCTAATCGCAGGTTTATATAACAAACTGCCATATGATCTCAGCGATATCCGCACCAATGTGCTGGATTTTGTTGGATTTATCCGAGTCCAGATTACCGAGTGTCTCCAATCAGCTAGACCAGGAGAAGGACGGCTGCAGTTTGCGAGGCCAAATCAAACAAACAATCAATATTATTTGGCACCAGAAACTCCAATTCACTCGTGATATTCTGGTTTGTGATCTTCCGGGAATTGGTTCCAACATAGTGATCTGCGGAGTATTCCAGGTGCTTCCGGAGAGGATCCACAGAAGCCTATATAATTCTAGCTCGGTGAACTTTTACGCTGATTCGCATTGATCTGAAGAATGATGCATTCCTCTGAAGAAGTAATGATCATAAATAACAGAAGTCAAATTGTATTAAGCTTTTATATTATAATAAATGATTGTCTACTGTTTTTCAGAATATATTCATATATGGTTTCATAAATAATAATTTCAGAATTTTCGGAAATACTGCTGCAATGCTCACTAAAAAAGCTTGAATATTTACCTAAATATAGGTAAAATTCACCTAGGAATTTTTGTTCTATAAATCACCCAAATATAGGTAAATTATGGTATACTCATAAATCGGTAAACGGCAATTCACCCATAAATACGTATGTGCACTTTTTGGTGATTATGAGTACTCTTCACCCATATTTGGGTGAACTGAACTAAGCGTGTATATACGAATAGGAAGAAAACAAAAATGACAACGCATGCCCAGTGGTTGACATTCCTTCGTTTGGAAAGTTTTTCTGTGCACAACTACACGTCAATTCCAAACTATCCAAAATCAAGTCTCAAGACTTATACTGAGGGCACACCTGCACTGAAAATAATCTGGTAGTAAAATTAACAACTCAAACCTGGGTGCTGCGGATAGAGCCGCTTTTTTGCGCTCAAGCGAGTAGAGGGATATTTTGAAATCACTCCCATAAACAAAATTATTTTGCAGTTACTTGGCTGTCAAACATTTCCCGCTTTTCGAATTTCTCTTTCCACGCTGCATGAGGACGCACAAATGCGCAAGACTCTACATGACTTTTTGATTGTTAACATACATTCCTGCTCCCACGCAGAAAAAACTACGTTAAAAACAAACATATTCTAGGTAAATCCAAACATAAATTCAGTTTGTTCTGGCATCAAAAATAAATATGTTTGGATCAAACATATTGTTGCATTTGAAGCGAACCATAACTTTTGTTGAATCAAATGTGCGTTTCAACCAGCTAAATGTTTGAAGCAAACATGGATAATATTGTTTTGGTTCGACCTCTCATAATATTTTCTTATCAATTCTACCAATTTTCATATTCTGGTAGCATTTGACTACCAGATTCCACAATTCCAAACGTTCATATTTCATTTACTTACCTTTCTGTACCTGAAAAAAATCCTTATCATCAATTTGGAAGCAAGAAAACATATGATTACACTCCTGCTCCTGCTCCTCTATTGACTTCCGATCGGATCCGATCCGAACTCGATTTTTGTTTACTTTTGCAAGAGCGAGTGAGGGGCTGCCCACTAGTGTATGTATAAAACAAACAGAGATTTAATTTGGTTTTAAAAATAAATATGTTTGATTCAAACATATTACCATTTTGGGAATAAACATGTATATTTTTGAAGCAAATGGATGGAATTTGTATCCGTGCCTGATTCCATTCCTGCTCCAGCAGCTGATTGCTGCTGAATGCAGGGATGCCAGATATAATTTTTATAAGTCTGTATCAATCTCAGCAAAATGTCTGTACTTGTCTGTATAGAGTTTAGAAGGCACAGGAATTAGAAAATTATTCAAAAACCATGCACTTTTGACAACGTAGAACCCAAGTAACATTTTAAGTTGTATAACACTCTTGAAGACCATTATTCACACTACAAGAGTGTGATAAAACCAGTATAAAACCAAAATGTTACTAGGGAATATCGAGGTTTCGATAATTCAAAAGTCATTGTAAGACTTAGTCGAGTCAAGTACGAGATACTGATGACTAGTAAGGTCACTGTTAAAGTCGAAATACGTATTCTTGAAGTTACTGTAAACTTTCAATAAAGTGGTGGAATAAAATGGGAGAAATACTGTATATCTCGTCTTATGAGAAGTGAAGGTAGTCCACATATATTTATAATATTTACACAATTTGCTTAACGAAAATCCGTTCGGAAGTCCGAAAAAGTTTAATTTGGAGGAGAAGCACATTAGGAATAATTCCGTTTGGAAACCCAAAAGTGGAACGCACGTCTCTTGGGTTCACAAACAGAACATTTTGTCTTTCGAACTTTTTTGGGCTACCGAACGGAGCTATTTTTGGGCTATCGAACCAATACCTTTTGCGCTTTTGAACAAAATCCTTTTGGCTTCCGGATAAAATCTTTTTAGGCTTCAGAATCCAAAAAGGATATAAATTTGGTATCCCTTGAGCAGAAGCAGAAAAAAATCCAAAGCCCAGATGGCTCCACTTGGAATTTCAAAAGTATTTTTTCGAAAGTATAATAGGACTTCGTTTGAAAGTGAAGTCTATTTTATCGTTTAGCCCATAAGGTTCCATTCGGAAATCCAGAGGCATTCTGTGTTGAAAGCCAAACATAATTTCGTTCAGAAATATAATAGAATTACTTTTGCATTTTCTGAACAAAATTATTTTAGGGCTTCGGTAGGAAATTCCATAAGTATTCTAATCAGATTTCTTTGTACAGAAGTAGAAAAAGATTCCTTTTAGAAGCCCAGAACGCTCTAATCGAAAGTCCAAAAGTATTCTTTTCAAAAGTCCAAAAAGATTCCGTTTGGAAGATCAAAAGTATCTTCAGAATTTTAGAATGGTTTTGTGCAGAATCCTATCATAATTCCATTTGGAAGTCCAGAAGGATTTCCTTTGGAAGCCCACTCAGGTAACCGTAAGCATTTAAATAAGCCGTACGTGCGACTATAGTGCTACAACAGAGCTTACATGCTAGCTTATACTAGTTCTATAATAGCCGAATATAGCCGAAAAGCTGAACTATGTGTAGTTCTATTGGTTACCCGGGTAGAGTGATGCCTTTCGAAAGCCCAAAAGAATTCCGTTCAGAAGCTCGAAGGAATTCCGTAAACCCAGAAGATTTACGTTCGGGAATTCACATAATTCTGTGCGGAAATCCATACGAACGGATATTTTTTGGGCACCCTAATGGAATTCTTTTGGGCTTTCGAACGGAATCACTTTGGGCTTCTGAATAGATTTATTTTGTGCTTCTAGATGGAATATTTTCAGGCTTCCGAAAGGAATCAAAGATTTTATCCGTTTCGAACTGTAAAAGGATTCTGTTTGGAACCAAAAATAAATCCCGTTTAGAACCATAAAAGGCCCCGCTCGGAATTTCAAATTATACCGTTCGGAAACCATATAGGATACCGTACGAAGTCCCATTACGATTTTGTTCGAAACCCCAAAATGGATCAATTGGAAAGCCCATTGATATTCTTTTTGTAAGCCCAAAGTTTTTGAAAACAACAAAAGTCTGTAACGTCAATCAAAAGTCTGTATAATGTCTGTAATATGTATGATGTCTGTATGCAAGACCAAATGTCTGTATAAATACAGACATGTCTGTATGTCTGACATCCCTGACTGAATGTCGTGAAATTTAGTAACGAGTAAAGCACTCAGTTGCATTTTCCACTCGAAAATAATAAGAGAACATTTCTCCTCGCGCCGCATCAGCCTAGCCGGAGCGCATCATTCGGCCAGGCGAAACAAAGTCGACCGCAGCGTCAACTCTCAGTCCGGAGCGCATCAACCGTCATTTCAGCAGACCAATTCAATTTGATCACATCAGAGACATGCATCAATCGAATCAATAGACCAGTGCATGATGACGTAGGTTGACAGTTCACAGAGCTTTTTCTCCGGGACTTAAGCCCTCAGTACACTGTTTGTCATGATGACAAATATTTGTCAAGTCTGCCTGAGATCCATGTCGATTTCTAGTCAGTCTGATAGATGTCCGGATAAACTTGACAAATATTTGTCAATATGACAAACAGTGGACTGCGGGCTTTAGCCTCCGGCGCAGCTTCCGATAAAATTGTTTCGTCATTTTATTCGCATGTACACACTTAATCGCTAGAATTATTCTCGGTAAAATAAAATGACGAACGCGGTCAGTAAACCATATTTTTACTGAAATTTCGTTAGAAAATAAGACTTTCAAATTGATTACTGAATTTCGTCAAACAAGTTTGCCACAGTCATCGGTAATGTAAAGTTGAACCGAATCTCGGTAAATCCTATGTGTCAAGAACTGAAAAGTAGATGCGTGTGTGGTGGCAAAAGAAGAGGACACTAGATTTTTATAATAATAAAATTGAATATATCCTTGAATATATCTTTTATGTGTAAGTATTTCAATTTAATTCTATTACATTTGAATCGGAATATATTTCAACTCATACAAAATATGTGGCTTTTGTTTTCGTTTCAGTGGATTTAATATAAGATTTATTCAGTTCCTATGAATACTGAAGGAACAAATCGGCTGCCATTTTGATTGTCGAATGGTCGAGGAATTCGTTTCTATTCGCGCAGACCATTGAACGACAAGTTTGTGCTTTATCTACCGGGAGCGGATTATTTGTTGTGCACATCTGTACCGCAGAATACTTTTAAAAACTTCGATCAATTCACGCATAGCTGTTTGTGACTTGGTTTATGACGACATCGTTATAAATATTGGTGCAAAAACTAATTCAAGAAAATCGATTCTATATAAACTTTTCATTATTTACGCGCCACGCAGTTGTACCATGTTGTACTCATGTACCTTGTATTCTTCCTCTTCCCATCATGCTGCGGAAAAAAAGAATATGACGAAAAAAGGATTTTCAAGAATATATTTTTTTCTGAGTTTAATAATGACTTCAAAAGCAAAAGCAACTAAAGCTATATATGATTGATAGCTTTACAATAAAATAAAACTGATTAAAATGCCTATTTGTATATTCATTATAATTATTTTTTGCATTCTGCCTAATTATGAATAACGAAAAAGCATAACATTACTGAATCTCGGTAAAACACTATACCGAGTCAATCGGCACCATACTACCGAACATCTCAGTAAAATTTGACAGTTGCACGATTACGTTCGTTTTACGACCAGTCGGCAATTTAATTGTTTACCGAGATTTTTACCGAGCTCTCAGCTGTTGGATTCTCGGTAATTTATTTTGCCGGCCTCGGCGAAATAAATTAAGTGTGTAGATGTCCTTTACGATTGATTTCATGCTGAATGCAAAGAATAACACTAAAATATTCGGATCACAGCAATTTTAAACTTAAAATATGAATTAAGATTTTCCCCTCATCGATTTTTCTTCTAACACCTTGTAAACAAGCTCTGTGAACTGTCAAAATAAGTGAGGTTAAGTTAGAGTTTGCATTGGTCTATCCATCCATCCCGATAAACCATCATCAGCCGTGCCATCACATTCAATTATTGAATCGAAAGTAGGAACAAATAGAGACCAAACAAAAGCAGCAGCAGTAGACCGTAATAGCAAAACGTTCGTTTTGGGGCGGCGGTATGTTCGCGCCGTCGTCATCGTCGCTATGCAGTGCTGCTGAGTGTGAAGAGGAGCGTTCCAAACAGAGCAGCGTGCATTGGTTTATTTGTTTTCTGTTCTGTGTATTTTTTCATTTCAGCGTGCCAGCTCGGAGGTTACTTTCGAGACAGTTTACAGAACATGATTTCAGAGTCGGCTTTTATAGGCGCCTCTTAGTATGGATACAATACAGATTATAATTTGGGGACGTGCGCAAAAACATTCAAATTTAAATCTAATTAGACTATCTCCTCGCCAAACGATCGCATTGCGATCAGTGTTGGCGCGCAGAATGAAACGAGACACAGAACAGAAAACAAATAAAGCAATGCACGCTGCTCTGTTTAGAGCGTTCCTCTACACATCAGTCTGGCAAGCTTCCCAGGAAAGCTGTTCTCGTCCATAATTTTCCATAACTCTACGCGGTCTATAGTGTCGTATGCCGCCTTGAAATCAAGAAACAAATGGTGCGTTGGGACCTGGTATTCACGGCATGATCTGGCCATTGTCGAGCGGCCGTCAATGAAACCGGCTTGATAACTTCCCACGAACTCATTCACTAATGGTGACAGACGACGGAAGATGATCTGGGATATAATTTTGTAGGCGGCATTAAGGATGGCGATCGCTCGAAAGTTCTCACACTCCAGCTTGTCGCCTTTCTTGTAGATGGAGTATATAACCCCTTCCTTCCACTCCTCCGGTAGCTGTCCAGTTTCCCAGATTCTGACTATCAGGTTGTGCAGGCGAATAGCCAGCTTTTCCGGGCCCATCTTGATGAACTCAGCTCCGATACCATCCTTCCCAAGTAACACCAAGCATTACAATATTGCACATATATCAATCATAAATCGACATGCTAAATGCTAATTGCATTAGATCAGTTTTAACGATGTGAAGTTGCATTTATTTATCAACTGTCAGACAACGATACTCTAAATCAGCATTGCGAATGCAGCGATGCATTACTGATGCTTTATTTCAACATGTCAAAGTAATGAACCATTAATTCGGTCTTATAATTGCCCTTTTCCACTTTAAGTCAACTTTAAGGGCTGTGTTTTTTACAAGCATATATAGCTTCATGGTTACTTGGGTTACTAGCTGATTTATTGGTCTTTAGCTGTTGGATGGCATCCTTAACTTCCTTAAAGGTGGGGCTGGTTGGCTTCCATTGTCCGCTGAACTGACGTAGTCATCTCCTCCGCTGCCTTGACCTTCACTGCCAGTACTCTCAACGCCATTTAAATGTACCTCGTAGTGCTGCTTCCACCTTTCGAATACCACACATTCGTTCGTCAAGATGCTCCCATCCTTATCCCGGCACATTTCGGTTCGCGGCACGATGCCTTTGCGGGATGCGTTGAGCTTCTGATAGAACTTGCATGTTGCTGTTTCATCTCCTCGCACTCCGCTTCTTCCAGGCGGCGTTTCTTCTCCTGAAAAAGGCGGGTCTGCTGTCTCCGCTTCCGTCTATAACGTATGCGTATGTTTCCGATGAAGTTGAGAGATTTGCAGTTCCACGAACCGAGTTTCCAATCGTTAGTCCCTTTTCGTCGCTTCGCCGATGGTTCCGGTCCGTACTTTCTTGTTGATTATTCGTTGCGTAAGTTTTTTTAAGGCTGGATTGCAGGGCCTGACGCTAAACCCCCTAAATTTCCTGAGGACCATTCCTCCTTATTCCCGGTGGACCATGTTACCGACTGATCGGAACAATTTGGAAACATGGTAGTCAACTCATGAAATAGCAGGATGTTAGACATGATTGCTGTTAGTTCAGCACGGCAAGAAGTTAGTAATAGCAAATGGACGTCAAAATACGTATTAGTTAGGCACTATTGTTACATTTATAGAAGAATTGATAGTTTCTTGCATAAACAAATAGTTACCCCTTTTGTCGAAATAATCCCTACTACAACACTGTAAATCAGAATGGTAGCAGTCTTATTCCTCGTAAAGTATAGAGAAGTCTTGAACACTAAAGAGGTGGTACCCCTGATATTAGTTCCGGTGAACTCTGGGAGAGAAGAGGTGCGAGAGGAGAGAAGGAAGGAAAGGGGAGAAATGAAAGAACGACCAAGACGACGAGGACTGGGAGCAGAAAGTCGAGAGAACGCAACAAAAACGGTCAATCGGAACAGTTTCTTAAAAAAACGGTGTTCAGGAATCCCACTGTTTCTGCGTATTTGGGACCCCGAGGTGAAAATCATCCGGCGAGCCCATCGCTGGTGGCCAACGAGCCACGATATCGTTGAGCCACACGCCACGGTTGACGGTAGCCCTCGTTTTGGCGGTGAGGGTGATAGTCGGTGACCAAAGTTGCCCAACCAAACATCGGATCGTTAGCAGACGAACTCGTACGAGGTCAATCCAGCCCAACAACAGCGCACGAAGGATATCCGGGACCGTACCAGACCATACCCCCCTTTCGTAACACGCCACGTGAGCCACGGTTTGGAAATTGGATGGGCACCCCAGGTACGAAGAGCATCAAGGACCGTACCAGACCAAACGCAACCCGTCGTAACACGCCACGTGAGCGACGGTCTGGAATCCGAGTAGACACTCCTAGGAAGTCGAGACGTAACCGCTTGACCGAGAAGCATGACACCTGGCAAGTAAAGCAACCTCTCTCTCTCATTCCCGCATGGGCCCCAACGGTACCACCGGCCGGCCGCAACGAACCCCTCCCCCCTTTCTATCATTGTAAAAAAAACTAAATAAATAATGTTCAAGTCTAATTGAGTGTGTTTTGTGCAATATTCTTTCTATGGAAAACAGCCTTGGTTTCCCTATCAGTGGGTCTGCTTCTATCTTGATTTGTCCACTTTGAATTCGGTCAGTCAGATAAGTGAGCATCCCTGCAGCAAGTAGAACGCTGACCCTGAGAGGGTGTAGCCGTGGGGCTAGCCGTAATTACCCAGTCAACACAAAATCGTATATGATGCAACATAAGATGCTAAAGTGGAGGCGATATACGTACATATTGTATGGGCAAGTACTTATATGGCCTCCACTTTAGCATCTTATGTGACATCATATACGATCTTGTGTTGACTGGGTAACAACCATGGTGCACAGTTTCACTTAGATTCCCTCGATGGCACTCGGACGATGATCAGCCACCCCTAATATGGAGAACAGACGCTGTTGTGAGCCGCTTCTAACATGGAGAACAGACGCTCAGTAAGCAGTTGACCTCCATTAACGTCAAATCAGAGACTAACCCACAGGCAAGCTGGCGGCCATTACCGCTCGCGGAAAACTGGATTGGGTCCGAGACTTTCGGAATTTTACATAAGCTTCGTGTGGGGATCCAGAGGCCTGTTGGCATGGTTGGCATCACACTCTATTCCCCCAACAACGGGCTGGGTGGATTTGTATAGAGTGTGAATCAATCACACTCTGTTATGCCAAAGGCTAAAGCATTTGATGGTTGTTCTACGCATGCGGTCGCTTGTGCGGACGTGCTTCGTATGAAGTTTGGCAAACATGCCTCTTCATGTTAATCAACATGCTTACCAATATGGAAAGTCCACCGTGACTCTTCTACACAAGGTTGCGAGAAAGCATTCGCTCAAAAGCAATCGTGCTTGGGTGATTTCTGACATATTGAAGGTGCTTTCGACAACGTGTCTTTCGATGCAATATTGGAAGTCGCACGTTATCATGGGCTACCTAATATAATTACCAAATGGATTCACCAGATACTTAAAAATCGACATCGCTACTCGACATTACGTCAAGCAGCGATTAGGAAATTAAGTGTCTGCGGATGCCCTCAAGCGGGAGTATTATCTCCACTTTTGTGGAATCTCGTTGTAGATACGCTATTGAGGTTACTCAATAAAGGCGGTTTTCCTACCTATGGATTTCCCGACGACTATCTAACATTGGGTATGTGCATTACTACCTTATTCGACCTGATGAAAAACGCTTTTCAGGTAGTTGAAAGTTGGTGTCGCCAATATGGCCTTTCGGTTAATCCGAATAAAACAGCTATTGTTCTTTTCACGGAAAAACGTAACGGTAATGGTATTCATTCAGTACATCTTTTTGGTTCTGAAATCAATGTAACTGATCAGGTAAAGTATGTGGGTCTAATTTTAGATTCAAAGCTTTCCTGGACTTCTAACATTTAGTTCAGAATCAAAAAGGCGTGTATGGCTTTCGGCCAATGCCGATGAACCTTTGGTAAAACTTGGGGTCTTAAACCCAAATATATCAAATGGATTTACATAACAGTTGTACGACCAATTTTGGCTTATGGATGTCTTGTGTGGTGGCAAAAGGGGGAGGACAATTCAGTATAAATTAGGCCATTTCCAAAGGATGTGCCTAATGGCAATGACTAATGCGTTCTCTTCGACTCCCACGGCTGCTCTCGAAGTTCTCTTCGACGTGGCCTTACTACACATACATCTCAAACAAGAAGCATTTTCTTGTACTTACCGACTATGGGTACTCGGTTTTATGGAAGAGAATCCTGTAAACCGCAGTTCTACACACACTTCGTTGTTACCCGCTTATGGTTAATTGGGATAAAATTTTCCTTGCTCCAAGTGATCTCACACACGTTAGTAGTTTTCCTTATAGGACATTTTCAACACAATTCCCCTCGCGGAATGAGTGGACATCTGGCTATTTGGAGAGAAGTATGTCCATAACTTTCGGAATGTGAAACGATTGGTACGGCTTTTCTCGTTTCTGTTTGCCATACATTTATATATAAATTTATGGCATACAGGAACGATAACAACTGTAGCAACTATAGTTATTTGAATTCTCGTTTGGCAGTGTGTAATATACATTATATCCATTGCCGATATCTATCTTATCTATCTTACGCCAATGCGGCATAATTTGAATTGAGCATCAGTTGTAAAATATCGAACAGTTTAGTTATTCTTTTTTTACATTTTGGCCCACTGTGCTACGCGCATCAGCATAACTGATGATCGCGAGATGGTAACTCACTCTCTATCCAAGCACAGCATCATATGCAAGGCCAATGTAGATACATCCGCTCAACCTATCTCTGCGATCACTCGAAGATAGGAGAGAGAAAGATGATAGCAATCAAATAGAGCTAGGTAGAACACAAGTCGCAATATACGGTCGTCATTATAATAAACGTGTGTCTTCATTCCCAGTAAACGAATAGTTATTTGTAGTGCGGTGGAAGAAATAATCCTACGGGGTGCAATAGTGCAATTATCGATGCAATCTGGATTGTGTTTCGGGATTAGAACCAGTTGAGAAACCAAGTGTATCGATCGCTGTAACCAGTGCATATAGGTCAAAGACGGAACATTATTGTTGGTCCTTCGAAGTCAGATTCGATCGAAGAGACAAAGTGCAGTGAACTGTGGATACATTGCTTGATGCAGCGTGGCTCTGCCATTTGCACGATCGTCGTTGAAAGGCGGTTGTTGTTCCCGTTGTTGGTGCCTGAACGTATTGTGGCGGCGCATTAGGGTGTTTCAGGAAGGATTAGTGGACGAACGGTTTTGATTGCTGTTTCAATTCGTCGGCAGTAACGATTCGAGGCCATTGTAGTACCGGCGAGCATCGAGAGAAACAGCAGGATTTGAGCTAAGAACATAGTCATAAGGAGGTAGTCGAAGGGTGGCGATAAGAACGCATGATCTTTCGCCCACACTGACCGTTTGCATGCGGTGGAAACGGCCGTCAATAAAGCATAAATTATTGAATGATTGCATTTATTTGGTTTGGGGGTTGAATTGGTTCGCTGAGTTGAGTCCCCCTTGCGGTCATTGGTTCAGAGTAGCGATCGAGACTTCGTTCTGGATAGACGTGTCGTTTTGTGCAGTGCAAAATAATATCGGTAGTTTTTAAGGTTATCACTTACAACAACACACAAACACGGACAACATGGCCACCAGCCGCGGAAATCTTCGAGAAAGAACGTTCGTCATCAACTTCTCAGAAGCACTGAAAAAACCTAAGATCGAGACAGTTACGGATTACTTGTTCAAAATAATTGCCATCAAGTCGGAGAGAATCAAGTCAGTACAAGCTAATCTATCCTGAGGTGTAACATATGTTGAGGTTGATGACGAGGAGTATGCTATCGAGATTGTCGAAACATGTGATCGGAAACATGAGGTGAAGTATGATGACTACAAATTCACGGTGCCGCTTCACATGGAAGATGGTACTACTTTAGTTAAGGTACATGATTTGCCTCCTCAAATGGGAAATGATGTCATCAAACAAGAAATGTCGCGATTCGGAGAAGTTTTGTCCATCAAGAATGAAACATGGGAATCGCCATCACCATTGCAAGGAATTATCAACGGAGTGAGATCCATTCGAATTCGCATACAGGAACAGATCCCGTCATACATCAACATTTCTGGGCACTTCACTCTCGTCACTCACAAAAATCAGCTCATCACATGTCGTCATTGTGGTAGAGCGGTTCATATTGGTATGCGTTGCGCAGACGCTGGACAAATTCACCAGACCCGCACAAGTGTTAGTGACAGGTTGATCAGGGCAGGAACGTCCTATGCAAACCAATTACGAGGAGCACCTGTGAATCGACAGGCACATTCCAACCAAGAGAACAACGTCAGACCAGTTACAATGACTAATCTCAACGAGTTGAATAAGGAAAGGGCAAACAACACATTGTCAAGTACAACGAATACAGCAAAATGGGAACTCAGAAACACATCTAAACCAGGCGCGAACTCGATGAGAGACACTTCGCTTGAAGTGTCTGCTGGACCAAGCGCATTGTCCACCAACATTTTTAATGAACTCATTGGTCATAATGAAGATGAAGGACACATCTCGGATTCATCGATGACTTCCACAGCAAGTAATGCAAGTCGGAAACGACCGCGACAGCTACGACCAAGGACAGCTAAGTAATTTGGAGCTAAGTTTCTATAATGAACACTAGTGAATTAGATCGCTCAATTGTTTCTTACAATATCGCTACCATTAACTTGAATGGGATATCGAATAGGACCAAGATAGAATCATTTAAAAGCTTTGTCTGCTTAATGGAGTTAGATGTTGTTATGATGCAAGAGGTAGAAGGAGAGTATTTTGATATGTACGGGTTCGATGTTATCTATAATATTGATCAAAGCAAAAGAGGAACGGCTATTGCCATCAAATCTCACATACAGTATAGCTCAATTGAAAAAAGTTTAGATTCTAGAATAATTAAAGTTAAAATAGCAGACTGTGTGGTTATTTGCAACATATATGCACCGTCAGGGTCGCATAATCGCTTGTCAAGAGAATTTTTTTTTGGGGAAATTGTTCCACATTACTTGCGGAATCCATCTGAAAATTTGGTACTTGGAGGAGATTTCAACTGCATTGAATCTTCAAATGATAGCTCCAATATCCATTGCAACAATTTCAGTACAAATCTCAGGGCTGTAACTAGAGAACTTCGGCTGCAGGATGCGTGGGCGTCGGTGAATGTGGGTAAAGTAGACTATTCATTTGTACGGGCTGGAGTTGGATCGAGAATAGACAGGATATATGTTTCTCCGAATTTAAAACAAAATGTTGTTTCTGCTAAAATGAATGTCAATTCCTTCACAGATCATAAGGCTCTAATCGTAGTATTGAGACTTCCAAGTTTAGGTCGTGTTTTCGGACGAGGTATGTGGCGGTATAAGTCTAAGATTATGAATAGTCACAACAAGGAAGAATTCAGACAGAAATGGTTATATTGGAAATCACAAAAAAGATATTTCAGGACTCGAGTAATATGGTGGACAGAGTATGTTAAACCGAAAATAGCATCATTTATTAGGTGGAAATCTAGTGAATTTCGCAAAAAATTTTATGATTCAATGGAAATATGGTACTGTGCTCTTAGGAGAGCCTATGATGATTATTTGACAAATCCTCTCAAAATTATGGAAATCAACAGAATCAAGGGAATTATGCTTAAGTTACAAAGAGAATTCTCAGCTTTCCAAACAAATGACAATGAAAAGTTTATCGCGGGTGAACCTATCTCAGTATTCCAGGTTGCTGATAAAGCTCGCAGATTCAATCAAACGATCATTAAGAATATAGAAATAAACGGAACAAACTCTTCTGATTCAGCAGTTATTGAAGACCATATCGTAGACCATTTTAGAAATTTATTTGATTCTGGAAATTTGAATGATAGTTTAGAATTTATTCCGGAGAAGGTTTTGCCACATGATTCAGATGAAAATAATAATTTGACAGAAAATGTAGACGAACAGTTACTTTACAGTTTGATTCGAAAAAGCTGTTCATCGAAGGCGCCGGGAAGTGACGGTTTGACAAAACATTTCTTTATTGATACATGGGATATAATTAAAACTGATTTCGTTGAAGTTGTAAATGATTTCTTGAGTGGAAACGTACATAAAAAGTTTTGCGATGGAGTCGTAGTACTGATCAAAAAGAAAGATTGTTCGAATCATACAATTAATCAATTTAGACCTATTACATTGTTGAATTTTGATTTTAAAATTTGTTCTAAAATACTTAAAAATCGATTGGAGAAAATCATGAATCACATTGTTTCTTCAAATCAAAAATGTGCCAATAGAAATCATAACATATTTGAAATAACCTGCGCTCTAAGAGATAAAATTTCTGAATTGAATATTAAGAAAAAGAAAGCGTACCTAATTTCGTTTGATTTGGACAAAGCTTTTGATAAAGTAGATGATACGTTTTTAATGAAGACTATGGAGGAAATGGGAATTAATAATAGGTTTATTGAATTGATTAGGACAATCCGTTCCATGTCTTTTTCAAGAATTCTGATAAACGGAAAACTGAGTAATGAAATTCAAATTAAAGGTTCAGTAAGGCAAGGCGATCCTTTGTCTATGCATTTATTTGTAATTTATTTAGAACCACTAATACAAAAACTGAAACACATTTGCTGTGGTGAGTTAGACTTTCTTGGATCATTTGCAGATGACGTAAGTGTCATAGTGGATTGCATAGACAAAGTAGAAGAAATCAAAAATACTTTCAATAGCTTTGGTTTAGTTTCAGGAGCTAGTCTCAATCTTCTTAAAACAGAATGTCTCATAATTGGAAATGGTACAGATTTATTATTTCAACCTGATTGGTTGAATGTTAAAGCTAATATAAAAATTTTAGGTGTTATATTTTGCAATGAACTGAAGGAAATGATTGAAAAAAATTGGTTAAACGTGTCAAGCAGTCTCTCAAAACTATTATGGCTTCACAAATCACGGAACCTTAATAAAATTCAGAAGGTAAAATTTTTAAACATTTTTGGACTTTCAAAAGTGTGGTATATAGGATCAATATTAGAGTTACCAAATAAATATAAGGGTAAAATTGTGCAATTAGTAGGTAGTTTCGTATGGAAGAACTATGAACAAAGAGTAGCATATACTCAATTGATTTTGCCAACCAGTAGAGGCGGATTAGGACTCCATGATGTGGAGAGGAAATGTAAATCATTATTGATTAATAGGTTTTCAAAGTTGAACGATAGTAGTAATAGTTTTATAAAAAGTAATTATATCGAAAGACTCCATAGAACAGTCCATACACAAAGATTGATTTATCCATCAAATTTGGGATACATAAAACTCATATCTACTAAGCTAGCGCAACTGCCTTCAATAGTTTTCGAACGAAAGTGTTCGAAATCTTTATATGCTAATTACATAGGAAAAGTTCTATGTGCAGAAATTGAGAAAAATTATCGTCAGCAGCATTGGAAATTAATATGAAAAAATATTCATTGTCGAGGACTTGATTCTGATGAAGTTTCCTCTTTGTACCTTTCTGTTAATGAAGAGATTCCAAATTTGGAACAATTTCATAGGCATGGACGAGTAGCTCATCCGTTCTGTACATTTTGTACAGGAATTGTTGAAGATTTGTCACATAAGTACACCACTTGCATAAAAGTAGGAGCTATGGGCATACATGTTGCAAATCATATCAAACAGAGTACAACTAGCGAATTGTATTAGCTTCAATGATTTAAAATTTCCAAGTTTTGTTAGATTAAACAGGAACCAGAAAGAATTAATTATAGGAATTCTAGGAAAATATGTTCATTATATAGAAAGTACTCCTGTTGATCTCAAACATGTAAATGATCTTCGTTTTGTATTAGAATAAGTTACTAATGTTCAATAAAAAAAAAAAAAAAAAAAAAAAAAAAAAAGGCACGATCGTCGTTGAAAGGCGGTTGTTGTTCCCGTTGTTGGTGCCTGAACGTATTGTGGCGGCGCATTAGGGTGTTTCAGGAAGGTTTCAATTCGTCGGCAGTAACGATTCGAGGCCATTGTAGTACCGGCGAGCATCGAGAGAAACAGCAGGATTTGAGCTAAGAACATAGTCATAAGGAGGTAGTCGAAGGGTGGCGATAAGAACGCATGATCTTTCGCCCACACTGACCGTTTGCATGCGGTGGAAACGGCCGTCAATAAAGCATAAATTATTGAATGATTGCATTTATTTGGTTTGGGGGTTGAATTGGTTCGCTGAGTTGAGTCCCCCTTGCGGTCATTGGTTCATTACATTATTCCGATTAGCTACTCTGCACGGAAGAAATAAACTACCCAAAAGTGAGTTTAATTCACCCAACCTCGAACATCCGTACGGGAAGCCAAAATTGAGTAAGTAGGGTCGAAGTAGTTTGCCTTTACTCCCATGTTAAAAAAGTACCCAACGGAAAATTTATTGACCCAAATTTAAGTTTAATTCACTCAATTTCGACCTCAGGTAATAAAACTCAACATTGGCTTCCCGTATTGAACTGGCGTCGTTGGATTGTTTGGCTCTTTTGTTTTGACAACAAAAGAAAGAGTGGATGAAAGCGAAGAGAAAAAATAACTCAAAAGTAAGTTTAAAAGTACTCAATTTTGGGTACTTTTTTTCTTCCGTGTGTCATTCTGTGGGTTCTGTCAAGCGCTAAGACGTTCGGTATCGCGGTTCGGTTACAACTTTTGTGAAGTGAAGTGAGCAAAATGGTGAAACCCGATAGGAGAAAGCTAACGAAGAAGGAAAGGCAGTTGCGAGACATGGTGGAGTTCATTGGAGAGTTTGTACAAGGGTACAATGAAGCTCGCGATAAAGGTTCCGTATCCGCAAGGCTTAGTAAGTTGGATGAAGTGTATGACTCTTTTTGTGATGTTCGGGCTGAAATTGAAATAAATCTCGAGCAGTACGATGAACAAGAAGAGGATTCGAAGGAGCTTTCCGAAGAAGCCCGCAAGCAGAAAGCGGCCAAAGAGAAGGAGCAAGGTGAACAAAACTCCAAAGTTCTGAAGGCATTCATCAACCAGTACTTCAGCTTGAAACAGTCGTTAGAAGCATTCATGCAAGGTCCTGGTTCAAGTATTCAGCAGTTTCCTGTACAGCACGCCAACGGCCAGACTCCAATGCCAGCCATGCGTGTCAAGCTACCTGAGTTGAAGTTGCCGACGTTTCGAGGATCACTGATGGATTGGGTCACATTCAGGGACACTTTCGAAAACCTGATTGTTGACAATCCACACTTGAACGATATTGATCGGTTCACCTACATTCGCACGTCGTTGGCCGGAGAAGCGTTACAGCAAATCGCTTCGATTGACATCACTGCGGCCAACTACTCCGTAGCGTGGAGATCACTTGAGTCGCGTTACGAAAACAAAAAATTACTGGTAAAATCCCACCTCGACGCTTTGTTCGCGATCAATCCAATGAAGAAGGAGTCGTTCGAAGCGCTAAACCATGTTATCGGCGAATTTGAAAAACATCTTCAGATGCTGGAGAAACTCGGGGAGCCCACCAAAGACTGGAGCACACTTTTGGCTCATATACTCGCAGGCAAATTAGGTTCCATAACGTTGCGCTTGTGGGAAACGGAACATCGTTCTACGGATGTTCCCAAGTTCGAAGACATGATGAAGTTTCTGTCAAGCCATAGTTTTGCGATTGATTACGGGTGAAACTCACGTACCAATGGAGGTGAAGAAACATCTGAAGGTGAGCAGCAGTTACCCGGTTCAGCAGCAGTCGTGTTTTATTTGCAACGACGGGCAACATTGGCCCTATCAATGCAAGATGTTCAAAGGAATGCGAGTCGACGAACGAAGAAACGTTGTGAAGAATAGTGATTTGTGCTTCAATTGTCTTTCTCGTGGTCATGCTGCCAAGTTTTGCTCGCGAGATACGTGTCGTGTTTGTGGACAGCGACATCATTCATTGTTGCACATGAACACCAGTGAACAGCAAGCTCCGCAGCCGAACAAGCGCTTCCAACAAATTTCGCAGAACCCACATTCAAATCAGATGACATCAAGCTCACAACAGAGAAAGCCAACTCAATCTAATCCTCAGTAATCCACCAACCAATCTTCCAAATCCCCCATTCCTATTGCCAATCCAAGCATGCTATGTCAATCGTCACCCACACCAGACACTCCCAATATTGTACTAGCCGCTCAAGAAACCAAGGCGTCACGATCAGTTCTTCTCGCAACGGCGATTGTGATCCTTGAGGATCAATTTGGAAACACCATGCAAGCTAGAGCACTACTTGACAGTGGCTCTCAGCTCTGCTTCATATCAGGACGAGCATCACAGTGCCTGAAGTTCAAGCGATCTCGTGAGGCACTTTCTGTTAGTGGTATCGGTCAAGTCGCTAAGAAGTGTAAGCAGTCAATCTTTGCTCGGGTTCGCTCACGTCTTTCGTCGTTCACTGGGGAGGATAATTTCTACGTTCTACCTCAAGTTACACTGAATCTTCCTATCCGGAGGATTGATTCCACCAAATTACAGCTTCCGGTAGACATCGCCCTCGCAGATCCGATGTTTACGGAGCCTGGTTGCGTGGATGTAATTATCGGAGCAAGTCTGTTCTTCGACCTGCTTCACAACGAGAAAATCAAATTAGGAGATGACGGGATATGCAGCAATTACTAAAAGGTGAAGGATTCAACTTGCGAAAATGGAGCAGCAACTGTCCAGCCATTCTGGAGAAAATACCAGCAGAACTTCAAGACGTTCGTGCTTTGTTCGAGCTTGACGACTCAAGTGCTACCATCAAAACTCTTGGGCTGATTTGGGAGCCTAGGATCGACGTTTTTCGCTTCAAGGTGCCGGAGTGGAACTCATCGGTCATCTGCAAGCGATCAGTTATCTCCGATTTGGCTCGAATTTTTGATCCTCTCGGGCTAATTGGAACTGTAACCGTTTCAGCCAAAATATTCGTCCAAAGTCTCTGGAAACTGAAGGTGTCTTGGGACGAACCTCTGCAAAACGAACTTCGGAAGCAACGGGCCGAGTTTCGAATAAGTCTGTCCAGGCTTGAATTCCTGGAAATCCCAAGGTGGATCGCATATCGGAAAAACTGTCTTTCTGTAGAGCTTCATGGTTTTTGCGATGCTTCGACGAAGACCTACGGGGCGTGCATATATGTTCGGTGTACGAATTCAGATGGGAAAATCACCACTAATTTGCTGGTAGCAAAGTCACGAGTCTCCCCGCTAGCAGAGCTGGGAAAGAAAAGGAAGCAGCTCACAATTCCTCGGCTAGAGTTGTCCTCCGCTGTACTGTTAGCTCATCTCTACGAGAAAACAGTTGCAAGCATTCCGGTTTCCGCCCAGTCATTTTTCCACACCGACTACATGATTGTGCGTTACTGGATCTCATCAAATCCGTCGCGGTCCCAAATGTTCGTGGCGAATAGGATCTCGGAAGTGCAACACCTGACGAAAAATGGTACGTGGAGTCACGTAGCAGGAACGGAGAATCCAGCGAATGCTTTTTCGCGCGGCATTACACCAGGAGATCTACAAAACAATTCGCAGTGGTGGAAAGGTCCACCCTGGCTGAAACAAGAAAGGGAATACTGGCCAGAAACCCAAGAAGTCGTATTGGAAGAACTGGATCGATCGCACCTCGAGGAAAGTTCTGCTGTAGTATCCGTAGCTACAATCTCACCACCAAGTGACATCTTCAGCCTACGTTCCACATTGCACCGACTGGAAAAACTTGTTGCACTACTGCTGCGTTTTAAATACAACACTCTCCATGCACGCGGGTCAATCTCCAAAAGGCTCGGTGTGGTGACACTCTCGGAGCGAGAGGACGCGCTACAGAAACTAGTGAAATTGTCACAGTATGAATGTTTCTCCCAAGGAATCGTCGACCTTGAAAGAAAGGGGGAAGTTTGCCCAACGTCTCGAATCAGGACATTACACCCACGTTTGATTGAAGGCGTACTCCGAGTCGGCGGCCGGCAGGAAAATGCCCCAATCTCCATGAATCGGAAGCATCCCATACTGTTGGACAAAAATCATCCCCTGACATTCATGATCATGCGTCGTTTCCACTTTGAACATCTTCACGCTGGACCTCAACTGTTGGTAGCCAGTGTACGCGAACAATATTGGCATCTCAGCGCTCGAAGTCTTGCTCGTACGATTGTGCACAGATGACTCACCTGTTTCCGTAATAAGCCAGTCGTGCATGATCAATTGATGGCCGATCTCCCAGTGGAACGAGTCACTCCAGCTCCACCTTTTCTCCGGGTTGGCATTGATTATTGTGGTCCTTTCCTGATCTGCTACCCCAACAGAAGGCGAACTACAGTGAAGCATTACGCTGCAATCTTTGTATGCCTGGTCACCAAAGCGGTTCACATTGAGATGGTTGCAGATTTAACGACTTCAGGGTTTGTGGCCGCTCTGAAGAGGTTCGTGGCCAGGAGGGGGAAACCGGTCCTAATAATGTGCGACAACGGGTCCAACTTTGTTGGAGCAAGGCGGCAGCTAGACGAATTAGCTGCACTTTTCAAGGATCAGCAGTCCCAGTGTTCAATCGCAGCTGGCGCTGCGGACATAGGTATTGAATTTAAATTCATTCCAGCCAAATCCCCAAACTTTGGCGGTTTGTGGGAGGCGGCAGTCAAGTCAATGAAGCAGCATTTGAAGAAGACGATTGGCCTAAGAACGGTTACTCCCGATGAGCTCAACACGGTCTTGACACAAATCGAAGCGTGTCTGAACTCCAGGCCGCTCACGCAAATCAGTAACGATCCTAGCGACTTGGGCGTACTGACACCCGGCCATTTTCTTGTGCAGCGACCGCTGACTGCGGTGGCAGGGCCGTGGCTGAAGGATATTCCAGAAGGTCGACTCTCCAGGTGGCAGCAGGCGGAAAACTTTGTCCAGCGAGTGTGGTCCAGATGGTCCACGCAATACTTGTCCGACCTGCATAACAGGACCAAGTGGTCCCGGCAGAAGAACAATTTATTTGTTGGCACTATGGTGCTGATCAAGGAGGACAACCTCCCTCCTCTTAAATGGCTCCTAGGCAGAGTGACTCAGGTTCATCCCGGAGCCGATGGAAATATCAGGGTCGTCACCGTGCGGACCAGGGATGGGAATTTCGTTCGTGCTATCTCAAAGATATGCATCCTACCCATTTCTGACAACGACCAACCACCAACGACTGGGGAGAACTAGGCCTCCTCCAACGAAGGCGCGCGGGCGCCTGCGGGAGCCACCCGGCTCCCGCATACCAGTTAAGTCTTTGTGTTTTATTGAATTTCAAAAAGCTTAAGGAATGTTTTGTTTGCATAGCCACCACGTTGCCGCGGCCGACGGCCGCTCAGAGATGCCATCCACGAGAGACAACTTCTACGAATAACCATCGTCATTCCGCCTGTGATTGCCGAGATGATCGGATTGCCAGTGTAGTCTAGCTGCTCTTCTTCCCCGGTTATACCCGGACCGATTTCGCGATGAATACACCCCAAGTCACGGAATAAGACACGCCCCCGTGTCTATGTTCGCTCGTCAAGCTTCTACCTGTGCCTCCATCAGTTTGCGGTCAATCTGGGAAATCCGTCGTACGATTTGCTCATCATGGTCAACTCGAGATCGTCGTTTGGCAGCCGCAAGTATCATCCCATCATCCACCACACCAGAACTCTCTGGTTGGATCAAATCCGTTCAATCTGGCGAACGCAACATCATCGGCGCAGGAGCGTCCGCGGAGGCGCGCAAGCCTCCGCAACAGGGAAGTTGTTTTTAGATTGTTTTTTACTTTAAAAAATCGCCTCTCATCTGTTTCAGTCGATCAACTCGCAGACAGCACTGTGCTGGAGCGCACAGCCATTGTGAACATCTTTAACACCGACATCGGAGGGAATTCTGCGGGATCAATTCAAACGGAGGACGAAGATTCGTATTCGACGAATATCAGGAACAAGGATAAGGAAGAATTACTCCCACGCCGGTGGTGCGACACCATCGATACTCCAGAATTGCAAGTGAAAACTAAATATTGTAAAATAGTTCTATTTGATAGTAGTGAAATGAGAGTTGATTTCTAATTCAAAGATGTTCTACTCTAGCATAGGGCCTATACTTCCTTTTGAAGTACCGCGTATTCCAAGGCGGCCGGTATGTAAAACATCGAACAGTTTAGTTATTCCTTTTTTACATTTTGGCCCACTCTGCTACGCGCATCAGCATAACTGATGATCGCGAGATGGTAACTCACTCTCTAAGTACAGCATCATATGCAAGGCCAATGTAGATACATCCGCTCAACCTATCTCTGCGATCACTCGAAGATAGGAGAAAGATGATAGCAATCAAATAGAGCTAGGTAGATCCAATCAGTTACATCTCAGTGCGCGCAAACACAAGTCGCAATATACGGTCGTCATTATAATAAACGTGTGTCTTCATTCCCAGTAAACGAATAGTTATTTGTAGTGAGGTATGCAGGGGGTAACTTTCAGTTAAAGAGACATTGACCGTGTCGTGAGGTTGATAAAATACTGCTCTGTCTTTATTTACCTTTCTTTCTTATATAGTAAGTTTACAGTCTTCTCTTACGCTAGGTAGATGTTTTGTTTACTTCTGATGTATAATAATTTGTGCCTGTTCGCGTGATGTTAGTGTTTTACTGTTCTTGGCATTGGATGCCGCTGAGCTTGGGTTTTACCGTTTAGGACGGTCATGAAGAAAGGTGAGATTTCTGCCTGACATGGCAGATCTTTATTTGTTTATTGTGCTATAGAAAGGTTAAGTGGGTTTTCCTACTAAATGCTGTTTTTGGGTTTTTCTGCTAGATGCTGATTTATTGTTTAATGACGGGTGTGTTATATGGATATTTTCGTATAAAGGATAATTGCTAATTGTGGGATACTACACCTCCCTCCTTTTGGAAGAATGGTGTAACCATTCGTTTAATAAGATTTAAATGCTACAGGACTATTCTGATTTTACTATTCTATTTTTATGTACTATTGATACCTTGTTTGTGTTCGGGTGTATTATGGTGCAATTTACATCTTCAACTTTTTCTACTATGAAAGGTCCTATATAAAATGAGAGAACGATGGCGCGATCGGACGAAATATTGTGTTCTGCTTTGCGCGGCCAGTAATAAAAATCAGTTCAGTGCAAGATTTCTCTTGTTTCGGACAGCAGAACGATGGCGCGATCGGACGAAATATTGTGTTCTGCTTTGCGCGGCCAGTAATAAAAATCAGTTCAGTGCAAGATTTCTCTTGTTTCGGACAGCAGAACGATGGCGCGATCGGACGAAATATTGTGTTCTGCTTTGCGCGGCCAGTAATAAAAATCAGTTCAGTGCAAGATTTCTCTTGTTTCGGACAGCAGAACGATGGCGCGATCGGACGAAATATTGTGTTCTGCTTTGCGCGGCCAGTAATAAAATCAGTTCTCGCTTAACTTTTCAAAGGTCCTAAGTAACATTTTTTTCATGAATTAATTTGAGTACTGCAATCAAAAGCTTTCATGTTGTTCTGTTGATTGCGCTATTCAAATTAATTCATGAAAAAAATGTTACTTAGGACCTTTTGAAAAGTTAAGCGAGAGTTCAGTGCGAGATTTCTCTTGTTTCGGACAACAGAACGATGGCGCGATCGGACGAAATATTGTGTTCTGCTTTGCGCGGCCAGTAATAAAAATCAGTTCAGTGCGAGATTTCTCTTGTTTCGGACAACAGAACGACGATCGCGCGATCGGTCGAAATATTGTGTTCTGCATTGCGCTCCCGGTAGGCCGGTAGTTAGTTTGTACTACTTTTCGCGCCCGATTCATGGCTAGGTAAAATCACTGTGTATAAAGAATGACACGGTCGTATCGCTTATCAGAGTGAATCCAGATCCAACGATGCCTACCAATTAACTGATAATCCTTCCTGTGGTTTTTGTGGAGACGCAGAGGTAAACACGGTCTTCAAATAGCACAAACCACCTACTAATATTCCTTCCTTCTTTCTAACTGACTACAAGGACGTGGCCGGCGCCGTTATTGATCATTTGAATTTTAGAGTCACTGAAACTTGCACAATGAGAATGCTTGAACAATCCCAGTCAATCATTCAGTTTATTCTTTGTGCAATTTCACTGATTCTGGTCAATCACGGAGTAGCAACCATAGATATGTGTAGTCAGTCAAAGCTAAAGCTAAGCTATGAAAGGTCCTATATAAAATGAATCTAACTTCTTTCTATTTTCGTTTTTAATATAAACTCTATCTCCTACATTTAGTGAAATCGGATTTATTGTTCTATTAGCTATACTTTGTCGTTTTGATTTATTATCGATTAGATTTTGTTTCGCAATTGCATTGGAATTTTGAATTTTAAATTTTAATTCATTGAAATATTGTTCGATATCATAGACAGGTTCAATCACAGAGTTATTATATATATTTTGTGGGAGATTAGCTTTGTGTCCAAAAATTAATTCAAATGGAGTTAGACCATGTTCTGTATGCTGAGTGGTGTTAAAGCAAAATTCATAATATTTCACCCAATCATCCCAGTCCGATTGGTGAGCATTAACGAAACAACGCAGATACTCGTTGAGACATCTGTGATTTCATTCAAGCGCACCGATAGTCTGTGGATGATAGGCTGTACTGAAGGTTTGTTTAATTTCAAGTATCCTACAAATTTGTTCCAGTACCTGGTTGTTGTATTCCGTTCCTTGATCTATTCTCAATTCAAGAAAATGTCCATATTTCAAAATAAAATTTTCTACAAGTGCCTTGGCAATTGTATTAGCTTCCTTATTAACTATCGGTATGAGCACTAAATATTTGCTCAGGTGGCATTGAATGGTAAGGATATATCTATTTCCGTTGTGAGTTTTTGTAAAGGGACCAGCTGTATCCGCTGATAGTACTTCAAAAGACTTGGAAGGAGTCGTGGTAACGACTTCTGCCTCTTTAGTATGTCTAATTACTTTATTTAATTTACATTTCTCGCAATTCCTAACATACGTTGCGATGTCGTTTTTCATGTTTTTCCATTTATATAACTCTCTAATTTTCAAATACAAACGATGTTGTCCAACATGTCCACCTACCGGAGTAGCATGGTGTTGGTGCAATATGTGATTTATATCTTCCTGCTTCGACAAAATTGTTGGAGGTTTGAATATGATTAACTGATAACTGGAAATGGTTGTGTTAACGATTTCCTTTATAGCATGCAGGGATAAGTTTTTGAATAAAATGTCCTCTGTCGACAATGCAATAATATTTCTTCCGTATTTCTTGAGGATTTTCCCAATTTCTAGAAACGCGATCTCGAATGTTCGGCTTCCATTAGCGCGCGTTAGGGGAACATTAGTTGTTCCTAGAATTTTCTTATAATTATGGTTAAAAATGAACATTTTTAATTGATTGTTGTGCACTTCACAACCAAGTTTAAGAAGTTTTGTGGTTTGCGAAGGATTTTCAGTTTGCCAAGCTGTAAGGTGATCAGACTTACTGTCAGCTTTCTTTAAATTCGCAGAAGTATTTATTGTTGCCTTTTTACTTGTCATGGCTCTTGTGTTGACCATAAGTACACTTGAAGCTTTCAATTGTTCTGAGGTAGTAGGAATTACGATACGGGAGAGCGCGTCCGCACACACGTTCGCTTTTCCTGCTACAAACTCGATGTCGAAGTTGAAGTCCTCTAAATCGACTCTCATTCTGGTGAGTTTCGATGTAGGATTTTTCATGTTGAATAAATAAACAAGTGGCCTATGGTCCGTTCGAACTAAGAACCTATAGCCAAATAAATAAGCTTTAAAATGGTTAACAGCCCAATGAATTGCTGTTAATTCTTTTTCGATTATTGGTTTATTACGTTCTCCAGGAGTAAAGCTCTTGCTTGCAAAAGCAATTGGCATGTCTCCATTTTCATACATCTGGGAAAGTACTGCACCGCACGCTACATCCGATGCGTCGGTGGTTAGAATAAATTGTTTTGAAAAATCTGGGTAACGTAATATTCGAGGTGACATTAAATGTTGTTTGAGTATCTGAAAACTTGACTCTTGGGCTGCGGTCCATTGAAATGTTGAACCTTTCTTTTGCAAATCATTCAAAGGCTTTGCAATATGTGCAAAATTTGGAACAAATTTCCTATAGTAATTGCAGAAAGCTACAAATCTGCGTGCTTCTTCTGCGTTTGTAGGCGTAGGAAAATTTTTCAATACTTCAAATTTGGAGTCATCTGGAAGGATTCCTTTATCTGTAATTTTGTGGCCAAGGTATGTTACCTCAGTTCTAAAAAATTTACATTTACTAGCATTAAGTTTCAGATTGTAATGCCTGAGTCGTTTAAATATTTTCCCTAAGTTATGGAGATGATGGTCAGTAGAACATCCTGTAACCACAATATCATCGATGTAGATGAAAGCACATTCTGGTGTAAGTCCAGCCATTGCTATGTTCATCATTCTTTGAAAGCTGTTCGGGCTAATATTCAACCCGAATGGTAGTCTTTTGAAGTTAAAATGACCAGAGGGAGTGGAAAAAGCAGTATACTTCCTGGACTCTTGATCAAGGGGAATTTGATGAAATCCCGCCATTAGGTCAAGAGTGCTGAAGTACTTTGCTCTTCCTAACTGATCCAAAATCGTATCTATGCGTGGAAGTGGAAATTTATCTGTCAAGACCTTTTTGTTTAATTGTCTAAAATCTACGACGAGTCTCCACTTCTTTGAAGGATCGTCTGATCTTTTTGGTACTAATAAAATGGGTGAATTATAAGAAGACACTGATGGCTCAATAATGTCTTCATCAAGAAGTTTTTGTACCTGATCTTGAATTTATTTTTGCTGGGAATGTATACACTTATAATTTGGTATATACACGGGAGCGCTATCCTTTAATGGGATATGCTGTGAATAAAAATTGTTTGTGGTCAAATTTTCTCCAGGTAAACAGAATATATCTGAAAATTCTTTTATTAAGTTTTTGAGTTTTGGCTTTACATAAGATGCAACTTGATTTATGTTCAATTCTGAGAAAATTTTATTTAATATTTCACCACGATCTTTCTGTGTGCCATCCTCCTTGGTTTTGACTCTGGCGTAACTATCCAAACGATCGATTTTTGGTTTAAAGTTGGCTATCGCAACTTGTTTGAAAGTCGTATTTACTATTTTAACGTACGGAGCGTTAGGCGAAATTATCGTGTTCGCGCAAAATACTCCTGGATTAATTTCTTCTGATAGTACCACTGAATCAGTGTCCACATTAAAGTTGGATATCTTTCTGACAACCTCGCATCTTGCTGGAATCAAAATGCTATCCTTAAACTTATCCTCTATTGGTACTGATACCATGCAATTATTAGCTTAGCTTAGCTTAGCTTTGACTGACTACACATATCTATGGTTGCTACTCCGTGATTGACCAGAATCAGTGAAATTGCACAAAGAATCAACTGAATGATTGACTGGGATTGTTCAAGCATTCTCAGTGTGCAAGTTTCAGTGACTCTAAAATTCAAATGATCAATAACGGCGCCGGCCACGTCCTTGTAGTCAGTTAGGAAGAAGGAAGGAATATTAGTAGGTGGTTTTGCTATTTGAAGACCGTGTTTACCTCTGCGTCTCCACAAAACCACAGGAAGGATTATCAGTTAATTGGTAGGCATCGTTGGATCTGGATTCACTCTGATAAGCGATACGACCGTGTCATTCTTTATACACAGTGATTTTACCTAGCCATGAATCGGGCGCGAAAAGTAGTACAAACTAACTACCGGCCTACCGGGCGCGCAATGCAGAACACAATATTTCGTCCGATCGCGCCATCGTTCTGCTGTCCGAAACAAGAGAAATCTCGCACTGAACTGATTTTTATTACCGGCCGCGCAAAGCAGAACACAATATTTCGTCTTCGTCCGATCGTGCCATCGTTCTGCTGTCCGAAACAAGAGAAATCTCGCACTGAACTGATTTTTATTACCGGCCGCGCAAAGCAGAACACAATATTTCGTCTTCGTCCGATCGTGCCATCGTTCTGCTGTCCGAAACAAGAGAAATCTCGCACTGAACTGATTTTTATTACCGGCCGCGCAATGCAGAACACAATATTTCGGCCGATCGCGCCATCGTTCTGCTGTCCGAAACAAGAGAAATCTCGCACTGAACTGATTTTTATTACCGGCCGCGCAAAGCAGAACACAATATTTCGTCTTCGTCCGATCGTGCCATCGTTCTGCTGTCCGAAACAAGAGAAATCTCGCACTGAACTCGGTACTGATACCATGCAATTATTGAAACTAAAGTTGAGCAACCAGCTCTCATAATCTATCGTACATTTATATTTAACGAAAAAATCTCGGCCCAATATACCATCAGTCAAGATTGGAAAATCATCACCAACTAGTTGGAATGAATGATTGACGGTTAGACCATTCATAAATGTGATGTTTGTGTTGGTTTCACCAATCGTTGTAGTGATCCCTTCTGTTACACCTGTTACCTTAAAAACTACATTAGAATTGAAAATTTGCATAGGATTTAATCTTCCAATTTTAAAAATTGAAATTTCTGCTCCAGTATCTATAATAAATGTACACTTGCTGCCTGCCATTTGCACGTACATTGTTACAAAGTTGGCTGCACAAGTGTTGATTGTGTACATAAGTACATAAAATGGTTAGGTTGCATAGTCGGACCTGCCGGTGTAGGTAGTGTCATCATTCTTTGCTGGTTATCCCCCATTGTCATAGACATATTCATAGGCATTGGCATTTGCTTACTATGCATTTGTTCTGCGCTTGTTAAATAAATACGTCTCGGAGGGAAACTTGACCCTCCTCGCTGCCCGCGAAATCTGTTATTATAACCATTGCTATATCGCTGAGGTTGGTTTGGATGTGGCTGATGCCATTGCGTACGTCTTGGGGTAAAATGTTGTTCTCTTGGAGTGAAGTTTTGAGGGCGCAGGTTTCCACGACCCCGACTAAATCCTGAATTTTGCCTCATATAACGGTTAGCGCTTCGAAAGTTTGCCGAAAGTATTTGACTTTGTTGATTGGTGCTAGAATTTTCTAGCACCTTTTGGATGGCATCTTTTATGTCACTAAAAGTGCCCGCCTTCAAAATAATTCTCGTCTCCTGAGAGTTTGCTCCATTTACGAGAGTTTCAATCCCAACTTTAGTAGCCATGTTATTAGCTACTCCCTCGGGAATGTTGCTTTGAAGGTACACTGCTTTGAGTTTGGCAGTGAGAGTATCGACCTCCTCGCAAAATGATTCGACTGACCCCTTCAATTTAACTGCTTTTAATTTTGCTGTTATGTTTTCCGGAGTTTGTTTACTGGCGCATCTTTGTTTTACATTTTGTTTAAGATCGTTAATATTATCAATGTTATCCGGCAAGCCTAACCTAGCTCTGCCGGTAAGTCGCGTTTTTAAAAATTTCATCATTGTAGCTACCTGCTCAGCTGGCGTTAAGTCTGCAAGTAGGCTGATAGCATCCAAAACGCATCCAGCCCTCGGCGGAACCGTCATACGGTTGCACGAGTGCAGTGGCTGTTTTAATATCGAACGGCATGGTTGATATTTTGTTGGCTGCTAGTCGTTTACAAATAATTACAGTTTTCGCAATGGATTTTAATGTGTGCTTGGTTGTTGGGACAACTGATGTATTCTCCTGAATTTTTGCGTTCCCACTTAAACGCTTACAAAAAATTGCGATCTTTGCAATGTTCTTTAGGGAATGTCTTATTTTTGGATGAATGATTTTCGAATTATCCAGTATTTTTAAACATGAGTCAACGATTATTTTCAGTTCTTCGTAAGTTTCTATTTCGGTTTTCCATTCCTTAGTGCTAATTCTATATTCGATTCTGTGTAATATTTGTTTGTATTCTGTTATTCTCTCCTTTGAAGTTTCTGATTTTTCTAAAATCCCTTGGAGTGTTCTTGGCCTGTTTTTGTTTTTCACTAAGTTTTGGTGCTCCCTTTTTATAACTTCTTCTATAACTCTGAGTCTATTAATTGATCGATGTCAAATCATACCAAAAAAATTATTTCATTGTAAAAAAAATGAGTTATATCAATCGTATTCTCCTCTTCATTCTAGGCTTCTATGTTTACCTCCTGATTACAAACTAGTATATATATACGTACTTGGATTATACCACTTATATTTCTGGCTGGCATCTATCGTACCTGTCGCTGGTTGCTCCTGGTCTTGGTGGCTGTTAGTGTTTTCCGATTCCTTTGGTTAGATGCTCCTCGTCGCCGTAAACCATTGTGTTGACGTTAACACACTTTTTAGTATTTCGTTGTGCTCCCGTTTACACTTTTCATTTTCGATTTTCGTTCGCCTGTATTTTACCAGCAATGTCACAGTTGTCGCCAACAATGTTATTATCACTATTGCTGTCATGATGAATTCGATGTTCATTTGGCTCTGTATGCTTTCAACACCAGCGCTTGTTATTTTTTCTGCACTGCCATCAACTGTACTTGGTTCAGTAACACTTTCTCCTGATGATGCCACTATGAAAGGGCAACAGCCGCGCACTCCATCACTCATATTGCTTCTAATTCTGTAATGGATGATCGTTGAGCTGCATGGGCTACAGCTAATATTAGTTCACTATTTGTTTTCATGTTTTTGCGTAAATTTCTGTATAAAATGCATATCGCCATCAGCAAAAGTACTATCAATGTCACTGTCACTATTATGATACAGGTTTCCGCTGTATATGCCTTTGCTATCGATGTGTCGTTCACTATCCACGGTGCTCCCCTGACCGTTATTAACAAAAAAAATTCTCCATCAAAACTAATACCCGGAGCTGAATTCTGGGGCTATACTGCATCTCTGGACGAAATTTGAAAAAAATCGTAGGGCCCGTTTTGGAGTTACGCCCTTTTTAAGACGTGACTGATATATATCGAAGAAATTCACAGAATTCTGTTTCAACATGATCTAAATTTTCTAAGTTGTATCCCCATCTAAAATGATTATGGTATATAAATAATCATCTGACTTTTCTCTGGATTATTAGTGGTTTTAGGAACATGTTGCATGGATTTTGGTCATAAATTAAAGCCATACGATAAAAAATTCGACCGAAACAAAATCGTGTGAAAAACAGAATTCTGTGTATAACATCTCATCAAATAAATATTTCTCAAATTCCAAGGCTTCGTCAGCGATAAAAAAAAAGATTTATTTTTGTTATAGCCATTAGAATCCTATACAAAATTGTTAACTATGACGATAAGTAATATGAGATTTGTCTAAGAACATTTAAAAATAAGATTAGCTTCATCTTAAGTCTACATTCAATTCTAGTCAACTACGTATGATTAATCCTTTTATTTATGTTAGAATTAAATGGACAATATCAAATGCATACATATCTTCTTTTCGCAATAAATTTCAGCTCGCAAGAGATGGGTTTTATACAACTTCGGCGTATGTGTCGATATATACTCTTTGTGCCATCCCTGCCCATGGCCGAATGTATTAAAAAATCCTTTTATATGAAACTTTGGGATATGATATTTAAAGGTCTTCGGAAGATCCTAACTTTCCCAGGAGACAACGAACTTATCAATTGCGACATAGAATCCAGGTGAAGGTTCATATAAGGAGTTGCAAACATTTCGAAAATGCTTCAAAACCTTTGAACGAAAACCACAGATGTCGTTCACATAGGGTAATTGTACCACTATTAATAACATGCTCCGATAACGCCAACAATTTTAGATTTAGAGAAATGACATATTAGAAAAAAGTTTTAAGGTCCATTAAGGGCTACTTGTTTATATAAAAACACAATTGTACATAACATGTGACAAAAGTTATTCTATATAAAAGTTATTGATTTCAACTTGATACGTGGCATTTCCAATGCTCTCGTGCATGCTTACTGCTGAAAGAAAAAATAACAAAAATGAGAGCAACGCAATTTGCACTTCAATTCTATGTTTTTGATTGATATTGGTATGGGTATATGCATTCAAGGAGCAGTAACCCATCTGTTCTTTACTAAAGCTTCATCCATACATACGTCAACAAACTTTCTCAAATCCGCATTATTTAACAAAATGTGCGCAGCATCGAGAAGATAGTGGTGTGCTCAGTGAAGCCGTTTTTATGCTTAAGATACCTTTGAGGTATCAGACATAGCCCTACACCTTAAATCCATAAATCTGCCCAGTTCGTTTTAACACTGCTTTTATGTAACGTTAACGAACAAAGTTCACGTGGATTGAAAGAGGAGGACACTTCATCAATATAGAATCACTGTCCTTGTCGGGAATTAGATGTATTTTTCGCAGCATGCCGGACTTTTTCAATTTTTATTAGTAGCTGAATATTTACAATAGTCCTGGAAACGCCGCTCTCAAGTTTTTCTCGGCTTCGCAATTAGTCATTATTCCTATTATCAGGTTTATAATCTTAAGGTCACCTGAAATAATGTACTCGAAATGGTTCAATTTGACAAACTGTTCCATATAAATACGGTTCGAATTTTCCAGGTAATAAGTGTGGATACAAAGACAGCACTTGTAGCCGACTGTCGCCAGGTTTTGAAATTTTTGTTTGGTCTGGAATTATTGAAATCGATACCATTTTCAATTAACACATTTTTGTCAAGGAATACACCCGAATCTGTTTTTACACGGCCGTGTAAAAAAAAATCCCATACAAATTTTTTGCAAAGTTGTTCCATTTTGCATGATTCGTCGAGAAATCATAAATTTTTTTTACATGGATTTTCGAATTTTTAACTGAAAACTTTTTTTACGCGGAACGCATCCTCCGTGTAAAAAAAGAATCGAGTGTACTTTTATTGCTGACGACTCAATGGAAGTTGAGAAATATGCATATGACGAGATATTATATTGATTTTCTTCGATATTATACAGTTACGTCTTAAAAAGGGCGTAACTCCAAAACGGGCCCTACGATTTTTTTCAAATTTCGTCCAGAGGTGCAGTATAGCCCCAGAATTCAGCTCCGAGTATTAGTTTTGATGGAGAATTTTTTTTGTTAATAACGCTCAGGGGAGCACCGTGCTATCACTTCTGTTCCTTTTGTTATGGTTTGTTCTTCGCTTAGGGTCACTGTAAGCGGCCAGCAGCCGCGCGTTCCACACGCGAGGTTGTTCATTTCATGCGCGTACGCTATGTGATTTATTGTGCTCTCACATTATTGAGTGTTATTTCGCGGCTCGCGATATTCTGGACTTGAGCTTTTACGTGACTATTATAGGCACGAAACAAAAAGTATGCAATTAACATACCGGTTAGCACTATTAGCACAATTGCTATTAATTTCACTTCTTCTACAGCAACGTTGTTGCTAATAAAATTTTCGGTGCTGAACCACCCCATTTTGAATCACTTTGAAGACTGCAGATTATCGTCCGGTCGCCATGAGGTATGCAGGGGGTAACTTTCGGTTAAAGAGACATTGACCGTGTCGTGAGGTTGATAAAATACTGCTCTGTCTTTATTTACCTTTCTTTCTTATATCAAGCTCTATCTGGTAAAAGGGCGAATGTCGCAAGAGAGAATTCTCTTCGTCGACTTCCCGTCTTTTGAATAAAAGTGACAATCAGGAGATTACTTTGCAGTTTATCACCTCAGAATGCAAGTTCCCATTGTTTTCTATCGTTCTGAGATTATAAGCCACAAAGAAATCCGCTGCTAGTCACTTTTATTTTAAAGAGGGGAAGTCGACGAAGAGAATCCTCCCTTGCGACATTCGCCCTTATTCCAGATAAAGCTTGATATAGTAAGTTTACAGTCTTCCCTTACGCTAGGTAGATGTTTTGTTTACTTCTGATGTATAATAATTTGTGCCTGTTCGCGTGATGTTAGTGTTTTACTGTTCTTGGCATTGGATGCCGCTGAGCTTGGGTTTTACCGTTTAGGACGGTCATGAAGAAAGGTGAGATTTCTGCCTGACATGGCAGATCTTTATTTGTTTATTGTGCTATAGAAAGGTTAAGTGGGTTTTCCTACTAAATGCTGTTTTTGGGTTTTTCTGCTAGATGCTGATTTATTGTTTAATGACGGGTGTGTTATATGGATGTTTTCGTATAAAGGATAATTGCTAATTGTGGGATACTACAGTAGTGCGGTGGAAGAAATAATCCTACGGGGTGCAATAGTGCAATTATCGATGCAATCTGGATTGTGTTTCGGGATTAGAACCAGTTAAGAAACCAAGTGTATCGATCGCTGTAACCAGCGCATATAGATCGAAGACGGAACATCAGTAGGCCATGACTTACAACACGTTTGCAAAGCAACCACTTCCCAGGAAACAATCTGTGAGATGTTAGACTCCGGTTAGATTTGTTAGATATGCTACCTTTTAAAAACATAACCATTTTCATGCTTTTATGCTGATACTGTTTCTTTGTATTTTTTCTCTTTCAGTTCTTCTCGTTTGGCGTAACGAAAACGGAACAGTGAGGTTTGCAGTAAAAAAAAATACTGAGCTCATCTTTGTGGAACAAAAATCGCTTGTTATCACGGTTGTTGCGGGTCCGTAGCAGGATTGTGTAAAAAATCGCGTGTTTGTGCCGATCCGGAACTGAGATATCCGGAGCAACGAGTCCAAAACTTCTCCCAAGCGAATAAACATCATGCGTTGCTGTGGAGAAGTTATTCAACGACAAACATATTCCTGCTGTGTCCAGTGCCTGGCAGTTCACTTCGGCCGCAGTACCATTGGCATTTTGTGCTATGAAAATTGTCGGTGCTCGATTCCGGCTTTCCATTTTTGCCGCTAACGAACAGGTTAACGACTGTAATTGTTTGATTTCAAAATATCATTATTTTAAAATATATTGTTTTTTTTTGTTTATTTGCAGTTCCCACCTGGACGATGGTATTTGCTAAATATTAAAATAAACAAATAATTTGTTAGGCACGCAACGGCAAAGCAAATTAAAAAAGCTCCGGTTCCAATTAATTTATCTGATTCGCAATTGTGACGCGATGGTGCCCAGGAGTCAATAAGCACACAGTCGACAATATGGGGACCATATGCAAATGTACCGGGATTGGATTGTCGTTAAATTGAAAGGTGCCAAAAAGGCATTAGCAGAATTTTGCCAATCAAGTTTTTTACGGGAATGTGCATCTGCATTTCTTCTGGTTCATAGGTAAGTACCTAGTTCGAGAGGTAGGAAGATAAATGTTAGGTTGGTAAATAAATGGTAGTATGTATTCTAGGAGGACCGCTCCGGAAACTGTCCGAACCAAAAGAGAACCTTTTAAGCCGGCTGGTACGGACGTTCGTCAAGCAGCTCCGTCAGCGCTGATAATATCCTCGTAGCTACAGAAGCGCAAGCATCTCGACGAAAAGCGTTAATGCACCGGAGAGAAAAACGCTCCCCAAGAAGCGAAACATCGGCCATCGGCTGAGGAATGAATTTGAAGCCAATCCGTACTGGTTCAAGTAAGTAGCTGTTTGTGATTGATTTCTTAATTTCGCCACATTTGGTGTTCGTCTTAGGGGAAATTACGGCTTTGGCAGATTGCGACTTATTTTTATCAGGGAAGTGTTTTAAGACCAATTCCACTTAAACTTTGTACATCAAAGATTGTTGTGGTTGAATTTCAGAATGATTAAATTAAAACCTCTTCCCTTGGGGGGAAATGCTAATCTAATCTTCCGGTCAATTGCATCATACAGTGCATATACTCCTGTATATACACGATTGTGATACATCACCAGTGCTAAGATGTGCACGTATTACTTGGCAATCTAATTGCATTGATTGTGTGTCTTTTCAAAATTCCCAATAATATTCCTTTGAAATATCAAAAATTATTATCGAAAGGGAAAGAAACGTGCAAATGGGTACTGACCAAGTTCCCCCTGGTGGTGCTAAACTGATAAGTAATAACAACGTCTACCACCTCTATTTTAATCACGATCTTTTATTACTTAATAGAAAAGTTATCGGGAATCTTACATACTGTAGAAATTCTAATCTTTCAAATGTCCAGTCACCGAGAAAGGAATAATCGAAGTCAATGCAGATTCCGCTGGAAATTCTTCTTGGACTCCGAAATGAATCTTTGTGGGATTCCGATGAAAAACCTTTTGGAACTCCGGTGGAAATCATCCTGAGATTTCCATGACAATCCTACTGGGATTTGACCATAGATTCTTCCGAAATTTTAATAGCAGTTCTTCTGGGACTCCGATGGGAATCTTACTGAATTTTCGACGAGAATCTTATTGGTATATCGAAGGAATAACCTACGGGACTAGGGGGCCCTCCTTAGCCGTGCGGTAAGACGCACGGCTACAAAGCAAGATCATGCTGAGGGTGGCTGGGTTCGATTCCCGGTGCCGGTCTAGGCAATTTTCGGATTGGAAATTGTCTCGACTTCCCTGGGGATAAAAGTATCATCATGCTAGCCTCATGATATACGAATGCAAAAATGGTGACCTGGCTTAGAAACCTCGCAGTTAATAAATGTTGAAGTGCTTAATGAACACTAAGCTGCGAGGTGGCTCTGTCCCAATGTGGGGATGTAATGCCAATAAGAAGAAGAAGAACATACGGGACTACGGCGGAAATGCTTCTGAAAATTGCAATAGAAAATCTGAGATTTCGGATTTTTCGTTTGATTATGACAGGAATACTTCCAAGATTACGATTGGAATCCTACAGAAACTCCAATCGAAATCCTTCTGGGATGTCAATGGAAATCTTTTTTTTGGATTTTCCATGGGAATCTTTTTGTGTTCTCCAAGAATGCCTTCGGAAGTTCCTCCAGGAATTCTTTTAGACGTTACACCAGGAATTCCTTCGCAAGTTCCTTCGGAAGTTCCTCAAGGAATTCCTTCTGAAGTTCCTCCAGGAATTTCTTCGGAAGTTTCTCCAGGAATTCCTTTGAAAGTTCCACCATGAATTCCTTCGGAAGTTCCTTCAGAAATTCCTTCGGAAGTTCTTCCAGGAATTCCTTCGGTAGTTCATTCAGGAATTCCTTCAAAAGTTCTTCCAGAAATTCCATCGGAAGTTCCTCCATGAATTTCTTCAGAAGTTCCTCCAAGAATTCTTTCGAAAGTTCCTCCAGGAATTCTTTCGGAAGTTCTCCAGAAATTTCTTTGAAAGTTACCCCAGGAATTCCTTTGGAAGTTCCTCCAGGAATTCCTTTCATTTCCTCCGGGAATTCCATCAGAAGTTCCTCCAAGAATTCCTTCAGAAGTTCCTGCAGGAATTCCTTCGGAAGTTCCTCCAGGAATTCCTTCCAAAGTTCCTCTAGCAATTCCTTTGGAAGTTCCTCCAGCAATTCCTTCGGAAGTTCCTCCAGCAATTCCTTCGGAAGTTCCTCCAGGAATTTCTTTGGAAGTTCCTCCAGGAATGCCTTCGGAAGTTTCTCCAGAAATTTCTTCCGAAGATTCTCAAGGAATTTCTTCGGAAGTTCCTGTAGGAATTTCTTCAGAAGTTCCTCCAGGAATTTCTTCGGAAGTTCCTCCAGGGATTTCTTTGAAAGTTCCTCCATGAATTTCTTCAGAAGTTCCTCCAAGAATTCTTTCGAAAGTTCCTCCAGGAATTCTTTCGGAAGTTCTCCAGGAATTTCTTTGAAAGTTCCCCCAGGAATTCCTTTGGAAGTTCCTCCAGCAATTCCTTTCATTTCCTCCAGGAATTCCATCAGAAGTTCCTCCAAGAATTCCTTCAGAAGTTCCTCCAGGTATTCCTTCGGAAGTTCCTCCAGGAATTCCTTCCAAAGTTCCTCCAGCAATTCCTTCGGAAGTTCCTCCAGAAATTCCTTTGGAAGTTCTTCCAGACATTCCTTCGGAAGTTCCTCCAGGAATTCCTTTGGAAGTTCCTCCAGCAATTCCTTCGGAAGTTCCTCCAGGAATTCCTTTGGAAGTTCCTCCAGGAATGCCTTCGGAAGTTTCTCCAGGAATTTCTTCGGAAGTTCCTGTGGGAATTTCTTCAGAAGTTCCTCCAGGAATTTCTTCGGAAGTTCCTCCAGGAATTCCTTTGAAAGTTCCTCCAGGAATTCTTTCAGAAGTTCCTACAGGAATTCCTTCGGAAGTTCCTCCAGGAATTCCTTCCAAAGTTCATCCAGCAATTCCTTCGGAAGTTCCTCCAGGAATTTCTTCGGATGTTCCTCCAGAAATTCCTTTGGAAGTTCCTCCAGGAATGCCTTCGGAAGTTTCTCCAGGAATTTCTTCGGAAGTTCCTGTAGGAATTTCTTCAGAAGTTCCTCCAGGAATTTCTTCGGAAGTTCCTCCAGAAATTCCTTTGAAAGTTCCTCCAGGAATTCCTTCGGAAGTTCCTCCAGGAATTCTTTCGAAAGTTCCTCCAGAAATTCCTTCGGAAGTTCCTCAAGGAATTTCTCCGGAAGTTCTTCCAGGAATTCTTTCGGGGGTTCCTCCAGGAATTCTTTCGAAAATTCCTTCAGAAATTCTTTCGGTAGTTCCTCCAGCAATTTCTTCGGAAGTTCCCCCAGGAATTCCTATGGAAGTTCCTCTCGGAAGTTCCTCCAGGAATTTCTTCAGAAGTTCATCAAGGAATTCCTTCTGAAGATCCTCCAGGAATTCCTTAGGAAATTCCTCCAGGAATTCCTTCGGCAGCTCCTCTGGGAATTCCATCGGAAGTTTTTCAAAGAATTTCTTCGGAAGTTCCTCCAGGAATTCCTTTGGCAGTTCCTCCAGGAATTTCTTTGGAAGTTCCTACAGGAATTCTTACGGAAGTTCCTCCAGGAATTTTTTCAGAAGTTCATCAAGGAATTCCTTCTGAAGATCCTCCAGGAATTCCTTCGGCAGCTCCTCTGGGAATTCCATCGGAAGTTTTTCAACGATTTTCTTCGGAAGTTCCTCCAGGAATTCCTTCGGCAGTTCCTCCAGGAATTTCTTCGGAAGTTCTTCCAGGAAATCCTTTGAAAATTCCAACAAGAATTCCTTCGGAAGTTCCTCCAGGATCTCCTTTGGTATTTCCTCCAGGAATTCCATCAGCAGTTTCTCCAGGAATTCCTTCAGAAGTTCCTCCAGAAATTCTTTCGGAAGTTCCTCCAGGAATTTCTTCGGAAGTTGCACCAGGAGCTCCTTTGGAATTCCTCGAGGAATTCCTTCACAAGTTCTTCCAGGAATTCCATCAGAAGTATCTCCAGGAATTGTTTTGAAAGTTTCTCCAGGAATTCCTTCGGAAGTTCCTCCAGGAATTCCTTCGGAAGTTCCTCCAGGAATTCATTCGGAAGTTCCCCCAGGAATTCTTACGGAAGTTCCTCCAGAAATTCTTTCGAAAGTTCCTCAAGGAATTCTTTCGAAAGTCCCTCCAGAAATTCTTTCCGAAATTCCTCAAGGAATTTCTTCGGAAGTTCTTCCAGGAATTCCTTCGGGGGTTCCTCCAGGAATTCTTTCGAAAATTCCTTCAGAAATTCTTTCGGTAGTTTCTCCAGCAATTTCTTCGGAAGTTCCCCCAGGAATTCCTTTGGAAGTTCCTCTCGGAAGTTCCTCCAGGAATTTCTTCAGAAGTTCATCAAGGAATTCCTTCTGAAGATCCTCCAGGAATTCCTTAGGAAATTCCTCCAGGAATTCCTTCGGCAGCTCCTCTGGGAATTCCATCGGAAGTTTTTCAAAGAATTTCTTCGGAAGTTCCTCCAGGAATTCCTTTGGCAGTTCCTCCAGGAATTTCTTTGGAAGTTCCTCCAGGATTTCCTTTGGTATTTTCTCCAGGAATTCCATCAGAAGTTCCTCCAGGAATTCCTTCAGAAGTTCCTCCAGAAATTCTTTCGGAAGTTCCTTCAGGATTTTGCACCAGGAGCTCCTTTGAAATTCCTGGAGGAATTCCTTCACAAGTTCTTCCAGGAATTCCATCAGAAGTTCCTCCAGGAATTCTTTTGAAAGATTCTCCAGGAATTCCTTCGAAAGTTCCTCCAGGAATTCCTTCGGCAGTTCCTCCAGGAATTCCTTCGGCCTCCAGGAATTCTTTCAGAAGTTCCTCCAGGAATTGCTTCGGAAGTTCCTCCAGGAATTCCTTCCAAAGTTCCTCCAGCAATTCCTTCGGAAGTTCCTCCAGGAATTTCTTCGGATGTTCCTCCAGAAATTCCTTTGGAAGTTCCTCCAGGAATGCCTTCGGAAGTTTCTCCAGGAATTTCTTCCGAAGCTTCTCAAAGAATTTCTTCGGAAGTTCCTGTACACACAAAAAAAAATCGTTGGTGCAAATAAAAGAAACGTTGGTAAAATTAAGAAAATTAGTTAGTGATTTTCAGTAGAAAGTATAGGATTGTTAATTCTACCAATGCAAAAATTGTCACTTCTGCATAAACATTGACAAGCGTCAAATCTTTCAAAATAACATTTTCCTCTCAAAACAAAATGTGCATTTACATTAGAATCAACTAGTGATACTTTCAAAACAACAAGTCATTTTCACTTTTATTTTCACATGTGCATTTTCAATTTAGGTTGCAAAAGAAATCAACAAATTTAAAATTTATTATTTTTTTTCTATATTTTATTGTCGAATAATGCATATGATTTATTTGATAGCCGGAATACGGCTGCTTCTTCTTATGGAATACACAATATGTCCTCGAGAACTAGAATAGTTCAAGTTTCGCAGTGGATTCGATGCGCTGGAGCAAGCTGACACAAAATTTGATTTCCATTTCGGCCCGTTGTATCGTCGATTGGACTTTCGTTCAAGGAGGAACTCGATGTTTTGTGGTAGTTTAGTTGTTGGCGGGCATCTTTTGTTGAATCTTCTCAATCTACATATAACCCCTGTGGAATTAATGGAGAAGAAAAATAAGCAATTAAGGAGATAATTTTCCATTTATTGTGCCTTACCGCTTGTTTTTTGTTTCTGAAATGTTTTACCAGCTAGCCAGTATCTTATGCTTGTATTTGCGGGGGAAGCAGCCTGATGCCGTTCAAGTTCAAAAGCGATCGCCCCGACCGCTGAACCGGCATTTCCAATGCATGATGTCACACCGGATAAAATCAGTTTTGATGGCCAAGTTTATTGGATGCCGCTCTCGTACGGTTCCTGAATGTACCTCGCTCGGAATGTACTCCTTCTTAATCTGCATCAGCAGATTCACTGCAGTATGGATGGATGTCGTTAACGGATGAATGAACGGATCGGCCTAATAACTTTTTCTGGTCGTTTACGCAACACGGGTAGCTCGACGGGTTGATCGAGCACTTTACGGATTTCAGAACGTTGGATGAAATATGCAACTGTCACTGGCAGTCGAGAGCTGCCAGTTTCCTTTTTTTCTTCATGTCAGTGCTGCCAGAAATGTGGAATGTTGAAGTTTTTTGATTATTTTAAAACATTTGTTCTGAGAGTTTCCACTGTGAAAATCAGAATATGAAACTGAAAAAAAACTTTCATATCAATCAATTTTACATTTGACTGAAAAGTTTTCATTCTCAAAAATACCAAATTTAACGCGTTTTTAAAATAACATTAGAAAATGTTGGAATCCCAACTTTTTTTTTCTCTGTGTAGAAATTTCTTCAGAAGTTTCTCCAGGAATTTCTTCGGAAGTTCCTCCAGAAATTCCTTTGAAAGTACCTCCAGGAATTCCTTCGGAAGTTCCTCCAGGAAATCTTTCGAAAGTTCCTCCAGAAACTTTTTCGGAAGTTCCTCAAGGAATTTCTTCGGAAGTTCTTTCAGGAATTCCTTCGGGGGTTCCTCCAGGAATTCTTTCGAAAATTCCTTCAGAAATTCTCCAGCAATTTCTTCGGAAGTTCCCCCAGGAATTCCTTTAGAAGTTCCTCCAGGAATTCTTTCGGAAGTTCCTGCAGGAATTTCTTGAGAAGTTCATCAAGGAATTCCTTCTGAAGATCCTCCAGGAATTTCTTCGGCAGCTCCTCTGGGAATTCCATCGGAAGTTTTTCAGCGAATTTCTGAGGAAGTTCCTCCAGCAAATCCTTTGAAAATTCCAACAAGAATTCCTTCGGAAGTGCCTCCAGGATCTCCTTTGGTATTTCCTCCAGGAATTCCATCAGCAGTTTCTCCAGGAATTCCTTCAGAAGTTCCTCCAGAAATTTTTTCGGAAGTTCCTCCAGGAATTTCTTCGGAAGTTGCACCAGGAGCTCCTTTGGAATTCCTCGGCGAATTCCTTCACAAGTTCTTCCAGGAATTCCATCAGAAGTTTCTCCAGGAATTCTTTTGAAAGTTTCTCCAGGAATTCCTTCGGAAGTTCCTCCAGGAATTCCTTCGGAAGTTCCTCCTGGGATTCATTCGGAAGTTCCTCCAGGAATTGTTTCGGAAGTTCCTCCAAGAATTCTTGTGGAAATTCCTCTAGGAATTCCTTTGGAAGTTCCTCCAGGAATTTCTTCGGAAGTTCTTCTAGGAATTCCTTCGGCAGCTCCTCCAGGAATTCCTTCAGAAGTTCCCCCAGGAATTCCTTCGGAAGTTCCTCCAGGAATTCTTTCGGAAGTTCCTCCTGGAATTGCATTGGAAGTTCCTCCAGGAATTCCTTCTTAAGTTCCTCCAGGAATTCCTTCGGAAGTTCCTCCAGGAATTCCTTCGGAAGTTCCTCCAGGAATTCCTTCGGAAGTTCCTCCAGGAATTCCTTCGGAAGTTCCTCTAGGAATTCCTTCGGCAGCTCCTCCAGGAATTCCTTCAGAAGTTCCCCCAGGAATTCCTTCGGAAGTTCCTCCAGGAATTCTTTCGGAAGTTCCTCCAGGAATTGCATCGGAAGTTCCTCCAGGAATTCCTTCGGAAGTTCCTCCAGGAATTGCATCGGAAGTTCCTCCAGGAATTCCTTCGGAAGTTCCTCCAGGAATTCCTTCGGAAGTTCCTCCAGGAATTCTTTCGGAAGTTCCTCCAGGAATTCCTTCGGAAATTCCTCCAGGAATTCCTTCGGAAATTCCTCCAGGAATTCCTTCGGAAGTTCCTCCAGGAATTCTTTCGGAAGCTCCTCCAGGAACTCCTTCGGAAGTTCCTCCAGGAATTTCTTCGGAAGTTCCTCCAGGAATTCCTTCGGAAGTTCCTCCAGTAATTTCTTCGGAAGTTCCTCCGGGATTTCCTTCGGAAGTTCCTCCAGGAATTCTTTCGCAAGTTCCTCCAAGAATTTTTTAAGAAGTTTCTCCAGGATTGCCTTCGGCAGTTCCTCCAGGAATTCCTTCAGAAGTTCCTCCAGGAATTTTTTCGGAAGTTCCTCCAGAAATTCTTTCAAAAATACCTCCAGGAATTCTTTGGGTTCTTCAAGTGAACGAGTGCTTCAACCACCTCGATTTCGTCACCACCAATACAAACTCGTTCTCTCTTGAGCCTCTTCCCATGATGTACTTCGTCGTTGACGTGTTGATGAGAAATCTTTTATTGATGCTTTGGGGTCCTGCAGAAATTATGTCATAAATTCCTCTAAAAATTTCTTCGGGAATTCCTTCAGGAACTTTCTTGAACATTTCTTCAATTCCTCTAAAAAAATCTCCAAAGGTTTCCCAATAAGGGAGGAAACCGCCGAGGATTCTTTCAAGAACATATTCAAGAAATGCATTCAGTAATTCTTCCGGAATTTATCTGGGAATACCACTAAAATCACTTGGGAATTTTGTCACTACTTTGAAAATTCCTCGAGGAAATCCATGTTGAAGAAACTCTGGAATTAGTTAATAACGACATTTCCGATTTAATTGTTGGAGAAATATAGAAAACTAGGAAACTACAGAAATTATTGGAAACGCAAACGCATCGTACCTAATCACGGATTTTATAATACTGTTTTTTTGGTAGATCTCAAATGCGCCTTTAGCTCAACAACATCGTCGATGAGATACGTTACAAGAGACCGGCATCGGTCCAGATACCTGGCTCGGACAAGATAGGACAGTACACATCCAGGATTATCCACTGCTAAGCTCAGCGCCTCGCCATCTCTACGATGTGGCGGAATAAACCAGTTTAGTCAAGTCTGGCGAGTTTAAACTCGACTGCGAAGGCAATGAAGACGTACGTATGGGCGATGGACTCGGATCTATCACCAAGTGATACCGATTCGGCTACGTTCATTAAAAGCTTGGTCTCGAAGAAGCCTTTGCTGGAGTAGTTCACCAGACCCGGTGGCCGGTTGCCTGAAATTGTGCAAACTCACAAGGACACGTCAGTCGCCAAGCAGGGAAACAGTGGCCGGCCGATTATGCTTCAGACCAATTACTTCCAGTTGTTTCTGAATGAAGATGAACGCATTTTCCAATATCGAGTTGACTTCAATCTCACGATTGAAACAAGCAAAATAGTAGACTTTTATTCCAAATCAAACCACAAGTGTGGAGTGTACGTATTCGATAGAACGCAGAAGAACAAATTAATCTGAACGGCATTTCATCCACCTTATGCTACGTTTTGACAGGGCAAGTGAATTGAACAACTCAGTTGAATTCAATTGACTTGCCAAAAGTTGAACTTGTTCAACTTTCTTTTCGTTCAAGTGAATTGAATGGACGTGTTTAGACTTTCAATTCGCGTTCAATTCAATCGACTTGCTCAATTCACTTGCCTGTCAAAACGTGGCATTATAGCTGTATGCGAGCGATTGCCGATCATACTCGCCAAAATCCGGACAAAGTATCCAACATTTGGAAACATTCAATCGGCGCATGCAACAGTCGAATGAGAGTTCCGATGTGTTCATGTTATGGAAAATTCAACCTGACAGTTGCTTGGAGGTTCCGGCACACGTCCTTCAGCCAGAAACTGTTTTCTTTCATCCAGAGCAGGAGGCTTGGTAAATATTTCGAATTATTAGATTTTATTCCGGCATTATTTTCTAACGTATAACCTACGTTATTACTTCCTTTATATCATAGATAACTATTTCGGTCCTTATTTTTTTGCTGTAACAAAGCAGTTATCTTTGAACGAATAATAAAAAATATTTTTCCTTTTAAATTGCAGCAAGGTCGAGAGCAAGGAACTGGCGGGAGAAATTGCCGAATAACGAATGGTGTTCCACAATAACCCGATGTACTTAACGGTTGCGCTGACCAACTGGTTCGTGGAAGTACCCGGCGGATAGGGACGGTTTATCGTTGATTTCATGTCCTGCTTGAAACAGGCCGCATCCAAAATGTATTTCCATATTGAGGAACCAAGGCGTGTCTCGATTCCCAACGATCCGCTGACCGTTACTGACCGATTCCCAACGAAAAGGCTGACCGTTACTCGCCATCAAGAACAAATGCTGCGTAGACCGGTCCGTGCCTAGCAAAAACATGAGCACCGAAAAACATTGAATCAGCGAAAACGAAGAGTGAACCGTATCCAGTGGTACGGACGCTCAGCAGTACTTTCCAGATTCTATGAAATTGAAGGCTCAGTACGTATCGAAAAAATACGAAGAACTTTACCAGCGTTAGGACTGATAAAATGGGTGATAAACAGCAGATACCGAAGCAACCAATTAAGTGCCGTATTAAAGCAATTTCCTCCTACGGGGGAAAGAGCTCGGTCGGAACCGGCAACTATACCACCTCGTCCGGTTCCTTGTTCGATTAGCCCGATGTCGCTGCATCCGGAACTTAGGAATAATACCAATACAACTGGAGATCCTGCTACTGCCAATCCAGGGCGGTCAGATTATGAAGGATGAAAGGACGAGGATGAAACTTGAATGAACCCACCGAAAACGTTCCATCGGATGAGCAGTGACAATTTTTTTTCGCAGCTACACCGAGCACCCCTGCGTCAACAATAAGTACTACAATCTGCAGGATATTTACCGGAGTTTTAGTGAAATCTGCGAGTGCAACCACAGCTGCCAAAACCCGCCGTCGCTCAACATCAGTTCCAGTATTAACAACAACAGCAGCAATATTCTGCCACAATTCGTTCCGGTTAGCCCGACTCCGAGAACATCCAGCACAGTTGCTTTCAGTAGGAGAACTCTATCGGATTTGGCGCCATACTCACGAAGAAAAGAACAACTCTAGCCTTAACTTCAGCGTCGCGATCCACAAGCTAGACATGGAACGGATACAGCACAGGATACAGTTAATCTGCACCAGTGCCGATGTTTTGTAGTTAATTCCGAAAAGGTTGATTATACGCGTTTCATGTAATTTAATGTATTCAATTTATTTTGGTTAATAAAGATATAGAATTTTCTTACGAATTTGCTCTCGATCGTTTATTTACATCCAACTGTCATTCGAGGCAGTTATGTAATTATGTACTTTCACTAGTACATATATACATTCTGCGTCGAATGACAGCTGGATGTAAATAAATCAGCATGAAATTCCTCTTGAAACAACCCTAACCACTGCCTAACCGCCTAAAGCGAAACATAGCTAACGTTCATCTAATGTGAGGGTAACGGGTTAGATTGAAATATGCATAAATCATAAACATACCTAACAAAAGTGTTGCAGATCTGTCTAATTTTAGTCTCATTTTACCCTAAAGTTAGAGAGAATATTAGTGTAACTTTCTAACAGGTTACACTCATATTAGGCTCAAGTTAGAGTCACCTTGTTTGCTGGGTTGTATTGTCAGATTTTCTGGATATGATACACTGCGCGGCGTTTGTAATGTTCCCAAATGGATACTTGCACAAAACTTTACGCGGCCAATGACTGTCGACAGGAACGGCCGCGTCGAACGATACACCGCAATGCTATTCACCCATAAGAATCAAGTAAATGGGGTGCAGAAATCGCGGGGGTACTTTTCATGAAAAAACAGCTTCTTGAGAAAACAGAACAGTAATACTGTTTTTGGCCATGCATCGGAGCCGTAGCCACATCCTTGTCTCAGCTCTGTCTACAAGACCACTTCAAGCATGAGAATTTGCTCAGTAATAAAAACTTCCGTGTGTTCCTCTCACTACCGCAGGCAGCAGTCAGTTCAGCCTAGGACCGGAAACCGAGCTTTTTTAGCTAATTGCTCGAAAAGTTGTTTCCGCTGCATACAGTTTAGCCTCAAATAAGAGGAATTCGATTCTTTCAACTGTCTGCAAGGTAACATTATTTATGTTTTATTTTTAAATAAATGAAATACGATGAATCCTTAATTACCATAACTTATTGCTCTAGCTAGAAAAATGGATTAAGCTAGGGCTCTGTATGGTAGATCTTACACCGTAACACACTACGTCAAAGTGATCTACCGTGTTACGGGCTGTCGACGGGTGAATGCTAAGACAGACTGATATGCGCTCAGTACTAATTTTTGTTATTTCAAGTTTTTATCGATGGTTGCCAACGATCTGTCAAATAAAATACTGATGAACCGCAACAGTTTATTATATAATTAGCTTGAGACAGACTATAATGTTGTTTTACAGGTAGCTGCTGACAAGCATTCAGCATTCCGATCTGATAGATTAGGAAGAGAAAGTTTGATGTAGAATCTATGTCAATAAAAAAATTAAATATATACAATCATGACTGGTTCAAAATATGCTTCCTGCCCTACAATTCATCATAACAATGCAAAGCATCATCCCCAATACTCATACAAACATGGACATCAGTATATTGCAGCAGAATCATCTTTCCTCCCCTTATTCCTCGCACATTTGCGATTGGCTCAGGGTTTGAGACGGGCATTTTTCCAAATAGTCAACGGTGATTGGTGGTACCTCCTCTTTTATCCCTACCCTGCTGCTACATACAAACACACCCAACGACCTGTTGCGCAACATACTGCTATTCGTGTGAACTCTACAGCAACCGGTCGAATGTTTTTGGAGTAATTATAAATAATTAAGTACAATCCGAGTGATCGTGTTTGTCAATAATATGTGAATATTTAAAATAATATTTAATTGGAAAATAATAACAAAAGGGAAGTCCGTGACATTGTGATCTCTAATTCTGATATCTTTTCGATCCGACGTTGCAACAAACACCGAAATGTATACAAATTTCCTATACACATGCGCAGCCTTGAATCTCCCCACCCTCAAAAAGTGGGTATTGTCTTGCAAGTAAGGTAAACACTTGCATAAACACACAAACACAATCACGTGATATCACGTCCATAAGAATCGGATATGGCACGGACTCGCGTGTGCTGCATGACCAATGAGAAGGCCCGGTTGGAGCTTCTTCATTCTTCTGCCGGCTGTCACTGCAGAAGCACGCGTTTTCGGAGTGGTTTAGTGATGTTTCGACGGGTGATGCAAATCTGATATCAAAATTTGTGTGGTTTGTGGTACTGGCTATTATTAGTTTGATCGATCGTGACTGCCATTGTCAATGGAAGTGTAATGGCGAGTTGCTAATTGGGGCGTTCAAAAATCAAAACGGTGGTAATGTGCAACGGTGAATAGTCGCTTGATTGAAGAAAACCATCCGCAGCGTGGGTGTAGTCTGGTGAAGAAAGGAAATAATACTCATTCGCATTCAACTCGCTTATCCGGGATACGTGACGGCACTGCAAATTGGAAGAAATTTTCATTACATAGGAGCGCTGTGCAATACCGAAGAGAATATAAGTGAACAAGTGTATATACCACCGTCGACGGATTGTGTCATGAGATTCATGATGGAAGTTCGTGCAGGGGCGTGATTTAATTCTAGCGACCATTACCGGTCTCGTCTCAACGTTGCCATCGTAATTTGAGAGCCGAGGCGCAGAAGGACCCAAACTCATCATTACGGCCGAATGGAAGGTCGAAGGTGATTCCGGCACGGATAATCGATAAAGAAAGAGCGGCTTCAGCAACCTGTGATCAGTGATTTTCGCCTCGATCCGTGCGTATCAAGCGCGAAATTATTAAGTTGTAAGCCGTGTGAATCGCCGGATCGGAGAATGGCTGCGATGAACACGTAAGTGGCTTTTGTTCATCGAATTGATTTTCTAGAATCCACCTTCTAACTAAACCAAACATACCCAATACGAGTTATGGAACAATGAATAAAAATAATAATTCAGAATTGTCCAGGAAACTCGCACTTCACTGGTTTCATATTCTGGGGCAAATAACCCAGCGAGCTAAAATAGTATTCAGCTGAACTAGATCCATTCAGATTTTTTTACTCTGAATATCTGAATACAGATATCTATGTAAAGCAGTTGTGGATCTAAAAATTTTGAGTTTATTCTAATGTTAAAATCTTTTATTTTTGTGATTGATAGTCATTGTTTTTAGATTAGAGGACACTTGTTCACCAGCATTTCTCCATTTTGCGATTACATGATTTTGTAAGTGTCAAGTTGCGTTTGCGATCATTTCCCAGCAACATCAAACGAAATATATTATATTTCATAAATACATATATGTAGATTCCGCAAAGTTCTACCGCAGCTGTCAAAGTTCTACCGCCAGCCTGCAAATCTTCAATACACTGAAACAAAAACCTGGTAATTGGCGTTATCATCGTAGAATGCCATGCCAAATAACAGAGAAAAGTATGAAGTGACAGCTGCGGTAGTTTGAAATTGTTCCGGAAAAAGGAAAGTTTGCTCTGGAACAGCAATATTTTGGGCATTAGCGGCACATATTTTTTTGATCTTTATTTTTTTTAATTATATTAAGTGTTGACACTATAAGCGAATGGAAACAGAAAGGTGCCCTGCACGGGCTAAACTTGGGTTCCACTGAAATAGGTTTGTAACTTATTAAATTATGCGAAGGGTTGGCTGGATGAGCTCTACTTGCGAGCCAATCAAGGGTCACGCAAATTGATTTGAACTTAAAACTGACCCTCTTTTCTAAATAGAGCTTAAATGGTAAAACAATAAAAAGTGGTAAATGGAAAACACAAAGAACACTGCAAAGACATCTGATAAGGGGTGGTGACGTGGTCTTATGCGGTGGCGATCTCAGGGTGGGGGCGGTAGGTAATTGAATCCTCAGAATGCCCATTTGCCTTTGGTCATGTGACTTATTCCCGAGACAGAGTGCCTAAAGGAACTAAATAACTAAACTTCGAAGAGCAAATATGCGTCCTTAAGGAAACATATGAGTTCTGTCATAGCTGCCTCGTCGTCTGCTAGTGAACCTCGTGTACTAACTGAGATCTTGTATGGAATGGTCGTACTTGATACAGCGGCAAATAATGTGACGCTATTTTTGGTGACACAAATATTTCACAACAGAACCGGAAAGGTCCTCCACCGAAATTGGGGAAAACTGGAAATAACGCTTGCGGAATCAGTAAAATGGCGATGCTTGCCGGATAAGTGGCAGCGACGAAGACGGCAACAACTTCTGCCGGGAATATGCTGCATTGTCGGGCCAGGCGGTCCGATCTAAGCATGTTCGAACCGGAGACGCTAAATTCGACGCCTCGGTTGGAAACGGAGCCATCGGTATAGCGGATTTTGTGGTTCCAAAAGCGCGTTGTGATAAGCTCCAATAATGACCTTCTGATCTCGTCTCTTTTGTCGGCTTGATTGTCGCCTCTTTTGAAGCGGATGGTGATAGTTCAGCCGTCCGTTCAGCCTCGTGGATGAGAGGGATCATGTTCTCTCCTAGCAGCGGCGAAAGAGGCAACTTTACGACAAATAGCTGCAAAGACCCGATGAAGAAAGGGAACGATCAACGCAAGCCGCTCTATTGTGACATGTCCTACGTTCAACTTGGTGGATCTGTTGTTTGTTCAGTTCTGCCTCGCGAGAGTTTTCATCAAATTTATGGGAGTCTTTCAGGCAACCTTCAAGATCAAGCCGAGTCTTATCAATGGTCCCGCTAGTTGATGGTGATCACAACCAATGTGTCCACGTACACCTTTACCGGCATTCTTGTTTAGTCTACGGATGTCACCCACCGATGTATAGCACTCACCTCGGCCTGCGTCTCGATTCTGGTCCGTCAGTGTGTTCTTCCGGCATCAACGCAATGGATGTCGTCGGCGTATACGAACAGGAACACGTTGACTGGCAGCACGCCGTTCATTGGAGCGATAACGAGGGTCAATGCCAGAACCGATCCTTGGAGTGAGTACACCAGTCTCTTCGGCAAATTCGATGGAAGCGGTGCTGCCAATCAGCATCTGGAAGGTCCGTCCGGTGAGCCTAATAATGGCAAGTGATATTATTTTGACGCTCATTTGTTGTTCTCCTACGTCGAATTAATGGAAAACTTTTTTCATCTATTCTTAGGATTTGTTGGCGAGTGATCAAGTTTTGTTTTTTTTTGATAATATTAAAAAAAAGTCTTATTAAGCGGCATATCAAAAGAAACCGGATTTATGGACTAGATAACTTTGTATAACTGTATGTTATGGCGAAAAAAACATTCTCAAACAAGAAACCACTGTCCTAGAAGTAACTCTTTGGGCAGCATGTTGGTTACGGGGATAAGCTCTGCAAAATAAATTAATAAATCATGCCGTTTTTTTAAATATCTATTTTAGTAAGACGTCCACTGGTATCAGAAAGGTCTTACAGAGTACATACAGCATCACAGCCAACCCCTAGATTAAAAGAACCACCGAAGGAAGTGGTTACCCTCCAATACATTTTTCGAACTAAATCTATCACATGTTGTGCATATGCATGAATCGAGACACTTCAGACATAGTAGTTAAGACCAGTTGATTTTTTAATTATAAATATTTATCTTATCCCAAAAAAAATACTCGAACATGTGGTTATTTTTCAATAACAAATATCTGACGAGGATACAATGAGATACAAATAAAACCACTTGTAATAGAAAGCTAGGGGCCCTCCTTAGCCGTGCGGTAAGACGCGCGGCTACAAAGCAAGACCATGCTGAGGGTGGCTGGGTTCGATTCCCGGTGCCGGTCTAGGCAATTTTCGGATTGGAAATTGTTTCGACTTCCCTGGGCATAAAAGTATCATCGTGCTAGCCTCATGATATACGAATGCAAAAATGGTAACCTGGCTTAGAAACCTCGCAGTTAATAACTGTGGAAGTGCTTAATGAACACTAAGCTGCGAGGCGGCTCTGTCCCAGTGTGGGGATGTAATGCCAATAAGAAGAAGAAGAATAGAAAGCTTTGAAGCTTATCTTGTGCATTGATTTGGCTGCCACTTTTTGCCACCTTGCGAGATATTTTGGTGTGAAAAATGTGTAATTTTGTTCGTAAAACTCGATTTTCTTTCTAACAATTGAAAATATTGTTAAGATTTAGTAGTTAAATGTTGTATTTTTATGTGCAGAATAAGTTTCTAGAACATTGCTAACCTACAAAAAACCGACCATGTAAAGTTATTCATTGTATACCAGTTTTTATAGGGTTAAATGGCCTATCATCTAAAATTGAGTCATATTTTGTTATTTTCAATATATAGATCCGTAGTGTCTTTGACAAAGTTTGTCTGTACATTATTTCTGACAACTTTCCCAAAGACGCCATTTTGTTTCAACAAATTTTGAAAAAAATAAAATTTCTATCTCACTTTTAAGTGAATTAATCAAAAATAAAATTTTCTCAAATGAAACTCCTTGAATATATTATGCCATTTAAAACACGATTTCATACCGAAAAAGCTGACGATCACGGTTTTCGGGATTTTAACCACTGTGCACTGGTCGCTGACACAATCGATAGTTTGGAGGCGCGTGCTGTTAGTGGCTAATGTCGAATTCGTTTTTAAACCTGGGTCAGTGCCAACCCGAACCCTAAATAAAAAAACGTTTTCAGTTCCATCTGTCATTGGATATGGTGGTGTGCGTGGCATCGTGTTTGTTTGATTTGAAACATATGATCACTATACCGGACTTTACCAGTGCACTGGCAGTTTGTGGGCCACAACGAATCAGATCATGATAACAACGATCAAGTACGTGCTCTGATTTTCGCGAATTACGAAATTTACTTTTGGATGGATATATCTACCCCGGATTCTCTATTCCTTTCTACTTCTTCAGGAATTCCTTCACTAGCTCATTCAGGCTTTTGCTCAAAGTTTCCTTTTGGAACTCCCCCGCAAGTTTTTGCAGGAATTTACTCGAAGTTTCTTTCCGGAATTCCCCCGGAAGTTTTTTCAGGTATTCCTTCAGAAATTTCTTCAGGAATTGCTCCCGAAGTTCTTTCAGGAATCCATTCAGAAGTCCCTCTTCTTCCGTATATAACGTTCGGAGCTCGAGAGTTCGTTAGGAAAGTTCTGAAGTTCCTTCTAAAATTCCTTCTGAAGTTCCTTCAGAAAATCCTTGGAACATTCCTTCAGGAATTCCTTTGAAAATTTCTTGAGGAATTCCTCCAAAAAATCCTTCAAAAATTCTTCCGGTAGTTCCTTCAGTGAATCATTTGGAAATTCATTCACGAAATCCTACTCAAATTCCTTCAGGAATTCCTCCAGAGGTACCATCAGGAATTCCTCCGGAAGCTCCAGAATTTCCTCTGAAAGCTCCTCCAGGAATTCCTTCGGAAGTTCCTCCAGAAATTCGTCCGGAAGTTCCTCCAGGAATATTGCCGCAAGTTCCCCCAGGAATTCTTCCGACTGTTCCTCCAAGAGTTCCTCCGGTGGTTCCTCCAGAAAATCCTCCAGTGGAACTTCCTGAGGAATTCCTGGAGGAACTTACGGAGGAACTTCCGGAAGAATTCCTGGAGGAACTTTCGGAGAAATTCCTGGAGGAACTTTCGGAGGAATTCTTGGATGAACTTTCGGAGGAATTCCTGGAGGAACTTTCGGAGAAATTCCTGGAGGAACTTCCGGAGCAGTTCCTGGAAGAATTCTTGGAGGAACTTCCGAAGGAATTCCTGGAGACACTTCCGGAGGCATTCCTGAAGGAACTTCCGGAGGAATTCTTGGCGGAACTTCTGGAGGAACTTCTGGAGGTATTCCTGGAGGAACTTCGGGAGGTATTCCTGGAGGAACTTCCGGAGGTATTCCTGAAGGAACTTCCGAAGGAATTCCTGGAGACACTTCCGGAGGAATTCCTGAAGGAACTTTCGGATGTATTCCTGGAGGAACTTACGGAGGAACTTCCGGAAAAATTTCGAAAGGGTCTACCGGAGGAATTTCTGAAGGAACTTCCGAAGGATTTTTCGGAGGGACATCCGGAGGATTCTATGGAAGGACTTCGAGATCCTTTCTTGGAAGGAATTTCGGAGGAATTTCTGGAGGGACTTCTGGAGGAATTTCTGAAGAAACTTCTAGTGGAATGCTGGAGAAAATTCCGGAGGAATTTTCGGGGGAATTTCTGAAGAAACTTCCGGACTTCCGGAGGAATTTCTTGAGAGACTTCCGGAACTCCGGTACTTCCGAAGGAATTTCTGGAAGAACTTTCAGAGGAATTCTAGGACGAACTTTCGGAGAAATTCCACTTCCGAAGGAATTCTTGAAGGGACTACCGGAAGAACTTCTGGATAGACTTCGGGTGGAATTTCTGTAGGAACTTCTGGAGAAATCTCTTGAGCGACTTCCAGAGAAATTTATGGAGGAACTTTCAAAGGTATTCTTGGAAGAACTTCCTGAGAAATTTTTGGAAGAAATTTCGGAAGAACTCTTGGGGGAATTTCCAGATGAATTTCTGGAAAAATATGAATGCCTGAAATATTGCTCTAATGCATTCCTGGAAGAATTAGCAATGGATTGCATACAAGACTTCAATGAGGAATACCTGAAAGAATTATTAGAATTCTTTGAAGAATTTCCGTATGATTTTTTTGAAGAACTACTTAAATAAATAATTAATGGGGGAGTGTTCGAACAAATTGCAAATGAATTATTGAAGGCCCGTAATATTTCCGTTTAAACAAATTTTCCTGGGATTACTGGAATAGTCCTCAGGGAATATAAATATAATGCAAATGTAGACAAATATTATAGGGAATAAAAATATCCTAAAACGGATTTCGATGCGCATTCTTTATTGAATGCACAAACAGTTTTGTTTTTACTCCGGTTTGTATTTTCCTTCTGCTTGTTTATTCCACCCATATGATTTTCACAGTTGAAGTGCAGTTGTATTGGTGATCCTGGTGCGAAACTGTGAAACAACACAGTGCGAACCCGACAGCTTTGGGGTTGGAACTAGTGCGAACCTAGCTCCAACCTGAGCGAATTAAAAAACACTTTGACAGCACTTAGGTTGGAACTGGTTCCAACCTAGGTTGGAACTTTTTTAAAACGAATTCGACATAAGAATTTCATCTTTCAGTCCGCTGTACATTCTCCCCCCCCCCTCCCCCCGCTAGAGTGGTAGCCGCAACGTTTGGTTCAGGGTTCAGACGATGTGAGGTTGTCAAGTATTGGTAGTGGTGCCAACTTGTAAATGGGACGCTTACATACTGCTGACTTGGTTTTCACATCCACAACTCTAACTAAACCACCCGCTCCTGGGCATACATTGACTCCACGGCCTAGCCTTCAGTTTTAGGGTAGAAAATTATCTTCATTCAACAAGACAACTAAACCAGGTCTTACACTCATTTGCTTATAAACTTATAAACTTATAAAATATTGGAAACTCGTCAACTCTCGTTATTGTGTAAACAGATACAGCTGGCTTCAACTCTGGCATTTCGTTGTCACCCGGAAGGTCGACAACATCGATAAAGTCGAACTGTCATATGTAGAACACTGGGTCTATTCCACCACATGTCCTTCCTAGTTAACTCAGTGGCAGTTTGCCCTTGAGAAACTGTAATGGGGTTATCCGACGATGGGCGAAGATTGGCATGATGAAGAAGATACCATTTCTTTAGATCGGGTGGATCTTTGGATGCCTTGACCTCTTTCGATTCATAATCTTTAGTTAACGCTTCGTATTGGGTTTTCAGATCAAGGTTTCGTACTAATTTGGCTTTTAGAAGATACAAATGATGCAATGTCATAGGACAAGAATCTGACAATTGCGCTACACGGTCGTTCAATGACAATTGAGATACGTCACGACGGCGATGGGTTGCCAAAATCGGTCTTCAAGCACTTTTCCCTTGGTTGTCGGCACTAGCTCCTTGTTCACACTCTCTATTTCCCAAAACATCCGTGAGAGGTAGTTGACGGAATCTGCACAAGCAGTCAATGATCTCAAAACCAAACCTGAGCTCTGACCCTGAAGAAAGTTACCTCCTACTAGCCAGCCTAATTGGGAATCATGAAGTCCGGGAAGATCATCCGATAGCTTCATGTAGCCTGGTTTAATAATTTCATAAAAATGATCCATTCCAATAAGCATATCGATTTGGTTTGCTTTATGGAAACTTGAATTCGCAAGTTGAATATCAGGTGGGATATTCCCAGACTCAATGTCAATTGTGAAGGAAGGTAGAAGACCGGTAATTTTAGGCGACACAAGGCAGGACAGGGATAACTTAAAGCTATTGCACTTGGAGCGGATTTGGACTTCACAAGTTTGCTTGATTGTGGATTTAGCACTACCAATACCAGTTATGGGAACACTCACCTCTTTTGTTGGTACTCCTATTGCGTTGGCCATTGATTGTTTGATGAAATTGACCTGAGAACCACAATCCAGCAGGGCTCTGCATTGATGAGGCTTCGAATGCTGATCCAATACGTCGACTACAGCGGTGAGCAGGAACACTTGACTCGTTTGTCGGACTGGAACTGATTAATGGGCTGCATTTGTGAATGCACTGCTAGTCGATGTTTGACACGATGGAACTGGAACTGCTGCTTGTGCTGGAACAACTGGACCAGGTTGCAGCTTTGCTTGTTTCGTCTCGCTGCTAATCTTCTTTGACTGGATCGACTCTTCCATGTGCAGCAAAGAGTGGTGTCTTCGATGGCACTTGGTACAGGAATTCTTCGACGCACAATCTTTGACCCGATGCCCTCGCCGAAGGCAGTTGTAGCAGATACGCTTTTCCTTTACGATGGAGATTCTTTGCCTGACTGATAAGTCGTTGAATACCGGGCACTTGAACATGTAATGACTCTCGGTACAAGAGCTGCAACGTTGTACTGCTGGGGATGGTGATAAAGCAGTATTGATCTTTGCTGGGAGATGCTCCGATGGGTTTGTCTTGATTTGCGGTCGTCGCTAGTACTGGCTGTCATTAGCTGTTTGGCATCTTTCCAGGACAGACACAAGCTCCTTCAAGAAATTGATGATGTCTGCACAGGTAGCTCTCCTTTCTTGACTGTTGATTCCCACAGTTTCTTGGTTTCATCGTCCAAGGCTTGAGCAATCAGAAATACCACCATGTACTCTGATATCTCGGCAAAGTCCTGACCCATTTGAGGTTCTCCACGTGACCATCGAAAGTTTCCACCAATGCTAGCAATTCATTATAGGATTCGTTGGTGAGTCTTCTCACACTTAGCAATTTAGCATGCTTGCTAGGTGCTTGTCGATCATCCGTCGTTTGTCGGAAAAACGTTCGTCGAGTAATTGCCAAGCACGCGCATACATAATTGCCGTCTGTGATTGTTTTGGCGTCAATCAAACAGGCGGCGTCACCAACTAGAGCCTTTTCCAGATGATAGAGCTTGATACGGTCGGGCTCATTACTCCTGTCTACCACGTCTCTGAACATTACTTCGAATTTTTCCCAATGCTTATACTTCCCGTTGAATGTCGGTATGGCACGTGGTAGGGATGGTTGGATGATCATCGGTTGCTGCTTTCCGACAGGCTGTGGCGGTGTATCGATTTTCTCTAACCAGCTCTCAAGCAGCATGAATACTTCTTCGTACAGCCCCAACGAATCCGAAATAGATATCGTCTTGCTCCTCACGTTCGACAGGAAGAACCTGGGCGACGATTTCCTGGTGAAGCTTGATGAACTCTGCGTTGGCATTCTCGACACTTCGTTGATACACTTTAACTTGAGCTGCAATTAACTCAGCGTTGCCCGCGTTTGCCTTTTCCAGGATGGTTAGAATCCGAATCACATTGCGCTGTGTCAACCCACGACTGTGGACTAACAGTTCAAGCTCCTGGTCAGCAGCAGCACTATCACTTTTAGTTGCCTCAGGATTTTTCTTTACTGGTGTTCTTTTGGGCGGCATTTTGGATTACTTGTCAATCACTATCACTTGAGTTCGATAGATTGTTCACTTTGGTTAATGTTCGATTTTTAACTTAGGTTCACTTGTTTCAATTCACTCGATTTCACTTTCTCCGAGTTCCGCACAGTGGGGAAGACCGCTGTTTTCGTTGGATAAAACCTCTAGTACTCTGGGTATACGTTCTAGAGACTCTTTCTCGAAAAAGACTAAGCTTGATTCTGATTATTTTAATTTTTTCTAGGTAAATTAAAGCTAACCTAGATAACTTTTATCTTTTAACAGGAACGTTTCTATCGACATTTTAGAAATATGCTCCGAAGACACTCATGCCCTATTAGTTACTTATGGATCCTGTACACCTCCGGTGGTGCAAAGGGCCGACTTGAAAGATCTCCATCCTGAGCGTTGCCCGGCTATCGCTTTAACCTGTTGCCAGGTTAGATTTCGGTCGACTTCTTTTATTTCTTTATTGAGGCTTCGCCGCCATGAGCCTCTGGGTCTGCCTCTGCTGCGATGTCCCGCTGGGTTCCAGTCTAATGCTTGTTTACAGATTTCGTTTCCGCCCCTACGTAGAGTGTGGCCGACCCAGCCCCACTTCCGATACCGAATTTCTGTTGCTATCGGCCTCTGGTGACAACGACGATGGAGCTCGTTGTTTGAGATCCAGTTGTGAGGCCACCAGGCCCGAATTATATACCGCAGGCATCTGTTAATGAACACCTGCAGCCGTTGAGTGTTCTCCACTGATACACACCATGTTTCGCTAGCGTATAACAGCACAGATTTCACGTTAGAGTTGAAAATTCGTATTTTGGTGCGTTCACTTATCTGCCTGTTTTTCCAGATATTTTTTAAACTCGCAAAGGCAGCCCTTGCTTTCTTGATCCGTGCGCCTATGTCGATCTTGGTACCGCCGTCTGACGCCATTTGGCTACCAAGATATTGGAAGCTTTCAACATTCTCCACTGGTTGCCCGGCTACTGTGAAACTGGAAGGAGTCACCGTGTTTACATCCAACGATTTGGTTTTGTTGACGTTGATGACTAAACCTGCCGAAGAGGAGTGCTCGGCAAGGTCGTTGAGCTTACTCTGCATGTCAGAGCGCCGAGGAGTGCAACGTCATCAGCCAATTCGAATTCATTTAAATGCTCCATGGTTATAGGCTGCCATAACAGCCCGCGGTTTGGTTCACGGTCAATCGCATCTACCAGAATCTCGTCGATTACGATGAGGAACAGTAACGGTGGTAGAATACATCCTTGCCTCACAGCAGCTACGACCCGGATAGGGTCGGACAATACCCCATTGTGCAGCACTCTACTTGAGAAAGCCTCGTACTATACCTCGATGAGGCCGATGATTTTTTCAGCGCGCCCCACATATTCTCGTGATTGAGACGGTCGAAAGCTTTTTTGTAGTCAATGAATACCAAGTAAAGGGACTCTTGGAATTCGTTGACCTGCTCCAGAATGATGCGGAGCGTGACAATATGGTCCACACAGGATCTTCCGGCACGGAATCCGGCCTGCTGCCGCCGGAGAGTCGCATCGATCTTCTCCTGAATCCGGGCTAGGATAATTTTGCATATAACTTTGAGAACGGTACACAGCAACATAATGCCTCGCCAGTTATCGCATACAGTCAGGTCACCCTTTTTGGGCACCTTCACTAAGATACCTTGCATCCAGTCGACCGGGAAAGTTGCGGTGTCCCAGATATTACGAAAAAAATGATGCAGTAGTTGAGCGGATGTCATGGGGTCAGCTTTGAGCATCTCGGCTGATATGCGGTCGACCCCTGGGGCTTTATTCGATTTCATGCTTTGGATGGCTGTTTGAATCTCTAGCAGTGATGGAGCTTCGGTATTGATGCGTGTTATACGTCGGATCCTAAGCAGATCATGCCGAGGTGGTGATGGCCTGGCTGGCACTTGAAAAAGTTGTTCGAAGTGCTCGAACCAGCGTTTCAGCTGCTCTATGGCACTGTGTATTATTTTCTTTAAAAATAGATGTAAAATGATTTTCTTTTCGTTTTTCTTGCGCAAAGCCTGTGGTAAAAATGTTTTGAGGACTATTCTCCAAGAAGTATGCCAATGAAGCTGATCGCGAGGTGTTACCAACATTTTTGAAAGATTTAATTATAGATTTCTTGAACACTGTCAAAAACACTGCTTAGAAAAATATGGATAACTTACGAACAGATGGCGGCAGCTGAAATTTTATCAGAACACAGTTCAAATCTATACCTTTGATATAGGTTTAAGCGAAGAAAAAAAGGTGGAGACATGTGGAGCTTTTTGTCTGCGATTGTTCCAAGATTGGATAAAAAATGATCTGCGATTGTTCCAAGATGCATGAAAAATTCAAATATGGCAGCAATTCCATATGACACCTTAATAAGATGTTTCCGAATTTCGCAATATTTGATAGAATCGTTCCATCATCAAAATCATCTTATCGTTGTTTTTAAGAAAATAACCCTGGCGATATAGAATCAAACAAACAAGTTTCCGATTTTTTTTTTGCGAAATCTTATCTGCACATCCTGAGCAATCTGATAAAATCCATAAAAAATCACGAAAAAAAATGTTTAAAAAAATCATGAGCAATTAGTTCTACAGCAATCAAGAAGTATTATAGCTCAAGACACCGAAAGAGTTCTGAAAACATACCGGACTTGTCTGGCCATTATAAAATGAATAACTTATAAAAAAACCTTCTAGACCAGAGGTTCCCAAACTTTTTGAATATGCGACCCCTCTAGCAGCATCCCATGTTGCTTGCGACCCACCAGGTACAAAATGCATCGATTTTAAGAAATTGGATAAAAATGAGTTCGCGTTTGATTAAACAAATCATAACAAATCGCAATCAATTTTTTTTACTATTTGGATTGGATTTGGGTTGGATTTGGCTTGGATTTGGATTGGATTTGGATTGGATTTGGATTGATTTGGGTTGATTTGGATTGATTTGGATTGATTTGGATTGATTTGGATTGGATTTGGATTGATTTGGATTGATTTGGATTGATTTGGATTGGTTTGGATTGATTTGGATATGATTTGGATTGATTTGGATTGGATTTGGATTGGATTTGGATTGGATTTGGATTGGATTTGGATTGGATTTGGATTGGATTTGGATTGGATTTGGATTGGATTTGGATTGGATTTGGATTGGATTTGGATTGGATTTGGATTGGATTTGGATATGATTTGGATTGGATTTGGATTGGATTTGGATTGGATTTGGATTGGATTTGGATTGGATTTGGATTGGATTTGGATTGGATTTGGATTGGATTTCTTGGTCTTTCGTGTCTGCTATTCAACATCGCTTTGGAAGGGGTAATACGAAGAGCAGGGATTAACACGAGTGGTACGATTTTCAATAAGTCCGTCCAGCTATTTGGCTTCGCCGACGACATAGATATTATGGCACGTAACTTTGAGAAGATGGAGGAAGCCTACATCAGACTGAAGAGGGAAGCCAAGCAGATCGGACTAGTCATTAACACGTCGAAGACAAAGTACATGATAGGAAGAGGTTCAAGAGAAGACAATGTGAACCACCCACCGCGAGTTTGCATCGGTGGTGACGAAATCGAGGTGGTAGAAGAATTTGTGTACTTGGGCTCACTGGTGACTGCCGAAAATGATACCAGCAGAGAAATTCGGAGACGCATAGTGGCTGGAAATCGTACGTACTTTGGACTCCGCAAGACGCTCCGATCGAATAGAGTTCGCCGCCGTACCAAACTGACAATCTACAAAACGCTCATTAGACCGGTAGTCCTCTACGGACACGAGACCTGGACGATGCTCGTGGAGGACCAAAGCGCACTGGGAGTTTTCGAAAGGAAAGTACCATCTATGGTGGGGTGCAGATGGCGGACGGTACGTGGAGGAGACGAATGAACCACGAGTTACATCAGCTGTTGGGAGAACCATCCATCGTTCACACCGCGATATCGGAAAACTGCGGTGGGCCGGGCACGTAGCCAGAATGTTGGACAGTAACCCGGTGAAAATGGTTCTCGACAACGATCCGACGGGCACAAGAAGGCGAGGTGCGCAGCGGGCAAGGTGGATCGATCAGGTGGAAGATGACTTGCGGACCCTCCGTAGACTGCGTGGTTGGCGACCGTAGCCATGGACCGAGCCGGATGGAGAAGACTCTTATATACCGCAAAGGCCACTTCGGCCTTAGTCTGAATAAATAATAAATAATGGATTGGATTTGGATTAGATTTAAATCGTATTGTACTTCATTGTATTTGAGAGAATCTTGGATAACAGCTTCTTTAAATTTGTTGTTTTCTTATGGATTACATATTACTTAGATCCTTATCTTACAGCTGGTAAACATTTGTGGGACAAAATATAGACAAAAGTATGAATCAAGGTTTGTCTTTCGCGGCCCACCTGGTATCAGCCCACGAACCCCTGGGGGTCGCGACCCACAGTTTGGGAAACCATGTTCTAGGCAATTATTGTTGCTTCTGTGATCAAGTACGAGACACATAAAAGCATTTAAGATGCAATTGTCGCAGATGCAGAATCAGGATTGTCGATCATCCTTTACGGTGTTGCATTTTGTATCCTAACCCTACGGTTAAGACTGCCTTGCTGATTACAAAGCTTGGTTCGACAAATTATATTGATTTGTCTCGATATACCATTAAGTTCAACAAGGGATACAGGCAAAGGCTGGGGCAAACTGCATTCCCGTGAAATACTCTGCAGATCTACAGCTGAAACACTATCATTGACTGCATCCTACTGTCTGATATTAGTCGACCCTGTTTCTGTTTTCATTTGTTGCTTTCGTTTCCGTTCGTATGACTTTTCGTCATATGGATTAGAGGGTTCGATTGATCACTAGCGATATAATGATTTCCGATAATAATTTTGAGATATTGTGTATGCATTCGTTGCCAGCATTGCCCAAAACCTACGGATGCTTGAAGTCCTGTCAGTGATGTCAGTGATCCAGTAACTGTAACTGTTTTTGTCTGACTGTTCTTTCAAAAGGTAAAATAAACATTTCAAATATATAATTTAACAAAATTGGCTGTTTGATATATTATAAAGTTTATTAGTCATATAATTTTGAAACAGAACAAAAAAACTTGAGTTTCACAAAGCCTAAATAATATAATTTGTTGTATTTTTTCTGTGGTCTTGAAACCTTGATATCCCTTAACATTCAAATTTCAAAATGTGCCATCATAATACAAGTCCTAATCCTTCACTTGTGATGCTCCACCCTATGCGTATCCATGAGAAAATTAAAGCGGAAGCAAAGGGTTGACTTTTTATTCCCGCCCTAACACTCTTTGCCGACAGTCGCTGATGTGTCGTGCATCGTATTTCCGAATTCCAACCAGATTACAAAAGGAAGGCATTTCAGCTTATTAAATTGCGGATTAAGCTCATAAATATTTGAATTATGTTTGTGGCCAAGAATGGGAGACGGACGTCAAGGGCAAAGAAGGGGTGATGTATGATCGGGGTGAAGCCGCACAGTGTTGGATTTGTATTGCCAATTTCTAATGGCACATGTGTTTAATGGTTTGTAGTGTCTGTTATTAATTTTCAGGATGTGGATTTTCCTTTTTGTTATCATGGATACGTTCATTTCAAGTTTTACTGTAGAAAACATGTTGATACGTGATTTAATAAAATATGTTCATCATTCAAACCACAATAATTATGTTCAAAGACTGAAGAAGTGTCTCTCCTTACCCCCAAAACCCTCCGCAACATGTGGTAATTCCAATTATCGTACGTTTAATTTCAATTGTAAATGCATTCGGAAGAAAATTCCAGACGGAGCATACCACACCGCATGCGTCCGCCCTTTTCCATGCCATCGGAACCAGCGGCGTCGACGGCGGCAAAAATACAATCATCAAATAAATCACCGCAAGCAAGTTTTTTACGCCGCAAAACCACTGTCGCTCGCTGCTATCGCGTTCCACCTTTTCGATCTACAAACCGAGATCAAGCTGCTTCCTTGACTCATCGCCACAGCGCAACCACCCATCTTCGTCGCTCGCTGCTCGCAGCTTCTGGCATGGTCTGCTTGATGACTCCACTTTTCATATCAATCACAAGACGTGCTGACGGTATTTCTACCTTTTCTGTTTCGGTTTGTTTCTGGTTTTTGCACGCGGTATACTGATGCAATTGCCCAAAATTTTCTTGTGACTTATTCTCGCTGAAATGACGCGCCAACTTCGTTGCGCCCCTTTTAATTATGGATTTCTCCAACCGCGCGACATGTCATTGCTTTAGGAAGAGCGTCAATTGTAGAAACAACCGCGCGGTATATCATATTCTATGAACGTGACAATATCGAACAAATAACATTATTGGAAAGCTTTTTTTTATAAAAGTATAATTTTCTGCTGCAATATTTGCCAGCCAGCAATGAGTTAAGTGACGTGCTGTCCAATTTCTGGTGCTCACAATACGTGCTACTTTAAATGCTTTATAATAAAAACTGATAAAATTCCGAACGGCAAATGTTTCATTCCAAGTATGGACACCGTGTAAAAATATTGATTTTAAGAAAAAAAAAACATTACACACTAATGTTTGTTAACTTTTGACCCATGTCAATGTGGACCAAATATTGATCCGTTGTTTTTTAACGTTTGCATTGAAAAATGGACCTTTTTCGGATGGTGATAAAAAACAGCAAAGACAGATAATTTCTTTTGTTTTTGATTAATTTGCTTATTTTCATGTTCGCCAGGCATTTTTTTACTGTTTGGCGATTGTATCGACCTCCCGACCAAGCACGCAGGGATCTAGCCCTTTTTCCCTCAGTTTTGCTCTTCAGCTACCTTTGGAACTTCTTGTCGCTCAGGATTGTCGGCCGTCCGGAACCAGACTATCTTTCGATGCTCTGATTGTTGTCTAATAGTGCCAAGATGTTGTAGATGCCGGGACGGGCGTATCCGGAGTCCACAAAGTGTCGCACGATGTCCATTTTCGACGCGGCGGGGTACTGTTCTTCGAACGCGCACACTTCTGAACGGAGTTGCTTCACTGTTTTTGCCATAACGGTTAGAGTTCGACTGATAGAGCTGTCTGATATAAATTTTGTCTGCTGACTCATGGATTACTAAGATTGATGCTGCACGGATAGTTTCGTCAGTGCGGGTGAAGGTAAACCCATGAAAAATCGGCAATTTTTGTTAAATGCAAACGTTATTATTTCGTTTGTTTTCGCAGTTTTAGCAAAAGTTATCATAGGGTAACGTACCCTTAGTGGAGGTAGCACCAATAGTGGAGGTAGTGGGGTTTTAATGAGATTTATCATAATTATACACTTAACGATGGTTTCAGTTGATGCGTCGTGCTTTAAATATCATGTTAAATGCAACTTATCTTACGATTTCGCTTGAAAAACTTATGAAAACAATTATTTTCCTTAACAAAATTGACTCCCTTGCACCTATAGTGGTGCAACTGTACCAATAGTGGCGAGTCTCATAAGAAATCAATGGATAGCACCACTATAGGAACCATAATTAATTTTTACCGTCACTAAAGGAACAGTGTACCCATAGTGGTGCAAGCAATATTTGGTAATTGTTGATGTTATATGACATCTATCTCATTTTTGTTAGCAAGTTTATTAGTTTATCTATTGACTAAGATATTAAAGCAGTAAATTTCCCATAATTATCAAATTTTAAAAAATATTTTCTTTTGTTGATCTACTAATACCTCCACTATTGGTACCGTTACCCTAACCAATTTTCAATTATTTGCATGTTATTCGCCCGCGCGTAAAATCTTTGCTACGCATTTGCACAGCACATGTTTCCGAAATGGACACATTCATACTAGGGGAACGGTTCGGCACTTCATCCCATAGCTCCTATTTCCATCCCATCAAAAACAAAGCAATAAAAAGGAATTTGCTTGGTTTCTTATTTTGTGACTTTTTTCACCAGTGAGCATGCGTGTTAGCAAAACGAAGCGAATAGAATGGTGCTGTATTTATTTGTTTTGCGATGAGATGAATATATGTTCGGTGAGATGGAAAACGGAACAGTTCCTCAATTCAATTTACAAAAAAAAATCTAACTGAGGTTGTTACTCGAATTCTGATGGCTATTCCGCAAACGTGTTCTTGTTGTGTGGGGGTTATCTCGCTTATCTACAGATTAGGAGGTTGAGAGTTCGAGTCATAATCTGTTTCACAATCTGTTTCACAGATTTAGTATCAATTTGTCCATTTCGGAATCATGTGCTGTGCATATTCCCTGCCAATTTATAGCAATTTGTTAAACTTTTACCAAGATTTGCACAGTAATGTTTTTCGCCGAGATTTTTTTCAAAGTTGCTGATAATCATCAAATAATTTGCCGAAAATAGGCTAATAAACGTCATTTTTGTCGGGTTGTTCAGTTTTTATTTAGCTGGGCATACGGCTGTGCGGATTTTTTACCGAGCTGCAGCAATAAAAACTGAGTGTGCATACATTTTTTTATCAATAAAGCGCAATCACTAAAAAGTCGAGTTCGTGTGATTGTCAATCTGCTGGAATACCTCAACGCTTTTAATTTGATCAAGAGCAGCAGTCTGCCGAAAGAGAACACTATGCTGATGTGACTATGCAAATTGAGAGGAACCGCTAAAGCTCGAACTCCGCATAGATTGAACTAATGGTTAACAAACCCTAAAACTTTTTCGTTGGTCCACACTTGGTGAGTGAGTTTTTTTTTTCATGGAAGGTTCGCCCAGATCTATGGCACACGCTTTGGATTCATAGTTCCGCATTATATCTTTTTGTGACGCTCAGCGAGCACAGGAGTTATCGCCAAACAAGCCATCAGACTATCCATCAAGTAGTCCACCACGTGGATCAAGCAAACTCATTTTTTCGTAGATATTTGAAGAACGATAAGCGCCCCCATCGAGCTCCATTCGAAACCACGGTGGAAGGTTCAATAAGGTTAATCAGAGGATCTTCGAACCATATCTGTTCCGGATTTCTTATGTCGCTCTTATTCAAGGCGCCGGCAAACGTAATAATCCGTAGTTCAAGGAAAAAGTAGAGGGTTGTATCAAAGATACGACGGCAAATTGAACGTAGAATTACGTAAAGTGCGATAATGGATACGAAATTTGATCATCAACATTTTATGCATGTTCATGCCGGATGGCTAATAGCCAAAATGTAGGCAATTTACTGTTGAAGTGCAATTTTAACAGTGGCTGGTGAAATTGAATTTTCCAATAGTTAAGTGCATTGAATAAATTGTTTACATTAGTTGTATATAATCTTAGAGAGTTTACTGATCGCTTCATACCAAAATCTCCGGAATCCGATGAAAAACGGCTGCGTTATTGGCTCGTACTTCCTGACCTCTTTTCGTGACGGTCCTAAATTTGAAACTTTAGAATGACCTCCTATCTTACCGAAGGACGTAATTCTACGTCAAAACAACCATCTGACCATCACGTCCCATCCCGTTCCTATTCGATAAGTCCGACGACGTATCCCGGTTGGGGAATCCTTGCGAGAACATGGAGAGCAAGGAAAGCAGACCCGGGTCTCGGTGCAGTATAAACGACGGCAGACGAATCTGAGCGTAGTCAAGTTAAGTCACTTAGTACCAGACTGGTAACGTTGGAGTACATGAACAAAATCAACGGCGAGCCTCTTTGCCTTTGCCGACCCTTAGAGGGTATAGCAACGGAGCTAGTCAAGCTAAACAGTCTCTTTTTTTAATTTATCTATAAGGATTTTTGATTTGAAAAGACGAGCTCGGTGGTCTAGTGGCTACCGCTTCTGCCTTGTAAGCAGGAGGTCGTGGGTTCAATTCCAGGCTCGTCCCTTTCCTACTTTGTATTTCTATCTTAGTTATTTCTGTGTTTCACGTTCTACCAAAACGATTTCTACTGTTATAACCTCCCACACAATCCCAAAACCTCTCGTGGCACCTATGAGAGGTCGTAGAGTTCTCTGCATCTTTCTTAAGTAGGTGTCCAACTAACCATCCTTCCTCTTCCTCAGCATTCGCAAGGACGTGGCCAGGACAGATCTCGACTATTGGAGGATGCATTGCTTCCATCTAAGAGATAGTGATTAGTCCCAAATCAATATCTGTGGTAACGGATGAAAGTGATGCTACTATCATACAATAGTCTTGGCTTGTACCACCTACGAATTTGTGCGAATTGCTCAATGCTAATGCTAATGCTAATAAGGATTTTTGATTTGAAAAAAAAAAACCAACAAGCTATGTGCTGGAGATTTTGGTATCAATTTGGCACTGTTCACAATTAGTAAGCTCTCGTACGTGCATCGATAGCACAGACATCAAAATCTGACTGACTGACTGACTGACAGTAGTAGTAGAGTCCTGGGCTGGACTGGACTGGGAAAACGCAGTTAGGCGAAAAGAAGAAGTCCACACACCACGATGCACGCGCACACACACCATGAGGGACTTCTCCTAGTCGACCTAGTAACATTACCGAAACTGCGCAACCGATCAGAAGCGCCAATTGGAATTTTTCAGATTTTTCAGATCTTTGCACTATCGTGACACTGCAGACAGTTCAGGAATGGATCCCATACACTTGCGATTCACTGACTGACTGACTGACTGACCGACTGGCTGACTGACTGGCTGGCTGACTGACTGACTGGCTGACTGACTGCCTGGCTGACTGACTGCCTGGCTGACTGACTGCATGGCTGACTGTCTGACTGGCTGACTGACTGGCTGGCTGACTGACTGACTGACTGGCTGACTGACTGACTGACTGACTGGCTGGCTGACTGACTGACTGACTGACTGACTGACTGGCTGGCTGGCTGACTGATTGGCTGGCTGGCTGACTGACTGACTGACTGGCTTACTGACTGGCTGGCTGGCTGACTGACTGACTGGCTGACTGACTGGCTGACTGACTAGCTGGCTAGCTGACTGACTGACTGGCTGACTGACTGGCTGACTGACTGACTGGGTGACTGACTGGCTGAGTGACTGGCTGACTGACTGGCTGGCTGACTGACTGACTGACTGGCTGACTGACTGGCTGGCTGACTGACTGACTGACTGGCTGACTGACTGACTGGCTGGCTGACTGACTGACTGACTGACTGACTGACTGACTGACTGGCTGACTGACTGACTGACTTGCTGGCTGACTGACTGACTGACTGGCTGGCTGGCTGTGAAGGAAAAATGTGAAGGACCAGTTCTACGAGCGGAGAATGCGCAAAACATGACGTGGAATTCATCATCGGTGACGCAGTCGCACAAGTCAGAAAGGAAGAGATCTTTCGCCCAGTCATTGGAAAAGAGAGCCTCCACGCAACTGCCAATGACAACGGCCTAAGGCTAGTAAATTTTGCCGCAGCCAGAGGAATGGGATATAGAATATTCGAAAGCACACCTGAAGACAACCAATTGGCGATACGTGTTCTTAAATCGATCATGTTTTGGTGGACGGTCGGCATTTTCCGATGTATCAGATGCGAGGTCCTTCCGGAACCCAAATATCGACTCTGAACACTATCTTGTGGTATGTAAGATTCGCGCAATGCTGTCCAGTATCACCGGTTGTGAACCATGTGGCTGAAAATACAGCGACTGTCGGGCGAGGGTGTAACGGAACAATTCACTCATAAGCTTGACGAAAAAATCTCCAAAGAAGGGCATCCAACTAGAGAAAATTTGAACGTATTGTGGCAACAAGTCCACGAGGCGATCAATTCTCGCTTAACTTTTCAAAAGGACCTTAGAAACATTTTTTTCATGAATTAATTTGAATAGCGCAATCAACAAAACAACATGAAAACTTTTGATTGCAGTACTCAAATTAATTCATGAAAAAAATGTTACGTAGGTCCTTTTGAAAAGTTAAGCGAGAATTCACCAGCCACAAGGAAATCAACGGAAAGCCTGCTTTGATATGGAGCGCCAAAGAGCGACAGATGAGAAATCCAGACCAGGAGCCGAATGCTTGTGGCGGATCAAATACAGCTCCAGAAATCTGTCCGACCGACCGACCGAGCAGGGATGGCTGCTAGGTTGAAGGAGCACTTTGAGTTATTGTTGAATGGATAATCGGACATAGGGAGCACAAGCAGAATCAAGATTAAGGATGATGGGGAGATTGGGAGTGACCGGCTGAACATTATTTTAATTCGAGAAGGTTAAAAAAAATATGTCCAAAAAGATACCCCCCCCCCTCGTGACTACGCCACTGTTAAGGCAGCCTACGACTCAATGATATGGAAAGAAATGTGGCATATGATGTTAGAACATGGCTTTCTGGATGGATCATGGCTGGATGGTTCCAAATCAAGTGTCAGAATATCTTGTGATAAATTCGATTCTTTCGTGACGTTAGATGGGTGTGCGACCATCATAGGTATTTAGGTATCATTTTCAGTAACTAATATTCCATCAAGCTGCTTGTGACTACACACACCTATGTCTTCTAAAGTAAGATTTTGCCTTTTGCTTTTTGGCATCTACTTTTTAATTTGAGCATGTTTTCCTTGAAATGGTGCTAAAAGTCTGACCTTCCGTTTATTAATGAAATGCAAAGCGCAAATGTGGGTAATCGGATTTTTCCTTCAGTGGTTCTTCTGTATTAACTGTTGTAAAATGTAAATTCGATTAAGACCGAGCAATAAAAGTACCAATTTTAGAATTCTTTTACTTCACCTCACAAACAGCGAACCTTTCAGACGTCTGAAGAAGAAGAAAAAAAGTTCTCCCTTTTATTATCCGAACAGTACATTTCAAAGGAATGCTAATTTTCAGCAGATTGTCAACCCAAGACGCGAGCACCGGCAGTTTTCCCTCATAAATAACTGACTGAGGCTACGCGGAAAAATTACTCCCTCGCGACAAAACGATAAACTGCTAAATATACAAGTCGAGCAATTTTTATAAACACTGTAATCATCTTGTTATGCTACGCACTTTGGAGAAAGGGCGAAAACATAAATTTCACTAGCCTTTTTTTTTTCGAAAAAAAAGGTTCTCGTAAATTATCCATCTGTCGGAGCACGTGCGAAGGTGCAATTTCGAATGCAGATCAGATCTCGGTTGATTTTTCTTTCTGTTCGTTTCTGCGTTGGAAAAGTGAAGATATTTTGCAAGGGTGCAGATAGATTTGGTTCCAATATAGAATACCAGCGGTAGACGCATTTCTCAAATGCAAATCATGCTAAATCAATTTTTGCTGCCACGATGTTAACTTTGTTTTCTTGTTCCGATAGTTACGGGTATGCGGGGATTTCTAAAAAAATATTTATGCTCGGCTATTATCATCGGCATTAAATACAATCTTCAGTTAATATTCACTAAGTACATTATTTCTGCATTGCATTGACCTTTCTATACCTTTGAAATTTATCTATTCATAGTTCAGTTTGACAGGCATATACCTAATACAATTGCCTAGTCACAGCGTGAAATTAGATGTAAATGGACTTTTAGGGATAGAACTAACTCAGATGACGCATCTCAAATAATTCTTACGGCACATTCCTTCCAAGCAAGTTTCACTTCCTAGCGAAAAAAAATCTGCAAACGAAGTTGAAGTTGACCGATGGCACATCGAAGCTCATTTATCACGACGGGTTATCTCGATTCGAGTGTGCGAGATTCTTTCCCATCACGCAACATATTGTCGCCTGCGTGCAATATATGGATGACTTTTGCCATAGTGCGTAGAAAAACTCATCAATTATTTCGATGCACGGGCCAATGGTTTCGAGGGATGTTTGCCTGTGGCATTGCAGCATCGTCGTCATTGAGAAGAAAAGCGTAAAGGTAAAAGGGTTCGCACATATGTCTTCGGTGTAGAGAACAAATTTCCTCTCTGTTTCCTTTTGGCATTATTTGTTCATAGTGGGCCACTTCCGCAGGGGTCGGGAAGAAATCTTCACTGTTGGTTACAATTATTTTTGGTAAAGCAAACCTTTATGGATGAGTCTGGAGCAAGATGTTTATAGCGCGAATCACATCACAACATAATATTTTAAATGGTTTTGTTAAGTGATGCTTCTTATTGAATAAATTATGCCTCTATTTCGTAAGACAGTTTGATTCCCCGCATTTTTTGATCAATTGTTTCAAGAGTCCTTGGTTCAGTCACAAAACATGTTGTGAATAAGTTGGAAGGAATACTGTATAAACGTAGAAATGGTCAAACCAAGTATATTTTTAATTACCTGAATGGTATAATGCTCCTCTATAGTAAACTCATTGTTTACAAGTTTGACTTCAAATGTTCCGGTAAGCAATAAATCCATCAAACTGACACCGATAGACGCCAGGATTGTGTGTACTTTTTTCATAAATTAGCAATTTCTCATCTCAGGTGATCATCGTGACAATGTCCTCCGGATGCAATCTTCAGCTCGATCCGATTCTTCGCACGAAGTTATCACCCCTGGGAGAAGCTCCATTGTCGGCGTCGTTCGCCACGACAGTTTCCGTCAGCTCACGTTTGATACTGTGGGATGAAAAGCGCAAACGATATCTTTCTTTAGACTCTCTGCTCTAGGTTCAGTTTCAAACCCAAGTGATGGCAACTGACTTTCTGAAATCTTATTTGTTTTGGCATTAAGGTAGCGATGCGATGGTGTTGACTCACTTGACAGTCGGAAGCATATGATGGTGGGAAAGGTGTCATCGGAAAGAGGGCATCTTGGAGGGAATGTTTTACTTTGCTCATAATCGTACCACGAAAGGATTACCAAGTCAAGGATGGCGTCCTATCGTTGTGGTATGTCCTATTGTTGCGTCAGTGTGAAAATGCGCAGATCTGGGCATAATTTCAACTGTAATAACATCAAAATAGCTGTGTAGGGGAAACTGGGTAGACTTGATACCCATTTCTCATTTCCGATGTAACACATCTAAAAAAACGAATTTGCACAGACTCTCTGAGAAACATAATCTTTACTGATGTGCAGCAGTATGTAAATTGCTGTGGTTATGATACACAATACATTTGTCAAAAATATAATTTTATAATATTCGAGAATTGATCCCTCTCCTAGAACTTGGTTTGCTAAAAGTAAAAAGGTGCTTTTTGATTAAAAAAAAAACTTTTCTTCAAAATATGTTGGGGGAGATCCCCCAGCACCGGACACTTCTTAAAGCTAGACCTGGGCGCCGTCGCGCCACGCCACGTGGTTTTCTCACGCCGCCGCCGCATGGAAATTTTCCGCGTCGCCGAACATTTTTTACCACGTCGACGGCTATTGAAGGACTACTAAACCAGTATGTTTATCGGTTTCGTACACTTTGTTAAAAGTGCATGTTTACTGGTAAGTTCGTCCTATCGGTATTCATATTTTCGGTCAAATTCATATTGCATTTATTTATTTCTAAGTATGCAGACATTATTGGACGGCGACCTACCCACAACTATAACTAGCATTAAGTTGATTTTGCTCAAGTATGCTCGGGCGAGCATAAACATGTTTTTTCTAATGCTGCATCTTATTTCCCGAATTAATCTCAAATTGAATTAAGAGTGACGATTGTATTGTCTATCCGGAATAAAGTTAGAACGCTTTTTATACCTGAGTTGGATTTTTCTCCAGATACAGGCAACCAACCCCACTTCGGAAGTAGTGCACTGGATTTGTCTAAAGCTAAACAATGCATTAAGTAGTTTGACAGATAAAACTTCGGAAGAAAGTTCGGTTCGAAAGTCCCGACTTCCGAATTCTTAGTTGGTGCTACGCCGACAATATAACTAGAGTGACGAATAACGCTGCTCACATATCAAAATTATCTTCGACAGATATTGAATTGTTTTGACAGATGTCTTATCGGTCTTATTGGACAGTACTTGCGATTTTATGACTGGGTGATTTTTTATTTTCGAGCTGTCATTTTCTAGCCTAATTTAATTTCATATCAGTAAAAAAGACGCAGCCTAAGAAGTTAATCGTTTTTCAGGAATATAAGGAATTGTTCCTAGATTTCTTTGTTATTTTGGTCTGAAATTATTTCGTCATTTCATCTAAAGCTGGAAAATAATTAAAAAAATGGTCCGTATCCGAATAACTAGAAAATCGGATGGATGTACTTTATTTATTCCTTCATCAGATATGTTCATCAATGTTTCCGACGGGTTTATATGGCCTTTAGGTTGAGTAAATCGTGAAAAACTAGAATACGGATTCGTAAGGAAATTTTGCTGGGTCTCCAGTAGCCTTGCGAGCAAAGGCGTAGGATTGCCAAGCCAGAGATGGCGAGCTTGATTCTCGGTCCGGTCCATTTCATTAAGATTTCTTTCATAATTATAAAAAGGTATTGTGGCAAGGAGTTATTCAACACACTACTCATCCAACACGTTATGGTAAAATCTGTAATTCGCTCCTATAATGTCGTAATCTCAAAATTGTAAATTTTGAACAACTTCCTTTCTCACTGCGTAACGCTTTTTATATGATAGATGATTGTTTCTTGAATTATGCGCAACGCTAAGGCATAACCCTCACCTTTAAAATGTTATGTAAATTATGTTCGTCACCAAATTCAATTAAAGTGGCATTATTGAGTAACTCAGATAAAAATTGAAAAATAAGAAGTTTACCAAAACACATGATTAATCCCTCTAGTGGTAATGTTGTCTTTCTCGTACTTTATAAGAAAATTTTGGCCTTAACTTTTGAGCCCATAGTCCGATCCAGCCTATTTTCAATAGGGAACAATGGAACAACGTTCTCTGACGAATGAAACTTGTTGCGAGTAAATCGGTTCAGAGTAAGTGCTTAAAAAAAGAGTCAAGACCATTTTTGGTCACACACATACAGACATTCACACACACGTACCCGCAGACATCACCTCAATTCTTCGAACTGAGACGATCGGTATACAATACTAAGAGTGTTTGGGCTTTTTTTAAATGCTTTTAGAGCGATCATATAGCTTCTACGTATACTTAGTACACGAAAAAGGCAAAAATGGGCAATTTTTAAAATTCATGTATCTTACAAAATTGTGAATTTGGGCAGAATTTTATTCATGGTCCTCAAAGCTTAAGAGTTCAATAGTGTAGTGCATGATGTTTTACTGCGGGGTATTGCGGGGTACCAAACTGTTTTGTTCGTTAAATATTGCATAAAATATGCTTTTACAAAACTACTAAAAACTAAATTCTGGACGGAGCTATTATTACATTATCAAGCCTATTGCATAGATCTGTTTAAGAGCTTTGTAACGATATATAAATATGTTAGTTTTGAGACGAAAATATGGAAATGCTGTCCGTTTTCCCAAAAAACGTAAAAATATAATTTCTAGGAGGGGCTAGTTTGAACGCTCCCACCCCTCCCTAAAAAATCTAAAAAATAAAAACCGTGTTGATTATAGAAATTTAGGTTATAAGCTGTGTATTCATCACATTTTACTCGCCCAAATCGAAAATTGGCCTTTTGATAGTTTTGGCCACACCTTTATATGGGGCTGTCCTATTGTCGGGTGGTTGGGAGTTGCGTTAGAAATTCTATGTGAGACTCAAAAAAGAGTTCTCGGAGTAATTTAGGAAGAATTCTCAGCGGAGTTTCTGAAGTGAGGTATCCAAAGTTAGCGTTTAAATTGTAATGCTGAATCGGAATCCGTTAAACGGTAGCGAAGCATATACGATTGTCTAAACAGACGATCTGAGAGACGAAGGTCTCGTCGATAATGAAATAAATGATTATGGTCATTCGTATCTGACACCTTAAAGAACACAGAAGTCTATTTTATTCTCGCTCTACAAATCACGGTTTATTCCCTTTGTTCTCTGCCGGTAATCTTCATACCTACATTTCGGGTCGATAAGTTGGACATTTCAGCTGGCGACGAGTGTGAATCGGAGTGTTAGTGCAGAAAATTAGTGTGAAGTTTCAAGTTTTCATCTCAGCTGACTACCTGACGCTTGCTGTAGAAGGACGCCATTTGTACAGCAGGAGCGACCATCAGTTCATTACACGACCAGTACGTTGAGGTTTTTTCGTTTTTCGGTTTACAATCGCTGCCGCCGGAGAAAAAAATAAAAAATAACCACGGCGTTGGGAATTTATTGAATTGTGTGAACACTAGGTATCCAAGTTTGGTCATCATTGCGACACTGAATCCGGTGAACTCTACGGTTGGTTGCCATCCTGCTAAGGCTATCTGCCAGTGTCCGGAAGTTCGGTAATTCCCGTCGACGCATTTCCGATGAGGTCCAGAGTAGGTGTTTGCGATTAGGGTTGCGAATTCTCGGCGTTAATTGACGTTTGCGTGTTGCTAACTGGCGAAGAACACGGCCAGTCCATAGCTTGGGTCGGCAAAGGCTGCACAGTGGTTCTGATTCAAACTGGAAGCGTGCAAATCATGGCGCATCGGGGTCAGCTTCGCGTGTCTAAAGGTGGTAAATCCCACGAAAAGTCCAACATCCGTCTGGTCCGGCGACAGCCGGTGGCAAACGAATACGCGGCAGCAGAAAGAGAAGGATAGAATGGCCCTATGAATTAGATAGTTTGCCGGACTTAGGTCCCAGTGATTTGCGACAGTGATTTTGTTTATCCAAAGTAGTTATGTTAGCGATAGAAACACCGACTCGAAACGTGTGAAATTGTTTTCAAATCAAATGGAATGTTATTCGTAAAATATTTTTAAAGAAATGAATTATATGTACTTTGAATTTGAAGCTTCCAAAAGGGGAAGGACTGAGGTATCCAAAGTTAGCGTGCCAGAGAAAAGGATTTTTTTGTTTATAAGTAGCGTTTAAAGTGTAATGCTGAATCGGAATTCGTTAAACAGTAGCGAAGCATATACGATTGTCTAAACAGACGATCTGAGAGACAAAGGTCTCGTCGATAATGAAATAAATGATTATGGTCATTCGTATCTGACACCTTAAAGAAGACAGAAGTCTATTTTATTCTCGCTCTACAAATCACGGTTTATTGCCTTAGTTCTCTGCCGGTAATCTTCATACCTACATTTCGGGTCGATAAGTTGGACATTTCATGGAGGAACCCCAGAGAGAACTTCAGGAGATTCCCTGAGGAAAAATTTGTGGACATTCCTCCCTGAAGAAGGAATTTCTGGAGAATCTTCTTCAATTTTGTTGGAATACCTGGAAGAATACTTAGAGGAACTTCTGTATGAATTTCGTGGAGAAACTTCTGCTGGAATTTCTGGAGAGACATCCGGAAGAAATCCTGAAGGAAGTTCCGAAAGAAGTCATTGAGGAACTTCCGGACGAAATCCTGATGGAAATTCCTGACAAAATCAAGGAGGAACTTCATAACCAAATCCTAGAGCAGCGGTTCTCAACCTTTTTCTTGAGAGGTACCCTTTCATGTGTTTGTATTCATTGAGGTACCCTCTATTTTAATAACCGTAACTCATAAGATTATCTCATAGAGTGCTTTCGAACCGATTGAAAAGAGACTTTTGAGCAGCTTGAAATGAAGTTTCTGACCCTTTTGAAAGTAGGTTTCCAAGCCTTTTGAAAGAATAATTCCGAAAGAATAAAAGGGAGTTTCCGAGCCTTTCAAAAGGAGGCTTTGAGGATCTTGAAATGACGTTGCTGAGCCGTTTGAAAGTTGACTTCTTGAAAGAAGAATTCCGAGCCACTCGAAAGGAAAATTCCGAGACACTTGAAAGGGGGCTTCTGAGCATCTTGAAACTGGGCTTCCGACCCCTTTGAACAGCGGCTTCCGAGCTACTCGTGATGGTTGGCTAAAAGGATTCCGAGCCCCTCGAATGGCGGATTCTAAGCCCCTTAAAAGGAGGGTTCCGAGCCTCATGAAAAAGGGTCTTTCCAGCCTCTTGAAATGAGGCTTAGGGCATCTTGAAATGACATTTCTGAGCCTTTTTAAAGCAGGCTTCTAAGCTTCTCTAAGGAAGAATTCCGAGCCCCTCTAAAGGAAGTTTTTCAGCCAGTTGAAAGGGGGTTTCCAAGCCCTTGAAAGTGAGCTTCTGAGCCTATTGAAAGAAGACTTCCGACCCTTTTATAAAGAGGCTTTCAAACCACTTGAAGGGGGCCTGACTGAAAGAAGAATTCTAAGCCCCTTCGAAAGGTGGTTTTCAGCCGTTGCTGAGCCTTTTGAAAATAGGCTTCCAAGCTACTTGAACAAAGAAACCCGAGCCCCTTGATTGGGTTTCTGAGCCACTTGATAGTGGGCTTCCGAGCCTTTTTAAAGGGGGCTTCTGCGTCTTTTGAAAGAGGGCTTCAAACCATCTGGAAAAAGGGGGATTGTGACCCTCTTAAAAAAGGGCATCTGAGCCTCTTGAATGAGGGCTTCCTATCTGTTTTGAAAGGGGGCTTCCGAAAAGAGGCTTCCGAATCACTTCAAAGGGGGCTGACTGAAAGAAGAATTCGCTTTTTGAGTCTCTTGAAAGGAGGCATTGAGCATCTTAAAATAACGTTGCTTAGCCTTAGGCTTCCAAGCTTCTCCAAGGAAGAATTCCGAGCCCTTCGAAAGGAAGTTTACGAATCACTCGAAAGGGGGTTTCCGAGTCTCTTGAAAGTGGGCTTCTGAGCCCCTTGAAAAAGGGGCTTCTGAGCCTCCTGAAACTGGGTTTCCGACCATTTTGAAAATAGGCATCCGAACCACTTGTGGGGATTGGCTGAAAGAATTTGGAGCCCCTCTTAAGGGGGACCGCTTAAAAGGAGGCTTTCGAGGCTAATGAAAGGGAAATTTCGAGCCTTTTGAAATGACGATGCTGAGCCTTTTAAAAATAGGCTTCCAAGCTTCTCGAAGATAGAATTCGGACCCCTTTAAAGGAAGTTTCCGAGCAACTTGAAAGGGAGCTTCCGACCCTTTCGAAAAGAGGATTCCGAACCACCTGAAAAGGGGCTGGCTGAAAGAAGAATTCTGAGCCCCTCGAAAGGAGGTTTCCAAGTCTCTTGAAGGGGTCTTGCAATGAGGCTTTTGAACCGCGTAGAAGAAGGCTTCCAACATTTTTTTTTTTATAAAAGCCTTAATCCTAACCTTCAAATTTAATATTTCAATTATTTTGCTTGGAAGGATGCTTTCGAACCGCGTAGATGAAGATTTACGAATATGAAGATAAGCTACCAAGATTTCTTTTTGAAAAAAAAGCCTTATGCCTCAAGGCTTCTGAACCTTCAAATTTAATATTTTAGTTAAGAAGTTTATAAGTACATTGTTTTTGAAGATATCTTTGATCTTTTGTCCCACGGTCTTTCATACACTGTGTTGGCTGTGGTGGACATGGTTCGATATGTTTTAATTTACTAATTGCTATGCAAATTATGTTCAATTTAAAGTCTTGGAATATAAATTTATACAATTATTAAAATTATACCAATAGTTTTTTTTTAATTAGAATTGTAATTCGTCCGCCATTACGCAATTTCCTCCGAGGTACCCCCTGGGGTCAGCGAAGGTACCCCAGGGGGTACATGTACCCTAGGTTGAGAACCGCTGTCCTAGAGGAACTTCCGGAGGAATTCCTAGAGGAGCTTCCAGATGAAATCTTGGAGAAACTTCCGGACGAAATCCTGGAGGAACTCTGGACAAAATCCAAAAAGGAACTTCTAGAAGAAATTCTGAAGGAACTTCCGGAAGAAATTCTGAAGGAACTTCCGAATGAAATAATGGAGAAACTTTTGGACGAAATCCAGGAGGAACTTCCAGACGAAATCCAGGAGGAGGAACTTTCGGACGAAATCCTGAAGGAACTTCCGAATGAAATCCTGGATGAACTTCCGGAGAAATCCTGAACGAGCTTCCGGACGAAATCCTGAAGAAACTTCCGAACGACATCTTGGAGAAACTTTCGGAAGAAATCCTAAAGGAACTTCCATCGAAATCTTTAAGGAAGTTCCAGACGAAATCCTGGAGGAACTTTCGAACAAAGTCCTGGAGGAACTTTCAGATGAAATCCTTTAGGAACAACCGAAGATTTTTATGATATATTTTTGGATGAATTTTCGGAGGAATTTTCGGACGAAATCCTAAAGGAACTTCCAGAAGAAACCCTGTAGGAGCTTCCGGACGAAATCCTGGAGAATCCTCCGGACAAAATCATGGAGGAACTCCTGGACGAAATTCTGGAGAAACTTTCGGACGTATTCCTGGAGAATGTGCGAAGAAATATGAGGAAAAATTTTCAGATGAATTTCCTAATGAACTTCCCATCGAACTTGATGAAAAAATAAATTCCTGAGGAACATGTTGACTTCTGAAAAAAATCCTGAAAATTTTCGCCGCCGATCATGAACGGCGTGACGCCGCCGCCGATAGATGAAAATGATCTATCATGCCGCCGCCGGAAAATATTCAATCGGCGCACTACTCAAAACGAGGTTTCTATACCATCGTATGTTGTACTAAAGAAAGCTATCGAAAAGTCGTCTACCTGCATGGAATCATTCACAAGTTGTAAACTTTGAACAAAATTTGAAATTCAACAAAAATTCAAAAAATTTGCATGTTTCGCCTCACTTTAGAAGGTTTGAATCAACAATATTAAAATCAATCGAATGTATTCTGATTATGTGGAGACGGTCAATAAGAGCCATATTTTGAATAATCATCATGATTTGTCAGATATATGATGTAACTGTGGCGCAAAATTTAAATTTGTATCCGGCACCCAGTCAACACAAAATCGTATATGATGCTACATAAGATGCTAAAGTGGAGGCGATATACGCACATATTATATGGAGAAGTACCTATATGGCCTCCACTTTAGCATCTTATGTGACATCATATACGATCTTCTGTTGACTGGGTAGCTATCCCCCGGGTCCGGACTCCGGACAGTGATATTTTTCATGTGATCAAAAAGCCATTCTTTACACCTGTTTTGCTAAACTTACGTCAGTTCAATTGTTTCTTCTTGTTAGGGTATCAGCCACAAAAGCCACAAAAATAAGCAGACACAAAAATTGAAGATGTCATTGAAAAAGATGGAAATTTGAAGTAGGATGTAAGAAATCAAAGGCGCGACCCTCAATCAGTTTCGGCCTATTTTGTCAAATGTCTTGTTCGGCAAAATGACCTATTCGACCTAAAGTCTTATTCGGCCAAATGACCCTTTCGGCCAAACGACCCTTTCGGCCAAATGACCCTTTCGGCTAAATGACCCTTTCGGCCAAATGATCCTCTCGGCCAAATAACCCTTCCGGCCAAATGTCCCTTTTTGGTCAGATGACGCTATCGGCCAAATTACCCTTTCGGACAATTGACCCTTTCGACCATACGACCCTTTTGGCCAAATGACCTTTCCGGCCAAATGACCCTTTTGGCCAAATGATTCTCTCGGCCAAATAACCCTTTCGGCCAAATAACCCTTTCGGCCAAATAACCCTTTCGGCCAAACGACCCTTTCGGCCAGATGGGTTCCGACCAAACGACCCTTCCCCGTACCATTCTTATTGCAGACATCCCACAAACCCATGCGGGCGTCGTTTTTCGCAGAATTGGTATTCATCCTTTCCACAATTACACAATTCTTCATTAGACCATCCCATCGACGCAGAAGAAGAAAATCGTGTATGCTGGCGTCACACCATGCAACATTGTGATCCATCTAATTCACTATTACACCATTCTTCTTGCCGGCTACCCACTAACATAAGAGGAAAAAATCCATCCGATGCACAATTACACCATTCTTACAGGCGTCTCACCAACGCAGAGGAAAAAACTTGTGTATGCGAGCGACCTTCCACGTAAAATTGTAATCCATTTAATCCACTATTACATTTTTTTTTGAGGATGCACTTCCCTACAATTAGGCAATACTTCCAGGAAGAAATATTTACGCAATAGTATTGAGCTTACTTACTTACTTATGGGTCATGTACACCTTCGGTGGTGCAAATGGTCGACTTGAAAGATCTTCATCCTGAGCGATGTCCAGGCTAGATGTCGGTCGACTTATTTTATTTCTTTATTGAGGCTTCGCCGCCTCTGCAGCAATGTCCCACTTGGTTCCAGTCTAAATGCAGATTTCGTTTCTGCCTCTACGTAAGGTGTGAATAGTATTGAGCCCTAGCTTTCAATTGGTTGTATAAAGCATCTATAAACGTCACACTTTACTTAAAACGGATACTTGGTCATTAATAAGAGATCAGAAAAGTTTTAAGAAAAAGACTTTTACGTGTTAGATATCATTTTTTTTCTATTTTTTAAACCTCATCATCTTAAAAACAATGGCAGCTCACTTCGAAAACACGGGCTAAATTATATTAAAAGACAAAAAATGTAGGCATTACATCCACTCCCAATTTACCTTAAACAGTTAATAAAATTAATGACTCACATGACATCTTTATTTTGAGGCGCATCAACTGTTGCCATTTCATCAAACCGTTCAACGCAACCAATTTCAGCGGACTCCGGACACCTGACGTTGACTGGAATCAATTCCATTTCCACCATAATCTCCTACATTGCATTGCATTGGAGGTACCTAAGTTTGACCACCAACTGAAGGCGGCAAAGTCTCGCTATGTGCCGTACAAAAACGGAACGACTGTGACCACGATCGATCGTTTTCCGCTTCGGTATTCATAACACGCCCGCGTGGACGCATCTTCACCATCATCGTCGGCATCGTCGTTGTCGGTCTATCGGTCGGGGTTGGCCATGCTCGAAAACTGAGAATGTTGAAGCACGGCACTAAACCGTTGCGGTGCCCTTGGTGATGGGTGGGTGTGGAAGTGTTGCCAACTTATTTTGAACAAATTTGGCCACATCCGCACGTGTATTCAATTTTCTATTCTCAGGTTTTGGTGCAAAACTTGCATTCTTACAAAGAAGTCTGATAAAATGGCAACCACGTGGGTGGGGCATAATATTCATATGAACCAATACGGGAGCTTTCTCTCCTTCGGTGGCATTCGATGTTGACTGTACATGAGGTGAATGGTTCGGAGTGGTGAGGAAAGGGGTGCCCCATTTGAGTGCATGCATCCCCAACCTTTCGGTCGGAATCGACTGTTCTTGAAACGTGTTTGACTGTTGAAACGTGATGTCTTGTGTTGGCTGCGCCCGGACTGATAAACGTGTGAAAGAGAGAAAATCCAGTTTCATCAAAGCATAAAGTTCTTCGAATCGATCAGCTTGCTGAATGGATAGGCGAACATCCGTCGATCCTGCAAAAGCAAAAATTCCGCACTGCAATACACCACGCACTTGACTTCTATTACAGGCATTCGCCCACCAAGTGTCCCAACAATGAAGAATAACCGTTGGCGTAGGAATTTTCCCCCTTTTGAACGGTAGCGGAGGGCATTTATTGCTTTATGTAAATTTCTATTTGAGTTTATTGACAGACAATATGGAAGAAAATTCCCTTCGTTTTCTGAAGCTCGGTTTATGCGTCGGAGTCAAGTGTTCGAAAATTCCAAATTATTTGCTGCAAAATGACGGTAATGCAGATTTATTGGAAATACATTTAGAGAATGTTGTAGTCACCTTCAAATTTACAGGCACATAAAAAATCCCAGCTTTTTTTGGAATTTGCTTTTATTGTCCCCGTTTGCCAACTTTTCTTTGCTATGCAGCATCTGGAAAGCAATCGCCAGCGAGCAATTTGGTCATGCAAATTTAAATTTTATTGTTATGAACAGTGCTAATAGCCGAAGAGGGTAGTTCGTTGTATGCTTTACCGGTTCATCGTCATTGATATTTTGAATCGAATCTATCTATCTATCTATCTATCTATCTATCTATCTATCTATCTATCTATCTATCTATCTATCTATCTATCTATCTATCTATCTATATATATAAAAACTTAATGTTTGTATGTTTGTATGTATGTTTGTATGTATGTTCCAGCATAACCTCTGAACCCATTGACCGATTTCAACCAAATTTGGAACACACATTCTTTATTTTAAGGAGACGACGATAGGGGGGTTAAGCATGCTCTTTGGAAAAAGGGGGAGGGTGTGGGGGAGGGGTATTGCTTAGTTATCGATCAACTCAGTGTAAATTCTGAACCCCTTGGCCAATTTCAACCAAATTTGGAACACAAATACTTTATCTTTAGGAGATGTCGATAGGGGAGTTGATCATGCGCTTTGGAAAAGGGGGAGGGTGTGGGGGGAGGTGTATTACTTAGTTATCGATCAACTCAATGTAAATTCTGAACCCCTTGGCCAATTTCAACCAAATTTGGAACACAAATACTTTATCTTTAGGAGATGTCGATAGGGGGTTAAGCATGCGCTTTGGAAAAGGGGGAGGGTGTGGGGGGAGGGGTATTACTTAGTTATCGATCAACTCAGTGTAAATTCTGAACCCCTTGGCCGATTTCAACCAAATTTGGAATACAAATTCTTTATCTTTAGGAGACGACGATAGGAGGTTAAGCATTTTCTTTGAAAAGGGGGAGGGTATGGGGGGAGGGGTATTGCTTAGTTATCGATCAACTCAGTGTAAATTCCGAACCCCTTGGCCAATTTCAACCAATTTTGGAACACAAATACTTTATCTTTAGGAGATGTCGATAGGGGAGTTAAGCATGCGCTTTGAAAAGGGGGGAGGGTGTGGGGGAGGTGTATTGCTTAGTTATCGATCAACTCAGTGCAAATTCTGAACCCCTTGGCTGATTTCAACCAAATTTGGAACAAGAATTCTTTATCTTTAGGAGACGACGATAGGGAGGTTAAGCATGCTCTTTGGAAATACGGGGAGGGGTATTACTTAGTTATCGATCAACTCAATGTAAATTCTGAACCCCTTGGACAATTTCAACCAAATTTGGAACACAAATTCTTTATCTTTAGGAGACGACGATAGTGTGTTAGAGATGTTTTTGGAAAAAGGGGGAGGGTAGGGGGGGACGGATATTGTTAAGGTATCAATCAACTCAGTGTAACTTCTGAATACCTTGGCCGATTTGAACCAAACTTGGAACACACATTCTTCATGTTAAGGAGAAGACGTTAGTGTGGTTAGGGATGCTCTTTGGAAAAGAGGGAGGGTAGAGGGAGAAGGGTATTGTTTAGCAATAGATCAATTCAATGTAAGTCTTGATCCCCATGACCTATTTGAACCAAATTTGTATCAAATATTGTGTATCCTAAGGAAACAATTTTAGTGGGTGTTGATAGGTTATTTTGGAAGGTGGAGGGTGTATTTCAGCATAACTTTTGAACCCATTTACCGATGTCCACCTAATTTGGAACCTATATTCTCTGTCTAAGGAAGACTTTATCGGACTGGGTGGGAGTGTCATAGCTGAATTAGAGAGAGGGTATATTCATTAAACGAACAGTTTAGTATACCTTTTTATCGCATGGGTGAATTCAAACCAAATTTGTAAACACGTATTCTCTACCCAAAGGAAACTATTATAGAAAGGCAGGGAGGGACTTTTGGAATGCGGGAGGTTATTGGGGTTGGGTATTGTTTAGAAAACGAGTTAATTTAAAATCCTACATATTTGGTTCATTCGAGGTTCTTTGACATTGTAAAATGCTCCGAGAACGAATTGCCCGAGTTCCTAAAAAATGGCAAATCTTCTACAATAACATTTTACAGGTAATGACATTTAACCAAAGATGATTTTAACGAAAATGATATTTGCCAAAAATGATACTTCCCGATACATATATCCGAGAAGATGACGTCATCGGTATCATGGTTTGCCCAGCGAGAAGCAATGATTAATGTGTTTCTTTCTGGATGATTGCTTCTTTAAAAGTAGGCATTTGCCCGGAATATGACAATGGTGGGTGTGATCCCTTCTTTAAAAATGTGCGTTTAACCGGAATAAGGCATCGGTGAATGTTTTTCCTTCTTTAGAAATAGACGTTCGTCCGGAATAAGCCTATTCAAATTCATGATCTCTTCTTCAAAATCAGTCAATGATTCCAAAAGCTTTCTTTTATTCAAATGATGAAGTATCAATAAGGAAACACAATTACCCTGTTGACCAATTGGTTTTATCATTTTCTGATTGTGAAAAAACTGAGAAACAAACTGGCAATTCCGAGCAAGGCCGGGTACATAAAGCTAGTATAGCTATGAAATTGCATTGAAACAAAAAAAGCTTTGAAATTAATGGACAAATTATTAAGAGCAGATGGTATTGATGTTTTCAAAGAATATTGTTAAGGAGTGCTTTATTTATATGGCTTTGGAATGATTATTTTAGCTTATTTTGAAACCAATCAATAGAGACTGGAGATCATGGCCTATAATAATGGAAGTAAATATGGAAACCAAACGATATAATAGCTTTTTATGCAGGGTTGCATACAGTTTTATCCTCTTCGTATCGTTAATAGGATTCAACTTTTGGAAACTCAATATTGTTCTCAAAGCTAAAATCATGTTTTTATTGACGTCCGAATGTTTAAAAACTCGGACGTCAATGAAAATTTCACAAAATCAATTTATTAAATTTAAATGATCGGGCTAATAATTAGTTAATTTGAATTTCCGAAAGGATGCAACTTATAGTTTTTAGAAGCCTTTCCTGTGAAAGTTTATCTTTTGTAACAAGCACCATGAGCCTTATGTACATGGAGTCCGATTCGCAACTAAACTCTGACTTACATCAGAATTTGATCTCATAGGTGAAATATAACACTCGAAAGTTATTTGAAGACCCTGAGCACCTTTTTTTGTCTTCTTTAGTCGCGTTCTTCCCACCATCCTCTGTCCTTCGAGATACCATCTCCTTACGAGGACCAGTTGCTGTAAATTATATCGACAAATCATTCGTTTTAAACCCTCTATATGTAACCAGAATGAGTTGACAATAAATCGCACCTTTTAGTTATCTACGAAGGGCTTTCTACGATAGTAAAGGAACCGAAAAAAAAGAATGAAAAAAAATCATTCATAATTCAGGAGGCTAGTGCAAGTACCGTTACGCAACACCCTCAAATACTTCCAGGAATGTAATATTGACAACAATAAATTATGTGTCATTCTCGTCCTTTTGCAGCCAAACACCTCCAATGCAGAGTTATAAATCATCGCTCAAAGGGAAACGGAATGCTACTTTCTGCTAAGGGGAAAATCGCTTATCCTTCGGTCGGGGGGAATTTATTTTTGGAAGATAATTGAGACGGGCGACAGAAGGTTAATTTGTACCAACAAATTTATTGAAGCCATGAACATGACCGTATCAATCGTTTGGAAATTAAATTAGGTGATTAATGTTGAATTAAATAACATTTTTTTCATCTATTTGATTAATTTACATTCGACTAAAAGAGCTTGCTAAAATGTTTTTACAAAACAGTTTGAAAATTATATTTATTATATTTAATATAATGTTTCACCGTGTCAAATCGATCGACTCGACTTCAAGTAAGCAATAAAGCCGTTTGGCAAACCAAGCCAAAATAAATGGCAATATTATACAATTATTCCCACAGCACCAGGATTTTAACCTGAAGGCACTGTTACAATAAATACCCCTTAAATTGTTGCTGATGGTCATTTATATGTGTCATATTTCACATTTCTTTCCTTTTTCTAAATTGCAGACTTCACATCGTGTACGTGCCCCACATGGTCGAGGGTACACCTGCTGTCCAGCTTTCGACGCTGAAGTATTCGACCGTGGAAATTGTCAACAGCATTCGGCTGCCGCTGGACGGCGCTGCTCCTGTTGCTTCGTTACAGCAGCAGCAATCAACGGTGGAAGTGAATGCGATCCAACAGCAGATTGGCAGAAGGGCTGAACAGTATGCGGATTCGCCGGAAATCGATCCGATTATGAGAGCACGGGAACGGTTGCCGGTGAAAGATTGGATTGTCCGAGATAGTTTTGTTGGCTCGTCGGAGGTAAATGATTTTTTTTATTATAGGAGGCCGGAGCTCTGCTAAATCGCACCAAGCGCGAACAAAAAAGTGTCCATTATTTGTCCTAGTTTTCGGGTATCAGATTTTATTGACCACAAATTGTTCTCTATCCTACAACAAAAATGTACCCGTGAATAGATAAGAATTGATTTCCGTTTTCGTTTCTCGAAAAAAAGTCATAAAGACCGCGTGGTGCGGTTTTGCAGAACCTCAACCAGGTACTTCGATTTTAAATACATTTTAATTACAGTCATGTGCTTAAAATTGAAGCAAGATTTTTTCAATATTTTTTTATGTTTGAGTTTCCTTCTACGAAGGTAAATATTTTTTTAAACCGCCCCCTTTTCAAATACGTCAATTTGTTTTTACTTTCTCGCATTTTTATTTGTATGGATGACTAATAAGGGGTCAAGTGTCCCAAACATACAATCCGAATATCATATAGAATTGTGAGGAAATGTTGACATTGTTATCAGCACATGTTTTTTTTAAATAACTTTTAAATAGGCTTTACTATCTTGCCTATCTGTGGTAAGTTGGAAATGGTTGAGTTTGCGGGGAGGATTGACAAACGATTTACAAAATCAACCATAAAATGCAAATGTTACACATATGCGATCATGGGCAGATTTATCTAAGTGATATTGTAAGATTTTTTTGAGTTCAAGTTCAATCACTTTTTTTAAGTTCATCATCATTTTGTATATTATTGCTTTGTGCTGTGAAAAAATGATTTATAAGTCAATGTTAGGAAAAGTTACATAATTTTCTCATGGTAACCAAACACTATCTTTACTGATAATACGTTAGAACAAAACTAATTTGATTCTTACTAAAACAGGGGAATCAAGTAACTCAAGTGATATTGTGTCCCCACTTTCCCCTATAAAGAACGGCTGAATGGGTTTTTTCATTCATTCAGCAGTTTTGCTAAAATTCTCGACAAATTTGGGGAAGGCTTGTTCGGTCGAAAATCATTTGATTTCATGTCGCTTGGCAAAAAAACACTTTAGGCCTAATGAGCATGCGAGAGCATGAGCAGGATGACCATACAATTCGTAGTTACTACTCCGTGATTGACCAGAACGATCGAAGTTGCACAAGGAACCAATAGATGGAGACTGGGATTGGTTTCACATCATCAATGTGCGCATTGCGAGATTATGATCATCGGGAAGGAATATTTGTGTGACATTTGTTGTTAGTACAGACCGAGAGCACCTCTGCATCTCCACGAATGTCACAGGAGTTGGACGTTGATGGTAAGGAAGGGTGAGGATAAAAGTAACATAGGTCTGGATTCACATTGGTATGTGATATGATCTATGAAACTGTGGACAATAAATTTACATACACTACTACAACAGGGATAGAATTATTAAGATACAGTCTTAATTAGTATAGAAACGAGCATTAGCTCATTTCTTGTTCTAGTATTGCTAGAACTTATGATAGATATCATAGTTTGATTACAGCTTACACTACACGGTTAGATGACTTTACCCATTAATGGGTACTACGTTATTATTGATATTATTCCCACCGTGAAAAATTCACCCATTTTTACGTCACGTCACGTTATCAACAACGTTGATATGAGTACATGAGATTAATTCAAGGAGCAGTAAACCTATAGACGGTGAGAAAAATAAAACCGGAGCGAGATCGTGTAGAAATATTTTTATAAATATGTTCCAGTATTCTGTATGGTCTATAATTATTAGCATTTGTATAATTATTGACATTGTTGAGTAAAAATTTGACAAAATTCATGCAGCGACATATAGCGATTTAGTATTTCTATTGCGTGTATCTGTTGAAAATATTGACAATCAATACAAAAACTGATATGTACCTTGAAACATCGAATGATATCAAAATGTATCAATATCTACAACTATCTCAATTCCCAATGACGTGTGTGTTACAGATCTTGCTGATTGTTCCATTAGCACTTCACTGTTCAAAGCCACAGAGACGATTTCTTTTGATTGACTGTACCTACGGATCGACTAATTGAAAAGCGATGGAATTCATTGGCGTGTTGTGAGATGAATACAGCAGAAAATACTTTAGTTGTGGTAGAAGTAAAAACAAATAAACCTCTTTCGATGCGAAAATTATTTCAAGATTTTTGGTGGAATGTAATTAATTGTCATAGTCTGCACTACTCCACCCAACTCCACCACCCCACTGCATCCCCGACAGACACGTATCCCAACCCCAACAGCAGGGCCGCCTCCAGCGTCTCGCACTCGACTCGACCTCGTACTTGAAGTCGAGTCAAGCACGAGACACCGAAGACGGCCCCACTGCTGAGGCCGAAACACGCATCCGCCAAACGCACAATAAAGTAGCGGAACCAAATGGAACACCACCCTCTACCTACCCTACCCACTACCCTCTAGAGCCTACAAAGGAAAAACAACATGAAACACGCTCACCAAATTAATATTTCGCCTTGCAGTTCAAAGCCTGCAGGAACAGCACTTTAAATATGCTAGTTCACCATTTGTATTTAAAAACTTATTATTATTATTAAAATCTTTATTAAAGAGGTTTTTAGCCCAAGGCTAGTTCACCTCCGTATTTAAAAACTTCACACGCGCAGGTTTCATACATTTCGCGATCGTAATTATTATCCACGAAATCCACTTAACACAATAGAAAAAAAAATCATCATCAATAGAACACAGAATCGACTGGGTGGCGTAGCCCGATTCACCACCCGCCGAATCTTGCAAAATTCCGAAAACGAGACAAACCGACGCGAAAACAAAATTACGTGCGTCCACAACCATGGCACACGCGGATCCAAAAAAAAACACTTTGGGCCTAAAGCCATAAAGTCAAATTCCATCTTGACAATTTGAAGTTATAAGGTTATAAGTTATAAGGCCAAAACGGTTATAAGGTCAAAAGGTACATACGGCCGAACTTATCATTTGACCGAAAATGCTGTTTGGCGGAAATGGTCGTTTGGCAGATTTGGGCATTTAACCGAAAATGTCATTTGGCCGGACGAGTTATATTGCCAAAAATGTCGTTTGGCCAAACGGTTCATACGATCGTAAATGTCCTTTGGCCGAACAATAGTGGATTTGAAAAGTATGATGATAATTGAAAAACAAGATTAGAGATGTGCGCCGATCCAGAAATCCTTGACTCATCCCAGGTCTATTAGTCGGAATAACGAGTTCAGGATTTCCACCCAGCAAGCACTACTGCCTCTTCAAGATATCCGGTCTGTATGGTATGGTCTGGGTTTGCCACTATCGCTAATCAAGCATTAAAAAAAGCAACTATCGCTACTGTTATCAAGGCCTCGTTCGTCACCTTTTCTACCTTGCTCGCAGTTGCTCCAGCTATTGGTGCTAACGGCCGGGTTCATGTCGTGCAGTGAGAATATAGTACTCATATGATCTCCTACATCCGTACTGGACTCAATTCTGGGTGTGCTAGTGCACCTTTGCCCCTGGTCATCACCATCCGATGGGTTTGAGTTGACACTCTGGCACACACTGCAGACCCTTTGAATTATGCTGAAGGCCTTGTTCAGTGCTAGTTTCGGCATTTTGAACACCACGATGCATCCATGACTAATGCTGCGGGAGCTCTTCACATCCTTCAACTGCTCCACATACAGGATTAAGATTTGATCGCTCGCTTGGTGCTGTATCAGTCCCAGGGCTGATTGAGAATTCATAAATATCATTTGCTTTAAATAGTGAATAAAAGGCTAGGCTATTTAAAAATATGTATTGAAAAAAAGTAAGTCTATGGTGGCTTGAAAAAGTTTATGGCAGCTGGCTGGAAAAAAAAGAACCAGTACTTTGGCTGCTAGGCCGATGCCAACTAGATGTTGGTCACGCAAATAAGAGCGACACTGGCAATCTTATACTTTTGCATCAACTGTTTGTCGTAATCACAAATGAGGGGATCAAGCCCAAAGAGGTGTAAGTGACAAAAAGTTAGTATAAACGGGAGAATTCTCCAGAAAATCTAATGAACTTCCCCACGAAATGCCTCTAAATTTACTCAAAATATGTTTTCAATTTTTTTTATTATCCACTGGAAATTTGCAGGAAATTATTTGTGTGCGCCATGAATTTATAATTATTTGAACTCTCGTTTGACAGTGTGTAATATGCATAATATACATTGCCGATATCTATCTTAGAGTCTGTTCAAATATTACGTAACCCGAAAAACGATGTTTTTAAGAACCCCCCACCTACTCGTAACAATTTGTAACAAATTTCAAAGCTACCTCTACCCCTATGCGTAACGCGTAACAAAAACAGTCTTTTGAAACAAAATCATGTTTCTGGTAAAATTTTAAACACGATACAATAAATCATTAGGTTTTGTATATTTTATGCTAGTTTAAAGATAATTTTTTTTTCTTGATATATCAAATATTTTTTCTATACAATTAATATGTACATATATTTTGCGTAACAAATCGGAACAAAAATTAAACAACCCCTCACCCCCTGCTGCGTTACGTAATATTTGACAGACCCTTATCGATCTAACGTCTCACGTGATTCGCCATACGCAACCGCGCCAACGCGGTAAAATTTGAATTCAGCATCAGTCGGTCATGACTTACAACACGTTTGCAAAGCAACCACTTTTCCCCTGATTAGTTACGGACGACACGCAAGTACCAGGTACTTTTTTGTCCCCGAAAATTGCCTAACATATAGGGTAAATCACTACTTGGGCCTATGGTCCCGATTCCCGGCTCACTGCACACAAAAATAAGGATTTATGCTTTTTGGAAGCCGTAGGTTTATGGTTAATAATTTTGAAAAAGTCTCCCATTTATTTCACACAATACTCAATCATTTTCAACTATTTGTTTCACTCCTAATTGGTTCAATTATAGAAAATAAAAATGTAGATTCCAAACAATCGCTCTCCGTTGCTACACCACTGAGCCGGAGTGAATCTTTCCACTTTTACAAAATGGTATTTTCATATAAACACCTACCTGAAAATCGTCACAGTTCTCGATATAATCATTTCTTGAAGCTGTTAATCACCACACAATAATTCCAAACTCACGCACTTTAATTTTTTCTATTTGTTTATATCACTAGAACGAATATAAACATATTAGAATACATTTTAAAATGTATCCTCAAACCGAACAAAAATTCACCTCGGCATAAGAAATTCTAGCCGCACCGTGCTGCCAAAAGCCCAGGAGTCTTTTTTAGTATGAAAAAAATCCTCCATCGTTCATAGGAAATTTAGGAAAAGTTGCTTCCTGTCATAAATATCAATTAAAAAATGCAGTCGTTTGCATGTTAGGCTGGGAATGGGGTAAGAAACCCTACAGCTGGTCCTTTTGCGTTGGCACAAGGCCACACAGTTTGGAATCTACAATTATTTGGAATATTCGCGGGAATCTCTGAGGTGTTTTAACGAGAAACTATCTGGAATTTACTTTTCTATAACTTTAACGAATAAAATATAATATTCCTAACTGAGAATTTCAGAATGAAAAAACATGATTTTTTTTATTGAATCTCAACTGCAATTTTTCGGAATTTTGTAGTAAATTCTTCTGTTTCTGACGGGAAAAGACTTTGTATTTTCCATAAAAAAATCTTCGAAAATATCATGAGAAATTGCCCAAAAGGGAAAGGTTCGGCCGAAAGGTATTCGGCGGAAAGCTATTTGGTCGAATGTCATTCGGCCGAATTACGTTTGGCAGAAATGGTCGTGAGTTCGAGTCCCATCGGAAAGCGTGGTTAGCTCCAATACAATACTGCACTGCACTGCACAGAGGCGACCCAGGACGGGTTGGTTCGATATGGAGTGTCAGAGAGTGACAGACGAGAAGAACGTTGCCAGAAGCTGAATGATGGTGTCGGGTACCCGATCGAATAGAGATCGGTACAAGGAAGCAAGAGCAGCCGAAAAACGAACCCACCGCAGGAAGAAGAAAGAGTACGAAGAACAAGTTATTAGTGAGGCGCAGGAAAAAATGGAGCAGAACGATATGCGGAGGTTCTATGAGTCTGTCAATGGCGTGCGGAGATAGACGAAGATAATATTTAGTAGAGAACCCGGAAGAGGCCGCAGGCTTCGTGGAAGGCCGCGTACACGATGGCTTTTTGCAGTTGAAGAGGACCTGAGGGCGCTCAATGTTCAGGGCGACTAGAAGCGATTGGTCCAGCATCGAGTCCAGTGGAGAAGGATACTCCATTCGGCGTAGGTTCATCGAAGAGCTGTAGCCCATCAAGTATCAAGTAAGTATCAGACTAAGGTAGGCATGTGCAGTACATAAAAGTCATTTTCATTCAGCTTGGACCATGGCTGCACGTCGCCAACCACGCAGTCTGCGGAGGGTCCGCAAATCGTCCCCCACCTGATCGATCCACCTTGCTCGCTATGTACTTACCTCGCTTGGTTGTTCCCGTCGGATCGTTGTTGAGAACCATTTTCACCGGATTTCTGTCCGACAATCTGGCTACGGGACCGACCCACCGCAGTCTTCACTCTAACAGGTCATATTGCCGAATAGGTCATTTGGTAGAAAATGTCGTTTGGCCGAACAGGTCAAATGGCCTAAAATTTCATTCACTAAGCGGGTAACATGGACAAAAATTTCAACCCGTTCGGCTATATACAATTTTCGCAAAATGGCACTTTCAGCAAAATGACAATTTCAAGTTTACTCGATCAACCGTATGTCTATTTCAACCATATTACATTTCAAGCCAAAGGGCCTTTTCTGTCAAACGGCCTTTTCGGCCAAATGAACAGCTCAGCCAAACTCCAATTTCGACCGTATGTCCATTCAGCCAAATGGCATTTTTGACCAAACTTCGGCGAAACGGCTCTTCCTGTTCTTTGGCCACACGTCATTTGGCGGGAAACTTTTTTTTCGATTGCCACTGGTCAAATAGCTGATTTACATTTGTGCAATTTGAACGTGTAGCCGAATTGTTATTTTTTTATTTGTTCATACATTATTCATCTGACCCGAAGTCTTTATGAATAATAGAGGATCAAATTACAATTACTACAATACTAAAAATAACATTGATTTATACAGCTTGTTCGAAAATCTACTGGTCGCCTCACCAAACAGGTTCTCCACCTGCGTAAACATTTGGAAGCACGCTGTAACCAAATGACGTTCTGTGGAATCTAGGTTGTAGCAGTTTCGTGGTACGCGAACAGGTGTACGGAACTCCAAAAGTGACAGTAGATGCGGTGAGTCAGATTCATCAGTTAGAAGCTTCCCAACAAATAACGTTTGCTGGATCTTCCTTCGTCGTTGTAACGTGTCCAGTCCTAGAAATCTACACCGATCAGGATACGGAGGAAGATTTGAAGAATATCGCCATGGCAAGTTTCGCAGGGCTAGTCGAATAAATTGCTTCTGTATGCGTTCAATCCTCAAACACCATGAAACCTGGTATGGACCTCAAAAAATCGAAGCTGTTTCCAATATGGGATGAACCAAGGCACAGCAGGGTGATTTCAGGCAATATGGGTCTGTGAAAAACTTAGCAATCTTGGCGATAAAACCCAACTGACAAGTGGCTTTAGAGATAACAGCCGAGCGACGTTCGTCGAACGACAATTTAGCATCCAGCATAACACCTAAGTCCTTAACTTGTTGTACCCTGTCAGCGATACTCCGTTAATGCAATAGTCGAAGACAATTGGCGATGCAATGCGATGGAACGTTATCATCATGCATTTAGGGACACTAACAATCAGCTTGTTATTGCTGCACCACACAATGAATAGCAGCGCTTGGAGGCGTTCACAGTCTTCAATTTACCGTACAGTATACCCCTGCTGATACGACAAATGTTTGGCCGGACTATCGAGATTTTTCTCGTTAATCCGACTGTCAAATCCATACAAATGATTCATAAAAAAATCACAGCACAAATATGAAAACTGATAGCATAATGTGTTTAAATGGGTGTTGGGAGAATTCCGAATTAGCGAGATCCGGACTAACGAGTCGTCGGATTAGTGAGGTCCGGATTAGCGGGGGATGCTGTTTAATAAAATACATCCTCAAGTCATCTGCATATACAAGCTTACAATCACCTCTCAGTAGCAACGTCACGTCGTTGAAGAACAATGCGAACAAGAGAGGGCCGAGATTGCTACCTTGCGGGACCCCAGACGTATTAGAAAAAGTCGTTGAAAGACAGGAGCCGATTTTCACACGCAATGGTGGTCATTTTTACCGAAGGCAGCTTTCAGGTCCGTGTAGACGACGTCGATCTGTGTTATGCACGTCGATGTAAATTCCATCAAGTTAGTAGAAACTGATCTACCGGGCATAAATTTATGTTGGTCAAAGTAATTGAAATTTCGAGCGCCCTCGAGAATCACATCGCTCACTCTGTTTTCGAATAATTTAGAAGCAGCTGAAAGTTTAGTTATCCCTCGATAATTTTTAACGTTACGACGGTCACCCGTTTTGTATACCGGCATCATTACCGATTGTTTCCATACGTAAGGAAATTTTCCTTCAGCGAATGAACGGTTGAAAATGTGGCACAAGGGTTGTCTAAGAGCTCTTACGCAGCGACGAAATATTACGGCTGAATGCCAGGAGAGTAGGAATTATTCATCTTTGATGCTGCCGCTATGATCATTTCTAAGGTTATCGTAAATGTTTTAAGGTCACCCGCATCCATCGGAACGTTTAGAGCTGCTAACTCAGCTTCTTGTCGAGAATACTGATGAGAAATGCTTGGCGAATAACTTACAGGACATTGCAGCTGAACTAGATTCCGTTTCATCAAGGTAAACGGTTGATGGGGACAGATTCAGACTTCCTCTTGGAATTTGCACAACTCCAAAATCCTCTAGGGTTTCTTCTTAAGCTTGGCTGAACTCGTAACACATGCGATTTGTACAAAGATGCATTCATATGGCGGTATGCATTACTGGCTCGATGAAAGCAACGTACTGTCCCCGGGGTACGTAAGTTACGAAGCTTTGTAATTGCTAGGATGGACAGCACGTGGACTGCCAGGACAAAGGTCTCGGCAAGCTTGGCTAAGCAACGGCCTGCCGTGTGAGTCTGGGTGCTTCAACGACCTCTTTTTAGGCTAGCTTGATCTGGAGTTCCCTATTGGTCTCAAGGTCGGCTGAATTGATTTCTACTTTGCTAATAAGATCTTGGATTTGTGGGAGTAAATCAAAAGCTAGTGTTCAACCATTTCCACATATATTGCCCTAAATTTAACAACGCTGCGCTGTGTGAGTGTGTGTATCGTGTTGTGGTATTTTACAATACCTGTCCGGCCGGATCATTAACCTTGTAACCGACAAATGGTTACAAAATTGTTTAATTTAGTAGAGAGAAAAACAATACAAACATTTAGCGATTTTCACCGCCTTGTTGTGGTTTTTGGAGCGGGTGAAGGTTTTAGAACCCTATTACTCGGTACAGCGCTACCAAGGTGGGCGTTATGACAGAACCAGATTCGTTAATGGTAGCGATAACCGTGGTGTGACAGAACGTCAGCGGAAAGAAAAGCGGATATGCTTTTCCAAGGTCCACCCGGAAAGTGGGGCAGAATGAAAGGGAGCGAACCTCGGGGATGGGAACAGAAAAAATGTGTAGAGACTTGGATCCCAACCGCCGAACGAGAAAGATCAAAAGTTTTAAAACTAATCGGAATTTCGAGTGATCGCTGTATTTCGGCACATCGACAAGTTGATAGCCGTAGGGAGTTATTCCCCCAAGAAGGACTGAAGTGGATTTTTGGTGAGATTTCGGGATCCGGAACCCTTGGACCCAACGCAACCACGCCGAGGTATAGTGAACTACGTAAGTCGGTATTGTGTTCTTCTCGTGCCTCCCTCTATCACGGAGTTGCCGCCGCACAACCGTCCCCACCACCGAAGCGAAGCCATCTTGGAGTCAGTTCCACTCTGCCACTCTAACAGGTGCCACAACCACTCGCGGTTTGACCGTCGTAAGTCCGTCACCAGCAAATCGAAGCCATCTTGGAGTCAGTTCCACCCCGCCGCTTTAACGTGTGCAACAACCACTCGCGGTTTGACCGTCGTGAGTCCGCTACCAGCAAAGCGAAGCCATCTTACTTTTTGCGCCACCACGCCACTCCGGCGTGGTCGTCGGGAACCTGTATTTTTCCCGTATATTCTCAACCGCTGTTACGCCACCGAACGATTGCTCGACCAAGCCGAAGCCATTGAAAGCCCCGCCGCCAAGCTGTTCGATCGCCCGATACTGGTAAGCTGTACGTCTTCATCGCCTGTTCGCTGTGCACCGTGCCGCATTCCCCGCCAACATTTTGCCTGCTCCGTAACCGTCCATGAACCACCCCGCTGCCCTCGTTAAACGCTCGGCAGCTCGCATCCCCGCAGTGACGACTGCGACCATTCTTGTTCGACACGAGCTTCTGTAAAACACTGCAAGTGAGTAAATTAAATGTTCTAAAACTAACCCCCAATCCATACTTAACAAGGTCCGAAAACCCCCCCACACATCCTCGAAAAACGACCCTGGGACTCGAGGACCAAACGAGGCCTTTTGAGCCCACCTCGTTGATTGCCGTTGGTCAGACCAGCAGTCTGAGGGTTTAACCGATACCTCTTCTGGGTATCGTAGAAGATTCCTCGAGGGCTAAGAGTAGCCGTACCAGAAAAAAGGTATCAACCTATGGGTACCCTATGCTTATTTGAGTCAAGGTCGGTTCGGGAGATACTAAGCAAATCACAGTGGTTTGTTCGGAGTTTTGATCCAACAGGCGTCTTCACCGACCTCAGGAATACAGCCGTCCTGGTTCTGTTCTATGCGTTATCTCCAGACTCGAGGGACCGCGACTCCACACGGTATTCACACTTCCCAACCAAGGGGGGAAGACGATCGATTGCACCTTAGCGGTTTTTAATAACGGGTCCTGATCCAGGATCTAACCAAAAGCTCCACCAACTCACTATGATTATTCGCACGACTCACTTCTACTAGCAATCTTTCTAACGATCAATTTTAAATACGTCTAATATCGATGAAAGTCAAATAAGAACAGCGAGCTTTCTTCTATCCAATATTCGTTAGTCCCTCAGCTGAACTTTTCATGCGACCGTAGACACCAAATCTACCTCATGTCCACTGAACTACGCTTCCAATACGCTTTTTTACTATTCTTGTAGTGTAATGTGTGCTTAACTAAGACCTAGGGGTACATTATCGCATTTAAATATTTTGAATTTTCAAATACAGTAAGTTGTGGGTAACAAAAATAACATGATTTAGCAGTCTTATTGTTACGAACGGTTGCGTTGCTGTGTATTACATTACGTGTGCGTTTCAGTTCCTTTAGTGCACGGGTGCTCCAAACAGCTGTTTATGCGGCACATTAGAGTGCAGCCACGACACAATTTCCGCACAAAACGTCACCGCCATTTCGTCCACATTCTTCGATGAGAGACTTTGGCTAGTTTGGCATTCGACCGAACTGGTATTGACCGAAAAAGTTGTTTGCCCCAATAGGTCGTTTGGACGAAAATGCCGTTGCATCGAAATTGCCGAATTGGTAGAAAGGACCATTTGACCGAAAATGTTTCTAGACCGAACGATTTATTCCAACCGTAATTTGCTGAAAGGATCATAAAGCCAAAAATGTCAACCCGTTCGGCCAAATGTCATTTTCGACCAAATGTCCCTTTTTGCCAGAAGGCGATTTCGACCAAGCATCCTATTCGGTCAAATGACCAGTTCGGCCGATCGATGTTTTCTGCCGTATGTCTTTTTCGGTAAAATACTGTTTTCGGCCAAATAGCATTCGACCAGATGAGTTTCGTTCTAATGACATATTCGGCTAAATGGCTCTGTCCGGTTAAATTGTTTTATCGCGACTAGAAATTCTTTGAAGTTTCTCAAAGGAATATATCTAAATTTTAAACTTTCGTGGATGATTCTTTGGAACTTCCAAGGGAAAATTTCACGTTGTGAACTTAAATTCTTCATAATTTCCATGCTATTTTTTTTATAAATTTTCACGGAAACTTGGTCGGGACTACGGAATTTTTTTGGAATTTTGAATAAAACTTTTTGGATTTCAACAGGACAGGTCAATATTTCGACAGGTTCTTCTCTACTTTTACGGAAAGCTTTTAAGAATATCAACGGGATATTGTGTGGACATTTTTATCCGGGGGTATCGAATTTTATATGACTTTTCAAATTTCAGGGCAAGTATTGAAATAGTGCTCTAAATCTATACTCGTTTGGTATACGCAATAAGCATGTTGACCTACATTTCATAGTTGCTCTCCATGATGTTAGGGTCTATCGGAATGGGAAGAAATTTATGATGCAGTCATTCGCCTAACCGAGTATACCTCAGCACTCGTGGCAAGCTCATGCGGAATGGTATTGGAATCTGTGGCTTAAGTTGTTTGGAAGAGATTCGTCTTGGGCAACGGATTGTGTTATAATTGAAAGAATGGTATTCTATTGAACCCAGAAACGAGTTTTTTTTTGTTCATTTTGAATCACATGCATAAACTAAGATATCTTGGACGTAAAATTATGCTTTTCACGAGAATTAGTTTGAAAAATTGTAAAATTTGGAATGTCACATACTTAAAAATCATTTAAAAGTATTTACCACCATACCAACATGCACAGACACAGTGCCGCACTTTAATAAGATTTATAATGTACACCATTAAACTTATTTTAACGGCCTTGGTAAATGAATTACCGATTTCTTAACAGATAGATCTCGATAGCTCAGTGAAAAGTTCGACAGCTTATCGAATCCTCAATTCTTCACTCTTTACTTACGAATTGTCAAGTGATTAAAAAAATATTATGAAGGTAACACACTTAACTCATTGCACAGATTTCTGCGAATTTCACCAAAATCTCAACAGCAGAACTGTTCGGTATTTTTTGTAGTTTTTTCCATTGTTAGGGTAAATCTGTAATATTTTTTAACGATCAGTTAATTTCACCGAAAACTGTGATTTATTTAAAGTGTGAAAGCTTTGAATTTAAATTTGTGAGATCTATAAATATTATTGATATTTTATGTTGGTCTGGATTAAGCATATTTTGTCTTTAATGGTTAATTCTGATATTCTGATTTAGGATTGGAGAAACAATTTAATTAAAGTGCATTATATATATTTAAATGATAGACTTTAAGATTTATATCAAATTGTACCTCATCTTATTTGAATAGTACATAATACTGTTTTTCCACTACAAACAATAATTAACTTTTTATATATTATTTTTGTTTCAGATTGGTGCTTGCTTGGAATCACCTCCCTATCCTACGTTGGACTTGTTCACGTTTAGCCGCGGTCCAAAAGTCATACAAGATGCGGTGCTAGAAGACTCCACATCAAGCATCGACGAAGGAATTGGCTTTAGCGCGACGGACGATTCCGGGGATGATCAAAGTCTGCCGGATGACAACAACAACAATAACCACCTTATACCGGATACCAAAGACGACCGCTGCAACGGATACGGGGAAGATGATGAGGGTGAAGGGAAGCACGATAATTCTGCTCTTATCAAGAACAAGAAAAAGCGGAAGGCTAGTAGTAATAAATCATACAAATGCGAAATCTGTGAGGAAATGTTTCCAAAGAAGAAACTGCTTCGTGACCATCTCGTCGAGCAGCATCCGGGACAAAATCCAAACCGGTGTCACATCTGCGGGAAAACGTTCAAGCTCCGGTCGAATTTGCGCCAACATTCGAGGATCCACACCGGGGAGCGACCTTTTCGGTGTGACATCTGCGGGAAAACTTTCGTACAGGGAAGTGCGTTAACCGTTCATAAGGAGCTTCACAAAGACAAAAAAGAGTACACATGTGAGATTTGTATGAAAGACTTCAAGTCAAAGTTCGCTTTTAAAAAGCATGAAAAAGTGCACAACGGACTGAGACCTTTTATCTGTGATGTTTGTGGGAAGTCCTTCACCCAGTCGTGCAATTTGAAGGCGCACCAGCAGTTGCACAATGGGAAACACGCTTTCAAGTGTTCGACCTGTTTCAAAACTTTCCGCTTTAAATCGCACTACGAGGATCATCTAATGACCCATACCAAGGATAAAAAGTACTCATGTGCTAAATGCGGCCGAAATTTCGCCTACAAAAACTCCTACCAGCGCCATATGCAACACATCCACAGGGACGAAATGGCCCACCAGTGTGGAATTTGCAGTAAAACGTTCGTTAAATTAAGCCACCTGACATTCCACAAAAAGTGCCACCGAAAGGCAGAACTGCTAATTTGTGCCATTTGCGGTCTGGAGTTCAACGGGGAGGCAGCCTTTGCCAAACACAACGAAACCGTTCACCGCGAAGAAGACCAACGGAGGCTGTTCAAATGCGTCATATGTAGCAAATCCTTCGAGGAGGAATCCGAGCTGATGACACATTTTATGCTGCATGAAGCAGACGATTGCCCTTTCCAGTGCGGGATGTGTGGAATTTTGAACCTGAGCCAAGCGTAGATAATTAGCGACAGGGGGAGGGAAAGAGAATCTTTTGTATGCATTCCGTCGTGGGTAGTTATGCATTCATAGATAAGCAGAAACAAAACTGTTTGTGATATGTGGAAATATTAAGGAAATTAGAGTTGTATATATAATTTAGATTATGATAAGATAATTATTAATTATTAGGTTGGGATAATCCCAAAACGGCATACGAGAGACCAAACTCGTTTGGGGTAGTTCATGAATTTAAATTACAATAAAGATTCTATTTGTCGTATCTGGAAACAGTTCCTTCGGTATGGCTTCAATCTAATTTAATAAGTACTTCTTCGTTCCGAAATCCTTCTACGGTAAGAATTTAAATCCCTGGTCTGAGTCCCATTTGCTGTTTATTACAATTCCTACTTCTTTTGTGTTTTGGTACGACGTTGGTTAACCCCGAAGTAATAGTTGAAACTGCCACTATTCGCAGGTAGAAGTCGTTCACTTCTGAATACGAAATAGAGCAAAGATGTGCCCTACTTGCGCATATTGGCGGTATAGTGCTCCGTCCCTTGGGAAATCCTTCGCCTTCGTTTGTCGTCTTGGATATGTCATTGGAGTTTCGTATGTAGGAGGTGAGCACACGCGTCATAGGTCATAAAATGTTGATGACGCCCGAATTGTGTGAGTAGCGCGTACCCTCGAGCTAATTTTATTTCCTCCAAGGCTAACGCAAGTGACCCAGGGCTGTCCTATGACGAAGTCCTAATAGATTTATCGTTTGATATGGATGTCTAGGGGACGACACCTACAGTGCGCCACAAAGAGGGTATGAAGTATTCATGCCGAATAAGAAGCCTTGTTGCCGTTAATTATTTCTGTCACGAGTAAGTGAGGTAGAAATATGACAAATGTTTCCCATGACATTTGAGAGCAAACTATATAAAGGAATGTGGTTGCTTACTTCTTTCATTACATTAGCTACAAACAACTTTGCTAATCGCAATTATGCGACAATTTCAGGAATCATTCTTTCGTTTTTATTTGTATCCAGAACGAAAAGGAGTCCATTCGAGCGATAAATAACATCAGTAAATTATCCATTTCTGTCAAGATAATGTATGCCAACATATATTCATCCGTATTTTGTGAAAATAATACAATTTTTATTGTTAATTTTGAAACAATTTACAATCGACTAGGAATTCTTCCCAGTTTGACACCATTGTTTTGCACCCGAGTGAGACAACTCTTCTCTATAATGGGCGATTGTCTGCTATCACTTCAACATGTTGGTTGCCAGATTAGATTTTGGTCAGCCTCTTTTGTCGACTCCGGGTCAGTGCTAAGAAATGTCATAAGATCGCTATTTCTACTTTTCTAACATTTTTTTTTTTTTCAAAAGTTAATTACAATTCGAAAATCTTGGATGTGCATATGCACAGCACATGTTTCGAAATGGACAAATTCATATGAAATTTGCAAAAAAGTTCTAACTGCGGTGGATGTTGGAATTCGGAATAGGATGGCTTTTCCGCAAACGTGACCTTTAAGTGGTCCTGTTGTGTAGGGGTTATCACGCCTATCTATAGAGTAGGAGGTTGAGGGTTCAAGTCCCTCCAAGGCACGTGGACTCTTTTTCACACATTTCATATCCATTTGTCCATTTCGAAACAGGTGCTGTGCATATGCACAGCCAATATATTTAACAAAAAATGATTTTCGTATGGCAGAGTTGCCGACTAATATGCAATTAATTACAATTCGATGTTTTTGATGAACATGTAACGATTCAAGGATTCCATAACTTTTTCTAACAGATCATTGTTACAAATACAAAGTGTAGGATATTAGAGCAAAATCACAAATCTGTGACAAAAAGTCATGTCATTAAAAAATCAGAATCGTAAAAAAACTTTCGAAGACAGCTGTCAGTTAAATAGCTCCATGACGCCGAAATGACATTTCTCAATATTGATCTGAATTGGTCGTTGCTGCGGTGTCATTTATTTTTTTACTCAGATTAAGGCCTGTGCAGTACATACAAGTCATCTCCATTCGGCTCGGGTCATGGCTGCACTTCGCCAACCACGATGTTTAGGAAGGGTCCGCAAATCGTCCTTCACGTGATCGATCCACCTTGCTCGCGGCGCACTTCGCCCGCGTGTGCCCGTTGGATAGTTGTCCACAACCATTTTCACCGGGTTACTGTCCGACATTCTGGCTACGTGCCCGGCCCACCACAATCGTCCGATTTTTACAGTGTGAACGGTTCTCCCAGCAGCTCATGCAACTTGTGGTTCATTCGCCTCCTCCACTTACCGTCCGCCATCTGCACCCCACCATAGGTGGTAAGCAGCACTTTTCTTTCGAAAACTCCAAGTTGGTCCTCCACAAGCATCGTCCAGGTCTCGTGTCCGTAGAAAACTATCGGACTATTATGAGCGTTTTGTAGATTGTCAGTTTGGTACGGCGGAGAATCCTATTTGATCGGAGTGTCTTGCGGAGTCCAACTTATGCACGGTTTTCAACCACGATACGTCTCCGAATTTCTCTGCTGGTATCATTTTCAGCAGTCGCCAGTGAGCCCAAGTACACGCATTCTTCACCCAACTCGATTTCGTCACCACCGATGCAAACTCGGGGTGTATGGATCACGTTGTCTTCTCTTGAACCTCTTCCTATCATGTACTTCGTCTTCGACATGTTGATGACTAGTCCAAACCGGTTAGCATCACCTTTCAGTCTGATGTAGGCTTTCCCCATCTTCTCAAAGTGACGTGCCATAATATCTATGTAATATCTATAATATCTATAACCAAATAACTGGACGGACTTAGTGAAAATCGTACCATTCGTGTCGAACTCTGACCTTCGTATTACCAAAGCGCTGCTGAATAGCAGACACGAAAGACCATCACCTTGTCATAACCCTCTGCGCGTTTCGAAGGGACTCGAGAATGCCCCTGAAACTTTAACTACGCAACTTTAACTATCCTCAGCTTGCACATCCTTGCGTTGATTGGCTGCCGCCCAAACACGCGTTGGTACATCTTGCCCAGCACTATGAAGCCGGTTCCAAGCGAAAACGGAGAGCTGTTCACAGAATTTGGTGGTAATAACGACATGGTGATCGGGGGATCGCTCTTCCCTCATCGACCGGTTCACAAAGTCACGTGGGTCTCCCGGACGGCTTTACAGAAAATCAAATCGACCACATCTGCATCAGCCGAAAATGGAAACGGAGCCTTCTTGATGTACGGAATAAACGTAGTGCCGATATCACGTCTGATAATCTCTTCCTCATCGGCGAAATACGCCTGCATATTGCGCGGATTAGTCGGCAGGAGGAGAGACTTGGACGACGGTTCAACACACGCCGACTGGAAGATGCCACGGTGAAACGGTCCTTCGTTGAAGAACTGGAGACGCGTGCTGCAGATATTCCGGAAGGTGGCAGCGTGGAAGACCAATGGACCGCTATCAAGAATGCCTTCATCGCCACCAGCGAGAACAATCTGGGCGAACTGCCGATGAATCACCGATGAGACCTGGAGGAAGATAGAAGCGCGAAGATAAGCCAAAGCCGCGATAGAGCGAACAAAAAACAGAGGAGCTAGAGTCTTAGCCTGTCAACGATACTCGGCTCTTGAGAAGGAAGTAAAACGCTCATGTCGACGGAATAAGCGAGCGTGGGCAGACTCTCTGGCAGACGAAGAAGAGAGAGCCGCTGCAACCGGGTACATTCGCCTCCTCTACGATATCTCACGACGCTTAAGCAGGGCGAAGATGAATGCAACGATGCCTGTGAAAGACGCGAATGATCATTTATTGGCCGACCTAACTGACCAGCTGAAACGCTGGTTTGAGCATTTCGAACAACTTGTTCAAGCCAGGCCACCACCATCTAGGCATGATCTGCCAAGGAATCGATGTATGACGCGCGTCAATTTTAAAACTCCATCACTGCTAGAGATTCAAACAGCCATCTAAAGCATGAAATCTTATAAAGCCCCAGGGGTCGATCGCATATCAGCTGAGATGCTGAAAGTTGACCCCATGACATCCGCTCAACTACTGCATCGTTTATTTCGTAATATCTGGGACACCGCCACTTTCCCGGTCGACTGGATGCAAGGTTTCTTAGTAAAGGTGCCCAAAAAGGGTGGCCTGACTGTATGCGATAACTGGCGAGGCATTATGTTGCTGTGCACCGTTCTCAAAGTTCTGTGCAAAATTATTCTAGCCCGGATTCAGGAGAAGATCGATGCGACTCTCCGGCGGCAGCAAGGCGGATTGCGTACCGGTAGATCCTGTGTGGACCATATTGTCACACTCCGCATCATTCTGGAGAAGGGCAACGAATTCCAAGAGTCCCTTTACTTGGTATACATTGACTACGAAAAAGCTTTCGACGCCTTGAGACGCAAGGGGGTTCCTGAGAAAATCATCGGCCTCGTCGAGGCACAGTACGAGGCCTTTTCGTGAAGAGTGCTGCACAATGGGGTCTTGTCCGACCCTATTCGGGTCGTAGCTGGTGTGAGGCAAGGATGTATTCTATCAACGTTACTTTTGCTCATCGTAATCAATGAGATTCTGGCAGGTGCGATTGACCGTGAACCAAACGGCGGGCTGTCATGGCAGTCATAACCATGGAGCACCTAAATGACTTCGAATTGGCTGATGACGGTGCACTCCTCGCGCAACGGCGCTCTGATGTTCATCAACAGATGCCTGCGGTATATAATTCGGGCCTGGTGGCCTCACAACTGGATCTCAAACAACGAGCTCCAACGTCGTTGTCACCAGAGGCCGATAGCAACAGAAATTCGGAATCGGAAGTGGGGCTGGATCGGCCACACTTTACGTAGGGGTGGAAACGAAATCTGTAAACAAGCATTAGGCTGGAACCCAGCGGGACACCGCAGCAGAGGCAGACCCAGAGGTTCATTCCGGCGAAGCCTAAATATGAAAATAAAAGTCGACCAAAATTTAACCTGGCAACAGGGTAAAGCGATAGCTGAACAACGCTCAGGATGGAGATCTTTCAAGTCGGCCCTTTGCACCACCGGAGGTGTACAGGATCCTTAAGTAAGTAAGTAAAGTAAGCTACGACGTCGAAGTTGCAGGGATGTAACTCAACGTAGATTATCCTGTCGCAACCTGCGAAGCCTAGCGACTTGCAGTTCCATGTTCCAAGCTTCCAATGTTCGTCGCCTAGGTCGTTGCCGATTATATCGAGTCGTATCCAGTATTTTGCGCTCGATAATGGCGGCATGAGTTCCTTTAAGTTTGACATTCAAGAGGTAGAAAACATTGGCACTCATCAAGTATGCCTTGATATAATGAAGATTTTCAACGTAAATGAACAAACGTCAACCAACATCCTTCACGGAATCTCTAAAATTATTTCTTTTCAAAATTTTCGATAAATTTAACATTGTTATTAAATAACTTTCTTTTATTTTAGGTTTCTTATGAATTAAGAAATAGAAATTTCGAAAAATAAATCAATTCGTGTATGCTTGAATAGAATCTGTTTGACCCAATGAGAAAAAATTTGGATTTTGAATCAAATCATGCTGTACTCGTGCCTTGTGACATAAAGCCGGACACATAAAAATTGTCCAATTGTTTTTTTTTTTCATTTCATCTAGGGGGAATGACGGCTTTGGCAGGTTTTGTTCTATTATTATCAGGGTTTTTTTTTAAACTGATTATGCTCAAATTTGGCCTAAACATTCTTTGTAAATCAAAAAATATTGTGGCCAAATTTCATAAAATTTGGGCGACAAGAACGACAAGAACAAAACCTGCCAAAGCCATCTTTTCCCCTATTTGGACGAGAGCTAAAACTTGCTAAATGCAGCATATCTTAGGCCCTAAGGGTCGATTTCTTCACCTCCGCTTAGGGCTTAAACCAGGTTTAAGCGTATGGGTAAGCACCGCTTAAGAGTTAAGCGGAGGTGAAGAAAACGGCCCTAAGAGATGTAAATGGATCTTCTCAGTGGTTTGTTAAATGTTTAAATAAAATCGCGTGGGAGATGGATGCCCGAAATTAAACGCAGACAGGCTTTATTTCCTATTAATCCTAATGTTGCACTTTTTACCGAAAAAAATTGGCATTTTCCCAAAAATTCTTCAATGATTATTGTTCCTGGATTTCGACTTTCGATTTAGAAGTAACATTATTGAAGAAGAAACAGGTTGTTTATAATGGTTTGATTGAACTGAATAGTTTGATGCACTGTTATGAAATAAAAATCCTTGAAAATCTAGCGGAATTTCATTCATTGTTTATGTTTTCTATGAAAGCGGGAGAGAATAAAATGTAAATATCGTGGAACCTCTCTCAATGAAAATGAAAATCTCAGTATTTGCCAACTTTATTCGTCAGTCAACTTCTATAAGATTGTCGAAAGTCCTTTTCTTCGGTATAGTAGTCGACCAACAGAAAAACAGACACCTAAAATGCTTTTTAATGCCTGTCTGATGGAAATAGCAATTTAATTGTAATGGATATTAACCGACGACATGCTGAATTACTTTATCCTCTGAAAACGCTTTTCCCGAAAAGCAGTGCTTGAATCTTCCACGAAAAAACAGCAAGCGAAACGACGGCTGACTTGCTCCCATCTTTGATTCAGTAATCCAGTAGATGGAAATGGCAAAGGTGAGGCGTTCGGGGGCTTATTTTGAATAGATTAAACAATTTGGGTGTTTGTAATCAGATTAGGCTTATTGGTGTCATCCCCGCAGGAGGGTAGAGACACTCCTTGTCCCAGTAATGAACTTGTGCACAAATCTTCCTATCTATGGTTTCAATCTTGTCTCCCCTCCTGTTAACATAGTCTTCTTCACGCTGGTTTCCGGCAACACCTCGCCTTCCTGTGCTATCGTGCAACCTATGTAGATTTAAATGTGCTTCCCTACGACAAGGATTTTCTTTCAACTTTTTATCGAACTCTAAATTTATGAATACATTTCCATCGATTAGGTACCCGAGGCACATCTTCGACATGGTCGTTGTCTTAGCCGTTAATCTGAACATCTTTCATATGCGTTATTGTAGGGGGTTTATTTGATTTTCATGTTGATTAAAATTTCTTCAAAATGTTAGAGTAATAGTCCTGATGCAAGAGCACGTGAATTTCGCTATAGCAAATTATTGAAACTGAATGCGAACTCACACTTGGTTGACTGAAGTAAGTATGGAGCTTGCTGACGTCTAACCATATTTCTAAAAATAAGTAAATGCAAATCGGTCAACGTTTGGCAGGTGCTAAGCTCATTGGAACTGTTTATGGGAAAAGATAAAGTAAAACATCCAAATTCAGAATTTTGTTGCAATGATTATGTAAAAATCGATCATCAGCACATACGCAGTTATCTGATTTTGGTGTTCTCGCGCTTCAGTTGAATCCAGCATGAGTTTTAAAAATTAAAATTCTTCACGACACGACTTGCTTCGAAAAGACTTGCTTCGAAAAGACTTGCTTCGAAAAGACTTGCTTCGAAAAGACTTGCTTCAAAACATCCTCCAGGGATTCCTTACATGAGAAATTTCTTCCGAAATCCATTTAGAAATTTTTAGAAATTTTTCATTAAAAACTAGGAAGTTGCCAATAAAGATATCTTTATGGAAAATTGGTTATGTTTGGTGGACATTCAGTTTTAATGATTTAGAATGAACGGAAACGCACAAAAATGTACACATTATGTGAATAAATGGTATCAAAATAATTCAATATTGTATGATTTCAATACAATGGTTGTATAAAAATCTTACGAAATTGTATATGCTAATATTTTATACAGGTTTTGTAAGGTTCTTATGCAAAACTATAATAAAATCTGCCATCCGCTGGTTGGGTGTAGGCTTTAACCACTTAAAAGAAGCATCAATCTACATATCACGCCGTTAAATAAATCCTCTCACCATATCAGATTACACAATTGGGATTTGATTGTCCCTAATTAAGCTATTCTTCTTTATACGATCATGGTTCAGAGTACAATTCAAACAGAGATAATTAGATTTCTTGGGTACAAATTTGTGTGAATTTAATTTAATTTGATTTTCCATAAAATTTCATCATTTTAAGTAGTACGTGCCACAAAAACGATGATGATAATCTTGTTTGTTGGTAGCACTTGTGTGCTGAGGGATCTCCCCTTTTATTTATTTTGCGATTCTACCCGGTGGCAGTAAAAGATTAGTTAGTTAGCTATGTACTTGGTGAAAACCAAACAACCTGTTTGGAACAATCAAATTTCTTTGTTCTGTACCAATTAGGAATTTGCAATCTTTTAGACTTGTATAGCTCATGAAATGTTTAGCTAATTGTTGATTAACAAATGAGTGTTCCAAATGCATTTCCACTGTTATTCTTTAAACATATTTCACGACAACTGCCAACACCAAGCAGATATGAATATTATTTTCGTTTTATTATGTGAACTAAAATTTGTTTTATGACATATGGCATTAACACGTGCCGAGACGTTGCATTGGTGTTGTATAATTTATCATACACTTACCTACAGGTGCAGCGATCCAGCTACTTACCACTTCAACGACATTCAACTGATATTTCTTCAACCGTTACGGTATGCAGTGGACCACTTTACTGTTGCTGGCAATTGAAATGAGAATACCACATTTACCGTAAAAGATTTATCATCACCTAAATAATCCGTCTGCGTCGGATCACATAAAGGCATTTGTTGACTTCCATACTGATACGTCGAAACTGAATAGATCGGTGCCCGACTTCTTACGGTCGAAAAAGAGAATAATGCCAGAACAAATATGATGGAGACGGCGTTGAAAATAAATTATTCATTGCGTGTTGTTACTTTTTTGTGTCCTCTAAAGCTTTATACAAGGTATCATACACTACGGATTGATGAGCCGTACCATACTTGTCTTCTTACATGAACAGTACATATTTTGTAGTTGTAGGCAGCAAGTCATCACTGAAAGATTCCTTGATAAAATGCTTTAAGCAATAGTGAAAAATCATGTGTAAATTAATTTATTCACAGAAAATTTCATAATTATGTGTAGTAGAATGCAAATTCTTACAATATTTCGAAAAAAAAAATTCTGCAAATACATCTACACCACCCCATATTGTTTTGTGGTTCAATTGATGTAGCTGCTCATGGATGTATGGATGGTCTCATATGCTCAATCGAAAAAAAAAAGGACACGTACTAGGGTGGGGTCAACAACGTTAGACATAAGGACGTTAGTTCTTCTTTAGTTAGTTCTTTATATCATAGGCTGTTCTTTGGGTTATTTCATGCCTAACATCCATTATGCCTAACGTATTTATGCCCTATGTCTTTATGCCTAACGTACTTATGCATAACGGGGTATACCCACTAGGGTGTGCCAATTACAGATTCTGAACTCAGCGGGCAAAATTCTGTCGCATATTCTGTTCAACAGACTGATATCGCTTGAAAAGACCTTCTTCGACGAACACCAGGCAGATCAGATGTTTAGCCTGTGAACTCACCAACTGTTCATTGATTTAAAAGCAGCGTACGATTCAGTGAAAAGAAATGAGCTGTGGCAGATAGTGTCCGAACATGGTTTTTCGGTGAAACTGATTAGGCTGATACCGGCTCAAAATCAAGTATTCGGATTACAGACGAAGTGTGAGCCTCGTTTGTGACCTTAGATGGATTGAAGTAGGGTGATGCACTTATTGTTCAACATTGCACTCCTAGGCGCGATTAGGAGATCCGGAGCGCAAAAGAACGGCACTATCATCACACGGTCGCATCTGCTCTTGGGCACTGCGGACGTCACGACGTAATTGGAGTCCCATTGAAGAGGGAGAAGAAGATGACGGGCTTAACCGTTAACTCTATCAAGACAAAGTACATGGTTGGTGCTTGATGGGGTATGATTGAAGTTGTTGAAGAATTTGTTTACCATGGAACGCTTCCCGAACAAAGCTTGAGAGCAAATCGATAACTTGTTTTGATGTTGTGAAATCGCCTATTATGATTACCTAATTTGATATCCTAACCTTTGTTTGTATGTGGCGGGATCATCATCATCGTCATCTTTTTAGTCGTTTTAACGGTTGATGAGAGCAAATCGAAAACTAATTTTGATATTGGTTTCCTATAACAAAATAAGTACACAGTTTGATATCAGATCATACAATTTAGAAATCTACAGCAAAATGAGATCAAAATATGTAATCAATCATGATGATTCATATTTGAAAACAAATTATGATTTCAATTTGATATTAAAATCAAAATATGTTTTCTATATGCTCTCATGATATTTTCAGACTTTGCTCGGGCTGTGAGAATGACGATTCCTGTAAAGCGAAAAGACGTGTTGCTATTGCGAATAGGGCCTTCAACAGATTACATAACTAGCCTAGGTTCCGCAACATGCATCAACATTTGCTCTGCATAAAATTCACGCATGAATCACGAGCTGTATCAAGTAAAACTGTTTTGACAGGAATTTTACACGGCCGTGAGAAAAATCTCATACAAAATTATTGCAAAGTTGGTTCATTTTGCATGATTTGATGAAAAGTCGTAAAACATTTCTACACGATTTTTTTTTCGAATTTTGAACTGAAAACTTTTTTACCCGGAACGCATCCCTGTGTGAAAAAAACAAATCCGATGTATTTTTTTAATTACTTTATTAACGTGTTTTGACGTAGGACTACGTTTGTCTTTTCTATATCGGGGTATACTTTGCGATTGCGAAAACTGGAGATCGTCATGAAAATATTAAAGACTTTGAACGTTAATATCTCAGCCGTTTTTCGATGGTTTTACTTTTTAAACCATTCGATCAAGGATGACTCTTGTATTTATTTGAAAATGCTGATTTTTAACTATTTATTATCGATAATTGGTAAACATTTTAGAAATAGGTAAACAAACCAATCACGTACATGCATTGCAAGGGCAGACATCAAAATCAAGCAACTTGAGAGTTTGGATACATGCCTAACCAAAGGTCCGTCGACCTGTTTCAAATATGGTGCATGCTCCTTGTGGTACATAGAATAGAAGTGTACGGACAGGAGAGCGACAGCAGCTGCTGTCTGGACTTATGTCTCGTCTCTAAACACCAATAGTGAACCAAAACCACTGAAAATAACTTCTAAAATAACAAAAGTTTGGCTATTGGGCACACTGACCAGCCGATTTCAACATCCCTCGCTCCATGACCTAGGGTAGGCTAGCTGCGTGCCAAAGGGACGACCTTTGTACCGCACTGCTCTCTGACGGCAGAGACGACGTCGTCCGCGTTCGTGATCTCGTCCAGTTGCTTGCACTGGAAGGTCACTTCCGTCCCCAACGACCTCACCTCGGCGCCGTCACCCAAGATCTCTTGGGCCAGCCGTCCCGCTAGCTTGCGCTCCACGTTTCAGCACCAAGATCATTTCACCGGTCTTGGTGCGTCTGACGCTTCGCGCGTCCTGTCCCAGCGCCGAAAGCTTTTCGGTCGCCCGCATCGGCATACTTATCCTTATCAATTTTCACCAACATGGTCTCTACTCTGTCCTTAACTTTCTTTGCGGGTCGAGATGCGCTCGACTTCCGCTTTGAGCTACTGACCAGCTGCCAGGGCTTTTCGGTCCCTTGTGCCCTCTTGCGGCCTGGCGACTTGCGTCTGGTTGGTGCCTTTCGTTTTTTTGGGCCGAGAAGTGGCCTTCTGGCGTTCTGTTCTTGTCTTACGATTCGAACAGCATGGCAGTGTACCAGCAGGTTCTGTTTTAGTTCCTTACTGATGTTCTGCCTTCCGCTTGCAAACTCGATAATGTTATCAAGTTGTTCGACGACCACCCGCAACCCGGGTTGTAGCCTAAATATTGTACCCAAATCGCAAAGTAATATGCGTCTCGAGAAAAACACAAATATTGCGGATTCCTGCTAGTTACCTCTCAGGTAATCGCAACAGCCACTAAATACAACAGAGTCAATATGAATCTTTCCCATCGTATGGACTTGCCATGAAAGACACTCTCTATGTGCTCAGAGACTCCGGTGGTCTCTCACAAATACAATCGAACACTGCTGTCATTTGGCGAAAAGCACTTGGTTTTGTTTTCAGCGGGAAAATTATTCCTATCTTTTAACCAGGCGGCTATCTTGACGTTTATCTTCGCAGTCGAGCTTGCGAGCGTTAGCCCGCCGCGGTATTCTAGAAAAAGATAAGCACGACAATAGTCTAGATTATAGACACTATAGGTTCCATATACGAGCTTAGGCGAAGACGAGTGTAGTCGAATGAAGCCTCAATTAGTGTAGCCAAACGAGCATAACGTCACGATTGCAATCCAAGCAATGGAATGTGTGACGTAAAATTCGCGAGGTACACTTCTCCCTTCTTAAATCTCACATCTTTATCTTATTTTACACTTCTTTCATCTCACTTCTCACTATTCACTTCTCCCCTCTCACTTCTCACTTCTCAACTCTTTGTTTCTAACTTCTCACACATTTCACTTCTCTCTTCTAACTTCTCTCTGCTTGCTTCTCAATACTCACATATCACATATTGCTTTTTATTTCTCATTGCTCACTTCTCATATCTCATATCTCATATCTTACATCTTACATCTAACTTCTTGTAAAAATCACCTCTCATTTGTCGCTTCTCGCTTCTCGCCTCTCACTTATCAATTCTCGTTTCTCACTTCTCGCTTCTCACATCTTACATCTCATTTCTCATATCGATCTTTTAAATTCTCACTTCTAAATCTCACTTCTCACTTGTAGCTTCTTATTTCTCGGCTCCTACATATCACTTCTCGTTTTTAACTTCTCACTTTTCACATCGCACATCTTTATCTCATTTCTCATTTCCCACTATTCACTTCTCGTCTCTCACTTGTTATTTCCCGCTTCTCACTTCACACTCCCTACTTCTCCGTTCTAAATTCAACTTTCTTGCCTTCACTTCTCACATCTTACTGCTTTTCATTTCTCGTCTCTCACTCTCACATTTCACTTCTCACCTTTCACTTCTCACAACTCACTTTTCCTCATTCACTTCTTGCTTCTTACTTCTTACTTCTCGCTTCTCACTTCTCGTGTTGAATTTCTTACATCTCAATCTCACTTCTCATTTGTCGCTACCCACTTCTCGGCTCTCATTTGTCACTTCTCTCACATCTCACATATTACTTCTCACTTCTCATTCTCACTTATGAATCCTTACATCTCTCTTCTCACTATATACTTCTCCCTTTTCCCTTTTCAAAAATCACTTTCCACTGCTCATCTTCTACTTTTCACTTCTCGCATACCATTCCTTACTTCACACTTCCCAAATCTCAAACCTCACTTTTCACTACCGTTTTCTCACTTCTCATTTCTCCCATCTTACTTCTCATTAATTTTTAACTTCTTTCTTCTCGCTTCTCATTTCTAGTTTCACTCCTCTCGTTTCTCACTTCTCAGTTCTTACTTCTCACTATTCACTTCTTACTCCTCAGTTCCTCACTTCTCGCTCCTCACTTTACACTACTTACTTCACACTTCTAGTTTTTCACTTCGTACTTCTTACTACTCTCTTCTCGCTTCTCACTTCTAACATCTTAAATCTCACTTATCAAATTTCATTTCACATTTGTTACTTTCCACTTCTCAATCTTATTTCTCACTTATCGCTTCTCACTCCTCACTTCCCGCTTCTCACTTTTCACTTTTCTCTTCTCACATCTCTATTTCATTACTCACTTCTCGCCTCTCACTTGTCACTTCTCTTGTCATTACTTCTAATTTCTCACTTATCACTTCTCACATCTCACTTATTATTTCTAACTTCTCCCATCACATTTTAATTCCCACTTGTCACCTCTTACATCTCACTTCTCACTAATCTCTTCTCGCTTCTCACTTCTAACTTCTTACTTCTCACTTCCTCACTTCTCGCTTCTCACTTTTTACTTCTCTCTTCTAACTTTTCCCTTCTTGCTTCTCATTTCTCACGTCTCACATATTACTCCTCATTTCTTTTTTCTCACTTCTCACTTCTCATTCGGCCTCACGGCTGTGGCCAAATGACCTTTGGGACTGACGGCCTTCGCTCTAATAATAATAAGTGTTTTCCCTTGAAAAAGAAAACCGCGTAAAATCCGAAATCCGCGTAAAAAACGACTTTTGCCAAAATCGATCAAAAATCAACTTTTTGTGATTTTCACGTGATTTCAAGACTTTTTAGAAAAATAGCGTGAATAAATATTTTTTTTTTGAAAATCCGCGTAAAAAAAGTTGCGTAAAAAGCGACCAACGTAAAAAAGAACGCGTAAAAAGCGACCCCAGTGTAAAATGAGGTCCCGAAAAAAAAATTATTTCCGGTGAATAACAGAAACAAAACCAAAGAATCTTGACAGACAATTTTACTTTCCGCCGACGACAGCCAAATCGATGTGGATTTCATTTAGCTGCTCTACACGGTTAGAAAAAAGTACCTAATATTAGGTACTTTTCATTCAAATCGGGGGTTCAGTGTGGGAACCCAAAATTAAGTATTTTTTTCTTGGAATTAAGTGAAATTTACTTAATATAACGCAAAATATACTTAATTTTAAATAGAAACTAACCAAAAGTTATGTAAATTTCACTCAACTTTTGTAAACATGAGATTACTCAACGTTGGGTTCCCACACTTTAATGCCCTTGTTGAGTGGTTTTGCTCTTCATTTTATGACAACAAAGGGAAGAGGAAGGGAGATGCAAGAGAAAAAAAGTACCTAAAATTAGGTACTTTTTTCTAACCGTGTAGGGTTTGAAAAGACGCATTATTGAAAAGGATCGTCATTGTCGTTTCCTATAACAATGCAAACCAAAAAAATACTATTTACCCCTGCAACTTTGTGAATGTTGTCCTATTTGCCGCTGTAGTTTAAACCAATGTTATGATGAATTTATGGAGAATTAAAGCTTACGGAAAAACGGAACTTATGCATGGTTAACATACGCCTAAATAGCGTTTTAATCAAAATATATATAGAATTTTCCGCGAGCGGTAATTAGGCTTTCAGCGATCGTGTACGTACACGCACGTTTCACTCACACTTTTACTCGGTTTGTTTGCAACCACGAGCAGCTGTCACGGCAAAATCAAATGGGATTGTTTGCAACCACGAACCTGCGTTCGTGTTGGTGAGAAATGTCGGCGAGACCCTAATGGCCGCCAGCTTGCCTGCGGGTTAGTCTCTGATTTGACATTTCTGGAGGTCAACTGCACCCACCGTTCGAGCATTTTGATCAATGTGGTACAGTCGCCACGACCTCGACCCAACTAACGAATTCGGTTTTTTAGTTGGGCCAACTGACAGCCATTTGAACACGTGTATTTCGACTTGAACATCACAAATGATGTCCAGTGATGCCCAATCCCGTTTTCCATGTTTAAATTGAATTTTGACGTACGGTTGCTTTTTAGTTGGGCCATAACCCAACCAGCGGAGGCCCAACTAAAAAGTGACCCAAGTATCAAAATCCCAACCAGTGAATCCCGACTGTATATAAAAAGGCTTGAATTCACTTAATCAGTACCTTCTTTTATTCCACATTGGTCAAAATGCTCGTAGCGGTGGGTGTAGTTGACCTCCAGAAATGTCAAATCAGAGACTAACCCGCAGGCAAGCTGGCGGCCATTACCGCTCGCGGAAAACTGGATACTGTTCATATTACCAACTCTTCCCCTAAGCCCTACGTCAAAATGTTTATCGCCACAATTGGCCAAAGGATAGGCCCTTCGTTTTTTCTCATGAATGAATCATTTGTTGATTAAATTGTTAAAAATAGTGATGTTTTAGTGTACAGTATCAGTGTTAGTGAAAATGTAACGCATTGCACTGCGATCACCTTAATTGTAACATCCCCTCGTATATACAATAACTTTAAATGAAGCACAAATCATAAATTTCGAGTTTCTTCCGCCCCTCTTTAAAGTGACCTAAAACATTGAAAATAGAGTAGAATACTTCATAACTTACACAACATAATGCTACCGCAATCATACCGCATCGAATCTCCTAATAAATTCAGTCGATTCCAAGACTTCATGCCAGAGAAATTTGTCTAGATTTGTGCTGTAAAGTATTGATCACATATTGCTGTCACACTACACATGTACCATCCATTTACACCCTCAATTTTTGAGCAACATGTGAAACATTCCACCCTGCTGCCAAAAAGGCCATTAAATATTTAAAATGAATAGGGTTCAATGGGTTTTGACTTACTAACAAAGCGGTTCCCTATCACAGAACGTAATAATGCACCTACCGATTTCTTTTTTAAAGTGTGTGCCGAATAAATTAAACTTAAAATGGTACAACTTATTGTACCTCATCAATTTGAAATATATTATTACACACAAAGACCTTCCTATCAGCGCACCTGTTGACCCTTTCTGAATATTTTAAAAACAGACACCGCCAGTATTTTTTCAAATATTTTTTTGTTACATATATTCTTCTTCATTTCAACTGGAACTTTGCCTGCTTTTCAGCTTTGTGTTATATTAACACATCCACAGTTATTAATCGAAAGCTTTTCCATGACCGCCAATCGCATTGGATACATATATACTCCTTCCCGATAACATCCTAGGCCGGACCGAGAATCGAACTCGACATATCCGGACTGACAATGTTTGCTGGAGACCCTTATTTTGTACATAGGTATAGTATTCTCAAATTGTATTTCGCGAACTATCGAAAGCAGAATCACTAAACCATCATCTAATGAATTATTCATTTCACTTATTTTGGCATAACGGACCAAAGGTCCCGTTCCATTCAGGTCAATTTCGACCAATCAATAAGCTTTCTGATAAACATTTGTATTCAGCAGAATTTCCTCCACAATCGGCATCTGGTTCAGGGTGCTGCATTAATTTGGCTCTGTCAGATTTGATGCCCCCTGCCGGAACGAGTTGTTCCAATGTCCAGCTATCGTAGCCTTTTCGAATTCCCGCCCTTTCGTTTCAGATTGAAATGATGGCATGGTGCCCGAGGCGACAAGTCTACAAGTCAATCGACGTGCACGTGATGAAGGAGTTGCCCACACTCTCACTCTCTTGTGGATGCCAAAAAGTTTTCGCACTTTTCGTTCGCTTGTGTCAGGGGAGGGAGGCGGAAAATATCTGTGAAGCAAATTTCAGAGAGTTGGTCTAACCCCACTTGAACGGTTGTTCGAACGTATCTCGAGGGTGGCTCATCTTTATTAGCACAACATCTTGAAAGAAAAACCTCACAGTCATTTTTTCTACTTTGATCAATGGATCAACTAAGACAAAAAAATACGGTCCTTGCGGAAAAAGTTTATTCATCGCTGTATGAAGATTGTCGAAAATGGTGAAAGACTCCACCCCGACAATTTTTCATATGCGATAAACATCGACCGGTATGAGAAATATTGATGACATATGTTCCTTGTGTCCCCAGTTTTTTTTTTTTTCAAACAACCCGTTATCCGGTCTAGTCTGTTGTTTTACACGGATAATATAGTTAATAGTTCCTCATAACATTAGTATTTTAGAAGGTAAAATGATAAAAATCATAAAAGCACATATAACAGCCATCCAGGCTAGAACAAATTTTACTCAAAAAGCTGTGTAAATCAAAGTACGTTAGAATACTGACTGTGGCAATACGTCGTTTGGTGGCGCTAGGTGTCTTTCATGACGTCGTGCGTACTAGCTGTCACATTCCACCAAACAAACATTGCGCGCCAAAATGATACCAAGCTTGCCGCCTCTTCCAGCACATGCTAACTGTTGATGTTTATTTTTCATGTACTATGGAACCAATAAGGTTTTAAAACAAATTCAGCAAAACGCATTTTCGTACCGTCATGCAATTTGATTGTATTACCAAGTAGAGTTTCTGCTATAGCCACTTCCCATATTGGTGAATAAATATATGCTTATAATAGTATGTTCCGATATAATTAGTTAAAATTACTGTCGAAGAAAGACAATTATTCACTGCCGGGAACGCTAGTTAGATTTCTATACATAACCCGAATAAAAATACTAAAAGGGACATGGATGATATAAAAATCATAAATATACTTGAACACAAATTATGGTCTTTTCTTCATTTTAGTGCTTTGCTGCTGGCTGTGATGATGACTGTGGTGTGAGAAAGAAACATCAGATATGGAATTAAACCAGATTGAGGAGGAGGATCTGTTTATGTCCATGGTGGGTGGTGGCGCCTAAAATTTTGACAGCCTCTTGATGAGAGAAACTATGCGATGCCAGCGCCTCCACGAGATTGCCACTTGTGTTGTATTTCAAAACGTCCGTTAAATCCCTTACACACGATTGAGATCGGACGTGTATGTCTGTTCTCTGTGATAAAAGGGTGTGATCATTGTTGAATGTCTCTCGAATCAAATAAATGTTCCCCATTTTATCATATTGTCCTGGAAAGAATCCGTTTTTTTGCGTTGGCTTGAATCAACATACCAAGACGATCCAATAATGTGTAGGAAATGGGATTTTTTATCCAGTTTTCCGCGAGCGGTAATGGCCGTCAGCTTGCCTGCGGGTTATTCTCTGATTTGACGTTTGTGGAGGTTAACTGCACCCACCGTTTCGACCATGTTGATCAATGTGTACATAAGAAGGCTTGAATTCACTTCATCAGCACCTTCTTTTATGCCACATTGGAACGAATGCTCGGAACGGTAGGTGCAGTGACCTCCACAAACGTCAAATCAGAGACCATTTGAGCCTTTTTCTTCAATATTTTGTGTCATGTCTATGGACTGTCATGGACTGTTGCATGAGAGTAGCATCAGTTTCATTCGTTACCACATATATTGATTTGGGACTATCACTATCTCTTAGATGGAAGCAATGCACCCTCCAACAATCCAGATCTGTCCTGGTCACGTCCTTGCGATTGCTGGGGAAGGGGAAGGATGGTTAGTCAGACACCTACTTAAGAAAGATGCAGAGAACTCTACGACCTCTCATAGGTGGGGTGGCTATATACGCAAATAAACTTTGATTGTACTAAGGCTCTGTCTCATTTGGATAATTAAACTTAAAAGTGACAGTTCGAAAATTAGCAAATAACCCAGTCATAAGAATGGCTGGTGCTACCCAGCAATTCCAATAAGACATCGATGCAAAATGATTCGATATCTGTCAAAAGTAATCTTGCTCTGCGAGCAGGGTTATTTGATAATTATTGAAATGTCACTTTTAAGTTTAATTTCAGTTTAATTCTCCAAATGAGACAGACCCTAAGATCTGTAGTTTTCCATTGGTGGTCATAACCGCATAATGTCTCCTTGAAAAAAAAGTTATGCGCGAAATACGCAACTAGGCCCACAACCGGAGACACTCCCTTAGGCTCTGTCTCATTTGGAGAATTAAACTTAAAAGTGACAGTTCGAAAATTAGCAAATAACCCAGTCATAAGAATGGTTGGTGCTACCCAGCAATTCCAATAAGACATCGATGCAAAATTATTCGATATCTGTCAAAAGTAATCTTGCTCTGCGAGCAGGGTTATTTGATAATTATTGAAATGTCACTTTTAAGTTTAATTTCAGTTTAATTCTCCAAATGAGACAGAGCCTTACTGATTCATTCTGAGCGTTTTTCCAAGAAATAAGTATTCCAGAAGATTACTCTCCATGCATCAAAGAACCAATTGATATTTGTGCGACTGGCGATACAGATGACGGTCAAAGTCGGCTATACGACAAAAAACGACCGCAGCAAAACTGCCCTAACCCCAAGATAATGATGAAAAAGATGAATCTAATGGGAAAGGCATTAATTTTGGCCTTATCATGAGCAAGCAAAAGCGGAAAGCTAGCAATAATAAATCATGCAAAAGCGAAATCTGTGACTAGAGTTTCCGAAAAAAAAATCTGTTTTGTGTCGACAACATCCATGACGCTGTTCCATCTACCCCTGAACTGTTTGGTCGTATTTGCATTAGCACTCCAAGATATATATTGGGGAGCGTGTGCTCAACATATCAGTCCTAAAAATTACCCAAAATGATGACACATCATCTAACCTTAGCAGACAAGTTGACATACAGACAGACAGATAGTTGAACAGGGCCCGTTAAATTATAGAGAGAATAAATTATAAAAAAAGATTTTATGATCAAATCATCGAAAATCAATATGGAAAACATGAATGACAATACGACCTAGAGCGACGGAAGCAACCTGATGTCGCCACTGCATACGCGCAACATCTCGAGGCCCGGAAGAGCTCGATGGGGCCCCTCTTGAGGACTGCTGGAATACAGTCAAAGCAGCCATTAACGACGCAGCGGAGAACAACGTCGGGTATATGGGTCGAAGTTGACGGAACGATTGGTTTGACGAAAAGTGCAGACGGTCACACTGCAGCAAGGTACCCGGCAGAACGTGGAACGTTATAGACGGAAGCGGAGACAGCAGACCCGTCTTTTTCAGGAGAAGAAACACCGCCTGGAAGAAGCGGAGTGCGAGGAGATGGAACAGCTGTGCCGTTCTCAAGAAACACGCAAGTTCTATCAGAAGCTCAACGTATCCCGCAAAGGTTTCGTGCCACGAGCCGAAATGTGCAGGGATAAGGATGGGAGCATCTTGACGGACGAACGTGTGGTGATCGAAAGGTGGAAGCAGCACTACGAGGAACATTTGAATGGCGCTGAGAGTACAGGCAGTGAAAGTCAAGGCTGCGGAGGAGATGACTACGTCAGTTCAGCGGACGATGGAAGCCAACCAGCCCCCACCTCGAGGGAAGTTAAGGATGCCATCCAACAGCTAAAGACCAATAAATCAGCTGGACCAATAAAGGTATCTGAGCTGAGCTCATCAAGATGGGCCCGGAAAAGCTAGCCACTTGCCTGCACAAATTGATAGTCAGAATCTGGGAAACTGAACAGCTACCGGAGGACTGGAAGAAAGGGGTTATATGCCTCATCTACAAGAAAGGCGACAAGTTGGAGTGTGAGAACTTTCGAGCGATCACCATCCTTAATGCCGCCTACAAAGTGATATCCCAGATAATCTTCCTACGTCTGTCACTATTAGTGAATGAGTTAGTGGGAGTTATCAAGCCGGTTTTGTTGACGTTGACAACGGACCACATCTTTACTTTAAGGCAAATCCTTCAAAAATGCCGTGAATACCAGGTCCCAACGCACCATCTGATCGTTGATTTCAAGGCGGCATACGGCAGAATAGAACGCGTAGAGCTATGGAAAATTATGGACGAGAACAGCTTCCCTGGTAAGCTTACCAGACTGATCAAAGCAACGGTGGATGATGTGCAAAACTGTGTGGGAAGCAGTGTTATGATAGACGGGGATACCTTCGAGGTGGTCGAGGAATTCATCTACCTAGTATCCTTGCTAACGGCTGATAACAACGTTAGTCGTGAAATACGCAAAGACGCATCATCTGTGGAAGTCGGGCCTACTACGGGCTCCAGAAGAAACTGCGGTCAAAAAAGATTCGCCACCGCACCAAATGTGTCATGTACAAGACGCCAATAAGACCGGTTGTCCTCTACGCACATGAAACATGGACAATGCTCGAGGAGGACTTGCAAGCACTCGGAGTATTCGAGGGGCGGGTGCTTAGGACCATCTTTGGCGTTGTGCAAGAAGACGGTGTTTGGCGGCGAAGAATGAACCACGAGCTCGCCCAGCTCTACGGCGAACCCAGTATTCAGAAGGTAGCTAAAGCCGGAAGGGTACGATGGGCAGCACATGTTGCAAGAATGCCAGACATAAATCCTGCAAAGATGGTGTTCGCTTCCGATCCGGCAGGTACGAGACGGCGTGGAGCGCAGCGAGCGAGATGGGCAAACCAGGTGCAGAACGACTTGGCGAGCGTGGGGCGTAATCGAGAATGGAGAAATGCAGCCTTGAACCGTGTATTGGGGCGTCAAACTGTTGATTCAGTGTTATCTGTTTAGATGTAGACTAAATAAATTAAATGAACGACACAAGATTACACTGTAACAAAACAACGTTAACAGTACCTAAAACTAATTTCCCATATGAAGCCTGCCAAACACAGCCGAAACGTTGGGCATGGCCATAGACTTGAAATTCAACATACCAAGGTTTCGACCATGTTATTTCTAAGCTCTGGTAATATTTTCATTGAAATCTGTTCACGAGCAAACGAGATCCGCTGTTTGAGGTCGCCCATACAAATCTCGATATCATTCTTTGAAATTCTATCTACGACATTGAGTCGGTTGTAAAAGTTTTCTCTGTCTTCCAGATCGAGAGTATCGGTTGGCGCATTACATTGGCTTATAGCAAGGTTTTGGATCCGAGTTATAAAGGGATCGTGATTATCACGTAAACCAGAGTACAGTAGAATTGGTTCCGACGACATTCTGTGTTCGCCAAACTTTGACCAAAGGACTTTACTTATGTCGTTTTCGGTTTTAAACCTGGGTCAGGTCCGACCCCGACTCTGAATAACCGAACGAAAAACGAATCGGGATCGAGTCAGTATGATGGTATTAGTGAGAACTCAAGCCCTATCATCTGTTTTGTTTTCAATTCGCACTTTTATCAGCTGGCAGAAACAGACATATTTTATCTATTGAATTTTGTTATTAGTGTTATTTTTTCTTGTTTTATGAATTATGGGGGAAATCAGACGTTTCTTCTGTTAATTGTTTAATGACTAAAATGACTATTAATCCATCAATAAATTAATTTGATTAGGAGCTTGTGATGAACGACGACGGCAATGTGGATTGCCGTGAAAGAATTTATGCCAATCCGTGTTTCCCGATAAACTATTAGGCTGATTCTATATGGCTTTTTGGGTAACAGTGATTAACACAATCAGTAGATTTGAATTATCAATTATGTCATTGAAATGGAACAGAACAAGAAAATATGGGAACACTTTGTAAAAAATCCAATTCAAAATTTATTTAGATTTGGTGCCTTTTATTTTAAAACAAAGAATCAAATCGTACAAGAGTTGAACAGCAGCTATTTGCATTCTTTCTGCTATTTTTTCTCGCCAGAGGGGACCCTTCCGGATAAATTGCGATTTCGTCAGAACTGCAAAAACGAAATATACAAAAGAGGCAAATAATTTTTCATTACAAAATCTGAACATGAGCTTCAATATCAATGGGAATAAATATGTCTGTCGGTTTTTTAACGAAATACAATTAAAAACCTTTCTTCCACTCAAAAATTATGCACAATTCTTATGAAAACTGTTCCTGAATTTTTTGAAGGCAACATAGTTGCTAAAGCCTTATAAATGGTTAATGCCAGGGTTAATACATTATGTGTATATTCTTCGAATCCGTAACCTTGAACAAATTATGCACAGAACTGCAATAATGAATAACATAATGGTAAGAACATTTTGGTATAAATAACTTCATAGCGGCAGATACTCTGGTACTCTATTTTCCCATTGATAGAGCAATTATACCTAAAGTATTTATATGCACGAATACACAACGTAATAGTGAATAAATAGCAGCTACCTTCTCGTCACTGCATTTTATAAATCACATTTTCAACAAAATGTTCAACCCTTATTTTGTTTATAATTGAGCTACCATCTGAGGTAATCAGCGAAAAATATGTCGATATCTAAATCCGATTCACCATCAGAGAAACTTGAAGACAGCACAACATTAAAATAATCAATTTTTGCGTGGAAGACAGCAACAAAATTGATAAATTTAACAAATGAAACAAACAAAATCAAATACCCATCCGTGTCTTTTACATTTTCGTTTTCCTTTAGCGTAAACATAAACACCAGTTTGACAGTTTGTGTTCGAATGTATTGGTGAATCTAGGTTGGATCTCGATAAATCGGCAGAGCGAACCTCATTCATTTTGGGTCGGATCTGGTGCGGATCGCGATCCAACCTGAACGAATAACCGAACGTTTTGACAGCTGTTAGAGCGGATCCGGTGCAGAACTAGGTTCGACCCAGCAATAACCGAAAACGACATTAGTCCTAGGATCTGAATCTGGTGGGGCCTTCCTTAGCTGTGCGGTAAGACACACGACTATAAAGCAAGACCATGCTGAGGGTGGCTGGGTTCGATTCCCGGTGCCGACGTAGGCAACTTTCGGATTGGAAGTTGTCTCGACATCGCTGGGCATAAAAGTGTCATCGTGTTAGCCTCATGATATGCGAATGCAAAATGGTAACTTGGATTCGAAACCTCGTAGTTAATAACTGTGGAAGTGCTAAATGAACACTAAACTGCGAGGCAACTCTGTCCCAGTGTGGGGATGTAATGCCAATAAGAAGAAGAAGGATTTGAATCTTCGTGGGGCGTGGCTCATTGACAAGTCTAATTTATCTAACAGCGTAAAACCCAAAAAAAAAAAACAATAAACTAATCCAATCCCGATTATAACACAGAGAAGAACACAGTTATAACACTTTTCAATTCTTCCATTTCCTTCACTATAGCTTGGAAGTAAATGGAAAAAAAATGTTAAGTTTTTAAAACTGTGTAATATTTCCCCTTAGACGTTCTTAAATAACTAATCACTAATAGGAATTTTCATCAAGTCAAAACCATTATGAATTCACTGTCAAGGGCAAATCACCACAGAGTGTGACAATCATCAGGACACCATCTAGCCCGCGGGCAGTAGGGACCATGTCCAAGGCCTTGACGACTCCTCCCCATGGCCACTGCGAGTTAAGGGGCCTGCTTAGGATGTGGAGGGGTTTGACAATGGGCTCTGTTATACCTTTACAAAAAGCTGCATGTATCCGCAAGCAGGTCCTATCAAAGCGACCGTGCGCCGCTCAACGCACACTAGCCCAGCCCATGAGCATCCACAACGGCCACGACACTGAACACGAGCGGATATCGATATAGGACTGACAGTTGTGTCATTCCACTCTTTGAGTAAAGCCGGGTGACACCGTCTTGAAATTGCGGGTGGGCTAATGTCACAGCTGCCTTCCGTCCCGTTAAACCGTGGCAGGTCTTGGGACACGCCGTCCCCATTCCAGCCGTCTGGCTTAACCAACCAAATGGGAGTAGGACCAGATGATTCCTTCCTGGCTTACGCCGATCCGGCTCTGAACACCGAGGTGTCAACCCCCGCATTGCCTCACTGCATCAGCAAAGATAACCATGGGATCAAGAAGGCAACTATTCCAGCTGGGTTCGAGGGCAGGACTAAAGGGGACCCAACAAACACAAACTAACTAACAAAGCAACTAACCAACATCACAACGAAAGTGAACCCCTTTCGCAAGGTAAGTTTTGGAAAGATCTCCACCCATCGCATCGGGTGCGAGAGATATGGAGCAGAAGCACACGAGTAGCGAAGTAGCGAGCGATAACGATATGCCAATAGTCGACAAGGAGCAGCACAATACAATGTAGATACGGTCGAGTGGCGTTCTGCCGAACTTGATCGTAGTCATGGTGCCACTCGATGACATTATCGACTTCACCAATAGACGGCGCAATATGTCGAGGGATCTGAAGTGACGAAGTGACTCTCCAATATAAGAAGCTGAACGAGTTCACGTCACGACATCGGAAGAGATCACCTCGGCCATCAAGGAGCGAAACGGAGTGGAATCGATAATTGATGTAACATTCTGCATTTCAAGTTTGGCCGGTGTCCTGTAGTGGAGGGTCGAGCCACTCCTCCTATAACCAGAGCGTGGAAGGTTGCCCACTTCGACAGTAGAACCTTCAGTGAAGCTTTGCGCCTTGAGGAAAACACGGAAAGTTTGAGTGGGGATGAACTGGCTGCGGTTCTGTCGTGAGCATGCGACGCTACTATGCCGAGGAAGGCACGACCGCGGAATTGTCGACCACAGGTATGTATATTGGTGGAGCGAGCATATTGCAGCTCTTCGAGCAGCCTGTCTCCGGGCTTGAAGAAAAACGCAAAGGACGCGCTCGGCGGAATTGAGGGAGGAACGCATCGAGGGATTCAAAGCAGCGATACTGACTCTAAACAAGGCCATCAAAGAAAGCACGAAAGCCTGCCTCGACAGATTGTGCCAGAGCGCCAACTCGAACCCATGGGGAGACGCCTATAGGGTGGTGATGGCCAAAACAAGAGGAGCATTGGCACCTCCCGAGCGATGTCCAACGAGGCTGAAGACGATAATCGAAGCACTATTCCCGCACCACGGCCCAACGCATTGGCCGCCAGCAGCGAGGGTACACTGAAAACAATGTTGCAGTAATTTTAACCATGCAATAGCTCTTAAAATTACTATTTGAGTATGTTTTCGATATAAATGTAAACCTATTTATAATAACAACACTGTTGTGAGTTTTACCATGCGCATGGTTAAACTAACAACAAAGTGTAGTGAAGAAAATCTACACAACAAAAACCTTTCAGGTCACCATCGAAGCGAAGCGGTCAAAGTCGATAGCGATAAATTTCTGGAAATTAATTATTAAATAGAACTTAAAAAACAGAAGATTACAGTAAGTATTTATGAGGCCTTGGTGAAAAATACATTACATCTCGCATTTTGTGTTACAGACTGCATCAGTTTCACTCGTCGAACACAATGTCACATTCGGACATTCTGAAAGTTGTCATGGATTTGGACATTCTGAAAGTTGTCATGGATTTGGACATGGATTTACTCTGACTCGGCGGCAATTCGGGGTGAAGAAAAAGATCTAGCGTAAGTGTCACACCGCAGCTACTGCTGCCGCCTCGGCTACCGCAAGAACTTTCCTGCTGCTTCCGAAACAAAGAAGAGTAGGTGATGGACGAGGGAATTGGTCTGTCCGTGTTCGAGAAGGCGATAGCCACATAAGAATGGCGCACCAATATTCAAAATTGAAATAGATAATATTTGTATACAAATCTGTATTTCACAAACAAAAATAAAGCGAAATTATTTATTTACTATAAAATAAGAATATGTATAGTCAATTCCACTATGGTTCCACAATGAACATGGTAACAGCTACTGCAATGTTTACGTTGCACATGGTAATTTTGAACGAAAAAAATAGTACAATTCGGCAAGCAATGTCAGAAAGGCTCCATAGTAAAATCAACTACAGTCATGGTTGATTTAAGTGCAAAGTGTAGTCTGCACAAATCAAGTGGTAAAATGTTTTTAATTTTACCCTCGATTTAGTAGATTTTACCATGCCGCTCCTTTCAGTGTAGAAGCAAATGACGAAGCGGTGGCGAGGGTGACGGTAGAGGAGCCAATGACGGTGGCAAAGTCTCTCGACCCTAGTAAAGCACCTGGTCCGAACGGGATCTCGAACATGGTGTTGGAGGCAGCCATAATGACTAATCCGGACATGTTTAGGTTAGCCATGCAGAGGTGTCTGGACGAACGGACATTCCCGGATATATGGAAGAGACAGCGTTTGGTCCTGTTGCCGAAACCTGGTAAGCCACCAGGAGACTCCTCAGCGTACAGACCAATCTGTCTAATAGACATGGTAGGGAAGTTACTTTTTTTTGACGTAGGACTACGTCTGTGTTTTCTATATTGGGGTACACTTTACGATTGCGAAAATCGGGGACCGTCACGAAAATATGATAGACTTTGATCTTTAATATCTAAGCCGTTTCTCGATGGATTTTCAATTTTTTTGGACCATTCGATCAAGGATGAGTCAACGCTTCTTTGTATTTATATGAAAATACTGAATTTTAACTATTTATTATCGAAAATTGATAAAAAGTTTAGAAATAGGTCAACCAACCAATCACGTCTGTTCGCGCCAACGCGAAGTTTTTAACTACCCTTGTTTCACTTTCGACTAGTATTGATTCCCATTGAGAGTTTCGCCTCCATCTCCACTACTACCAATCCATCTATTCCCTTACACACCACATCGTTCGGCTTGGTGTTGATGCCAACGAGCGATGGACACGTTAAATGACGCACACACGAAGAAAACCAAACGAGAACCTAGCCACGCCCCAACAGCATCCGATACACGCAAACCTGACGATTATGGCTACGCGTCACCTATAAAAGAGACTTGCATCAAAGATTCAGTTTCATTCAGTTTTCATACATTATATACCGCACAAGAGAAGAAAATATATCGTATAAGTATAAGTTGAAAGCGCCTTTCACTCCACCGACAGAAGCCACTCAGCCCTTTTCAAGGCTATAGAGTTAATTACCCCCTACCGTCGAGCTACCGATCGTTCCCTGCCGATTCTTCTACCGAAGGATCCGGCCACCAACCCGGCAGAGGTGTCTGCCCATCGAGTTCGTGAGCAAACATTGGTCCAATCGAACCGGATCAGAGGATCCAGTGCCCTGAGAGCTGCACCCGCAGAAGAGTGTCGTCAATCAGCCGATTGAGACAATCCGTACCCGCTGCTATCACCAATAGCAGTCAGCAATCCCGTCGTAGCCAGACGGTTGCTGTTGTTTCGAGAGCTGCACCCGCAGCTGAGTGTGTCATCAATCAGCCGATTGAGACGATTTCCGTTCCCGCTGCTATCGTCGGTCGATAGCAGTCAGCAATCCCGTCGCAGTCAGACGATTGCTGTTGTTCCTGTCCCGGTAGCTCGACCCCCGAGTTAGTTAAAATAGTTTTCTGCGGCTTTAACGGTGGAGTGAAAAAAAAAGAGGACATTGTCAAGATAGTGAGAAGTGTTTGAAAAAGTGAACGGAAAACAATATTTTCAACCCGCAAGTAAGTCGCGCGCGTGTGTTACTGTGCAACATGGATGGCGTTACAGGGCTGTTTGCACAACGCGATCTAGTTGAGGAGCAAGTGAAGCTACTGCAGATGCAATTGAGTGAATCAGTTGGGACTGACCGAATTAGCCTAGCGCAAGTGAGAAAGCACGAGAATGAGCTGCAATTGTGCTACGATGAGTACCACAGATTGTATGGAGAAATTGTGGCTTTGTACCCTCCAGAACGTTATGGAGAGCTGGATGACAACTATTTTCGTTTCGACGACATCCACACCGATGCTTGCGTTATGGTCGAAGCGTTATTGGAGTCCTTCCCCTCCACTCAAACGAGGTATCACACCAAAACGACATCAAACAGGGAAGTTTTTGCTGATAAACAGGAAATTAGCTGGCAGCCATATCAGTTTCGGAGGCAGTCAACCCAAATGGAGGAACAATCCGTTCCAATTTCAAGTGTATCAGAACAAGCCATACTGGATCCAATCGTTTCAAAGCATCCCGCTTTGAATTATGAAGTCATGGAGTCGAGAATAGAGAAGGCAACCGAGCTTCTACTACAACCGAGTCCCAATCCCATCCGATCTGTGAAGTCGTCGTGTGAAAAGAACCCCACCGTGAAGAAATTTCTGGTGAGTGAACCAACCAAGGTCAAACCCGTGAGTGATCAAGTCGAGTTCATTTATTCCGGTTCGCCCAAGCTAAGGGATGAGCCAAAAGCCAAGAAGTCTTGCAGTGATGATGAGGGCGATGAGTCAACAATCTATAATAATGCTTCTAATGAGGCAGAAGTACATTCTCCAATATCGATCGAAAGTAGCCAGGAGTATGCTGTAGAGGAAGAGCGAGCCAAATGTATCGATAGGCATGACAACGACCGGCTCTTACTCGATGAAAAATCATTCATAGACGAGAGAGCTTCTCCAAGTCAATCGAACAAGAAGAAGAATAAGCGAAATACTGTGTCAACCGAAGCTTATTCGGTTCCATACTATTGTGAAGTGCCACCCAGAACCAACTCGATGGAGGATCCGAAACTAAACTCATCGTCAACCCATTCGCAAGAGAAGATGTTCCTGAAAGCCTTTCCGAAATTCATCCAGTTGCCGAAATCTGCCAAAATCCCTCCAGTAGTAAATCTGGTGCAGAATCCAGCCGAAGCCCTACCGGCATTGATGCAGTTCCCTACAGTGAAGCTGATCAGGACATTTCCCGTGCGTAGCCCGTCTCCTAGTGTCATCGAGTGTCGTCAGATATTCAAGCTGTCCCCGAATGCGAAGACTTCTTCACCAATGATGAATGAGCTGTATGGGCCCACCAGAATCCATCCGGATATGAAGGAAATGCTAACCGTGGCTGAAATCCATTCAGACCTCACCGGTGGTCACCCAGTGCCGATTTTGTTACCAAACGGAATTCGTTTGGCACTCGAACAACAAGTAGTGTCAAGCCAGCCTTCTACGGAATCTACTACGTGTCAACCAGAAATGAATCCAGTGAGCGAGTATAACCTGATTAAGGCCACAGTTCCTCCTATGAAGAATCCTATCCTGATGTCCACCAAATTACGTTTTAAAAGGAGAAGCGTTCCCATTCCGAGAGCAGTCATGGCGAAATCATGGTCAGTGCGACGAGTGATGAACCTCTCGCCAGTCAAATCAGCTACTACCGTGCGAAGCAAGACAGAACCAAAGCCAAGAAAACCACCCTATGAAACGTCCAATTGGTGCCGACCCATCGTGACAGTCTCTGGTTCCACACGACGTACTCAATCACCTGCCAGTAACCAAGAGAAAGATGTCCACCACGTGTCATGCATCATAGGTAAGAGAAGCCCAACTAACGATTTGTGGTGTGTAAAGTTCCTTATCCTAACTCTACGTGTTTCCTAATTGTATCTTGGAGATATTCCAATTTATTGTCATTGAATTCTATTTACTAAAACAATATGACCCTTGTAGATCTGAGAAAGATTGAATTTTCAAATGATTCTTTTTTTGCAATAGAATCATACCGATATTAAGCTGATCCCTCAAGTGAATGATTTTGTAACGTGTATGATATTCAGAATACAGTCCACAACAATAATGGGTAGTGCTACAATTTGAGTTACGTGATTTATAAGTTAGTTTATCTTAGTTTTGTTCGGGTCCTAAAGATGTAATTTTCTGCTCACCGTGGAAATATTCAATTCCAGTATGAATAATTTAACTTAAAAATACCAACCCAGTTTATTGAATGTAGGTCATATAAGTCACTGAACGATAGTCCTTTGTGATTTACAACAAATTCAATGGGATAAACCACTTATTTGCTACAATACTCGTTGAGTTTTGCAATTACCGCTTATTACAAAAATGATTTCATGGGCTGCAGTGATTCCAATGGGTATTGGTGTAGTGTTTCTGATATCTCTTCAACGGGGAGAAATGATCGTTTCGAGTTCAATTCGGTAGAAGGTTCAGTTGCATCTTTGGCCGCGGAGTATGTTCGCGCCAACGCGAAGTTTTTAACTACCCTTGTTTCACTTTCGACTAGTATTGATTCCCATTGAGAGTTTCGCCTCCATCTCCACTACTACCAATCCATCTATTCCCTTACACACCACATCGTTCGGCTTGGTGTTGATGCCAACGAGCGATGGACACGTTAAATGACGCACACACGAAGAAAACCAAACGAGAACCTAGCCACGCCCCAACAGCATCCGATACACGCAAACCTGACGATTATGGCTACGCGTCACCTATAAAAGAGACTTGCATCAAAGATTCAGTTTCATTCAGTTTTCATACATTATATACCGCACAAGAGAAGAAAATATATCGTATAAGTATAAGTTGAAAGCGCCTTTCACTCCACCGACAGAAGCCACTCAGCCCTTTTCAAGGCTATAGAGTTAATTACCCCCTACCGTCGAGCTACCGATCGTTCCCTGCCGATTCTTCTACCGAAGGATCCGGCCACCAACCCGGCAGAGGTGTCTGCCCATCGAGTTCGTGAGCAAACAACGTACATGCATCACTAGCACAGACATCAAAAATCAATCACTTGCGGGTTTGGATCTAATCCTCAGTTTCAACAAGATTTTACGCAGAGCAGACGCATCAAAGCGATCGCAGCGGACACAGCATCACGGAGGCGCTAATGACATTTTCAAAGGAAATCCATCGCATTGGTGGTGGTGCTCGATATGTTGCTGCAGATCATTCAACCTCAACGAACCAGAATTTCATATGAAGAAAAGGTTGACCATAAAAAAAGCACTGTGGCGATCCCGCACCGTCAGTGTCGATGCTGAAAATTTATTACAAATTGTGGTGTCAGTTAGTTGGAAACCAACATTTTATGGAAAGAAAGAGTTAATTGCGAAAATGGACTGTTTGAGTGGCATCGGGTTTTGCGTGGTAGCTTGGTTGCTGCTAGTGATTCCATCCATTCAAAATTACTGCATCATCTCCCTCCGACGCGCTATCAAATTCGCTATTTACGATTGAGTTTTGCACTTTGAAGAAAGTTTATTTCGGATAGTCGAATCAACCTTCTTTTGTATAAAATCAATGAAGACGCCACCTCAGTGGAAACTTTCTACAGCAACCACCCATCGGTGAACGTCGATCGGACAGACAGATGGCAAGAGATAATAATTGGTAATATGGAGAAACTTCGTCTTGAGTGAAATTTCTGCTGTTATTCCTCGTAACAATACACATCTAAGATAAACTACATCTCATAACCAAATTCAGAATCGAGAAAATTTCATAGGATTCTTAGAATTTGTCATTCTCCGAATGGTCCGTTGTCTGTGAAATCCACATCGAAATGGCTCGCGCGCGCCGAAAAGCAGCTTTCTTATAGAGTAGAGTGGGGCAAGAGTGCGCGTGGGGTAAGAGTACGTTTTCGATTTTTTGAAGTAATAAAAAAAGATAAACTAGCAGCACTGCATCAGTTTGACAGGTATTCAGGTCAACTATTATCATGTGTAATTGTAAACGATTTGAATAAACAACAAGGGAGATATGGAGTAAGATAACTTTTTGGTCATTTTGCTAAAAATAATTGGATTTCCGCAACTAGTATATCATTATCATATATACGTTCAATCAGGTGAACATTATACCATTTCGATAACCTATTGTATAGAGTACTTTATGGTACAGAACACCAATCCGGTTGGTTTTCCAAAAAGTCAAAACCATTACTTGAATAATTTTTGGGACTGTGGGGTAAACGTACGCAGGAACCGGTGAGGCAAGAGTACGCATATGAATCTTCAAGTTATGATGTCAAACCCATATTTCCGACCGAGATAAGACTTCTTCCAAAGCGTAAAGATTCACAACAAAGAAAAAAGGGACAGAATTCGAATTTATCACAAGTTTTTAGGATAAGTTGAAGTAATTCGGTGTTAGAAAGGAATTAGCGAACAAAGCACTGAAGCGAAATAATGAAATTGTATTAGGACTTGTTGTACACCTAAACATAGTACGAAAACACAATTTCATCTAAATGATAATTTCATTTAATCAAAAGAAACATTCATAAATTACGGAACGTTTAGCTGGGAGGGGTTGCGAGATATGTGACGATCCATATAATTTTTAGAGGATTCATACAAATAGTGTAAGAGAGGGGGGGGGGTAATGGGTGATGAAACAACCAAATTTTACGTTACGTGATTGGTGGACTTTCTTTAAGGAAAATGCCTTTGTATACGCCACGCGAAACCTGATATAAATTTTACCTCTGTAGTTTTTTTTATATATAAAAAACAATGGTTCGAATGAAAGTGCACATTTTTAGGACCCTCTCCCCCTTTAAGAGTTACGTAATCTTTAAACATTCCCTAATATATGCTCATTAAACATCAATTAAATGTTATTAGCTCTTATTTGTGTTAATATATACTTAAAGCACATGATTGGATAAATGTGTACTCTTACCCCACCCGATGCGCACTTTTACCCCACCGGTGGGGTAAGAGTGCGTTTTTCAATTGTCTTGCAAAAAGGGTTCTACCAAAAAGAACCTCAATAACTTCCAAATTCTCATACACAGGGTAACATAAAAGAAGAGTATATGAATCATCAACACTGATTTGATATGCAGAAGCTTACTTCATAGGAGCCACATGATGGATTGAAAACTAAGTGCGTACTCTTGTCCCACTGTACTCTATCTAATGAAGTAATTTAGTAGCCCTGCCCTTCATTAATCGTTATGAGTGCACATTCTATTTACACCCATATTAGATCACAAAGGGGCGGGGCTAACGGGTTTAATTTATTAAATACAAGAAAGCTGCTATTCGGCGCGCGCGAGCCGTTTTGATCGGGATTCGGTTCGACATTCGATGCAGCGGAGCGGACACAGCAGCACGAAGGCGGTCGGACAATTTCAACGCAAGGTACTGTCAAGCGTTTGGATGCAGTTAGTTAATGGAAAGACGCATTGGGAAAAGAAAATTGGTTCTTCTCAGGACCAGTATTTTATGGAAGAAAAGAGTTAATTGCGAAAATGGATTGTTTCGGCGGCATCGGGTTTTGCGTGGTAGCTTGGTTGCTGTTAGTGTTTCCACCCGTTCAAATTAATTGCATCATCTCCCTCCGCCGGGCTATCAAATTTGCTAGTTACGATTGAGTTTTGCACTTTAAAGAAAGTTCATATCGGATTGTCGGATCAACCTTCTTTTGTATACATAAAGACCTTTTTGGAGGACACCATCCTCAAAAAATGGCCGAAATAAAGGAGTAATAAGCAGAATCAGAAGTGGCGTGAAACCAAACACAAATATATTCATATGCAACGTTTGGTCTTCGCCCGCGATGTAAGCGTTCGTGGCAAAGTAAGGATTGTGATGTCCCCGACTGAAAGCCAGTCGAGTGGCTTCAGCGGCCAATGAGTCATGTTAATTCCACGGTTAGAGATTCAAAGTCCATCCAACTGGGAACAACTATTCGACTTCTTGATTCAGTTGGCCTCCGAGCAGTTTGCTCAATGTTAATAAAACGACACAAATTATTATGGCAAATACTATCAATTTCGAATAGCTACGTAGTCCTACGTCACCTTTGCGTACAACCCGATTGGGCTGCACCTTTGAGTTTTTCTTCCAGAGCAATGGAGGGAGAATCTGCTCAACAGACATCCTCTGTTGTCCAGGAAGTGCGGGGTTAGGGACCACCTCCAACAGCAAACGAGGGAGGCAGGACTATATCCCCGACCCGCTAAACCGTTTCCATTGCCGCCAAGCCCATAGTTCCTTCGGTACAACCAGAAAGTAATGCTTCAAGGGGGTGGCAGTGCACGACGCACCCTCGAGGTTAGCTGCGTGTCCTTGCAGCACCGAACATCGTAACTCGCTTTTATAGAAGAACACCATGGTATCGTGCCAGCGAAAGCGACGATACCATGTTGCTCTTCGCGCGGCCACTTGTTCGATTAAAAGATCCCTTGGACCACCTCTTATTTGCGCCTGAACTAGCCATCCTTGAGTCCACGCGCCAACTTATGTGTAGTTCCGAGACGATTTGGACGATAGCCGATAAAACGGCGTTCCAGCCAACTTCATCTTTACACATCCTCCGAACTAGGTTGTCCGGGGTAGTGTCCAGACCACATGTGGCACGCATGTGGTCACGCATTGCGCGAAAACGTGGGCACACGAACAACACATGCTCCGCCGTTTCCTCTAAACCTGCGCACACCAAACACTCGGGCGAGGCCGAGCAAGCCAGCTGCGTTACCTGCACTGTGATTTTGCAGCACGCTTAAACGCCGGGCACTTCGAACCCCCCATAGGGTGCTTTCTGTTAACAGCTTTGCTGGAACAAATCAAACAATTGGGAGGGTTCGTGCAGCATTGTGCCTTATGTGTGCACGAGCCCGAGCGGTTAGCTTTCGGGAAAACAGTCATCACAATTTTGAAAAATAAAACACACGAACAATTCTGATGTGACTTGCTAACTCCAAGTCCAAAATCCGACTCCCCTCTTTATTTACAAAAACGTTATTTATAACTACTGGCTATTGTTTACAATTTTTCTCTCATTTTCAATAATGTTGCAGAATGTTGCATGCTACCTACATTTACTCTCATGTGACATTCTGCTCCGAGAGCATTCGTACTCTCTAAATAAACAATTATTTAACAATTGAGTCAGCTACTATTTCTAGGCCAGCTTATTCGCCAAGTTTTGCTTATACTTAAATATCCGTTGTTTATTTTCAACAGTGGTTGCTATTTGATAAACATAAATGGACAGGTTCCAACCTGTCCAATCTTTCCTTTCGTTCGTTTATATGACATACTTTAAATATAGAAGAAAAATGATTATTATTGCATGGCGTTTAGGGTCGCTACATCTCTTCCAACCCACTGAGCTTGAAATTAGAATTGTAAATTATCATTTCAAGTGGATGGTTGAAGGTTTCGTTTCAAAAATTTAGGGTTCTCCTGAAGCTATAGTTCAAACATTTTCATAAAATATTCAAAAGTTGTCCTCTGATCATTAAAAAAAATACAAATTTTCAAGCAGTGTATATCTTTGAAATTCCTTGATACTATTTTCGTGCAATTTTCTGATTCCTCAAATTAATGTTGCTATAACATTTTTTGTAATATTGTCGCCTAATCCCTCTACACATATACTTCCTCGAGAGTGTCTTACCTGATGATGCCTTCTTAACTCGCCTAGCGTCTGCTTGCTGATGCTCGCTTCTTCATAATATTTCGTGTAGATCACTTGGTCGGTTTCAGATTCCGAGTGCAGGGTATACTCCTGGTCTGTTGCTTGGTTGTTTGAACTTGTAACGTAATATTGGGTCTCCGTGGTGAAGTTTTTGATATATGATGTCTATCGTTTGCTGGGTGCGTAAAATTTGATCGTACCGTTCACTAGTAATAATTTGACGTGCCATCTCCGAATTTATATGTTGCTTTCTTCTGGTTGTAGTTCATGAATTTGCTGCTTGCCTTATAGCAAAAATGTGTAGCTATTATAGTGTATCTCCAATAGTTTTCAGTTGATTCGCCGTTGATACGTAAGTTGTGGTGAATTGCCGTGTATACGCTGCTCAGTTTTGTTGTGAGACATTCGCATCTTTTGTTGTGTGGTGCAAATTAGTTGTTATTGATAAAATTTTGCTCGTTTGATATTTCGCCTTGGGTTGATCCTCTCCATAACTTGTCTTCTACCGTGGGAGTTTAGTCTTCATGGTTTTCCTGTTTCTGCTTATCTCGGAGTTATTGTGTTATTCCGCCTGGTTAAATCTTCTTTTATATCGCTTTGTATAATTCATTTTTTTCTGATGTTCATCCGGAAATTTCTACTCCTGATGTTCCTCCAAAGATTTCGTCCCGTTGAATCCGTCTTGATACCCCCACACTCTTTATCTTCAACCTTCCGTATGACCTGTCGTTCTGGTGATACCAATTAACTCTGGTATGTATTTCTCGATGCACTGTTGTCTTCCTTCGCCATCGGATGTTGTCTGTTCGTCTTCGCTGGATGTTCTTTCGCCCGTTTGCCTCTCGAGTAAGTTATTGTGCACATTTACATTTGGAAAATAATTGTGAACTATTTTACTGTATTTTACTACTCTACACTGTTTTTGTTTTTTTTTTTTTTTTTTAACTTTACTGATTACCGGATAATGATTACATCTTCAATGCTATGTTACTATTTTTCGATAATAAAAAAATAATTGATTGTATTTCTTCATCTGATTATGTTATTCTCGCTGAATTATCCCCCGGGAAAAAAATTTAGTTGAAGCAAAGAATGTATTCTGCAGGTTTTTGTACAGATATAACTAAAGATAATATAATTTTCTGCAAAATACTTTCTGCCACATATTCCATATTATACCTTATTGGTTTTTTGTTTAGGTTGGCCTTGATGGTTAATTGCTGCAACTGCTCCCCTCCACCGTTTCTGGCTTTTGGCGTGTTTCTGAAATGAGACTTAGACCTCGTGTTTAATTTATATTACATATTTAGGCGATAAGTTAACAAAAAGCATATTTGAACAAAAAGCAAAATTCTCAGATTTTTTTATTGTTAATTTAACAGTAACCCAGCTTGTTTGTAATACATCGATAATTATAATAATATCAACCATTTCCGAATTCTCTTTCTTTTCATGAATCTTACTATAGTAATTTAAAAAATGTTATTTAGTATAACCATGATTACCTTCCCATTTATTTGTTTTACCTTTTTTTTTTTAATTTCAATTCTCAAATTTTTCAATTGTCTAATGTCCTTTTTTTTATTCAATTTGATATTGATTTTCCCTAGATTTCACTTAGATTCGCTCCACTTTGAATTTTTTTTATCCCCATTTTAACCACATTGTCTCTTCTCACATATTTCATGATTTTCGTTTTGTTCATTTTCCCAGTCACTATTTGTTACATATTTAATCAATCATTCATACAACAAGTTCCATATTCACACATTCCGAGGACGTCTCCTCTTCTCCATTCAAATAACTGTTCACCTTCATACTATCAAGCACTCAAACATAATTTTTCATTTGTTGTCATACTCTGTCACATATTCCTTCTTTATGATATGTTTAATACAAGAGATTCCATCGCGCAATCTCTCTCGGTACCCAAAACTAGTTTCTCATACTCATATTAATTAGTTAAAAAAAATCACTTTCATTCTAGAATCATATTTTTACATTTCTGTTATACTTACAAACTTTACGAATTTCCATCGATTATAATTTATTTAGCTTTTTCCATATTACATATATATTTTTTTAACTTTACTTGTTGTCTTCTCATACCTGTGTTCAACTTTTAGTTCCTCATAATTTTTTTTTGGCATACGTCTTTCATATAATAATTTTGATATTTATATTACCTGATTTATCTTCAAGTTGATCTCATATTCTTACATATATTATTATCTGTTTCATTCTGGATGGCCATCCATTATCTTTTTAAAATGCTTTCTCACTTATCATCAGTTGTAAATACGTTTGTAATAAATCATTCTGTTTAAATTACTGTTTTATCTTTGCATTTTAATTTTTCTCGCAACGAATCAATTAAACTTTTCATAGAAATTCTTTTCCCATATCATTGTATATTTATGCTGTTCAACAATATATATTTTATATCCCATTACATGTTACCTTTTTATTTTTCCTTATTATCCCTCTTTCATATTTTCCCATAGTTGTTCTGTTTTAGACCCCAGCAGGTTACCCATTTTCATCCGTATTGGATTTATCATTATTTTTTTTTTGTGTTCTCCCATAATGCCCCTGTTTTAGACCCCAGCGGGTGTCCCATTTATATTCTCGTTCGTGTTAATGTTTTGTATTTTCCCATAATTTTCCCCATAGATTTTACAAGCTTTAATAGAAGTAATAGTTGATTCGTGTTACACAGCTTTCAAGAAATGCTGTTGTTATACTTGTAAATTTAGGTTCGTTAAATTTAAATAATAATGCGTTGACTATACTGTTTATGCTAGTTACCTTCTTCATCCGTACATATAATATACGCCTTAAAAATGAAAACGTATAAATCATTTCATTCTTTGTACTTATTTCAGTTGAATTTATTGACTATTTTGTATACTATTTGAATGAATGTTTTTTTCATCATGCTTGCTAATATTTTAGTTTGTCTATAATTATAATAGTTATGCGCTTAACTAGATTTCATATTGTTTTAAATTTATTATATTTATATTTATTTGCTAAATCGTACTTATTGATTGTATAAATAACTTATATAATGTAAATTAAAATGTAAAGATATCAAAAATAGTCTTAGTCAATATATTATGTATAGAACTTAAATCAATACTTATTCTAACTAAGTTTAAAACTTATTTTAAATAACTATGTTCTATCTATTTACATTACTGTTGCTAATCCTTATAATGATAATCCTTAAACTTACTATGTAGACTCACCATGCTCGATACTAAGCTTTACTTTTCAGTCGTTGTATTTCTTTAGTCTGTTATTATGCACTTTTTCAAGTCTTTTCCCGTTTTTGATTATTGTAGTTTGTGCACTTGGAAGACTAACTACTTCATATGGACCTCTCCATAAAGATTGCAATTTCTGTCCTGTACCTGTGGGGTTGGCTTTCACTAAAACCATATCTCCCCACATTGGTTGCCAATCTTTAGCTGTTTTGTCGAAATATTCCTTCCGTTTCTCCTTCGATACTATCAAGTTTTCTCTAGCCGTGTCGTGAATATATTTTAGAGTGACTTTCAATTCGTTGGAATAGTCTCCATAGGTAAATTCCATATCTCTCATTCTGTATATTGAATTAGGAATTCTTGCTTTTCTGCCATAGAGTAATTCGAAAGGCGTGAAACCAGTCGATGAATTAATTGTAGTGTTATACTGGAATGTAAAATGGGGTAAAAGCCTATCCCAGGTTTGTGGATCTCCTCATATGGATGGGCGTAAGTACATTGTTAATTCTCTGTTGGATCGTTCCACAAGATTTGCCTGAGGATGATATGCTGTTGTTGTTATCTTTTTATTTTTAAAACTTTACAAACATTTTTCATGAGGTTGCTCACGAAATTTGCACCTTGATCTGTTACTAGTTCCTTGGGTGTTCCAAATTTACAAATAAAGTTATCTACGAAAGTTTTCGCTACAGTTTCGCTTTCTTGATTTTCCATTGCCGCAACTGTTAGATATCTGGTTAAGTCATCCTGTATGACCAGGCCATATTTGTTGCCATTATTAGATTCAGGTAGTACTACAATATCCATAAATATTTTATCGAATGGTTCAGTAGATGTAGTGGTAATCTTCATTGGAATTTTGTTTGAGGCACTAATTTTGTTCTTTTGGCAAGAGTCACACTGCTTGACATAGTTTTCAATATCTTTTCGCATATTTTCCCATATGAACATTGGGCTTATCCGCTGAAACATACGTTTACCCCCAATGGGCAGTCGTGAAATTCCTTAAGTACTGTATCTCTTTCTTCATGTGGCACCCACATCCTCTCTTTGTTTGGGGCAAACAATGTGAATTTCTTATTATTTTTTTCTGCAATAAATCGTAGCATGTTTGCATATATAGGAGCTTGGAGGTTTCTAAACGAAATTATTTGAATATTTTTCGCTTCATCTGCGAATACTGGATGTTTGCTAAATCCATTCGTTAATTCCTGAAATAATGTTTTCGGGTCTTCTTTTGATTGCTCGGATCCGTTCAATATAATGCCCCACATTTTGTGATCTGGTATTGAAAATATGTTTCCATTCAAATAATCTTTCAGTCCATGAGGCAGCTTAGCCAATTCGCTCAACTCTTTGTATGCTGATCTGCTGTTAAGAATAACAAACGTTGCATCAATTTTATTTTCTGGAATTCTTTCTTTAGAAAAGTTCAAAAATTTGAAATCAATTTTACCATCTCGTTCAGCGTTTTCAAATTCTTCGTATACATTCTCATGACATTGATCGTCATCTATGTTGAAGCTTAAATCAATGTTATCCAGCCCATCCATATCTGCGCCCCAATTTTTACTCGTTTTTCCATTGAAGGCTTTTGTGTTTGCATTGTCATGGTTGGTCTTTTCCTTTTCTTGCTGTTGTATTTGCCTTCTTTGTCGTCTGGTAACGACTGCAATATGGTTTGGGCTACTTTCCTTCTCATTATCCGGCTGCTGCAGTCTAGATAAGAAGTCCGCTACAACGTTATCCTTTCCTTGTTTGTATCGAATATCAATTTCCAATCCCTGCAATTTCAACCTTAATCTGGTCAAGGTTGGAGAGGTTTCCTTCAAGTGCCATAGCGAAATCAGTGGTCTATGATCAGTGTAGACTATAAACCGCTGTTGATAAATATAATGTTTGAAATAGTTTACCGCCCATACAATTGCAAGTAATTCCTTCTCAATTGTATGATATTTACGTTCAGCGCCAACAAGACTCCTACTGGCGAATGCAATAGGTCTGTTTATAGATTTCTCATTTGAAAGTACTGCTCCGATCGCATAATCACTAGCGTCTGTAGTTAAAACAAATGTATCATTGTAATTCGGCCTTACTAATAAGGTATCTGAAGTTAGAACGTTTTTCAGTTTTGTAAATGCTTGTTGGCATTCGCTGGTCCAATTAAACTTTACGTTTTTCCTGAGTAAATCATTTAATGGTTTTCGTATTTCGGCTATTCTTGGTATGAATTTTCCATAGAAATTAACTGTTCCTAGAAACGAACGAACATCTTTTACTGTTTTTGGTGTTTGCATCTTTTGAATTGCTGTTATATTGTCCGTTACAGGATGAATTCCGCTCTTATTCACGATGTGTCCCAAAAATTTCAATCCTGTCCTTAAAATTTGGCATTTTGATGGTTCAATTTTCAAATTATGCTTACGAAGAGCCCCAATACCTTTGACAAGTTTTTGTTGTGTTCTTCAATTGTACTTCCTGAAACTATTATGTCATCTAAATAAACGAATGCTTTTATGCCTCGTAGTTCGTAGAACACAGTGTTCATCAAGTCTTTGAATTGTTGAGGGGCAATATCTGAGTCCCATAGGCATTCTCTTAAATTCGAAATGTCCTGTTGGGGTGGAGAAAGCTGTTTTGGAGCGTCTTTCGGATGAATAGCAACCTGATAAAATCCTGATTTCAAATCGATTGTTGAAAAGTATTTGCTATCACCAAGGCTATCTAAAATTTCGTCAATTATGGGAATTGGGTATACAAAAGGTTTTGTGATAAGATTTAGAGCTCTGAAGTCTACTACGATGCGATATTTCTTATTGCCGTCTGTATCCAAGTCTTTCTTCGGAATACACAAGACTGGTGCATTCCATGGACTTTTACTCGGTCTAATGATACCTTGCCGCTCCATTCCTCTATCTCTTTATTGATTTGAATTTTTGTTTTCTGGGAATCGATATTGTCGTTTGTTGATTGGAACATTAGTTGTAGTCTCGATCTCATGAACAGTCGCATTTGTTACTGTAAGGTGATCTCCTTGGAGAAAAACACATCTTGGTAATTAACCATAATTTGGGCCATTGTATTAAAATCATCTGTTTTCAAATGTTTCATTTCTAGTAATTTCATTAATTCACTTGTTCTAATATTTCCGTGCAATTGTTCATGAATGTTGTTTTCTACAAGGCTGCAATCCAGTTTTTGATCTAAATTTTCGAACCCATAAATTTCCTCGGATGGTTCATCTACCATAGCCTTTGATGTAAAAACTTCTCCCATTTTTCTGTTAAGTTTGGCAAGGTCGTCATTCACAATAGTATTCGCAAAGTATTCTTCTTCGTCTGTGTATTTATTATCTGGATCTGGTTTCTCTGGTTCTTCTTCATCTTCATCAACATGTTTCTTTAAACTGTCTTGGTCTTCAATACCCTTAAGACGTAGTCTACTATGTTCCATCGTATTCGATTATTTTCCATATATGGCTTCTTAGCCTCTGCATTAGTTTTGAAAATTCCAATTTTAAAATTATCTTGGATGGCATGAACGTGTTTTTTGATAAAATTCGCTCCAATTATTGCTGGGACGGTTAGATTTTTAACCACATAAAATTTTGTGGGAAATATTTTCTCTCCAATCTTCAAATGTATCCAAATAGATCCTATTGATAAAATCGAATTTTTAGTCACTGCTTGAACTGTCATTTGGTCTTTCGTATTAATGCATTTTGCCCCTATTCTGATTGCTCTTTTGGCGCTGATTATATTCATTTGAGCCCCCGTGTCTAAAAGATATTTTGTTAATTCGTTTGGATTTTCAAGTGTGGCAAGTTCCAAACAGAATCGATGATCGTAGGTAAATTTTATGGGGTGTCTAATACCTTCATTTTTCATTTCGTCTAATTCCTGGTTTTCTTGAACCTTAAGCGAATAATTGTCTTCGAGTTGGTTGGTTTGTTCCTGTTTGTCATAATTATTTTCTGCAAAACAATTTAAGTCCGTATGTTGTTTCATGTAAGTATCCGTAGAAAAATGATCTGTATCAATAGATTGATTATTTGTTCGACATCTTTTGTCAATAATATGTTCAGCTTCTTTAAATGCAAAATCTTCGTTATCTGTTGTCTCTGTTTGACAAGCCATGTCACTAAATAATACGTAATTCCGATTACTTGTGTTTCCTTCACTGATTTTTCCAGCTAATGAGTTGACGCCATTTGCTCTCCTTTTGATTTATTTTTAGTAGTGTTCATAATAATATCTGGTTTGCAAAATGATATACGCAAATTGCTGATCAATATATAATGTATGTTGCTTAAGAAATTCTGCTCCTATAATTCCCGGTACACATAATTCTTTTATTAAATGGAATTTAATTTTATATTGCGAATTCCCCATTATCATATTTATTTCTACTGATCCTAATGTTAACGTTTGCGTTGAATTGAATCCAGTCATATTCAATTTGTCGGACAAATTTACTTCAGTTTGCCCCATATTAGCAGCTACGTCCCATCTCATTAAGTTACAACAAGCACCAGTATCTATCAAAAACTTCATTTTACGATTGGGATAGCCCATTGCTTTGAGGGCCAATAAAAATTGATTATCGCGTGTACGTATAATTGGCACCCTTTCATGTGCCGGAATACAAATATTAAGCTTGTGCATACTTGTAGAGGAGTTTTCTTCCATCTTATTTGAATGTGAATTATTGGAATTTTCCCTATAAACTTTAAATTTATTGTTATTATTATCCACATTATTATATTTAGCAATATTAGTGTTATAGCGTCTAATTGGTTTATTATCTATTTGTCGGGGTGTTCGGACGCGATATTCGAAACCCCATTAATCAGTTTTTTGTTTCGTGTTAGATGTAGTCCTTTGAACATATGCGTGTGAAAAACATTTTGACATTCTTCACCATTCAAGTTTTTCTATGTCCCTCGTTAGAGATTTGATTGAGATTGTCTTCCATAGCCTTGTTCAATATTTCCACTCTTACGTTGATCTCTTCAATTTCATTTCTATCGTTCCACTCGTTTTTTAACCAGATGAGTAACTCTGGAAATAATTTTTCTCTCTGGAATATTCCTGCATGGGCAAGATCCTTGTTTCGAAGTCCCCCTAGAAGTGTTTTCGCGAAGATGATAACCCAAACGGCCCTTCATTTTCTATCCATTTATACAATTCTTCTCCTCTCGCTTTATATTCATCAAACGTTTCGTTTGGTTTCTGTAAAAGTGTTTCAATATCTTTCATGAGAGCACTAATGCTTTTCTGAAACTTAAATTCTCGTTGTAAATTAGCTTTCACTTCTGTCCAAGTAGGGGCAATTAAATTCGAAATTTTTCGAAGAGCCTTACCTTTCAATTTCATCCATATAACATTCAATAGCGGAGTTTGATCGTGTCCTTCTAACTGAGATGCAAATAATTCCAATTGTAAAATGAATGGTTCCAGCTCTTCTGGATTTCCATCAAATACGGGCATACATTGGAGTGCTGTTATTTGTGAAAACTCCATTTTACCTTCCGTTTTGTACCGAGCTTTCACCAAAGTATTTAATCAAGAATCAATTAATTGTGACATTGAGGTGTTAAATTGAATAAACTTGTTTGTAAGAACACAAATCCTGCGAACGCATATTGCTGGCAATTACTGTACTGCTGTTGCATACATTATTTTATTCAAATCAAAAGCTCCCGTACGTAGACGTGTAATCATATCCAATGCATTGCATTGGAAACGCGCCCATCACCGTGCGCCTATCTGCTCGTCCGCGGTTTGGACGACTAATTGCCGACGCATCAAAATGTACTCAGTCCGTTCGCGGGTCGTTCGTTCAGTTCGTTCGCGGGTCGTATTGAAAACAGTGCCGAGAGAGTTACCGAAAAAAGTGTGTCATCCAGTGTCCAGTGTAGAACATCGTCGTGGAAGGTAAATATATAGTGATAATTAATTGTTCACTAAGTGTCTTTTGAACTTTTTCACTTTGAAATTCAACCATCTTCTCGATTTTTTATAACTACTACACAGTTCGAAACGGCGTTTCCATTGCCAAATTCTAGCGGTTACCGCTGTCACCAATTGCACGAGCCCGAGCGGTTAGCTTTCGGGAAAACAGTCATCACAATTTGAAAAATAAAACACTTGAACAATTCTGATGTGACTTGCTAACTCCAAGTCCAAAATCCGACTCCCCTCTTTATTTACAAAAACGTTATTTATAACTACTGGCTATTGTTTACAATTTTCTCTTATTTTCAATAATGTTGCAGAATGTTGCATGCTACCTACATTTACTCTCATGTGACATTCTGCTCCGAGAGCATTCGTACTCTCTAAATAAACAATTATTTAACAATTGAGTCAGCTACTATTTCTAGGCCAGCTTATTCGCCAAGTTTTGCTTATACTTAAATATCCGTTGTTTATTTTCAACAGTGGTTGCTATTTGATAAACATAAATGGACAGGTTCCAACCTGTCCAATCTTTCCTTTCGTTCGTTTATATGACATACTTTAAATATAGAAAAAAAATGATTATTATTGCATGGCGTTTAGGGTCGCTACATGTGCCTCCAATCCGCAGCGTCGGCAGAGATTGCTTCTGTCAGGGCCTTTGCAGTCCCATTGCTTGTGCCCCGGTTCCAGGTACTTGAAGCAAACTTCGGGTTGCTCGTATATGCCCACAGGGCACACCGACCATCCCACCTTGACGCTCCCTAACTTGACTACCTTGGAGGCGTCCGCTGCAGATAGCCGAACCAATGCTACCTGCGTTCCTGCCGGACCTTTCCGTAGCCGAACGGCTGCGGTGGGCGTCTCCACTTCACACTGTCGCCGCAGTGCCGTGACGAGCTCTTCGACTTCGGTGATCTCGTCCAGGTCTTTAACCCTTAGGTTCACCTCCGTCGTGAGTGCCCTCACCTTGACCGTCTCGCCTAGGACTTCCTCCGCCAACTTCTTGTAGGCGGCGTCCTTTTGCGAGACGCCCCGCTTCAGCTCGAGGATCATCTCGCTCATCCGGGTACGTCTTATTCGACGTACGTCGGCGCCTCACCGAGCTTGACGTCACTCCTCATCGCCTTCAAGACGTCCGAGTACTTGGCCTCGTCCGCCGTGATGACTAGGGCATCGCCCCTGGAGCGATTGGCGTCTACCCTAGACTTCTTGCTACCCGCATTCGCCTGGGCCTTCTTTTCGGCCCTTGACGTCTTCGGTTTCCTCTTGTTCTTGACCAGGGTCCAGGAGGCGTCATCCCCCTCTATTTCCCTGGTCTGGTGCGGCTGAGAGCTCTCAGCCTGCCGTAACCCCTTACCACCGTCTTTCCTGGGTGGACGGACCTTTCCAGGTCCTTCCTCCCCCGGTTTTAGAGGTACCTGCCCGGGGTTCAGCTTCCCAGCCCCACTACCCTTGTTCGGGGTAGTAACCCTCCGCGTTTTGGAGCGGCCCCTTAGCTCATCCCCTGGAGACTGTCTCCCACGTTTTTGTGTCTGCTCCGTTGGAGCAGTCACCCCCGACGTACCCGCGAATACTTGAGCCTCAGTCTGGGTAGACTTTGGCACCACCGTCTTTGCTGGCACGCCCTCGGTCGATTCGACCTTGCCCGAGTCCGCGAATCCTTGGGCCTCAGTCTGGGTAGACCTCGACTGCACGGATTTCACGGGTTTAGACTTGGCCGAAAATTAATCGTACCTTATTCATAACAAACTATCATCGAACAAATTATGCCAAATTTGGACCTTTAAATCGAATAATGGACATTTACAATCAACACTGCGAAACTATTGACTTTACAATGTCTCGGCAGAATCTTAAAACGTATTTTAACACAATTCAAAATCGCAACACATAAGACAGAAAAGTTTTTTTTTATCTGCACTATTTAATCTCAATTAATTTTTTATTATAAATTTATGTTAAATATTTCATAATCTATGTATATTAGCATTAGTAAATGAAAACTTATGTATATTTATATGTACTAGTCTACGACGATTGACGAAATTATTAAAATCAAATCAAAATTAGGTCTGTTCAAGAGCTAACGATGTATAAATAAGATGCTTATTTTACCAATAAACGCGAGATTGTAATTTCTAAGAGGGGCAATTTGAACGGGACTCACTCTCACTGAAATGAAAATTAAAATGTGAAGCCAGCCCAATACAGGTTATAATTATTTTACACGTCCAAATCGAAAATCAGCTATTTGGTAGCACTCCTTTATTTGGGCTGTCTTATTCCGTATTTGTACAATATATATATAAAACTAATAAGATATATTTTTAGATTGTTGATTTTTTTCGGTGAAAAAAATTTTTCACCGAAAAAAATCAACAATCTAAAAATTTAAAAATTCACGGTCACCAAAACCCTACTAAATAAAACTAATAAGATTTTTCAGGTTTAAATGAAAAAAATATGCACTAAAATCAAGAAAACAATGCACCATATCAACTTGAAAGTTTTTTTTCAACAGAAATTGTTACCCACAGACAAAAGTTACATCTTAAATTCTTAATTCGTGGAAACTTTCCACTTTGAATCGAATCAAAATTCAATGTTTACTGCCAAGCTGTTAACAAGAAAATAATTATCATATTTTTCTAAGCTGTATACATGCATGCCTCAACCGTGAATGACTCATTCATAAATAGAATGAAAAAAGTTCACTCTTCGGATCCATAACGTAGGAGAAATGTTGAATTCAGCTGCCTCCTTTTAATTTATGCATCATAAAGAAAACCTGTCCAGCACACTTTCTTGATGTTATCAGCATCAGCATGAGCATAAGATCTTTTCTACGAATTACGCGATGCAGCTATCAAGATACCAAATGTAAAACAATGCCCGCTAACACTAATGCGCATTTGTACATTTCACACCTAATTAGAATATCTCAAGATAATGTTTGTTCACATCACTCGTATAGCCACAGGAAGAAGCGCCAAAAATCATCGCAGTAACTTCTTCGCTTCACGACGACAATTTGTCATACCTGTCCTACTGCTGTACGGGATCGTATCTCATAAATTAAGTTACAAAAAGAGACGGAAAGGATAAATGATGAAGATTGGAAGAAACCAAATAAAAAAACAACGGACTTGTCTCGAAATCCCAGCCAAATCATAAAAATGTCAAAATATGATGGAAACGTAATGATAGTGAGACACGTGAAGAAAGCGGTCGGGTGCAGCCCAAAGAATAAAACACCAGAAGTCAGTAATTCATCGGACAGTGGATTTATTTTATGGCGACTCCCGGTGACTACTGAGCTGAGCTGCGTGTGCTGCACCGCACTTTGGGAGGAACACTTGGAAGGTGAATGGCGTCCCATGGTTTGATATGGTTTTTTGGTGTTCATAAATTTTCATAAGGATGTGTCGTTCTCGGAAGAAAAACCATCATAAATGAGAAAGGAGATATCAATGAAGAGATTAGAATTTAAATGTTTTACGACTGACCCATTGTGCTTTAGTGATAGTACCTTTCTCGTGTATTATAGAATGTAATGTTAGAAACAAATGAAAGAGAACAAAATAGCAGTTTAGAGAGATAGGTTTCATTATTCACACTCATTTTAAAGCATAGGCCTTGATTTTTTTTTCAAGGAGAGATCATTGGGAAAATATAATGTTTTGTCAACTACTCCGAAACGCAATAACCGATCGAGTCAACTTTCAATTGCGAAAAACTAACCGCATTCCCGTCGTATGAAACCTGTTGTGAATAAATCGCATAATAGCAAGTACCACGAAGTGCGTCTCATAAGTTTAGTGTCGATCGCGACTTCAATCAAAAAATCAGTTTTCGAGTAATCTTACTACAGTCTTCAAGTACACTTAGTGTATGAGAAAAGTAAAATTGTGTATGAATTTACCTATCCTTTAGTTCAATTTGTATTGAAAAGAAAAACCAGATAAAAACAACTTCCTGGGACATGGAGGTTCACTATAATATGTAGGGTTGCAAATGCTACTGGACTTCATCTCTTAGATCCGATATCCATCCCACAAAAAAAAACAAAGCAATGAAAAGGAATTTGATTTGTTTTTTATTTTTGTGATTTTTTTCAGCAGTGAGCACGCATGATAGTAAAAAGAAGCTACGAAATTGGTGGCGTATTTCTTTGTTTCGCGATGTGATGATATTAAACTATTTTTATCAAAATGACTCCATGGGGAGCCACCACATCCACCACTCTCCTACAATAAATGACCATGGGTCAGCAGAACATCATCATACATACACAATTCAAAGGGACAAATCCCATTTCCCAGTGGACAACTTTCGCTTTAAATCGAGCAATTCAATTTAAATCAACCGACGAGGTCTTTCCCTACAACAGCAAAGCAACAGGCTCATATTTCTTTTCGCTTTGATTGAATTAAAAAACTGCTGTTTTTTTTACGAATGAATGCCCGAGGTGCTGCATTCCTATTATTTTGCTCTCCATCAACTGGTCGAGCCAATGTGTCACATCAAGAGGGTGACTTTTCGCACTTTCATAAAGACTGCCTTTTAATGGATACCCTCGGGGTATTTCGCGTTTGTTTCCACCCTCATGAAAATCACGAGGTAAAATGCTACAGAACAGAAGCTGTTGTTTGGGCTCCTGTCGCAGCGAGTTGTGCTAAAATCAAAAATCTTGTTTTAAATATGTAATATAAAAAATATGTATTCGAAAAAATACAAACTATCCATATATATTTTATCAAACCATACTGCTTCATCCCTAAATTATCTTGTAACGAGCAAAACTTAACCGGCATTCATATTGGGCTGTACAAGGTAAGCCTTTTTATTACAGGCTGTTCACTTTTGATTTGAATTGATGATGGTAAATTTATCACCCTTCGGATGATTGGAGAAGGAAATATGTTTTGCATACGACAAGCAGTTTTTGCACCCCATTACATGTATTCAAATGTTTCCTACCTTCTTTCATGGTTCATGGTGTGATGGAAAAATGAAGAGATGTATCTTGGTTTGATTTACGTTATATGTAACCACAGAGAACAGACATGGAAGCTCATACAAAATTTTGTTGAAAACGTGTGTAAGGCTCCTCAGCGCCGCCAACGCAGACAGCCTGACATACAAACTCAATCTCACCAAGTGATGGCATTGGTTTACACTACGTAAATAAAATGATGCTACCATCTAGTGACAATTCGGAACAAACACCAGCGCTAAAAAGTGAAATACGGCAAATTTTTACCAACATTATTAGCTTCAAACTCCAACGGGCTGCAAGAAATGAAGCACAGTTTGCATTCTAGCTTTGCTCTAAAAAAATATCTTACCCGCACCTGAACTTGCTCTGAGCAAAGCCATTCTATAAAATGCACTGGAGAGATGAAATAACATCGCCAAAAGAACAGTATTAGATATAAGTCACTAAATTATATAATTTGGTGTTTCCAGTTGTAAAATCGAAGAGGAACTCACTCCATGAGGAACTGGCAGAAACTCGTTTTGATAGACAATATTTAAACTGCAAACAATAACAGTAGTAAAAACGAGCAAAGGTTATTTTAAATACATGGTCAGTATAAATTATAATCTATGCTTCGTATTAATCGAGTAAATGTCAAAAAAGTATAAATTGTAATATATCAACGTTTTTCTTTATTTCTGAGTGTGTGTGGTTCTGTTTCCGAGTTTTTGAAACAAACGGTGCAACTCATGAGCAAAAAAACGGATTCATTGAAATCCGTACTAAATCTTCAATTGGAACTGCATCAGTAAACAATTATAAGTAGATGGATGATATTAGTATTTGAGTTCACAAACATTCTCCAAACAGTTTTTTTGCAAAAAAATAGTTTTTTTTCGTATTACACTTATGACTTTGGTGATTAACCAAGCAGAGCATTCACTTTATTCATAATCCAATCAACTTTCTTCGCAATATATCAATAAAGTGAGGAGGAGTGAACCTGAGGTTATTTTAATCTTATTACAATCAACAGCTATAGAAAATGACATCATCAGTATATCAGACCGCATCGTGCTTTCGTGCTGTGCGGTTCTTTCTCTCTTTGCGGAAGGAAGTTTTTAATGCTACTCGAAGCTATTTTAATTTCAACAGTGCTTCTCAGCGCTATTTGCACCCACTGATCCCGTTACGATCTTTGCAAGGACCCGTGCCTTCGTTTTACGTTGGACCCGTTTGCGGAAGTCCGACAACCGGTGGTAATCCTGCAGGGACACCGTTCTGGGAAAAAACCTCTTAGAAGGTCACGTCTTCACGCTCAGCAATGAGTATTAACAAAAACAAGAGGAAGGGGGAGTCTCTGAATTCTCCACTTCCTTCAAAGAAACAAGGTTTCCGTCCTGCCAAAGCGCGGAAAAAATAGAAGGAAGCTGGAGACTTCAGATATTCCTTCTAAATCTAATGTTGACATATTGTTTCTTCTCCTATTGAACTGAGCAATCAGTTCGATTTGATTAATGATGAAATTGAGCAAATCGAATCTACCTTTAGCCCAGGTGATTCGATTCATGCGAAGAAACAAAGGATTCCGCCAATTGTGGTATCTGTTGCCGAGTTTTCTGGCTTCCGGAATGAGATTTTGAGTAACCTTCAGGGGATCAAGGTTTCATTTCAGATTGCTAGGAAGGGTGACTGCAAACGTCTTCTTCAGTATTTAACTGAGAAGCGCCATAAATTCTTCACATATGACGACAAAACTGAGCGATTGTTCAAAGTCGTCTTGAAAGGTCTCCCCAGTGATGACAAATCACTGGATGAGATTAAAATTGAAATTTCTCAATTACTTGGATTTTCACCAGTCCAAGTAATTAAGATGAAAAAGAAATCCCACTATGGTACTTCCCAGAGGGGCATTTCTCAAGAATTTTATTTAGTTCATTTTAACAAAAGTGAACTAAATAATATGAAAAGTTTGGAAAAAGCCTGTATTATGTCTCATGTCCGTGTTACATGGGAACATTTCCGCAGGCCTGGGGGAAATTTCCAAAACCCCACCCAGTGCCGTAAATGCCAAAAGTGGGGTCATGGAACCAAACATTGTCACATGGATGCTAAATGCATGATTTGTGGTGGAACATCTCACGCCAAGGACGCATGTCCCGTGAGAGAAGATTCCAATAAATTTAAGTGCGCAAATTGTGGGGGCAATCATAAATCCAATTTCTGGGAATGCCCTTCACGCAAAAAAGTTTTGAATTCCCGTGCAAAATTGATGACGGGAAATTCCAATCGGATCCCGGATTCGACGGGTAGAAATTTTTCAAACGCTCAAATTTCGAAACCGGTTGCTGGTCGAGCAATTCATACCCACCACAATTCACAAACAAATTTTGCCGCTCGTCAACGGGTAGCAAGCACTTCAGTAAATTCCAATTTTTCCAATGTACCTACGTATGCAAACATCGCTGCTGGTAGACAAAATTTCTCTTCTCAAAATGAGGTTTATACCCATGTCCCAACGGAAAATAACGGTCATGTTGCCGATTCAGGTAGCATGACTGCTTCCGATTTTGATTTTTAACTCAACACTTGCATCACATGATTGATGCAATGTTCAAAGCCAATACCATACCAGAAGCTGTTCAGGTTGGTATAAAGTACACACAAAAAATTGTTATCGGACTCCGTTTTAATGGATCTAAATAATTGTGTGAAAGTTCTAAATTGGAATGCCCGCTCTCTAAAGGGTAAGGAAGATGAATTATTCAACTTCCTAACAGTTCATAATGTGCATATTGCCATTATAACTGAAACTTATTTAAAACCAGGACTCTCCATTAAAAGAGATCCAAATTATTTTATCTACAGAAATGATCGTCTTGACAGCGCCTGTGGTGGGGTCGCCATTGTCATCAATAGACGTATCAAACATAAATTATTTTCTTCGTTTGAAACCAAAGTTTTTGAAACCTTGGGAGTTTCTGTTGAAACAAATTTTGGTCAATTTTCCTTCATTGCAGCCTATTTGCCTTTTCAATGCAATGGGCAGCAAAAGAAATTGTTGAAAGCTGATCTTCAAATTCTGACTCGCAACAAATCAAAATTCTTCGTAATTGGTGACTTCAATGCCAAACACCGTTCATGGAATAATGCTCAAAGCAATTCCAATGGAAAAAAATTATTTGAAGATTGTTCTGAGGGATATTATACTATTCAATATCCCAATGGACCAACTTGTTTTTCATCCAGTCGAAATCCTTCTACAATTGATTTAGTTTTAACGGATTCAAGTCAGCTGTGTGGCCAATTGGTAACTCATGCTGACTTTGACTCTGATCACCTTCCTGTGACGTTTGAAATCTCACAAGAAGCCATTTATAATCCAATCAGCTCTACTTTTAATTATCATAGAGCTGATTGGGATTTATATAAAACGTATATCGATAGGAATTTTGATGTTGATATTCCTCTCGATACCAAAAGTGATATTGATAATGCTCTCGTATCTTTGACAAATTTAATTGTCGAAGCCATTATGATTGACGACGATCTTCAGCTACTGATCCGTCTTAAAAATGTGAGGCGAAGGCAATACCAAAGAACTCGCGATCCCGCGTTGAAAGTTATTTGGCGAGATTTGCAAAATGAAATTAAAAAACGTTTCGCTATTCTGAGAAATACCAACTTTGAGAATAATGTCTCGAAGTTGGATCCCAGTTCGAAACCCTTTTGGAAATTAACGAAAATTCTTAAAAAACCTCAAAAGCCAATTCCAGCACTTAAAGAGGGAAATAAAATTTTATTAACAAATGGCGAAAAGGCTCAAAAACTTGCTCAGCAGTTCGAGAGTGCCCATAATTTTAGTCTAGGTCTCACTAGTCCAATTGAGGATTAGGTTACACGGAGCTTCGAAGACATTCTCAATCAAGAGAATGTTTTTGACCCTTCGTTGGGAACTAATTTGGATGAAGTGAGATCTATTACTAGAAAATTTAAAAATATGAAAGCCCCGGGTGATGATGGTATTTTCTACATACTTATCAAAAAACTTCCTGAGAGCTCTTTATCCTTTTTGGTTAATTTATTTAACAAATATTTTCAATTGGCAAACTTCCCAGATAAATGGAAAAACGCCAAAGTTGTTCCTATTTTGAAGCCGGACAAAAATCCAGCTGAGGCTTCTAGTTATCGCCCAATCAGTTTGCTTTCTTCAATAAGCAAACTGTTTGAAAAGATTATTTTGAATAGAATGATGGTTCATATTAATGACAATTCTATTTTTGCTGATGAGCAATTTGGTTTTCGCCATGGGCATTCAACCACCCATCAGTTATTAAGAGTAACGAATTTAATTCGGCTCAATAAATCTGAAGGATAGGGGCCCTCCTTAGCCGTGCGGTAAGACGCACGGCTACAAAGCAAGACCATGCTGAGGGTGGCTGGGTTCGATTCCCGATGCCGGTCTAGGCAATTTTCGGACAGGAAATTGTCTCGACTTCCCTGGGCATAAAAGTATCATCGTGCTAGCCTCATGATATACGAATGCAAAAATGGTAACCTGGCTTAGAAACCTCGCAGTTAATAACTGTGGAAGTTCTTAGTGAACACTAAGCTGCGAGGCGGCTCTGTCCCAGTGTGGGGACGTAATGCCAATAAGAAGAAGAAGAAGAAGAAATCTGAAGGATATTCGACTGGAGTTGCTCTTCTTGATATAGAGAAAGCATTTGACAGTGTTTGGCATGAAGGTTTGATTGTAAAATTGATGAATTTTAATTTTCCTCTGTACATCATTAAACTGTTCCAAAATTATTTATCAGATCGCTCACTGCAGTAAACTATCAGAATTCTAAATCTGATAGATTACCTGTAAGGGCTGGAGTCCCCCAAGGCAGCATACTGGGCCCATATTGTATAACATTTTTACTTCTGACTTACCTGATTTACCACCAGGGTGTCAAAAATCTTTGTTTGCAGATGACACTGGTCTCTCAGCCAAAGGGCGAAGCCTTCGTGTCATTTGTAGTAGATTGCAAAAAAGTTTGGACATTTTCTCCACTTACTTGCAAAAATGGGAAATTTCCCCGAATGCTTCCAAAACTCAGCTTATAACTTTCCCACATAAGCCGAGAGCTTCTTATTTGAAACCTTCTAGCAGACATATTGTCACTATGAATGGGGTTCCAATGATTTGGTCTAGCGAAGCTAAATATTTAGGACTTCTGCTAGATCAAAAATTAACTTTTAAAAATCACATTGTAATGTAACAAATATATTAAGTGTCTATATCCACTTATAAACAGAAAATCAAAACTTTGTCTCAAGAACAAACTTTTGATTTACAAACAAATTTTTAGACCTGCCATGTTGTATGCTGTGCCAATATGGACTAGTTGTTGCATTACCAGAAAGAAGGCATTTCAGAGGATTCAAAATAAAATTTTGAAAATGATTCTGAAGTTGCCTCCGTGGTATAGTACCAATGAACTTCATAGAAATTCTAATATTGAGACATTGCAACAAATGTCCAACAAAATAATTTCCAATTTTAGACAAAAATCGTTGCAATCTTCTATTGCAACGATTAACTCCTTGTACCCTTAGTATAAAATAGGTTAAGTTTAGTTTAAGTTGAAAACATTGTAATTCCTACATGGTTCAATTAAACCAGAGGAAAAATTCTAACTGCCAGAGGCAATTGAAATGTATTAATAATAACTAAAAATATGACATAGCAAATAAGGATGATAGTGTTAAGAAAACACGGAACACCTAGTCTAAGAGATGAATGCATGTATTAGATAATTAGCAAATAAAATTAGTTAAAAAAAAAAACATCATCAGTATAAGAAAACTTTTTTTTCTTTTCCAACTGCTTTTCAGTAGTAGAAGGGTGCATTTATTTAGCCAAATCGCACATGTCTTTTTCTTTCTTCGTATTTTTTTTAGAAATACTACACCGAACGGTGAAATAAATAGGTCATAACAAACCTTTTATGTTCATTTCAAGACACAAATGCACACGAACATATAAATAACATCCGGCAGCATACATTCGGTGAATAATTGACTTGACATGATTTGAAATTGGATCAGTACACGTGGGTATCGTTTGTCTGAACCTATTGAAATAAAAGCAAAAACTGCTGTTTGATTATTTTTTGGTTTGGTTTTCCTGGAAGGCTCAAGTCAAACTAGACATAACTGAGCCGAAACTATTGATTTTATGAACAGAAACTATTTTGTCCGACAGAGAGCAGAGTGGACATAATCACTAGACACAAATGCTTTTTTTTATTTCGCCATGCTTCTCGGCGCTATGCAAATCACTTGAGGCTTTAAAGATTTTTCAATAATTCTCCTAAAGAATAGGCATCTTTTGAATCGTTGAATTAGTCATACATTTGAAAAGAGGCACTGCCATCTTATCCACTCTCTCATGCTACTCTCAACACCCTCAGAATACATGATAATATGTAGTGTCCCTTCCCTATATAGCTATATATGTAGACGAAGAATCAGAAGGAATAAATTTTGGCTGTTACGCCTTTTTCAAATGTTGATCTAGAACTGTCCCGATATCCATCTTACCTAACATATATTCATCTCATCGCGAAACAAAGAAACCACGTAACAGACATTGTGATCGAAATCGTGGATTATATGCAAGAAGTAGTTTAATTTAGAAAAAAAAAAATACTCTCAGGTAAAATATGAAGAGTTTTCTGAGAATATAGAGGAAAGGAGAGGATATAAAAGAAAAAGTTATGCAGTTTATGAATTATATTTTGGATCACCTTTTCGGAGGAAAGGGAATATTCCGCACTTCACATATCCGGAAAAAAAATTAAAAACATTTTTCATATAACCCTGTTGAGGCGCCATTACAAAGAAATAATAAACATAACATGTAATTCATCTATTATGAACCTATATTGGACATCTTAACGACACTTTGTTGGATTTGTGACACTGTTAAATGATAATAAAATATATAACGCAGTGTCACGTGAGAAACTAACTATGCCAGGGTACCTAAAAAAATTAAAGGATGGCATAAAGCTCTGGAACAGTTGCTTTTTAATCAGAAATCTTTGAACATGTTTTGTTATCAAGACGCTGCTGAAGCTGTAGTAAATGCTATCGGCAACTCAGCTGGTCGTCATAAGCTAGAATGTGCTTACATGGTAATTGGTATTTTAGACCCATACTTGCGGAATCTTACAGAAAACGTACATTTAGTTTTGCTGCAAGGCAAAAGAAAGAAGGTAAATTAAAGATTTGAAGATCCTCGAAGATACGGCGATTCTAGTGAGCGGCAGAGGATTCACAACGTTAAATGACATTTTTGGAACTCACCAGTTAGCAGGACTCACTGATTTTTTCAAGAAGTTCATTATTCTGTTGTTTTTGTGGAACACTCAACCAGCTCAAATTAACAACTAAAATAACTCTGTACTTTTCTAGAAAAATGATAAGCTAAGGCTTGCGATACGTGACATTTATTTCAAATTCTTTCTTTTGTTTCCATCGATATAGACTTAAAATATAATAGTCCATTCATAACAATGATAATTCTAATCAAGCAGTTGACAGATATTATTACAAGCCCAGTAATCCTGAATGTACAAGTTCAAATATTGTCATCGCTTATAAGAGAATATCTCGAATTGAGAACTCAAGAGTTCGATGTATCGTTGAAACCGAAACACCACGACACTTGTCACCCTCATCTCATCATCTGGATGGGAACCCTGATGTCCTATTGCACACTTTACTGTGAACGAAAACACTGTCCTTGTGGAGCACGCTGAGCTTTGAACACGTTGAGAAATTCTGCTCCGAACAACACCAATATTATCAAGGCTTACTGAATACAACAAATATTCGTTTCGATTGGGAATTGTTGGTAAAGACATTTTTGGAGTCATTTGAGCATTTCCCAGATACAATTAAAAACCATTTGGACAGATATCAACTTTTGGTGATCAGATTTTGTATGCTGAAGAAGCTACGTATTGCGGCTATAGTTATAAAGACCCAGATACATCCTCCTTGCGGTGACGATAGCTTTCTCGATTTAATTGTACGGTTTCGCCTTTGTTTGTTACACATCATAAATAATTGCCTACATTACGGCTCTTGCAAACGCTGTAAGGCGAATCAACAAACCAACCGCACCTATATGGCTCAACACACCATTTCCTTCATAACTCGCATTACCCGATCGTGATTAACCTTTCCGTCCCCAACGTCTGTTTTTGAGGGCTTTCAAAAATCTAAACTGCTGTAAAAACCGCATTTCTTGACCGATTCTTTCGCAACAAGTTGCATTCCACCCGGATGGATTCAAATTTTCGATTAATACTTCGTGGCTATCCACAGTGCGGTTCCAGAATTATTCCAGATTCCGTTGGGGTCAGTTGTCCCCGGAATAAGTGGCCATTTACAAATTTAAGTCAAAACAGGTCGTGCGACAACTCAAACTTCATGATTCCACAAAGCAATGATGGGAATGATATTTTTAGGGTTCCTGGCCCACTCGGATTGAATCTGGCCGCATCGGTCATAGTCCGGGGACCAACAGAATGGCCATTTAGGTCGTGCGACACTTCAAACTTCATGATTTTACAAAGCAATGATGGGAATGATATTTTTAGAGTTCCTGGCCCACTCGGATTCAATCCGGCCACATCGGTCGTAATCCGGGGACCCACGGAATGGCCATTGTCTAAATCGATTCAAAATACGTTGTGCGACACCTCAAACTTCATAATTTTACAAAGCAATGATGGGAATGACATTTTTAGGGTTCCTGGCCCATTCGGATTCAATGCGGCCCCATCGGTCATAATCCGGGGACCAACGGAATGGCCATTTTCTAAATTGATTCAAAATAGGTCGTGCGACACTTCAAACTTTATGATTATACAAAGCAATGATATTTTTGGAGTTCCTGATCTACTCTGATTCAATATGGCCACTTACTTACTTACTTACTTGATGGGCTACAGCTCTTCGATGAACCTACGCCGAATGGAGTATCCTTCTCCACTGGACTCGATCCTGGGCCAATCGCTTCCAGTCGCCCTGAACATTGAGCGCCCTCAGGTCCTCTTCAACTTCAAAAAGCCATCGTGTACGCGGCCTTCCACGAAGCCTGCGGCCTCTTCCGGGTTCTCTACTAAATATTATCTTCACTTGACGTTCTTCCGGCATACGAACAACGTGACCAGCCCACCGTAGTCTGCCGTGTTGTATAAGCTTAATAATATCCAGCCCTTTATACAGGGGATGGACAAAATAATTAGGGTAGGCAAATTTTAGGTAAAACTAGCTTTATGTACCCGGCCTTGCTCGGAGTTGCCAGTTTAATTCGCAGTTTTTTTCACCATCGGAATTGGAATAGGTCAAAAGGATAATTGTGTTTTCTTATTGATATTTCATCATTTGATTAAAAGAAGGTAGATTACATTTGAAAACATTGACTGATTTTGAAAATGGGATCAAACCCAAAATCGCTTTATTCCGGGCAAACGTCTATTTCTAAAGAAGGAAAAACATACACCGATGCCTTATTCCGGAAAAACGTCTATTTTTAAAGAAATGATCACATTTACCGTCCAGAAGGAAACACTTTAATCATTGCTTTTCTCTGGGCAAACCATGATTTCGATGAAGTGTTGAGTTGATCGATCCCTGTCATCTTCGCCTTCTTAAGAAAAAGAATGTTTGTTCCAAATTTGGTTGAAATCGGGCAAGGGTACAGAAGTTATGCTGGAACATTGGATCATTGCATACCTTGCTTTTATTTATTAATCTTGAATCATTATCATATAATTATCATACCTTTTAAAATTTGGAATAAAGGTTACTCGATTATGGATCACTATGCAATTTGATCATTCATAATCATCAATCATTAATCATATCGATCGTTAATCATTAACCATACACATAGTGTGTCAACATTTAATCACGATCGGTAATCGTTAATCATAATCCAACGGTTTTTTCATCTATTATTCATAATCGTTAATTATTGTCAAAATGAATTTAATCATTAATCATTATCAGTCATCATTTTCAAAAAATTATAATTCATTAATCATAATCTTTAATCATAGAGTTGAATGATTTAATCATTTAATCTGCTTAGAATTGGTCCTGGGGGTCAGGAGTTACACTGAATTGCCCGTTTTCTAAAGACAACCGCTTTCCCTTTACCCTTCCTCTTTTCTCAACGGCCATTTCATTGTTATCTTCTCCTAGGGATAGAAAATGTGTGTACCAAATTTGGTTGAAATCGGTACAGGGGTTCAGAAGTTACACTAAATTGCCCGTTTTCTGAACAATACCCCTCCTTCAGACCCCTACCCCTTATCCAAATTTCCCTCCCGTACGATCGGCTCCTCATAGTGAATATGTGTACAAAATTTGATTGAAATCGGTCCTGGGGGTTGGGAGTTACACTGAGTTGCTCGTTTTCCAAAGACAACACCTCCCCTATACCCTCCCTTTTTCCAATGACCATCCCATCCCCTTTGTTATCTTTTTCCTTATGATGTAGAATGTGTGTACCAAATTTGGTTGAAATCGGTACAGGGGTTCATGATTTACTTTGAATTGCCCGTTTTCTAAACAAAACCCTCCTCCAGACCCTCCCCTTTCCCAAATCCCTCCCATATGATTACCTCCTCGTAGTGAATATGTGTACAAAATTTGGTTGAAATCGGTCCTGGGAGTTGAAAGTTACACAGAATTGTTCGTTTTCTGAACAAAACCCTCCCACCACCCTCCCCTTTCTACATGACCATCCCACCCCTTTGTTAACTTCCTCTGAGGATAGAGAATGTCTGTACCAAATTTGGTTGAAATCGGTCCTGGGAGTTGAAAGTTACACAGAATTGTTCGTTTTCTGAACAAAACCCTCCCACCACCCTCCCCTTTTCTACATGACCATCCCACCCCTTTGTTAACTTCCTCTGAGGATAGAGGATGTCTGTACCAAATTTGGTTGAAATCGGTCCTGGGAGTTGAAAGTTACACAGAATTGTTCGTTTTCTGAACAAAACCCTCCCACCACCCTCCCCTTTTCTACATGACCATCCCACCCCTTTGTTAACTTCCTCTGAGGATAGAGAATGTCTGTACCAAATTTGGTTGAAATCGGCCAAGTGGTTCAGAAGTAGTTAGCGAACATACATACATAGATTGGTTTTTATATATATATAGATTAGATGTGTTGTAACTACCTTAGTTATTATCTGATTTTGACAATTCAGGCATGCCTGAACTAGAAAATTAATGCAGTTTAACGGTATGTCCATGGAACCGACTATGGCCATCGGATTCCGGAGATATTCCGGGTTTTTCGGAGGTAGGTTCAAAATCGTAAATTTGAGGTGGATATTAGGATAAGTTGTGGTTAAAAATTGAAAAATATTAGTAACCACAAATGAAGTAGGGCTCTTGCTGATTGGAACCATATATTGAGATTTGGAATCGGACCAGAATTAAGTGAGATATGGCCATTTCTTTAAAATCGGTTCCGATCGATACTTATCAAAGGGGTCAGGCCACAACTTCATTTGAATCTCGCTTTTTGATAGATCGTCCACTATGATTTTATTCTAGAAGGCCTCTAATGTGGCCAGAATGAAAAACCAATTGAATAAACGAATCCTGGAGTCGCTGGGAGGTCCCCGGGGAACCTGTGAATGGGGACATTTAAGTTTTAGCACCAAAATCAGTCATTCGACGGCTCTTTTTTCATGGTTTTCGATCAGGAAGCGAAGTATGAATAGAAAATGGTCCATTGACGGATCTGACCGCTTCCAGGATCTACGGATTGGCCCCGGGGAACCTGTGGAAGGGGACATTTTAGTTTTACCAAAAAAACAGTCGTTCGACGGCTCTTTTTTCATGGTTTTCGATCAGGAAGCGAAGTATGAATATAAAATAGTCCATTGTCGGCTCTGACCGCTTCCAGGACCTACGGATTGGCCCCGGGGAACCTGTGGAAGGGGACATTTTAGTTTTACCAAAAAAACAGTCGTTCGACGGCTCTTTTTTCATGGTTTTCGATCAGGAAGCGAAGTATGAATATAAAATGGTCCATTGGCGGCTCTGACCGCTTCCAGGACCTACGGATTGGCCCCGAGGAACCTGTGGAAGGGGACATTTTAGTTTTACCGCCAAAACTAGTCATTCGACGGCTCTTTTTTCATGGTTTTCGATCAAGAAGCGAAGTATGAATATAGAATGGTCCATTGATGGCTCTGACCGCTTCTACGGATTGGCCCGGGGACCTGTGGAAGGAGTCATTTTAGTTCTAGCACCAAACCAGTCATTCAGAAGGCTCTTTTCATGGTTTTCGATCAGGAAGCGAAGTATGAATATAAAATAATCCATTGACGGCCCTGGTCGCTTTCAAGACTTACGGATTGGCTGAGGAACCTGTGGAAGGGACATTTTAGTTTTACCACAAAAACCGGTCTTTCGACGGCTTTTTTTCATGGTTTTCGATCAGGAAGCGAAGTATGAATATAAAGTGGTCCATTGACGACTCTGACCGTTTTCTGGACCTACGGATAGCTCACGGGGAACCTGTCGAATGGCTGGTTTTGGTGCTAAAACTAAAATGTCCCCTTCCACAGATTCCTCGGAGCCAATCCGTAGATCCTGGAATCGGTCAGGGCCGTCAATGGACCATTTTATATTCATACTTCGCTTCCTGATCGAAAACCATAAAAAAGAGCCGTCGAACGTCCGGTTTTGGTGGTAAACTAAATGTCCCTTCCACAGGTTCCCAGGGGCAACTTGGGTCCTGGAAGCGGTCAGAGCCGTCAATGATCCATTTTATTATCATTTTTCGCTTCCTGTTCGAAACCTACGAAAAAAGAGCCGTCGAATGACTGGTTTTGGTGGTAAACTAAATGTCCCTTCCACAGGTTCCCTGGGGCCCATCCAGATCCTGGAAGCGGTCAGAGCCGACAATGGACCATTTTATATTCATACTTCGCTTCCTGATCGAAAACCATAAAAAGAGCCGACGAACAACTGGTTTTGGTGTGTAAACTAAAATGTCCCTTCCACAGGTTCCCTGGGGCCAATCCAGATCCTGGAAGCGGTCAGAACCGTCAATGGACCATTTTATATTCATACTTTGCTTCCTGATCGAAAACCATGACAAAAGAGCCGTCGAATGACTGATTTTGGTGCTAAAGCTTAAATGTCCCCATTCACAGGTTCCCCGGGGACATCCCAGCGACTCCAGGATCCGTTTATTCAATTGGTTTTTCATTCTGGACACATTATAGCCCTTCTAGAATGAAATCATAGTGGCCGATCTATCAAAAAGCGAGATTCAAATGAAGTTGTGGCCTGACCCCTTTGATAAGTATCGATCGGAACCGATTTTAAAGAAATGGCCATATCTCACTTGATTCTGGTCCGATTCCAAATCTCAATATATGGTTCCAATCAGTAAGAGCCCTTACTTCATTTGTGGTTACTAATATTATTCAATTTTCAACCTCAACTTCTCCAAATATCCACCTCAAATTTACGGTTTTAAACCTACCTCCGAAAAACCCGGAATATCTCCGGAATCCGATTGCCATAGTCGGTTCCATGGACATAGCGTCAAACTGCATTAATTTTCTAGTTCGGGCATACCTAAATTGTCAAAATCGGATGTGAACCAAGATAGTTACAACACATCTAATTTTACCCAAAATTTGCCTATCCTAATTATTTTGTCCATCCCCTGTACACCTGGTACAATTCGTGATTCATGCGACGCCGCCAGATACCGTTCTCCTGTTAACCGCCGAGTATTGTCCGCAGCACCTTACGCTCAAACACTCCGAGAGCTCTCCGATCAGCCTCCTTTAACGTCCATGTCTCATGGCCGTATTTATTTATTTATCATCAGACTAAGGCCGGAGTGGCCTGTGCTACACATAAAAGACTTCTCCATTCAGCTCGGTTCATGGCTGCACTTCGCCAACCACGCAGTCTGCGGAGGGTCCGCAAGTCGTCCTCCACCTGATCGATCCACCTTGCCCGCTGTGCACCTCGTCTTCTTGTTCCCGTCGGATCGTTGTCGAGAACCATTTTCACCGGATTACTGTCCGACATTTTGGCTACGTGCCCGGCCCACCACAGTCTTCCGATTTTCGCGGTGTGAACGATGGATGGTTCTCCCAGCAGCTGATGCAACTCGTGGTTCATTCGCCTCCTCCACGTACCGTCCGCCATCTGCACCCCACCATAGATGGTACGCAACACTTTCCTTTCGAAAACTCCCAGTGCGCGTTGGTCCTCCACGAGCATCGTCCAGGTCTCGTGTCCGTAGAGCGGTAGTTCTCTTATAAGCGTTTTGTAGATAGTCAGTTTGGTACGGCGGCGAACTCTATTCGATCGGAGCGTCTTGCGGAGTCCAAAGTACGTACGATTTCCAGCCACTATGCGTCTCCGAATTTCTCTGCTGGTATCATTATCGGCGGTCACCAGTGAGCCCAAGTACACGAATTCTTCAACCACCTCGATTTCGTCACCACCGATAGAAACTCGTGGTGGGTGGCTCACATTGACCTCTCTTGAGCCTCTTCCTATCATGTACTTCGTCTTCGACGTGTTGATGACTAGTCCAATCCGTTTAGCTTCGCTTTTCAGTCTGATGTAGGCTTCCTCCATCCTCTCAAAGTTACGTGCCATGATATCAATATCGTCGGCGAAACCAAATAACTGGACGGACTTCGTGAAAATCGTACCACTCGTGTCAATCCCTGCCCTTCGTATTACGCCCTCCAAAGCGATGTTGAATAGCAGACACGAAAGACCATCACCTTGCCGTAACCCTCTATGGGTTTCGAGGGGACTCGAGAATGCCCCTGAAACTCGAACTACGCACATCACCCGATCCATCGTCGCCTTGATCAACCGTATCAGTTTATCCGGAAATCCGTTTTCGTGCATTAGCTGCAATAGCTGGTCCCGATCGATTGTATCATATGCGACTTTGAAGTCGATAAATAGATGATGTGTGGGCACGTTGTATTCGCGGAATTTCTGCAATACCTGACGTATGGCGAACACCTGGTCTGTGGCCGTATAAAGCCACCGGAAGAATCAGAGTAGTATACAGCGCGAGTTTTGTTTTCGTTTGCAGACTACGGGACTTAAGCTGGTTACGAAGTCCGTAATAAGCCCTATTTGCAGCTGCAATACGCCTTTTCACCTCGCGGGTAACATCATTATCGCACGTCACTAATGTTCCAGGATACACAAATTCTTCTACCACTTCAAATTTTTCACCATCCAGCACTATTTCACTACCACCACCACTAATGAACCCACGTTGATTGCCTGCGACCATGTACTTCGTTTTGCTGGTATTGATCGTGAGTCCAATCCTCGCTGTCTCCCTCTTAAAAGGCGCAAAAGCCTTTTCCACGGCACGGCGATCAATTCCGATAATATCGATATCGTCCGCAAATCCCAGGAGCATATGCGATTTTGTGATAATGGTACCGCTTCTTTGCACACCAGCTCTCCTAATCGCTCCCTCGAGCGCTATATTGAACAGTAGGTTCGAGAGTGCATCACCCTGCTTTAATCCATCTAAGGTAACAAATGACGTCGATATTTCATCCGCAACCCTTACACTTGATTTCGATCCGTCCAACGTTATACGAATCAGCCGTATCAGTTTCGCCGGAAAACCATGTTCAAGCATAATTTGCCATAATTCATTCCGTTTCACTGAATCGTATGCCGCCTTGAAATCAATAAACATATGATGTGTCTGCAAGTTGTACTCCCGGAATTTATCAAGGATTTGTCTCAGGGTAAACATTTGATCCGTCGTTGATCGGCCCTCACGAAAACCTGCTTGGTATTCGCCGACGAAGGACTCTTCAAGCGGTCTCAATCTGTTGAACAGAATACGGGACATAATTTTGTACGCCGAGTTAAGGAGGGTTATTCCTCGGTAATTGGCGCACTCCAGTCTGTGCCCTTTCTTAAAGAGAGGGCAATTGAGGCCGTCCAACCAGCTAGCAGGCATTTCCTCGTCTTCCCATATTTTCGACATAATATGGTGCAGAACTTCATAAAGCTGCTCACTGCCATGTTTGAGAAGTTCAGCCGGGAGCTGGTCCTTCCCCGCAGCCTTATTGTTTTTCAGCTCTTTGACAGCTTTTTTAACCTTTTTTTTTTGTAGGTGACTCCACAGCTTGTCCATCGTCGCTAATATTTATTCTGTTCACCGATGCACCGTCACTTCCTCCATTCAACAAAGTCTCGAAGTGTTGCTTCCACCTGGCAGCCACTTCAGTTTTATCTGTCAGCAAATTCCCTTATTGGTCGTTGCACATGACGGGAGACGGCGCTGAATTTCTCCGCACGCCATTGACAGACTCATAAAACCTACGCATATCGTTCTGCTCCATTTTTTCCTGCGCCTCACTAATAACTTGTTATTCGTACTCTTTTTTCTTCCTGCGGTGGGCTCGTTTTTCGGCTGCTCTTGCTTCCTTGTACCGATCTCTATTCGATCGGGTACCTGACACCAACATCCGGCTTCTGGCAACGTTCTTCTCGTCTGTCACTCTCTGACACTCCACATCGAACCAACCCGTCCTGGGTCGCCTCTGTGCAGTGCCTACCACTTCTCGTGCTGTTGTGCTCACCGCTCCATGGATCGACTCCCATAGATCGTTGATGTTTTCGCTAACGTTGATTGCACTTATCCGTTCGTCGAGCTTCTGGCGGTAATTAGCCGATACTCCTTCCGCCGACAATCGCTGGATATTGTAACGCATCGTTCGCTGTGATCTTTCGTTCGATACAGTTGACAACCGTGATCGAATTTTACTGACAACGAGGTAGTGATCAGAGTGAACATCCGAGAAATGACGCCCATCCACCAGAACATGGTCTATCTGGTTGCAAGTTTCACCATTTGGGTGTCTCCAGGTGTGCTTTCGGATGTTCTTTCGTGCAAAGTAGGTGCTACTGATGGCCATCCCTCTGGCAGCAGCAAAATTTACTAGCCGTAGGCCGTTGTCATTGGTAGCAGAGTGAAAGCTCTCCCTACCGATTATGGGACGGAAAAAGTCCTCTCTACCGACCTGAGCGTTAGCGTCTCCGATAACAATTTTCACGTCATGCTTTGGGCACTCTCCATAGGCTTTATCAAGACATTCATAAAACGTGTCCTTCACGTCGTCGTTGCCGGGTCGGTTGCCAAAAATAACGTTCTCTTTTTCTTCTATCTCCATTTTTCGTGGTATTTGAGAGGCTTCAGTAAGCTACCTTACCGGGGTCGCGTTACCTACATCGCGATTATGGGGCTGCCACCTTAGGTATAGCTGACGCGATACAGCATTTCGTTAATCAGCCGCTGGGTACCAGGCAGACGCTGTTTGAGCCGCACCTCCTGGTGGACAGACGCTCGGGGCGTACCTTCTCACTCTAGTGCCCAGGCTGCACTACCAGCTAAGTACACAACCCTTAGCTGGCGGTCTTTTGTCATCGGACGACCCGTGGAAGCGTGAGATAGGGACTTGTGGGGACCAGAGCTCTGTTGGGCGCTCCTTCCTTGATGTCAACCCACCGTTTTGCAGCCCTGGCCACTGCATCTGGCCACATCGGTCATAATTCACATAGCAATAATGGGAACGATGGCCCACTCGGATCCAATCTGATTACATCGGTTACAGTTCGGGGACCTATAGAATGGTCATTTTCAAATGATTCAAAATAGGTCGTGCGTCACCTCAAACTTCATAATTTTACAAGGCAATGATAAAAGGAGAGTTCTCATGGTTCCCAAGCTGCTCAGAATAAATCCGACCACACCTGTCAACTTCCAGTAAAATTGAATAAATTTCCAAACGCAAAACAAACATTTAATCATTCTACAAATGTTGTGAATTAATGAAGTATATACATGTTATTTGTATTCTTCATATCTTTTTAGAGGCTGTCCATATTCGACGTGGACAGGCTTTGGTCAGTTTTAGATACCCCCCTCCCCCAGCGTGGACAACCACTCATACAAATTTTTAAAAAAATTGTATGGATCGTGGACATTTGCCATACACCCCCTCCTCCCTAAACTGTCCACGTGGTATATGGACAGCTCCTTCAAATTCCTATGAATAGTAAAACAAAATATGATTTATTATTCTTTGATAAAAACAGTTTATGGTTGAGGATCACTTGGAATAAATCCTGAATATTGCAATGAACAGACCAATATGAAAGCTTTTGATTGCAGCACTCAAACTAATTCATGAAAAAAATGTTACTTAGGTCCTTTTGAAAAGTTAAGCGAAATTTCAACTGGAACTTGGTCTTCTTTTCAACTTAGTATTTCATTAGCATCATCAGTTATTAATTGAAAGATTTTCTATGCCAGCCATTGCATGTGTATGTATCTTGTGTCGCAAGTACAATGGATAGGGGAACTGGGGGTAGGACGCCCACGTTAAGGAAAATGCCATTTTTATCAATGAAAACCACCATTTCAGTCAGTTTTCATCAGCGCATACTAAAGAACAGCATATCTGCGACTGACTACCGATGACAGATATCTAATTGTACATTTTATTGCACAGAAATTTGATTTTTAAAAAGCACCCGAAAAATATAGATTTTGAAACCATGCGGGGTGAGATGCGCCAGTGGATGGGTTAAAACGCGCATGTGTTTATCGTACTGATTTTCATTTTAATTGCCTACATTAAGGAAATTAACCGAATGTTTCAGCTGTTTCGGTCATACGAAATGAGCATGGGCGTACTGCCCCACACCGACCTCAGAAGTTTGAAGGCCCATCAAATCGTTTTAAGACCAATTTTGACGACGATTTCGTGTGGAACATAAAGAACACGAGTAAGCAGCATGGCTCATGGCTCAATTTTCAATTTACCAATGAATAACAGCGATAGAAAGACTAAATTTCACTAGAGAAAAATCATGAAATATATGTATCCAATGGCAATATTTTTCATTGATTCATCGTATAGACTATTTAAAATAATCACAATGGGGATATTTAACCTTATTCAGGGGTGGCGCGTTTTAACCCCTATGGGCGTGTTACCCCCACTTCCCCTACCCTATGCCCAGTGTGTATACCATTAAATAAAATACCATTGTTAACTTAGACATTGAATTTCTCTTCAAACCTATATACACATGCAATTATAAATATAGATTATTAGGTCACATTACATTTTTGTCCGGGCACAAATTCTTATTCATGTATTCATATGTTCATGGCATGTTTCATTGAAGACAGTCACATATAACGTTTATACAGATGTATATCAATAGAAATTCGTTTGTGTGCGTGTATTTATGAATGCTAGAGCCTTTTGTTTATTCTAGTTTTATTTTGAATGGCATTGTGTGTTGTCCTTGCTTCTGTTGATAAATGATAAATTTTATTTCCACAATACGAAAGTGCATGATCATTTATCGTAATAAATGGATACCGATTCAGATTCCGACTGTGATAGCATAGTCGATACGAATACAGTTTATGTTGAGTGCTATATTGAAAATACAGAAGATCCGGAATTATTTGAGGAAGACAGTGAAGAAGAAAGTGGAGATGAGGCGTATATTTCAAAATGCAAAACTATAGAATGGCACAAGGAAAAGTCATATTTTAGAAGGAAACTCATGCAAGATTATGGAGATAAAGCTGGTTCTTTCAATGTCTGTTTAAGCAATATAAAGACCCCGAAAGATGCTTTTGCCGTTTTTATGAATAACAATTTGCTAGAAAGTGTGATTAAGTTTACAAATGCTGAAGGCAGTTATGATTCTTCATTTAAGCCTGTGGATATAGATTTTAATTGGAGCTGGTAAGAACCATGACGCAAAAATCCATATTAAAGAGCTGTGGGAAAATGATGACATTATGTCTTGTGCATTCTATAGTTCTGTTATGAGTCGAACCGAATTTTTTGATTGTAATAAACTTAGAATTTTCCTAGATTCGAACAGATTTGTCGCTACATATGATTTGACGACTCTCTAGCTCGTCGTGCTCCTCGATCGATGGTAAAATCAAAACCGCATCAAACAACACCGCAAAAAAAAGACTCGCAAAGTACGACAGGAGCAAATACGGATTCTAAGCAGGTCGTCGATCGATTACGACCTATTCGACCTTTTATTGAACAAGTTCGCAAAAATGTGTGTGAAGCCTACACACCTTCGAAGGATATTACAGTTGACGAACGCATGATTCCCTTCCGTGGGCGTTGTATATTCCGCGTGTACATGAAAGGTAAGCCATGTAGATACGGAATCAAAGTTTGGGCTGCAGTGGACTCACAGTCATCAGTTCTGTGCAATTTCGAAATCTATGCAGGTTGGTATATCACGTGTGTGTATGTGTGTGCCTGTGTTTCTATGTGTCTCTTCTTCCTAGGCAATGGAGGGGGAATCTGGTAAACAGACATCCTGGGTTGACCAGGAAGTGCGGGGTTAGGGATCACCGAGGGAGGCAGGACTACATCCCCGACCCGCTAAACCGTTTCCATTGCCGCCAAGCCCATAGTCCCTTCGGTACAACCAGAAAGTAATGCTTCAAAGGGGGGCCAGTGCACAACGCACCCTCGAGGTTAGCTGCGTGTCCTTGCAGCACCGAACATCGTAACTCGCTTTTTTCCAAGAACACCATGGTATCGTGCCAGCGCGTTGCCGGCTTTCCAGGTGGCCTTACCACGCCCTATGTCCTCGGAAGGTGGGAAGGGTCGACTTCGCGCCTGCTTCCCTCTGCACGACTGGTATCAAGAATGATGATGCCGCGTGCACCCCAAATTGACCTTTCTGCGATAGGGCCTATTCGCCAGCACACAGAGGGACTTGCCGACGCGGTGCCTACGCCTGCCCCAGCCTTGACGAGGACCCCTTTCCGTCCTCGGGCTCGGAACCCGCCCGGTTGACCGACGCCGCGAAAGCGACGATACCATGTTGTTCTTCGCGCGGCCACTTGTTCGATGAAAGGATCGAGTTCGATCACAGAGCATGACCACCGTATGACCCATGAAGCCGACTCCGAACCCTTGGACCACCTCTTATTTGCGCCTGAACTAGCCATCCTTGAGTCCACGCGCCACCTTCTGTGTAGCTCCGAGACGATTTGAGCGATAGCCGATAAAACGGCGTTCCAGCCAACTTCATCCTCCGAACTAGGTTGTCCGGGGTAGTGTCCAGACCACATGTGGCAAGCATGTGGTCACGCATTGCGCGAAAACGTGAGCACACGAGCAATACGTGTTCCGCCGTTTCCTCTAAACCTGCGCACACCAAACACTCGGGCGAGGTCGAGCAAGCCAGCTGCGTTACCTGCACTGTGATTTTGCAGCACGCTTAAACGCCGGGCCCATCGAACCCCCCCTGGGGTGCTTGCTGTTCACAGCTTTGCTGGAACAAATCAAACAATTGGGAGGGTTCGTGCAGCATTGTGCGTTATTTCCAGGCACTTGAAGCAAACTTCGGGTTGCTCTTATATGCCCACAGGGCACACCGGCCATCCCATCTTGACGCTCCCTAACTTGACTACCTTGGAGGCGTCCGCTGTAGATAGCCGAACCAATGCTACCTGCGCCCCTGCCGGACCTTTCCGTAGCCGAACGGCTGCGGTGGGCGTCTCCACTTTACACTGTCGCCGCAGTGCCGTGACAAACTCTTCGACCGAGCTCACCTTGACCGTCTCGCCTAGGACTTCCTCCGCCAACTTCTTGTAGGCGGCGCCCTTTTGCGAGACGCCCCGCTTCAGCTCGAGGATCATCTCGCCCATCTGGATACGTCTTATTCGACGTACGTCGGCGCCGAGTTCACCGAGATTGACGTCACTCCTCATCGCCTTCAAGACGTCTGAGTACTTAGTCTCGTCCGTTTTGATGACTAGGGCATCGCCCCTGGAGCGATTGGCGCCTACCCTAGACTTCTTGCAATCCTCATTCGCCTGGGCCTTCTTTTCGGCCTTTCTCCTAGGCGGAGACCTGAACAACCCACCTTTTGCGAAGGGGTTGTCGCCTACACTACTACCACTTATTGAAGAATTGACTTGGTTTTCCATTTTGGTCCCACGAGTTGCTCGGGAAAAGAGGTCCACCACGCAGAGCTCAGCATGACGCGGTAAGGGACTATTACTATGGATGGTGCCCAGGTACCCCACAGGCTCCGTTAAAGGCCTAGCTCATTATTTTACCCCCCTGGCCATGCATCCCCTCGGCACGGGTCGCTTAACGCCTTGGGATTAGGGGTTAGGGACGATGGTCCCCTTGGTCGCACCCACTCACTCTAGTTGATGTCAGAAGGACAACAGTGCCCAGGCTGCACTACCAGCTAAGTACAAAACCCTTAGCTGGCGGTCGATTGTCATCGGAAGAACCGTGGAAGCGTGAGATTGGAACTTGTGAGAACCAGAGCTGTGTAGGTCGCTCCTTCCCAGATGTCAACTCACCGTTTCGCAGCCCAAAAGATATGGAAAATATTGAAATGTAATTCACACCCTGTTTAATGGACTTATGTTGGTTTTTTATTGTCAAGCACATAAGGATTTGTAACCTTTTAATTATGGAATTGATAAAATACCAATGAAGGGCTATGTTACGTCTCTGGTTAAGGTGGGGCGTATTGCCCAGGCATTTGTTGAAATCCATTTTTTCGCGACTTTTAAAAAAAAGTTTTATTACGTGTTCTCTGTAATATTTCTATATGGCTACTCACAGTCAATGCATTTGCGACTTCCTGGACTACCAAATAACACAAAAATGCGTTGAAATGTAAAAAGTTATCATATGTATTGCCTTAGGGGGGGCATATTATATCGTCTTACCCTACAAATCTACTTCTATATAGAAATATTCGTGCCTGCTTTATCCTAAAGGAACAATCAGCTATCCATACTTTCGCCTTTCGTAAATTACTCTTACCTCCCCTCGTGTAAAGCCGGCTGCACGTTGACCTTTAGGCGAGAGGAGAAGGAACAAAACGAAAAGACGATTGGTTGTCTCGTATCTGCTTCATATTTTCAGTCTGCTACATGCAAACACACCCAACAACCTGTTGCGCAACATGTTGGGTTGAACTTATCGATTGCACGCCAGAACTACTTTTAATTTGAGCAGCATTTCTCCTATATTTTTTGCATTATGCATTATGTGATGGGAAATTATGACATACCTAAGGCCTTGAGGACAATGAATGTAAATAAATTACAAACACATATACAAATTTCAATTTCCCCACCCAAAGAAAAAGCATTGTCTGGCATGGATATGAATCTAAACAATTGCACACTAATAGATGGCCGACAATGAGACTTCGTTAGTGTTCGGTCTTCAGTCTCTACAAATGCACGCGGTTTCGAAGTGACAACAAGACCATGTCGCTTGGATTATAGGGTATCCAATCATGGTTTGAACCAAATGGCGGGTTTCAGATGAGCCGTCCGAACAAAGTTGATTTTTTTCATTAAAGGGACATGTTAGAGCTACGATTTCTAGTTTATATGGAAGCTTAGTTCATTATCTTTCTAAAAACATCCTGGGTGCACATATTTATGCGTAGTTTCATTGAGAAAACTTAACAATTACATAACTTTGATTCGTACCATGGTTTGAACTACACTGTTCATGGTTTGAACTAAATTCGTACCATGGTTTGAACTACGGCAGCAGCCAGCAGCTGCTAAATATAATACTAATCACATGCATGAAACGCTGAGGAAATGTATAGAAAAGCAAATTTGTTTTACCACAGACAAACAGACATAACACATTGAACATTTAATCATCAAATTCATCGTCGTTCCAACACTAACGACATCTGTTGATTTCAGTTAGTTGGGCAAATCACGAACCAGATGGCGGTAGTGAGCAAACGTCAAACTCGAGCAAAAACGATGCGCGCGCCACGATTGATCGATTGGCTAACTAATGATTTTTTGAATTGACCAGTAAATCAGTGAACGATGGAAATTTGACGACTGTTATGTCTGTTTGTCTGTGGTTTTACTATTCATCTTCTCGCTTTAGATTAGTAACTCGAAACGTGTCGACTAAATTATCGATATGAAAATTGCGATTTTTTCATATTGGAAATGTAAACAAAATGCTCCAGCTAGGCGCATGCAGCGCTCCTAGCGGACAGCAGCAGAACATGACTGCATTTACAAGTTCAAACCATGGTACGAATTTAGTTCAAACCATGAACAGTTTTTACCTTGTATAAATGTTACTATTTTAACTATTTAAAACTGTTTCTCAATTGTATGATGGTGTCAATCGATTACAGATAAAAATAGCGTTCTATTGATATATTGATCTCACTCCTGTGTCATAAAATGCGTCCTTTACGAGCTTTTTGAAATTATGCCACTGGTGGGGGGGATTTAGCGCAAATTCAGGACGTTTTTAAATCGCTTTATTTTATTACTTAAACAATATGTACGAATGTTTAAATAAACTCTATCACTTCCAGACTACCTAAATATGCCATTCATACTGTATTAGGTTCATTTCCTGCCAATGAGATGGTAATTTCTACTGATTTCAAAATGGTTCAAACCATGATACGCTTTTCACTAGTTCAAACCATGATTGGATACCCTAATAATCGACAGAGCTGTAATCTTGATATTAATTGGAATCATCGCGGAGTTTTGTAAAATGTTGAAAAGCTTGCTGTTTGGGGGTCGTTCACTAATTATGTAAGCACATATAGGGAGAGGGGGGCTCTGTCATTTTCTTACTCTTCATATAAACAAAAAATAATTTATATGGGAAAAATCATACAAGGCGGGGGATGGGAATCCGAAAAACCAAGAAAAATTCTTACGTAATTATTGAACGACTCCTTGAGGATTCAGCCGTCCACGGTATGTGTGAAGTTTGGTGATGAGAAAAAAAAATACTCATTCATATTCAACCTGTTCATCCAGAAAACGTGACAGTACTGCAAATTGTAAGAAACTTTCATTATATGCGATGTGCAGCATCGGGAAGGGTATAAGCGAACAAGTGCACATGCCGCCACCGATGGACTGTGGCGGATTTATGATGAAATCTCGTGCAGGGGCGTGATTCAAGGCTCCCCAAGACCTAAGCGATGTCATCGCCGCACAGTGATGCCAAGGCGGAAAAAGTGAAAAAAAATGAGTTGAGCGTACAGCTTCAAAAGTATTTTTATAATTTTTCATAATGTTTGAAATGTCTTTCCTTTAAATTTCACGAAGATTGGATGAAAATTGCACAGGGTGCATTATGTCGATCCAATGGCAAATCAAAGAGGTTTTTTAAATTTGCTTGTAACATGATGGCGAAGACATGATGTTGTTGAACCTGATTTTTAGCTATGAGCACGCATTTATACAACATTTCAAGGATATGATGATTGTTTTGCACAAATCTGCATTAACACGCCGAACACAGTGATCAGAAAATCATGGGAACTAAATTTTCAAACAGCTGTATCTCAAGTGTCTTTTGACCGATGTTCACTAGTTCCACCATTCTGGTGAGATATGTTTCTAGGGATGCTCACTTTTTCCCTAGAGGGGCGTGTGTAAGGATGTTTTTTTTTTCAAAATATAGTAAATTTTGATTTACATGACATACTTCAGTCGGAACAACACTTACAGGTTAAAAAAAGGTTTTATAACACTATTCTAGCATTGACTATACTATGTGTCAATAAAATGTTTTTTCTGAACATCCCTAGCGACTCCAAAATGACCTCTATACTGATGAAAGATGATACGCAAATGTTGACGATGAAAACTACGGAAACCCGTGCCAATGGAAACCCGTTATGTCCATGTAGGTCAGTAGAGGCCAGGGAAATGATTTTCTACTCAGTTTTGTCCAAACCATTTTAGGAGTTTGAATCCATTGGTCTACCAAATCGACCAATCATGTCCACACAAGTCCTTAGAGCCCACGCATATGATTTGCAGCACAGTTATACCCATTCCAGATGTTTCAGGTTCTCCAAACTGTTATGGAGTTTGGATCAATTGGTCTACCAGGTCAACTGCGCTCGGTATAAATCTGACAGCAATAGGTCATGTCCAAACAAGTCAGTAGAGCCCATGCATACGATTTGAAACTCAGTTCTACCAATATCAGATGTTCGAAGTACTCCATACTGCTCTGGAGTCTATCGAGTCAACTGCGCTCAATATAACTTTGACATCAACCAGTCATGTCCATACAAGTTCGTAGAGCCTATATGTGTGGTTTGTAACTCAGTTATATCCAAACCAGATGTTCTGAGTTACCCAAAATGTTCTGGAATCAATCGGTCTACAAGGTCCACTGCGCTCGATACAAACGTGATAATGTTAATACATGTCCGTAGACACCACGCTTGCAAATTTCGTTTCAGTTATACCCAAACCAGATATTCTAGGTTGTCCAAACCATTGTGAAGTTTGAACAATTGGTTTAACAGGTCAATTACGCTCGATAAAAATCTGACATTGACTAGTCATGTCCATTAGAGTGATTCAAATTTTGACTTTTTTGCTCCCGTATGCTTAAACGATGACATTTGCTATTTTAATAATCGTCCTAAATTTTTAGCTGATTTGAATGTAATTTGACTGAGCACAAGCTGTTTGAAGTTTGTATGAAAATTACTATGAAAACAGTAACTTTTGTGAAAACCCGTTCCTCATCATTGCCCATTAAGCTCTTAAAGTGTATGAATACGTTAGCAACGTAGGAAATTTAACAAGGGAAAATATCGTTGTTGTTGCTAAACGATTTGATGCTGGCAACAAAAAATATTAGTAAAATACTGAATTATGGGAAATTAAATTTAACACGTAAAAGAATAACATCAATAGCAATAATGAGCATTTCTGTTTTCTTTATAATTTTGCTCACAAAAGTCAGATTGCTTCGCAACAACAACCGACTTTCAGCTTAGGATCTATTCTATGATGGCGATGCGTTAAATATATTCAAATAAATTCTGGGCTGCTTCACGAAACGATCCTTTACATAAGTGGCAATTCTCATAGTAATTTTCATATAACCTTCAAATGGCACGTGCACAGTCAAATTACATCCAAATCAGCTAAAAATTTGGGAGGACTATTAAAACAGCAAAAACAATCGTTTAAGCACAGGGGAGCGAAAAAGTCAAAATTTGAATCACTCTAATGTCCATACACGTCCGTAGAACTCGCGTAAATGATGCGTACCTCATCTTTACCTAAACCAGAAGTAAAAAAAATCCAAACTGTATTGGAATTCGTATCAATTGGTCTACCAGGTATTCCTAAAGGAACTTCCAGAGGGATTCCTGGAGGAACTTCCGGAGGAATTCCTGGAGGAACTTCTGGAGGAACTTTCGGAGGAATTCCTGGAGGAACATTCGAAGGAATTCCTGGAGGAACTTCCGGAGGAATTCCTGGAGGAACTCCCGGACGAACTCCTGGAGGAATTTCCGGAGGAATTCCTGAACGAACTTCCGAAAGAATTCCTGGAGGAATATCCATGTCGTATCCGCGAAATTACAATTATTTATTTTATGGAAACTCATATGTGAATATGTACGTTATGTGGAAGATATTGATTTGAAAAATGTATTGGAGGTAACCACTTTCCCTTCGATGGGACTCGAACCCATGACCCTACAGTAGGGTCATGGGTTCGAGTCCCATCGAAGGGAAAGTGGTTACCTCCAATACATTTTTCAAATCAATATCTTCCACATAACGTACATATTCACATATGAGTTTCCATAACATTGTAAATTAACGTCCAAGTCGGGTGGTTTAATCCCCGGAAATAGGCAATTAACTTTGATTGAACTGAATTATTTATTATTTAATCAGACTAAGGCCGAAGTGGCCTGTGCGGTATATAAGAGTTTTCTCCATTCGGCTCGGTCCATGGCTACACGTCGCCAACCACGCAGTCTACGGAGGGTCCGCAAGTCATCTTCCACCTGATCGATCCACCTTGCCCGCTGCGCACCTCGCCTTCTTGTGCCCGTCGGATCGTTGTCGAGAACCATTTTCACCGGGTTACTGTCCGACATTCTGGCTACGTGCCCAGCCCATCGCAGTCGTCCGATTTTCGCGGTGTGAACGATGGATGGTTCTCCCAACAGCTGATGCAATTCGTGGTTCATTCGCCTCCTCCACGTACCGTCCGCCATCTGCACCCCACCATAGATGGTACGCAGCACTTTCCTTTCGAAAACTCCAAGTGCGCGTTGGTCCTCCACGAGCATCGTCCAGGTCTCGTGTCCGTAGAGGACTACCGGTCTAATTAGCGTTTTGTAGATTGTCAGTTTGGTACGGCGGCGAACTCTATTCGATCGGAGCGTCTTGCGGAGTCCAAAGTACGTACGATTTCCAGCCACTATGCGTCTCCGAATTTCTCTGCTGGTGTCATTTTCGGCAGTCACCAGTGAGCCCAAGTACACAAATTTTTCAACCACCTCGATTTCGTCACCACCGATGCAAACTCGCGGTGGGTGGCTCACATTGTCTTCTCTTGAACCTCTTCCTATCATGTACTTCGTCTTCGACGTGTTGATGACTAGTCCGATCAGCTAGGCTTCCCTCTTCAGTCTGATGTAGGCTTCCTCCATCTTTTCAAAGTTACGTGCCATAATATCTATGTCGTCGGCGAAACCAAATAGCTGGACGGACTTATTGAAAATTGTACCACTCGTGTTAATCCCTGCTTTTCGTATTACCCCTTCCAAAGCGATGTTGAATAGCAAACACAAAAGACCATCACATTGCCGTAACCCTCTGCGGGTTTCGAAGGGACTCGAGAATGCCCCTGAAACTCGAACTACGCACATCACCCGATCCATCGTCGCTTAACATTAAATACATTAAAATAACAAAAATTAGTCTAGTTAATAAATAAAACACATTCAAGGTACTCCAATCGCTTAAAACTAACACATAATTTACAATTATTATTCACGGATTTGATTGTTCAATCGGCGTCCGAAATCAGCTGCATTGACATCAAAGTCGGAGCGGTCGAAGAATAGATTAAAAGTCGAATTGTTAACGTGAATCATGCTTTGGGTCATTATGATGTTTAAACAACTAGATATGAAATCTATCGTATATTAAATTTTCAACTGGAAGTTATAATTATCGACGATTGGAAGTGACATATTATTTGCATTCACGTGACGTCAATTTTTTTTGACATTCCGAGTTGACTGGGGACCCGACTGCAATCCACACGCACGCTGTAGATGTTATTTTTTGCCAAATGGATTAGAGGGTTCGAACTAACAATACAGGCATAATAACCATTCCGGGCAGTTGTTGTCTTTGTTGTCCACGATCGTCTACAGACTGCAGATTGACTGCATTCACTGGTCTGAAATTGGTCAAACTTGAGTCGGTTTTCTCTTGTCATTCTCGTTTCCTTCACCATTTGCTGGGCGAATTAGAGGACACAATCGAATAATAGTGACATAATGATTTCCGATTACCATTCTGAGGTAATTGTATGTCTTCGGTGCAACAAAAAATGTCTGCTGAAGGCTGCAGATGTTTGATGCTCTGTTCATCAGGATCCATAGTTCTTCGTTGGACTTTTGCTCCTTTTAATCGTTTCATAATGTTGACCTACTTACCTATGACGGACGCTCTAATGCCACCATAATCCTTCATGCCCAGTGATTTCCTGGATCTCCTAACCATGATAGAATATAAATCTGTTTTATTGCTACCACAAAACAAGGGGTTGTCTTCTATATCCGAACACACTGTTTTTGACAATATTGCAGTCCTGCGGCCTTGCATATGTCACTCCCTGAGGGGCAGCATTTTAGTTATTAAATTGCGGATTCAACTCATAAATAATTTTAAGTAATGTGTGTTGTTGCATGGGAGAATAGCATGAATTGGGTGAAAGACGTGATATATGATAAAATTTTGATAGAAATTGTGAGCGCTGAGAAGATGTATTAGTATTCTAGCACTTCTTTTTTCAGTAAGAGGGATTATATTCTGGCTTATTCTTTTAAACTTTTGAATGTTGGATTTGAAATGCCAATATCTATTGACATGTATTGTGTTCTTCTGTTGTTTGGATTTACTATTTTGTTATATGTACCAAAATTCCAAGAAAACATTATTACACGATATGTTGTCTATAAGTAAAGTCGAACACCAATCACAATGGTTCCGAATTAAATAGCATTACGTAAAAACGCTTGGAAAATATCGTTAGTCTCCCTCAACACATGCAGGATCTTGGTCCACGTTTGTAATTTCGTTCATCCTGTGTAAAAGTTGCTGCTTTTCCCTGATGCTGTTTTTTCGACATGTGGTAATTCCAATTATCTTACGTTTAATTTCAATTGTAAATACATTCGGAAGAAAATTCCGTCTGAGCTCACCATTCTTTGCCCCTCTCCTCCTTGCAACGTAGCGGCAGAAATACAATCTTCAAATAAATCACCGCGAACCAGTTTTTGCGCCACCAAACCCCTCGCGACTGCTATTATCATGTTCCGCCTTTTGGATCTACAACCGAGTGCAAACTGCTCCCTTGACTTATCTGCGACTACATCTTCGTCGCTCACCGGTCGCAGCTTCTGGTACGACTGTTGATGGCTCCACTTTTCGTATCAATCACAAAAGCTGGTTGTCATTCTTCTGCCTTTCTTTTGGTCCCGCGTGGTATATTGATGTATTTGTTCAAAAATTCACATGTTTGCCATTCTGAGACCCCTGAGGAAACGACGCGCTTCACTTTTTGCCGGTGAATTAATTGTTTAGGGGGAATGACATTACGGCGTTTTCTCAAACGCGGTATCTCGTTGCTTTCGTTTGGGAACTGCAGCGCGGTATATCATATTCAGTAGGTCTGACAACATCAAACAAGTATTAACACCGTTCCAGCATCATCCCATCCTGCTGTTTTCGCCTGCATGCAATGCACCGGGCAGAGGCTCGATTTCTTGTGGTCGTATTACTTGTTCGAAATTCCATCATTGTTACGAAAAACTGGTCAAAGAATCCGATCGGTGGAATTTGTATCTCCATACATGGACACAGTGTTGAAACTTGTATTTTAAGAGCAAATAGTGAAAATTGAGCGATTGCAATTTGACTCTTTAGCTTTCTTACTTGAAAATAACTTGAAGGCGAAAAAGGATAGTCCACCTAGTAGTGATGGTATCTTTTTGCTTCACTAGGAAGTGCAATGAAAATCACTGCACTGTGATCCAGGATACAACTACCTATACTAGGATGAAATTTGCTAAGGACTCCTTTGTAGCTTGGAAAATCAGGATGGTTTTCTTATGAAAAAGTACTTTTTTTTAGAAAGTTGGTATGCAATATGTACAGTAGGGTGGCTCAAAAAACACTTTTTCAAATTTTTTGATGGGCCGCCCTCTTATTCGGCTCTATTTGATGCCCTGGACAAAATTTCAGCCAAATCGGTCAACGTTTGGGCGGTGCTAAACTCGTTAGAAGTTTATATGGAAAAATGTATGCAGAAACATCCAAAAACAGTGATTTTTAGTTGGACGGCACAATTCACGATTAAGAACAATGATACTCATTCAGTTCTTGTAGAATTAAATACAGAATGTTATGCTGAAAACCAAGGCAAAGATATTAGCATTTTACTGGAGTGTTGTAGGGGTGAATTTATTTCCTTTCAAAGGTAAAAGAAACGAAATTTGCTCAAACCCCACTTCAGAGAAATGCTAATAACTTAGCCGGGCAAACTCTAATCTTCTCGCGGTTTTCTGCATAACATTCTGTATTAAATTCTTCAAGATCTGAATGAGTATCATAGTTCTTCATCGTAAGTTGTGCCGCCCAACTACAATTAACTGTTTTTGGATGTTTCTGCATACATTTTTGCATATAAACTTCCAACGAGTTTAGCACCGCCCAAACGTTGGCCGATTTGACTGAAATTTTGTCCAGGGCATCAAATAGAACCGAATAAGAGGGCGGCCCATCAAACAAATTGAAAAAAGTTTTTCCCATACTAATTTGAGCCACCCCAATGTACAGGTATTGTTATATTCCGGTTTACGAGGGAACAACGCTCCCCGTCACCGAGGAGTTGGTTTCCTGCTTACCGCGCAGGCAAAAGCGGCGTTCATCAAGTCAGAATCAATTAGTGAGCGAATAATCATTTCCGACTTCAGAACACGAGTTAGGGATAATCCAATGTTATACGCTGACCGATCTTGCCGAGTTACATGACAAGGACAAGAACTTTATGGTCTTGGAGAAAAGAGTGAAAATGGTGAGTTGTTCTGTGGCAATAACGATATGGTGATTGAGGTATCTCTCTTTCATCGACCATAACATAGCATAGGTGATTGTTCAAATCGTGGGTGCTTTTACTGAGCAAACTACTTTACATTGTCGCAAATTGGTACTTGCGATTTGTACCTATTCCTACACAGAAGCAGTTGGGCACGTCCTTACAATCACGGAAGGAAGGAAAGGAATGTTAGATCAACATTTACTTGTGAAGATGCAGGGAACCCATACTACCTTTACAGATGTCTCGGGAAGGACTTTTTTTTGTTAATCTTCTTCTTCTTCTTATTGGCATTACATCCCCACACTGGGACAGAGCCGCCTCGCAGCTTAGTGTTCATTAAGCACTTCCACAGTTATTAACTGCGAGGTTTCTAAGCCAAGTTACCATTTTTGCATTCGTATATCATGAGGCTAACACGATGATACTTTTATGCTCAGGGAAGCCAAGACAATTTCCAAACCAAAAATTTCTTAGAGCTGGTTGAAAAATATTTTTTCGGGATGTACTAGATCATCCAAACTGTCTTTGAGTCGGAAACTTGCGATATACAGTTACAATGCGAGCTTTTTTCTTCACTCTAAGCTTGGACATGTATTCAACCACGTCCATAACATATTCCCAAAGATCAAAAGACATGGTCAGATGGTTTTGGGATATCCTGGGTCATCCAAACTGTCCTTGAGTACAAAACGATCTACAGCCACGAAACTATATTTTTTCGCCACTAGAAGCTTAAGTATGTATTCAACCATGTCCATAACATACTCCAGAATACCATGAGACATGGTAAAATGGTTTTGGGAAATCCCGAGTCATCCAAACCGTTCTTGAGTTCAGAACTTGCGATCTACAGCAACCACTCTAGCCGATCTCAGAGACAGTTTGGATTGTCCAGAATATTTCAAAACTATTTTACAATATCCGTAGACCTCCCGGGATTTGTAATGGATATACTTAATGGAATTCATATTGAAGCTTTGAATACCGAAAAGAGCTTCTAAGCAGCTATAGATTTGTCATAAGACGAGGTTGTACAATCCCCTTGAATTCCACCACTTAATTTTATCTTGACAGATACGTATTTCGACCTCAACAGTAAGGCCGTCTTCAGTGTCTCGTACTTGACTCGACGTACGAGACACTGAAGACGGCCTTACTGTTGAGGTCGAAATACGTATCTGTCAAGATACAATTAAGTGGTGGAATTCAAGGGGATTGTACAAACTCGTCTTATGACAAGTGAAGACATTCCACTAACAAGCTCAAAATAATTTTCTTAACAGCTGTAGATCTCAAGTCCCAAACTCAAGGACAGTTTGGATTGCCCAGAATATCTCAAAACTATCCAACGATATGCTTTGTCCTCCCGGGAGGTGTAACGGATATAATTAAATGAATATTGAAGCTTTCAGTAGTGAAAAACGATTTTCTTACAGCTGTAGATTTAAAGTCCTAAACTCAAGGAATGTTTGGATGGCCTAGGACGTCTTCTTCTTCTTCTTCTTCTTATTGGCATTACGTCCCCACACTGGGACAGAGCCGCCTCGCAGCATAGTGTTCATTAAGCACTACCACAGTTATTAACTGCGAGGTTACTAAGCCAAGTTACCATTTTTGCATTCGTATATCATGAGGCTAACACGATGATACTTTTATGCCCAGGGAAGTCGAGATAATTTCCAATGCGAAAATTGCCTAGACCGGCACCGGGAATCGAACCCAGCCACCCTCAGCATGGTCTTGCTTTGTAGCCGCGCGTCTTACCACACGGCTAAGGAGAGCCTAGGACGTCCTTAACTTAAATTTAAAAACTTGAACTTAAAAAAAAAGTTTATTGTACATCAGAATAACTCTACGGATACGTTTGAATAAAAATCTTATATTGAAACAAAACAATCCCCAGCCAATACACCTAAAAGTTTCTCATTCGTAGCTTCACCGTGTTCATGACATTATAGGTTGTCGAAGGACCTTGATCGCCCAAGACTGATATTTTTCCTTGATAGGGGAGTGAATTTCAAGTAATCAGGGTTTGCAAGAATCGCTCTCAGTTATCTATTGACACGAACAACGATAGAAGAAAGGCAAAAAACTGTTCCGAATCATAACAAGCAGGGATTGAATCCTAAAGAGAATGAGCAAGTCTCTCACTTATCATCTCTGTATACATATACGATGTGTAGCATCCTGCGAGAGACTTTTTTCGCAAGTTGTCATGATAGAGAACTGATTCGGGAGGCTATACCCCATGATAAATTTCTTTTAGAAAGCTCCAAATACGGGGAGCACTGGTTCTGATGATGCATTTCAACTTTTTCTACACAGCTGTGCAGTAACCAAAACGAAATGAGCAAAAGATCCTCACATTTTTCTGTGAGGGCTGCCTATCCGATTTTGTTTTTTTGCACTTGCATACAAGTTTGATAAATTTGTTATCATGGCGTGTTATGATTCAGAACAGTTTTTGCCTCTCTTTTATCGTTGTTCGTTATCTATTGAGAGCGATTTCTCCAAACCCTGATAACAAGCCATAATAACAAAATTATCAAGCTTGTATACAAGTGCGAGAAAACAGAATCAGATCGGCAGCCCCCACACAGAAGTCATGATTTTCGCTTTATTTTCGCTCATTTTGCATTGCAGACTGCACGGCTGTGTAGATCAAGTTGAACTGCATCATCAGTGCGCCCGCGTTTGGAGCTTTTAAAAGAAATTTATCATGAGGTATAGCCTCTCGAATAAGTTATCATGACAACTTGGGAAAACAAGCCTTTCGCGGTATGCTATATATCGTATTCGTAAATGTATACAGAGACGATAAGTGAGAGACTTTTTAATTCTCCTTCAGATTCAAACCCTGCAAGCAATTTTGCCGAAGAGAGTGTTCACTTTTATTTGAGTTATTTATTACTTATTTATTTATTTTTTATTTATTTATTTCATCTTTGGTTCAAAACCACACAGACTACAGTATCTTAATCCTATTTTTGAAGACAAGCTTACTAACATTATAATCAAACATATCACATACATTGTTAAACAATCTACAACATCTGTCAAGTGGTTTGTTGTAACCGTAAGCAGTGCGGTGCGCCGGGGTCCAAAGCAATTGGGGATTGCTTAATCGGCGGCTAGGTACGTGGAAGTTGATTTCCCGGAGCACGCTATTGCAGTCAATGTTATCACGGATCATGTCAAAAATGTAAAGTCGTTGTAAATACGTTCGACGTTTGGAGAGTGTTTGCAAGCCAATGAGCGTACATCTGTGCTCATACGGTGGCAGGTTATCGGGATTGGTCCATGGCAGCTGTCGTAATGCGAATCTGACGAAACGTTTCTGGATGCTTTCTATGCGTGATGCATGAATCGCATGGTAAGGAGCCCATATTTGAACTCCATACTCAAGAATGCTTCGGACCAATGAGCAGTATAATGTTTTCAGAGCATAAACATCATCGAATTGTGCAGAGTTGCGGCGCAGGAAGCCAAGCATAGTGTTGGCTTTGGAGATTGTCTTTGAGATGTGCTCGTTGAACCGAAGCTTACTGTCCAAGGTAAGGCCAAGATCCTTTATGGAGTTAACTCTCATAAGCGGTGACTGGTCCATCGAATAGTCAGATCTGATTGGTGAGTGAACACGGGAAAAAGTAATGATTCTGCATTTGGTGGCGTTGGCTTGCATTCCGTTTATCTGACACCACGATGATGAGCGCACAATGTCGGCTTGAAGTGCACAGCAATCTAAAGCTGACTTCACGACTCGGAAAATTTTCAGGTCATCCGCAAAAAGCAGCTTGCACGAGTGTAGCTGATCGCAAACGTCGTTGATAAATAGCGCAAAAATTAAAGGTCCTATGTGACTCCCTTGTGGAACGCCAGACGGAATCTCGAATTCATCGGAAGTGGCGTCACGAACCTTGACGAAGGCTTTTCTTGAAGTCAAGTACGAAT